>NC_141878.1:266133006-267333006 GCF_056163025.1 Triticum urartu | reverse complement strand
TGGGTCCCAGCAGTCAGGGGGAAACGATTTTTTCGCGAAAAACGGTGGCCCATCCGGTGGGTCCCGCTGTCAGGTGGAGGGATAATTATTTTGCACGTAATAAGGAGGCACTTCCTTGCTGCGGCCGTGGACCCAGCTGCCAGCCTCTCCATGTACAGTCCACGCCCGATGGAAGTCGTTCCTTGACCACGTTGACCACGCCGCGCCGAGAGCACCAGGGCGGTGGACGACGGTGAGGCCTAGGAAGGGGACGACACGGAGCCAGGGAAGACGCGGCAGTGGATGCCCACGTGTAGAGGAGTACGAGGGTTCACTGGTTCGCCGCGGTGTGAGGCTGCCGTCACCACAGAATAATAGGGGTGTGGGTGAGTAGAGGGATGGCCTGGCCAGCGGTGGGAGTAGTAGGGAGCGGTGAGGCCTCCGCCGCATCGCAGCCGGCCACGGGAGGTAGGAGCACGAGGCACGACCGGCGCTTGTTTGGGCGGCTAGAGCAAGAAGACCAGAGGTTGAAGAAGCACTACAGCCGTTGGATGGACATCGTACGGTCACTGGAGCTAGAATCGTGCATATTGACTAAGTAGACAAAGCACTCCATCCCCGTCAACTTAGTAGGCCCACAAGTCAGCCTGCCACTATATTGGGTCCCAGCTAACATGGGGAGTATTCATTTTTTTGTGCGTAATAAGGAGGCACTTCCTTGCATGCGAAGATATAGCTGGTGGGTCTGAGCTGTCAGTGGCGGTAACATTTTTTCGCGAAATACAGAGGCCCTTTCGGTGGGTCCCTGATGTCAGGTGGAGGAATCATTATTTTGCGCGTAATAAGGAGGCATTTCCTTGCATGCGGCCGTGGACCCAGCTGTCGGCCTCTCCACGTAAAGTCCACTTCAGATGCATGTCGGTTGTTGACCACGTTGACCAGGCCGCGCCGAGAGCACCAGGGCGGTGGACGACGGGAAGGCCTAGGAAGGGAACGACACGGAGGCAGGGAAGACTCGGTAGTTGTTTCCCACGCAGAGGGGAGTACGACTGTACAAGGGTTTACTGGTTCGTCTGCCGTCGCCGGAGAATAATAACAGGTATGGGTGAGTAGAGGGATGGCTAGGCCAGCGATGGGAGTACGGTGGGGCGGTGAGACCTGCGCGGCAGCAGAGCCGGCCGCGGGGAGGAGGGAGCAGCCAGTCCCGCCGACGCCTGTTTGAGCGGCTGGAGCAGGAAGAGCAGAGATTGAAGAAGCACGACGGCCGTTGGATGGCCATCCAACAGTCATTGCTTGTGCGTCAACCTGTTTTTAGGAAAGCCTCAAATCTGTGGAAAACAGCATACAGCCCATTTGCTAATTCTTAAGGTTTTTTTGGAGCCCATATTCTTTTTGTTAGCATTACAGCCCATATTGTGGCCACGGTTAAAAAATTATACGAAATTTTGCATATTTCGGTGCGGTCCGAACTGTTTTTAATCCCGAAATTTCGACTCACATTCAAACTGATTTTAAAAATAAATGTATATCAATATAAAATCCAACAAATTCTCCACGCATCAAAATTAATGTAATTTAAAATCTTGAAATGAAAAAAAGATATTTGAAACTAATTGCCGGTTTGATGTGTTTTAAAAATGTACAGCCCATTTCTCATTACTGATGGGCCATTTTCTCGGCCAGCCGAATGAAAGCTCTCCTCGTGTTGAAAGATTTGCAGCCCAACAGGCCTGACAAAGCGACTTACTTGGCAAATCACAAAAAAACTGGGCTGTGGCCGTGGACCCAGCTGTCAGTCCATTTGGTTTTTTAGTCCATTTGGTGGGCTGGGTGAAACAATGATGTAGCATCTATGCAGCCCATTTAAATCCCATTTGCATTTTTCTCGAAAGTCGCGGACTTGCTGGGCTGGGTGAAAATATCATGTTGGGCTAGACGGAGAAATGTTATAAAAACATAAACACATGATTGCACGTTAGTAAAATCTTTGCAAGCTTATGTACGCAATCACTAGGAGTTAAGTTGCCAAGTTATATATAAACAATTATTATTATTATTTTGTAAGAACTTCCAACTTACGAAATAAAATATCATTTTAATTTGATAAGTTAATAGTACGTGGGGTATTATTATTTTTTAGGCTAGAAGTGGGACAGTTGAGTTGGTTCTAGGGGAAAGTGTTGGGGAACGTAGTAATTTCAAAAAATTTCCTACGCACACGCAAGATCATGGTGATGCATAGCAACGAGAGGGGAGAGTGTGATCTACATACCTTGTATATCGACAAAGAAGCGTTTGGTTGATGTAGTCGTACGTCTTCACGGCCCGACCGATCAAGCACCGAAACTATGGCACCTCCGAGTTTTAGCACATGTTTAGCTCGATGACGATCCCCGGACTCCGATCCAGCAAAGTGTCGGGGAAGAGTTCCGTCAGCACGACGGCGTAGTGACGATCTTGATGTACTACTGCTGCAGGGCTTCGCCTAAGCACCGCTACAATATTATCGAGGACTATCGTGGCTGGGGCGCCGCACACGGCTAAGGAATAGATCACGTGGATCAACTTGTGTATCTCTAGGGTGCCTCTGCCTCAGTATATAAAGGACCAAAGGGGGGAGGCTGGCCGGCCACATAGGGCGCGCCAGGAGAGTCCTACTCCCTCTGGGATTAGGATTCCCCCCCCCCCCCCAAATCCTAGTTGGAATAGGACTCGTGGAGGGGGGAAAAGAGAGAGAGGGGCCGGCCCCCTCTCCTTGTCCAATTCGGACCAAGGGAGGGGAGGGGTGCGCGGCCCACTATGGGTTGCCTCTTCTCTTTTCCACCAAGGCCCATTATGGCCCATTTAGCTCCCCGGGGGGTTCCGGTAACCTCCCGGTACTCTGGTAAAATCCCGATTTCACCCGGAACACTTCCGATATCCAAACATAGGCTTCCAATATATCAATCTTTATGTCTCGACCATTTCGAGACTCCTCGTCATGTCTGTGATCATATCCGGGACTCCGAACAACCTTCGGTACATCAAAATGCATAAACTCATAATATAACTGTCATCGTATCCTTAAGCGTGCGGACCCTACGGGTTCGAGAACAATGTAGACATGACCGAGACACGTCTCTGGTCAATAACCAATAGCGGGACCTGGATGCCCATATTGGCTCCTACATATTCTACGAAGATCTTTATCGGTCAGACCGCATAACAACATACGTTGTTCCCTTTGTCATCGGTATGTTACTTGCCCGAGATTCGATCGTCGGTATTCCAATACCTAGTTCAATCTCGTTACCGTCAAGTCTCTTTACTCGTTCTGTAATACATCATCCCGTAACTAACTCATTAGTTGCAATGCTTGCAAGGCTTTAAGTGATGTGCATTACCAAGAGGGCCCAGAGATACCTCTCCGACAATCGGAGTGACAAATCCTAATCTCGAAATACGCCAACCCAACATTTACCTTTGGAGACACCTGTAGAGCTCCTTTATAATCACACAGTTACGTTGTGACGTTTGGTAGCACACAAAGTGTTCCTCCGGCAAACGGGAGTTGCATAATGTCATAGTCATAGGAACATGTATAAGTCATGAAGAAAGCAATAGCAACATACTAAACGATCGGGTGCTAAGCTAATGGAATGGGTCATGTCAATCAGATCATTCACTTAATGATGTGATCCTGTTAATCAAATAACAACTCATCGTTCATGGTTTGGAAACATAACCATCTTTGATTAACGAGCTAGTCAAGTAGAGGCATACTAGTGACACTTTGTTTGTCTATGTATTCACACATGTATTATGTCTCCGGTTAATACAATTCTAGCATGAATAATAAAAATTTATCATGATATAAGGAAATAAATAATAACTTTATTATTGCCTCTGGGGCATATTTCCTTCAGTCTGCCACTTGCACTAGAGTCAATAATCTAGATCACATCGCCATGTGATTTAACATCAATAGTTCACATCTTTATGTGATTGGTTCACATCTCCATGTGACTAACACCCAAAGGGTTTACTAGATTCAATAATCTAGTTCACATCACTATGTGATTAAGACCCAAAAAGTGATCATGTTTTGCTTGTGAGAGAAGTTTAGTCAACGGGTCTGCCACTTTCAGATCCGCATGTATTTTGCAAATTTCTATGTCAACAATGCTCTGCATGGAGCTACTCTAGCTAATTGCTCCCACTTTCAATATGTATCCAGATTGAGACTTAGAGTCATCTGGATCAGTGTCAAAGCTTGCATCGACGTAACCCTTTACGACGAACCTTTTGTCACCTCCGTAATCGAGAAACATATCCTTATTCCAGTAAGGACAATTTTGACCGTTGTCCATTGATCTACTCTTAGATCACTATTGTACTCCCTCTCTTAACACAGTGTATGGTATACAATAGATCTGGTACACAGCATGGCATACTTTATAGAACCTATGACTGAGGCATAGGGAATGACTTTCATTCTCTTTCTATCTTTTGCCGTGGTCGGGCTTTGAGTCTTACTCAACTTCACACCTTGTAACACAGGCAAGAAACTTTTTCTTTGACTGTTCCATTTTGAACTACTTCAAAATCTTGTCAAGGTATGTACTCATTGAAAAACTTATCAAGCGTCTTGATCTATCTCTATAGATCTTGATACTCAATATGTAAGCAGCTTTACCGAGGTCTTTCTTTGAAAAACTCCTTTCAAACACTCCTTTATGCTTTGTAGAATAATTCTACATTATTTCCGATCAACAATATGTCATACACATATACTTATCAGAAATGATGTAGTGCTCCCACTCACTTTCTTGTAAATACAGGCTTCACCGCAAGTCTGTATAAAACTATATGCTTTGATCAACTTATCAAAGCGTATATTCCAACTCCGAGATTCTTGCACCAGTCCATAGATGGATCGCTCGAGCTTGCATATTTAGTTAACACCTTTAGGATCGACAAAACCTTCTAGTTGCATCGTATACAAGTCTTCTTTAGTAAATCCATTAAGGAATGCAGTTTTGTTTATCCATTTGCCATAAAATGCGGCAATTGCTAACATGATTCGGATAGACTTAAGCATAGATACGAGTGAGAAAATCTCATCGTAGTCAACACCTTGAACTTGTCGAAAACCTTTTGCGATAATTCTAGCTTTGTAGATAGTAACACTACTATCAGCGTCCGTCTTCCTCTTGAAGATCCATTTATTTTCTATGGCTTGCCGATCATCGGGCAAATCCATCAAAGTCCATACTTTGTTCTCATACATGGATCATATCTCAGATTTCATGGCCTCAAACCATTTCGCGGAATCTGGGCTCATCATCGCTTCCTCATAGTTCGCAAGTTCGTCATGGTCTAGTAACATGACTTCCAGAACAGGATTACCGTACCACTCTAGTGCGGATCTCACTCTGGTTTACCTACGAGATTTGGTAGTAACTTGATCTAAAGTTACATGATCATCATCATTAGCTTCCTCACTAATTGGTGTAGTAGTCACAGGAACAGATTTCTGTGATGAGCTACTTTCCAATAAGGGAGCGGGTACAGTTACCTCATCAAGTTCTACTTTCCTCCCACTCACTTCTTTCGAGGGAAACTCCTTCTCTAGAAAAACTCCGAATTTAGCAACAAAAGTCTTGCCTTCGGATTTGTGATAGAAGGTGTACCCAACAGTCTCCTTTGGGTATCCTATGAAGACATATTAATCCGATTTGGGTTTGAGCTTATTAGGATGAAACTTTTTCATATAAGCATCACAACCCCAAACTTTAAGAAACGGCAACTTTGGTTTCTTGCCAAACCACAGTTCAGATTGTGTCGCCTCAACGGACTTAGATGGTGCCCTATTTAACGTGAATGCAGTTGTCTCTAATGCATAACCCCAAAACAATAGTGGTAGATCGGTAAGAGACATCATAGATCGCACCATATCTAATAAGGTATGGTTATGACATTCGGACACACCATTATGCTGTGGGTTCCAGGTGGCATGAGTTTGTGAAACTATTCCACATTGTTTTAATTGAAGACCAAACTCATAACTCAAATATTTTACTTCTGCGATCATATCGTAGAAACTTTCATTTTTGTTACGATGATTCTCCACTTCACTCTGAAATTCTTTGAACTTTTCAAATGTTTCAGACCTTTGTTTCATCAAGTAGATATACTCATATCTGCTCAAATCATCTGTGAAGATCAGAAAATAATGATACCTATCGCGAGCCTCAATATTCATCGGACCACATACATCAGTATGTATGATTTCCAACAAATCTGTTGCTCGCTCCATTGTTCTGAAGAACAGAGTCTTAGTCATCTTGCCCATGAGGCATGGTTCACAAGCATCAACTTATTCATAATCAAGTGATTCCAAAAGCCCATCAGCATGGAGTTTCTTCATGCGCTTTACACCAATATGACCTAAACGGCAGTGCTACAAATAAGTTGCACTATCATTATTAACTTTGCATCTTTTGGTTTCAATATTATGATTATGTGTATCACTACGATCGAGATCCAACGAACTATATTCATTGGGTGTGTAACCATATAAGGTTTTATTCATGTAAACAGGATTTATTATCTTACTTAAATGAATAACCGTATTACAATAAACATGATCAAATCATATTCATGCTCAACGTAAACACCAAATAACACTTATTTAGGTTCAACACTAATCCCGAATTTATAGGGAGTGTGCGATGATGATCATATCAATCTTGGAACCACTTCCAACACACATTGTCACTTCACCCTTAACTAGTCTCTGTTTATTCTGCAACTCCCATTTCGAGTTACTAATCTTAGCAACTGAACTAGTATCAAATACTGAGGGGTTGCTATAAACACTAGTAAAGTACACATCAATAACATGTATATCAAATATACTTATGTTCACTTTGCCATCCTTCTTATCCGCCAATCACTTGGGGTAGTTCCGCTTCCAGTGACCAGTCCCTTTGTAGTAGAAGCACTTAGTCTCAGGCTTAGGACCAGACTTGGGTTTCTTCACTTGAACAGCAACTTGCTTGCTGTTCTTCTTGAAGTTCCCCTTCTTCCCTCTGCCCTTTTCTTCAAACTAGTGGTCTTGTCTACCATCAACACTTGATGTTTTTCTCAATTTCTACCTTCGTCAATTTCCGCATTATGAAGAGCTTGGGAAACGTTTCCGTTATCCTTTGCATATCATAGTTCATCACAAAGTTCTACTAACTTGGTGATGGTGACTATAGAATTCTGTCAATCACTATCTTATCTGGAAGATTAACTCCCACTTGATTCAAGCGATTGTAGTACTCAGACAATCTGAGCACATGCTCACTAGTTGAGCGATTCTCCTCCATCTTTTAGCTATAGAACTTGTTGGAGACTTCATATCTCTCAACTCGGGTATTTGCTTGAAATATTAACTTAAACTCCTGGAACATCTCATATGCTCCATGACGTTCAAAACGTCTTTGAAGTCCCGATTCTAAGCCATTAAGCATGGTGCACTAAACTATCAAGTAGTCATCATATTGAGCTAGCCAAACGTTCATAACGTCTGCATCTGCTCCTGCAATAGGTCCGTCACCTAGCGGTGCATCAAGGACATAATTATTCTGTGCAGCAATGTGGATAAACCTCAGGTCACGGATCCAATCCGCATCATTGCTACTAACATCTTTCAACACAATTTTCTCTAGGAACATATCAAAATAAACACATGGAAGCAACAACGCGAGCTATTGATCTACAACATAATTTGCAAAATACTACCAGGACTAAGTTTCATGATAAAGATAAATTTAAGTTCAAGTAATCATATTACTTAAGAACTCCCACTTAGATAGACATCCCTCTAATCCTCTAAGTGATTACGTGATCCAAATCAACTAAACCATGTCCGATCATCACGTGAGATGGAGTAGTTTCATTGGTGAACATCACAATGTTGATCATATCTACTATATGATTCACGCTCGACCTTTCGGTCTCCGTGTTCCGAGGCCATATCTGTATATGCTTGGCTCATCAACTATAACCTGAGTATTCCGCGTGTGCAACTGTTTTGCACCCGTTGTATTTGAACGTAGAGCCTATCACACCCGATCATCACGTGGTGTCTCAGCACGAAGAACTTTCGCAACGGTGCATACTCAGGGAGAACACTTCTTGATAATTTGTGAGAGATCATCTTATAATGCTACCGTCAATCAAAGCAAGATAAGATGCATAAAAGATAAACATCACATGCAATCAATATAAGTGATATGATATGGCCATCATCATCTTGTGCTTGTGATCTCCATCTCCGAAGCACCGTCGTGATCACCATCGTCACTGGCGTGCCACCTTGATCTCCATCGTAGCATCTTTGTCGCCTCGCCAAGCTTGTGCTTCCACGACTATCACTACCGTTTAGTGATAAAGTAAAGCATTACATCGCGATTACATTGCATACAATAAAGCGACAACCATATGGCTCCTGCCAGTTGCCGATAACTCGGTTACAAAACATGATCATCTCATACAATAAAATTCAGCATCATGTCTTGACCATATCACATCACAACATGCCCTGCAAAAACTATTGGAAATATGCCCTAGAGGCAATAATAAAAGCATTATTATTATATTTCTTTGTTCATGATAATTGTCTTTATTCATGCTATAACTGTATTATCCGGAAATCGTAATACACGTGTGAATACATAGACCATAATATGTCCCTAGTAAGCCTCTAGTTGACTAGCTCGTTGATCAACAGATAGTCATGATTTCCTGGCTATGGACATTGGATGTCATTGATAACGGGATCACGTCATTAGGAGAATGATGTGATGGACAAGACCCAATCCTAAGCATAGCACAAAGATCGTGTAGTTCGTTTGCTAGAGCTTTTTCCAATGTCAAGTATCTTTTCCTTTGACCATGAGATCGTGTAACTCCCGGATACCGTAGGAATGCTTTGGGTGTATCAAACGTCACAACGTAACTGGGTGACTATAAAGGTGCATTACAGGTATCTCCGAAAGTGTCTGTTGGGTTGACACGGATCGAGACTGGGATTTGTCACTCCATATAACGGAGAGGTATCACTGGGCCCACTCGGTAATGCATCATCATTATGAGCTCAAGGTGACCAAGTGGTTGGTCACGGGATCATGCATTACGGTACGAGTAAAGTGACTTGCCGGTAACGAGATTGAACAAGGTATTGGGATACCGACGATCGAGTCTCGGGCAAGTAACATATCGATTGACAAAGGGAATTGTATACGGGGTTGATTAATCCTCGACATCGTGGTTCATCCGATGAGATCATCGTGGAGCATGTGGGAGCCATCATGGGTATCCAGATCCCGCTGTTGGTTATTGACCGGAGAGTCGTCTCGGTCATGTCTGCTTGTCTCCCGAACCCGTAGGGTCTACACACTTAAGGTTCGGTGACGCTAGGGTTGTGAAGATATGTATATGTAGTAACCCGAATGTTGTTCGGAGTCCCGGATGAGATCCCGGACGTCACGAGGAGTTCCGGAATGGTCCGGAGGTAACGAATTATATATAGGAAGTGCTGTTTCGGCCATCGGGACAAGTTTCGGGGTTATCGGTATTGTACCGGGACCACCGGGTGGGGCCACCTGTCCCGGGGGGCCACATGGGCTGTAGGGGGTGCGCCTTGGCCTTCATGGGCCAAGGGAACCAGCCCTACTAGGCCCATGCGCCTAGGGTTTCCACCACGGGGAGTCCAAGTGGTGGAAGGCACCCCGAGGTGCCTTGGGGGGGAGGGAAACCCTCCCTTGGCCGCCGCACCTAGGAGATTGGATCTCCTAGGCTGCGCACCACCCCCCCTTGGCCCTCCTATATATAGTGGGGGAGAGGAGGGATTTTATACCTCAGCCTTTGGTGCTTCCTCTCTCCCCATTACGTCTCTCTCTCGTAGTATAGGCGAAGCCCTGCTACTGTGGCGCCCTGCATCCACCACCACGCTGTCGTGCTGCTGGATCTTCATCAACCTCTCTTCCCCCCTTGCTGGATCAAGAAAGGAGGAGACGTCATCCGTTCCGTACGTGTGTTGAACGCGGAGGCACCGTCCGTTCGGTGCTTGATCATCGGTGATTTGAATCACGTCGTGTTCGACTACATCATCCCCGTTCTTTGAACGCTTCCGCTCGCGATCTACAAGGTACGTAGATGCATCTAATCACTCGTTGCTAGATGAACTCCTAGATGGATCTTGGTGAAACGAGTAGGAAAATTTTGTTTTCTGCAACGTTCCCCAACAGTGGTATCAGAGCTAGGTCTATGCATAGTTCTCTTGCACGAGTAGAACACAAAGTCGTTGTGGGCGTTGATTTTGTTCAATATGCTTGCCGTTACTAGTCTTATCTTGATTCGGCGGCATCGTGGGATGAAGCGGCCCGGACCGACCTTACACGTACTCTTACGTGAGACAGGTTCCACCGACTGACATGCACTAGTTGCATAAGGTGGCTAGCGGGTGTCTGTCTCTCCTACTTTAGTCGGATCGGATTCGATGAAAAGGGTCCTTATGAAGGGTAAATAGCAATTGGCATATCACGTTGTGGTCTTTGCGTAGGTCAGAAACGTTCTTGCTAGAAACCCATAGCAGCCACGTAAAACATGCAAACAACAATTAGAGAACGTCTAACTTGTTTTTGCAGGGTATGCTATGTGATGTGATATGGCCAAAGTTGTGATGAATGATGAATGATCTATATGTGATGTATGAGATGTTCATGCTATTGTAATAGGAATCACAACTTACATGTCGATGAGTATGACGGTGACAGGATGATCATGGAGCCCCAAGATGGAGATCGAAGGAGCTATGTGATATTGACTATTATTATTTGATTGCATGTGATGTTTATCATGTTTTGCATCTTGTTTGCTTAGAACGACGGTAGTAAATAAGATGATCCCTCATAATAATTTCAAGAAAGTGTTCCCCCTAACTGTGCACCGTTGCTACAGTTCGTCGTTTCGAAGCACCACGTGATGATCGGGTGTGATAGATCCTTACGTTCGCATACAACGGGTGTAAGACAGATTTACACACGCAATACACTTAGGTTGACTTGACGAGCCTAGCATGTGCATAGACATGGCCTCGGAACACAGAAGACCGAAAGGTCGAGCATGAGTCGTATAGAAGATACGATCAACATGAAGATGTTCACCGACG
This sequence comes from Triticum urartu, assembly GCF_056163025.1. NCBI lineage: Eukaryota > Viridiplantae > Streptophyta > Magnoliopsida > Poales > Poaceae > Triticum > Triticum urartu. Next base: position 267,321,824 of record NC_141878.1, on the reverse strand, counting down.
TTGACTAGTCCGTGTCACGTGATGATCGGACACGGCCTAGCCAACTCGGATCATGTTATACTTAGATGACTAGAAGAGGGATGTCTATCTAAGTGGGAGTTCATTAATAATTTGATTAGATGAACTTAATTATCATGAACTTAGTCTAAAATCTTTACAATATGTCTTGTAGATCAAATGGCCAACGTTGTATTCAATTTCAACGCGTTCCTAGAGAAAACCAAGCTGAAAGACGATGGCAGCAACTATACGGACTGGGTCCGGAACCTGAGGATCATCCTCATAGCTGCCAAGAAAGATTATGTCCTACAAGCACCGCTAGGTGATCCACCCGTCCCACAGAACCAAGACGCTATGAACGCTTGGCAGACACGTACTGATGACTACTCCCTCGTTCAGTGCGGCATGCTTTACAACTTAGAACCGGGGCTCCAAAAGCGTTTTGAGAGACATGGAGCATATGAGATGTTCGAAGAGCTGAAAATGGTTTTCCAAGCTCATGCCCGGGTCGAGAGATATGAAGTCTCCGACAAATTCTTCAGCTGTAAGATGGAGGAAAATAGTTCTGTCAGTGAGCACATACTCACTATGTCTGGGTTACATAACCGCTTGACTCAGCTGGGAGTTAATCTCCCGGATGACGTGGTCATTGACAGAATCCTCCAGTCGCTTCCACCAAGCTACAAGAGCTTTGTGATGAACTTCAATATGCAGGGGATGGAAAAGACCATTCCTGAAGTATTTGCAATGCTGAAATCAGCAGAGGTAGAAGTCAAGAAGGAACATCAAGTGTTGATGGTCAATAAAACCACCAAGTTCAAGAAGGGCAAGGGTAAAAAGAACTTTGAGAAGGACGGCAAGGAAGTTGCCGCTCCCGGCAAGCAAGCTGCTGGGAAGAAGAAGTCAAAGTATGGACCCAAGCCTGAGACGGAGTGCTTTTATTGCAAAGGGAAGGGTCACTGGAAGCGGAACTGCCCCAAATACTTAGCGGATAAGAAGGCCGGCAAAACAAAAGGTATATGTGATATAAATGTAATTGATGTGTACCTTACCAGTACTCGAAGTAACTCCTGGGTATTTGATACCGGTGCCGTTGCTCATATTTGTAACTCACAGCAGGAGCTGCAGAATAAACAGAGACTGGGGAGGGACGAGGTGACGATGCGCGTCGGGAATGGTTCCAAGGTCGATGTGATCGCCGTCGGCACGCTACCTCTACATTTACCTACGGGATTAGTTATAAACCTCAATAATTGTTATTTCGTGCCAAGTTTGAGCATGAACATTGTATCAGGATCTCGTTTAATACGAGATGGCTACTCATTTAAATCTGAGAATAATGGTTGTTCTATTTATATGAGAGATATGTTTTATGGTCATGCTCCGATGGTCAATGGTTTATTCTTAATGAATCTCGAACGTAATATTACACATATTCATAGTATGGATACCAAAAGATGTAAGGTTGATAATGATAGTCCCACATACTTGTGGCACTGCCGCCTTGGTCACATAGGTGTCAAACGCATGAAGAAGCTCCATGCAGATGGACTTTTGGAGTCTCTTGATTATGATTCATTTGACACGTGCGAACCATGCCTCATGGGTAAAATGACCAAGACTCCGTTCTCAGGAACAATGGAGCGAGCAACCAACTTATTGGAAATCATACATGCTGATGTGTGCGGTCCAATGAGTGTTGAGGCTCGCGGTGGCTATCGTTATGTTCTCACCCTCACTGATGACTTAAGTAGATATGGGTATGTCTACTTAATGAAACACAAGTCTGAAACCTTTGAAAAGTTCAAGGAATTTCAGAGTGAAGTTGAGAATCAACGTGACAGGAAAATCAAGTTTCTATGATCAGATCGTGGAGGAGAATACTTGAGTCACGAATTTGGCACACACTTAAGAAAATGTGGAATAGTTTCACAACTCACGCCGCCTGGAACACCTCAGCGTAATGGTGTGTCCGAACGTCGTAATCGCACTCTATTAGATATGGTGCGATCTATGATGTCTCTTACCGACTTACCGCTATCTTTTTGGGGCTATGCTTTAGAGACTGCCGCATTCACTTTAAATAGGGCTCCGTCGAAATACGCTGAGACGACACCGTTTGAATTATGGTTTGGGAAGAAACCTAAGCTGTCGTTTCTAAAAGTTTGGGGATGCGATGCTTATGTCAGGAAACTTCAACCTGAAAAGCTCGAACCCAAATCAGAAAAATGCGTCTTCATAGGACACCCTAAAGAAACCATTGGGTATATCTTCTACCTCAGATCAGAAGGCAAGATCTTTGTTGCCAAGAATGGATCCTTTCTGGAGAAAGAGTTTCTCTCGAAAGAAGTAAGTGGGAGGAAAGTAGAACTTGATGAAGTATTGCCTCTTGAACCGGAAAATGGCGCAACTCAAGAAAATGTTCCTGAGGCGCCTGCACCGACTAGAAAGGAAGTTATTGATGATGATCAAGATACTTTTGATCAAGCTCCTACTGAAATTCGAAGGTCCACAAGGACACGTTCCGCACCAAAGTGGTACGGCAACCCTGTCTTGGAAATCATGTTGTTAGACAATAGTGAACCTTCGAACTATGAAGAAGCGATGGCAGGCCCGGATTCCGACAAATGGGTAGAAGCCATGAAATCCGAGATAAGATCCATGTATGAAAACGAAGTATGGACTTTGACTGACTTGCCCGTTGAACGGCGAGCCATAGAAAATAAATGGATCTTCAAGAAGAAGACAGACGCGGATGGTAATGTGACCATCTATAAAGCTCGGCTTGTCGGTAAGGGTTATCGACAAGTTCAAGGAATTGACTACGATGAGACTTTCTCACCGGTAGCGAAGCTAAAGTCCGTCCGAATCATGTTAGCAATTGCCGCATTCTACGATTATGAGATATGGCAAATGGACGTCAAAACGGCATTCCTTAATGGTTTCCTTAAGGAAGAGTTGTATATGATGCAGCCGGAAGGTTTTGTCGATCCTAAGAATGCTGACAAGGTGTGCAAGCTCCAACGCTCGATTTATGGGCTGGTGCAAGCATCTCGGAGTTGGAACATTCGCTTTGATGAGATGATCAAAGCGTTTGGATTTACGCAGACTTATGGAGAAGCCTGCGTTTACAAGAAAGTGAGTGGGAGCTCTGTAGCATTTCTCATATTATATGTAGATGACATACTTTTGATGGGAAATGATATAGAACTCTTGGATAGCATCAAGGCCTACTTGAATAAGAGTTTTTCAATGAAGGACCTTGGAAAAGCTGCTTATATATTAGGCATCAAGATCTATAGGGATAGATCAAGACGCCTCATAGGTCTTTCACAAAGCACATACCTTGATAAGATTTTGAAGAAGTTCAAAATGGATCAGTCCAAGAAAGGGTTCTTGCCTGTTTTGCAAGGCGTGAGATTGAGCTCAGCTCAATGCCCGACCACGGCAGAAGAGATAGAAGAGATGAGTATCATCCCCTATGCCTCAGCCATAGGTTCTATTATGTATGCCATGCTGTGTACCAGACCTGATGTAAACCTTGCCGTAAGTTTGGTAGGAAGGTACCAAAGTAATCCCGGCAAGGAACACTGGACAGCGGTCAAGAATATCCTGAAGTACCTGAAAAGGACAAAGGACATGTTTCTCGTTTATGGAGGTGACGAAGAGCTCGTCGTAAAGGGTTACGTCGACGCTAGCTTCGACACAGATCTGGATGACTCTAAGTCACAAACCGGATACGTGTATATGTTGAATGGTGGAGCAGTGAGCTGGTGCAGCTGCAAACAGAGCGTCGTGGCGGGATCTACATGTGAAGCGGAGTACATGGCAGCCTCGGAGGCAGCACATGAAGCAATATGGGTGAAGGAGTTCATCACCGACCTAGGAGTCATACCCAATGCATCGGGGCCAATCAAACTCTTTTGTGACAACACTGGAGCTATTGCACTTGCCAAGGAGCCCAGGTTTCACAAGAAGACAAGGCACATCAAGCGTCGCTTCAACTCCATTCGTGAAAATGTCCAAGATGGAGACATAGAGATTTGTAAAGTACATACGGACCTAAATATAGCAGATCCGTTGACTAAACCTCTCCCTAGGGCAAAACATGATCAACACCAGAATTCCATGGGTGTTCGATTCATCACAATGTAACTAGATTATTGACTCTAGTGCAAGTGGGAGACTGTTGGAAATATGCCCTAGAGGCAATAATAAAAGCATTATTATTATATTTCTTTGTTCATGATAATTGTCTTTATTCATGCTATAACTGTATTATCCGGAAATCGTAATACACGTGTGAATACATAGACCATAATATGTCCCTAGTAAGCCTCTAGTTGACTAGCTCGTTGATCAACAGATAGTCATGATTTCCTGGCTATGGACATTGGATGTCATTGATAACGGGATCACGTCATTAGGAGAATGATGTGATGGACAAGACCCAATCCTAAGCATAGCACAAAGATCGTGTAGTTCGTTTGCTAGAGCTTTTTCCAATGTCAAGTATCTTTTCCTTTGACCATGAGATCGTGTAACTCCCGGATACCGTAGGAATGCTTTGGGTGTATCAAACGTCACAACGTAACTGGGTGACTATAAAGGTGCATTACAGGTATCTCCGAAAGTGTTTGTTGGGTTGACACGGATCGAGACTGGGATTTGTCACTCCATATAACGGAGAGGTATCACTGGGCCCACTCGGTAATGCATCATCATTATGAGCTCAAGGTGACCAAGTGGTTGGTCACGGGATCATGCATTATGGTACGAGTAAAGTAACTTGCCGGTAACGAGATTGAACAAGGTATTGGGATACCGACGATCGAGTCTCGGGCAAGTAACATACCGATTGACAAAGGGAATTGTATACGGGGTTGATTAATCCTCAACATCATGGTTCATCCGATGAGATCATCGTGGAGCATGTGGGAGCCATCATGGGTATCCAGATCCCGCTGTTGGTTATTGACCGGAGAGTCGTCTTGGTCATGTCTGCTTGTCTCCCGAACCCGTAGGGTCTACACACTTAAGGTTCGGTGACGCTAGGGTTGTGAAGATATGTATATGCAGTAACCTGAATGTTGTTCAGAGTCCCGGATGAGATCCCAGACGTCACGAGGAGTTCCGGAATGGTCCAGAGGTAAAGAATTATATATAGGAAGTGCTGTTTCGGCCATCGGGACAAGTTTCGGGGTTATCGGTATTGTACCGGGACCACCAGAGGGGTCCCGTGGGCCCACCGGGTGGGGCCACCTGTCCCGGGGGGCCACATGGGCTGTAGGGGGTGCGCCTTGGCCTTCATGGGCCAGGGGCACCAGCCCTACTAGGCCCATGCGCCTAGGGTTTCCACCACGGAGGAGTCCAAGTGGTGGAAGGCACCCCGAGGTGCCTTGGGGGGGAGGGAAACCCTCCCCTGGCCGCCGCACCTAGGAGATTGGATCTCCTAGGCTGCGCACCGCCCCCCTTGGCCCTCCTATATATAGTGGGGGAGAGGAGGGATTTTATACCTCAGCCTTTGGTGCTTCCTCTCTCCCCGTTACGTCTCTCTCTCGTAGTATAGGCGAAGCCCTGCTACTGTGACGCCCTGCATCCACCACCACGCCGTCGTGCTGCTGGATCTTCATCAACCTCTCTTCCCCCCTTGCTGGATCAAGAAAGGAGGAGACGTCATCCGTTCCGTACGTGTGTTGAACGCGGAGGCACCGTCCGTTCGGTGCTTGATCATCGGTGATTTGAATCACGTCGTGTTCGACTACATCATCCCCGTTCTTTGAACGCTTCCGCTCGCGATCTACAAGGTATGTAGATGCATCTAATCACTCGTTGCTAGATGAACTCCTAGATGGATCTTGGTGAAACGAGTAGGAAAATTTTGTTTTCTGCAACGTTCCCCTACAAAAACAAGTTAGACGTCCTCTACTTTGTTGTTGCAAATTTTACGTGGCTGCTACGGGCTTAAGCAAGAACTAATCTTACCTACGCATGAAAACCACAACGATAGTTTGTCAAGTTGGTGCTATTTTAACCTTCGCAAGGACCGGGCGTAGCCACACTTGGTTCAACTAAAGTTGGAGAAACTGTCACCCACAAGCCACCTCTGTGCAAAGCACGTCGGGAGAACCTGTCTCGCGTAAGCGTATGCGTAATGTCGGTCTGGGCCGCTTCATCCAACAATATCGCCGAACCAAAGTATGACATGCTAGTAAGCAGTATGACTTATATTTCCCACAACTCACTTGTGTTCTACTAGTGCATATAACATCAACATATAAAACCTAGGCTCGGATGCCACTGTTGGGGAACGTAGTAATTTCAAAAAATTTCCTACGCACACGCAATATCATGGTGATGCATAGCAACGAGAGGGGAGAGTGTGATCTACATACCTTGTAGATCGACAACGGAAGCGTTTGGTTGATGTAGTCGTACGTCTTCACGCCCCGACCGATCAAGCACCGAAACTACGGCACCTCCGAGTTTTAGCACACGTTTAGCTTGATGACGATCCCCGGACTCCGATCCAGCAAAGTGTCGGGGAAGAGTTCCGTCAGCACGACGGTGTAGTGATGATCTTGATGTACTACTGCTGAAGGGCTTCGCCTAAGCACCGCTACAATATTATCGAGGACTATCATGGCTGGGGCGCCGCACACGGCTAAGGAATAGATCACGTGGATCAACTTGTGTGTCTCTAGGGTGCCTCTGCCTCAGTATATAAAGGACCAAAGGGGGAGGCTTGCCGGCCACATAGGGCGCGCCAGGAGAGTCCTACTCCCTCTGGGAGTAGGATCCCCCCCCAATCCTAGTTGGAATAGGACTCGTGGAGGGGGGAAAGAGAGAGAGGGGCCGGCCCCCTCTCCTTGTCCAATTCGGACCAAGCGAGGGGAGCGGCGCGCGGCCCGGGCTGCCTCTTATCTTTTCCGCCAAGGCCCATTAAGGCCCATTTAGCTCCCCGTGGGGTTCCGGTAACCTCCCGGTACTCTGGTAAAATCCCGATTTCACCCGGAACACTTCCGATATCCAAACATAGGCTTCCAATATATCAATCTTTATGTCTCGACCATTTCGAGACTCCTCGTCATGTCCGTGATCATATCCAGGACTCCAAACAACCTTCGGTACATCAAAATGCATAAACTCATAATATAACTGTCATCGTAACCTTAAGCGTGCGGACCCTACGGGTTCGAGAACAATGTAGACATGACCGAGACACGTCTATGGTCAATAACCAATAGCGGGACCTGGATGCCCATATTGGCTCCTACATATTCTACGAAGATCTTTATCAGTCAGACCGCATAACAACATACGTTGTTCCCTTTGTCATCGGTATGTTACTTGCCCGAGATTCGATCGTCGGTATTCCAATACCTAGTTCAATCTCGTTACCGGCAAGTCTCTTTACTCGTTCTGTAATACATCATCCCGCAACTAACTCATTAGTTGCAATGCTTGCAAGGCTTTAAGTGATGTGCATTACCGAGAGGGCCCAGAGATACCTCTCCGACAATCAGAGTGACAAATCCTAATCTCGAAATACGCCAACCCAACATTTACCTTTGGAGACACCTGTAGAGCTCCTTTATAATCACCCAGTTACGTTGTGACGTTTGGTAGCACACAAAGTGTTCCTCCGGCAAACGGGAGTTGCATAATCTCATAGTCATAGGAACATGTATAAGTCATGAAGAAAGCAATAGCAACATACTAAACGATCGGGTGCTAAGCTAATGGAATGGGTCATGTCAATCAGATCATTCACTTAATGATGTGATCCCGTTAATCAAATAACAACTCATTGTTCATGGTTTGGAAACATAACCATCTTTGATTAACGAGCTAGTCAAGTAGAGGCATACTAGTGACACTTTGTTTGTCTATGTATTCACACATGTATTATGTTTACGATTAATACAATTCTAGCATGAATAATAAACATTTATCATGATATAAGGAAATAAATAATAACTTTATTATTGCCTCTAGGGCATATTTCCTTCAGAATGTACTAGGAGAAAACTCAGTTTACATCGAAAAAGAAAGTGGGAGAAATTTCAGAGACCTGCTGGGTCCACCTGAGGAGGGGAATATGATGGGAGGAAGGAGATTCAAAGCACGGCAACCGAGTGAACTAGTTTTTTTTACGGACAAGTGAACTAGTTTACATACATAAGCAAATTGCCACTAAAAAAAGCAACCAGGTTAATGGGTTATTAAAACAAATATTTTGGACAAAACAGATAATTATGACACATAGGCTAATGCATGAAACACTCACATGATAAAGGTGCTTATAAACAGATAAAGTACAACATCTAGACCTTCCTGGCACGCTTGATCATGACATGGCGGCTGTCCGTGTACTCGTCAGTTACGGGAAGCAGACACGCCCTCATGTCCAAGATCTGCATGTACATGTCGTAGCATGCGTATGCGCCCTTGGCCGCGTAGGTTATGTAGGCTAGATTCAGAGGTACCTCCCACGTGTTCGGGTCGTCTTCTTTCATGTTGGCGTATCAGGGGTCGATGATGGTCTTAGCGAGGTCAACCACGGAGTCCTTCTCCTGCCCGTTGCTGATGATCTTGTATTGCTTCTGGATGTTGACAAGCTTGTTGCACCAGATGTACGAATCGTCGCGTTCTTCCTTCTCTCCACCGTAGCAAAGGTGCAGTCGGCGCTGCCGATGAAACGGGCGAATGCTCCAGAACCTGTTGCAGCCATAGGACTGAGGCGAGGCAGAGCTTCACCGAGTCCGTATCGTTGGTGTACATCACATACAACTTGGTGCAGCCATAGGACTGAACGGCGAACTCAAAGGGGAACTCCTTGCTGAAGTCCATATCCAGCAGGCTCACCCCTTGGATCGCCATTGGAGTCTCTTCGAGTGAACGAGTGTGTAGGCGGCGGCAGCAGTTCGTTTTTCAGTTCTTGGGGAACTGGACTCAACAGTAAGCTGAGTGTGTATAGGCGACAACAATTACTACCCCTCCCTCGTCCGCTGCACGCCCGGCAGAAGATGCACCCTCGGCCACACATCGGTTCACGAGCGGGTTTGTATTGGTACTGTAATAACAGGAGTTAGTGGTCACTTTACTTAAATTTAATTAGCTTTAATAGAAATTTGTACTTAAAACAAGCAATGCATTCGCTCGTTCTATCAGTGCCACAGGATCAACATGCACAACAATTAGAATTATTATTCTCAGGACGCACACGATCATCACATTTGTCGCACTTTCACAAAGATAATACTACCGAGTTTGAACTGTTTGTTATGGTTGTTGTCCTCTGCATCATCATGCCATGTTTCCCAGCTTGCAAGATTCAGAACCAACAAATAAGATCCAAATAATAAGTACAATAAAGATGCCAACACATCTCATTGATTCCCAGCTTGCAAGATTCAAAACCAACAAATAAGATCCAAATAATAAGTACAACAAAGATTCCTAAACATCTCACTGATTCCCAGCTTGCAAGATTCAGAAACGACCCATTAGAGCCTTTTGATAAAGTGAATATCGGGATTAAATCCATCTTGGCTAGCCATGTCATACAATCGAAGAACTTGGCGAATGCTCTTGACCGTCACAACATCTGTAGTTGAGTATTCCTGTTTGCACAGCATGTTTGCACAACACAAACAAGGAGACATGAGAGCATGATTTCGCTTTAATAGCAGCCTCCTTGAACTCAACCTCCAGCTCTACTTGGATGAGGTCTACCTGGAGTTCCATGATTCAATTCATGCGCCTTTTTCTGCAGTTCACCTGAAATGAAGCAAAGATTGCATCATTCAGCTAGCAAGAAGTACTTGCTCTTGTGAGCTGGCAGGTTCTTCTTTAGTAGTTGCACTAAAATTGAGGAACATTAAGGTTGGCTGTCCGGCTCATGTAAGGTGCAACTATAATTTTCTTATCCTTTTGTGCAGTTCCACTAAAATAAAGTGCCATTGTGGTGACAGTGACGGCTCCATCTTGCAAAGGCTAATAAAATGTTGCACGACATTACCAGCAGAACTTGACAGAGATTTTGGAAACTCCAATCACCATTTTGTGAAGTTCCACCAAAATTGAGAGATGTTGCCCACGTGACATTTTAGTTGAACTGCACAAGACACTCATTCCAAAAAAAGTGTTTTCTGCAGTTCACCAAAAGGTCACAATAGCAACAAGGTGAAGTGGATATCCCTATCTGCACAAAAAGATAGAAAGTAGACAGTTGCTGGTCAATAAGAATATACGAAACATATACAAAATGAAAAGAAGCATCTTAATTATGTTCATGGCAATCATGCAAGGACAATAGAAATTTTAAAACGTCAGCGATGCTTCATGTTACCAGAAGCATTACGATCAACAATGAGATTCCTCAAATATGGGATTACTTTAATGAGGCATTGCTTGTTTACCAGACACAGTAAATCAACAGCAGCTAAAGAGTTGGTTTAAGGGCATGGGACTATGGGGACACCAGGACACTCAGCATCGTAAAGGAGCAACTTACTTATCATACTGAGGAAAACAGCAGGGGTGACATTATACTATGTGAGGGCAGCAAATCTAATCCTGGAGACCTTTTACTATGTGAGGGCAGCAAATCTAATCCTGGAGACCTTTTACTATGTGAGGGCAGCAAATCTAATCCTGAGACCTTATACTATGTGAGGGCAGCAAATCTAATCCTGGAGAACTTTTACTATGTGATGGCGGCAAATCTAATCCTGGACATACTCTGTTGACTTGTCCACCAGCCGCCACTTTCTATCCTTTTTTCAACCAATAATAGATCTGTTCCTTATCCAGTTTGTACTGTGTTTTCCCATTATTTCACTTTTCAAGCAAGAGACCGGTTGGGTATCCGGTCTCTACTACTTTCACCATATTATTTCCTCTTTGAATCAAGCCTAGATTCATGCTACAACTTTCCCCCCTTTCTTCTTTGTTTGAACAAAGCCCTAGATTCAAATGCATGAAGTAGCTTTACCTCTAATAATACTAAAAATTTAGGTGGCTCTGGAAGAGCTGATGGGAGTAGAAAAAGATGCACATGCAGACACGTGGGGAGCTGGGGCAGTAGAGCAAGGCCGCTTTTGAAGAACTTATACCTGAGGGTCGCCAGGATGTCGGCAGCGACAGGTCGGATCTGCGGACAATACGACAGGGAGGAAGAAGGGTCGGAGGACCTCCCGAGCCGGCCATGTGTCGGAGAGAACGGCACGGGCACAGGACCGGGCCCCTCCGGCAGTTGTGGGTTTCCTCCCCCGGCGGCGATGACCGCGTGAACAATGCCCCTTTTAGTCCTCTACACACACCGGCCGAAGGGATCCGACCGGATCTGTGACTAGCGGTGAGCAGAGAGAAAATGTCGCTACCGCTGTCTTGTTTATATCTGGAGAGGATGAGAGAATGAAGAGAGCAACCCTAGTAAAGCAAGTGGTCAGGCCCCTGCGTCCATATATAGCGGAGTGATTACCTTTTTTCTCTCCACAACAAGTGTTTCAATTTGTGTACGTGGAATTAAAGAAAAGAAACTCTCTATTTAAGGTGACTACTATATGACTCCTACTTACTAGTAGTAGTACTACGGTATTGTTCACTTGTGCTCCCCGCCCCTCCATTCATTGAACAACCCCACGGGTGAATAAACATATAGTAAGTACTGTATTTATATAGGACGAACAAGCTCAAACTATTTTCGCGTAGTGAAAAGTTGAGGGCGGGACTTTTCCCGGGCAGTACGCGCGGCAGTTTTCTGGTAGGGCCAGAAGACTATTTTAAATTTTTTTAAAACTTCGAGACGGCCACATAGCATGGAGCCGACCCCAACGATTTTAAGCTTACAGGCACGGTACACACTATCCTAGACTACTATACACATGAAACTGCCACACGAGCGTCCGGGCTGTGCTTGGCTCTTCGCCTCTACGGGAAGTCGAACAATGATGGAATACTACTGCACGGGAGGAATACTATAGTATGCTTCTGGCCATCTGACACCGATTGAACTGCTGCATGTCCACCGCATACGGGAGGGAGAGCGTGTAGGGAAAGCTTCTCCTAGTCTTGCCAGCCACCATGCTCATAGGCAACAGAGGGACGCTCCTGCCTTTGCGTGTATGATAGGTGGGCCCTACAGGTGTGTGGCCAACCTGTCATACAGCCAAAGGCATGTGCCGTTAAGTCCGCGAGGGAGAGGATAATCAAACTTCTAGTTGATGTACGACTTGACGGGACACATCAAAGCACTGCACTCGATATATTTCAATAATTTGCGTGTGTGACTCCCAGATGCAGAGGCCGGGGGTCATCATCCTCCTTTTCGAGAAAAATAGACGCGTGTCTAAGAGGACGAGTGCGTGCGTGCACCTCTTCTCTTCCTGTATAACGTACTACTAAACTCAGAGTACAAGTTTTTGTGGGTGGTACGATGGTGCGTGCGAGAAGTCCCGAGAGATAGGTTTAATGCATTAATTGCAATGCATGCATGCATAAAGTACATGCATTGGTCAATTTTCTCTTAGTACTTGCATGCAATGATTTAATGCACCTTGGAATCTGAACATGTGTTGGGGACAACCAAATTGAGCCTTATAAAATGGAAAAACTAAAATTTTGAGATAAGCCCTATAAAACCGGAAAGGAGGGAGTAGAAAAAGAAGTACTCCATCCGGGAATAGTGCCGCACTTCGAAACTAGAACCGTCAATAAATTTTGAGCTTGTGTCTCGTCACATTCCAAATTACTCCATGCTATATTGACTTGCAAACCTGTTCACACCGATCACAACCTAAACGGTTTCCCACTTAGGAGCGTATTAGTACTCGGTTATAAATACTAGTATGCCAAGATGACTGCACATTCCTCCTCAACTCCTCATCCAGAAAAACAAACAAGTCATTCAGCATCCTTCCCTTGCGTCTGCCATTGCCAGCGTGAGTTCTGGGTCGAGAGATTGCCACCAGGGAGAGGCGAGCATTGAAGCGGAAGCACGAGAGATGTCCTGCCTCGTTGCGAGAGCAGTCGACATGTCCCGCCGCGCGGAAGTAGCAGCACATAGGTCTCACCATGCCGTTGAAGCAGCACAGAGGTCCCACCGCACCGTCGATGCAGCAGACTGGTCCGGTCGCGCCGCGGAAGCAGCAGAGATGTCCTACCGCGCAACGAATGTAGTAGAGATGTCCCGCCGCACCGCGGCGGCCTGGGAAAATTTCTCGCAGGCACGCGGCGACTGTTACAGGCGCATGCATGCGATCGTCCATAGCCAGATGGATCAGATCCCTGGCTCGGCGAGGTTGCAGGACGACATGATAGCCTCGTTTGAACAGACTACCGGCATCATCCGGCAACTAAGGGAGGGCAATGAGAGGCTCCGGGCCGAGCGCGACCAGTTGAGGGAGTGTCACACCCTAGCTAGTTCAAGCATTAGAATGTGCATCATGTTTAAATTCCTCTTAAATTTGAATTGGGGAAGACAGAACCCCCAACACACCCCCCCTTGGAAAAAACTAGGGTTTACTAAAAATATTTTCAATGAACCTGAAATGCCCTTCTAAAAAGTTCACCCTCTTTGTCTTAGGTTAGAACCTCTGGCAAAATTGGTGCACAATTTTCTAGGTCAACAGAAGGTCATTGAATTAAATCATAAGTATTTGAATTTGGGCATTTAAATGCTATAAAATAATCTAAATGCTCAAATAATTCTGGGAATAAATGTTTCCTGTTGGAAATAATCTAAACAGAGGCCACATTTATTTTCAGGATTTTGGGAAATGTTTTAGTATTTTATTTAAAGCTAAACAGTTGCAGTTAAATAGAAAACAGAAACTAAATAATAAAAAAGTGGAGAAAGAAGCCCACCTGGGCCTTACCTGTGCTGGCCCAGCCACCTGGCTCGGCCCAGCCTGCTGGCGCTGCCAGTCGTCGTCCTCCTTGCCCCAGAAGGATGCGGAGCGCGTGGCCGGCGCCCGCGGCCACACGCCGGCCACCTCCTGCTTCCGCCGACGCCCGGGAGACGCCCTGAAGTGCCACGTGACCCCCCACGTCTCCCTCTCGCACTCGCTCACTCTCCCCCTCGTCTCCCTCTCTCTCTCTCCCACGACGGCCGAGCGCGTACCTCGCCGCCGATCGCCGTAGTTGCCACCACAGACACCCCCTCGCCCCCCGACGAGCCCATTAGCTCCGCCTCGACTCCCTCGTCCTCCCCATCGAGCCATGCATCATCGGAGGCCCTGCATCACCGCCTTCTCCCTCGTCTTCAACCTCGGGCACCCGAGCCATCTCCGGTCGAATTCGCCGCCGCCAGGACCTCCCCGAGCCCGCTGACCCCCTCTCCGACTCCGCTGTGAGCTCCTCTTCCTTTCCCCCTAGTTCCCGTGCTCGATTACGCCTTGTAGCCACCGCCCCCTCCGAGCCCGAGCGCTCCTCGCCGCCGGCCATGCCGCCGTCGTGGCTACGGCCGTGCAAGCACATGTCCGAGCGCCTCACCGTGCTCAGTGCAGCACCAGGGACCCGTAGCCACCACCAGTTCTTCCTCCCATGCACCGTAGCCTCGAAACCGACCTCGCCCGAACTCCGGCCGCCGCCACGAGCTCGATTCTGGCGAGCTCGCTCCACCCCAGCTCCTCCCACTTGCCCCACTAGATGCGCACGAGCCCCAGCTACACGTAGCACGTCTCCGTCATCGATTTGGTCACCGGAGGACCAAATCCGAAGCCCTCCGCCGTCTCGGGCCTCGCCGGCGTCGAGCCGCCGGCGAGTTGACCCGGTTTGACCCCTGGGTGGGCCCAGGAAGACCCCCCTGAGTCTATGACAGGTGGGGCCGATCGGCTAACTAAATTAGGATTAGTCTTAATTAATTTTAATTAAATCAGTCACTGACATGTGGGCCCAGGCCCCACTGACAACTAATTAGTGTTAATCTAATTTTGCTAATTAGCTGAGAGGCTGACAGAAGGGGCCCACCAGTCAGGTTTGACCTGGGCTGGCGCCTTTAACCTGCTGACGTCACCCTGACGCAATGCTGACGCAGTAATTGATTTTCTGGATTTATTCTTATTCAGGAAATTCCAGAAAATAGTTCAAACTTCAAAAATTCATAGAAATTCAACCATAGCTCCAAATGAGATAAATTATATATGAAAAATTATCAGAAAAATTCAATCTATCCAACTGTAATGGTTTCATGCATGACAAAAAAAGTTACCTTGCTGTTTAGGCAGAATAAGGAAAAGCACTATTAAGGCCATGTTTAATGAGCTAATATTTGAATCTTTGATTCAAATGAGTTCATTCCTTTCTAATATAACTTGCATTAGGCCAAGACACATTCATATTTCCATGTCATAGCATGCATCATATTGTTGCATATCGTCATGTGTTGATTGTATTACGATGTGTTCTTCGTGGTAGGTTCTGCCTCCGAGGATATCCACGAGTATCCAACTGAAGGGCAGTATCCCACTACCACTCCATCAGGCAAGCAACCATTGATCATTCCGATACAAACCCATGTTCTCGCTTCTTCTCTTGTTTACTGCATTAAGACAACGCGATTCAAACTGCTGTGTGCTACGGTAGTTGAAACCTTATCCTCTGCATGACCTGTCATTGCCACAGTAACTAGATGAAACCCACTAGCATGTGTAGGAGTTGATTGAGCCATGTATGTGATTCTTACCTTGCTATGCCTGCTATGCTTAGAGTTGTGTCAGGTCTGGTTCATCTGGGAGATGGGCTAGAGTGAAATGCTTATGCCGGTAATGTGAGGGATGCGTTGAACATGTCTTGGTAAAGGTATCGATGAGAGGCCATGTAGGAGTACATGGTGGGTTGTTTCATTGAGGCCGTCCCTAAGCACTGAGATATGTATGCGTGATTTAAGATTCAGCTACTACCACACATTGGGCCCTGAAATATGACCCCGCTCGACTTACTGACCCCTCTCGCCTCTGTCCAGGAGTTGCAACTAGTTTCTGGTGTTTGTAGGACACGTGTTGGCTGTCGTGCGTAGCGCTGACCCTAGGGGTGGGCTATGTTGCGGTAGATACACCGTGGCACGGTGTACCAAGTCACCCGTTTGGTGTCGCGGGAACCCTGTTCACATCGTTTGGGGCCGTTGAGGACACCCCGGCCGGATTTCCTTGCGGATGGAACCTGAATAGGCGATAAACCTGGACTAGAGACTTGTGAGGTTAGTCAGGTCATGGTCTACACCCACGTCGGTTTTCGCTTGAAGTCTGCCGAGCACATGTCGTGTGTAGATGCTAAGTGGTGGAAACATGTGTGACGAAGTACACCCCTGCAGGGTATAAAACTATTCGAATAGCCGCGTCCGCGGTAAAGGACTACTTGGTTGCATATACAGTTCATAGACAAGTTAATGGATACTACTAAAAGACTCAAGATAAAGTGTGAGTACCGAGGATGGCCCTCTCGTAGGATGACGAGGGAGGATCCCCGGTGGAGTATTGTGTTGGTGAGTAGTGGACTCGTGTGCGAAAACTATTTTACTGGTGAAGTTCCGTAGGATAGCTTAGCCAAGAGTCAAAGCTGGCTTGCTGCATCAACCCCACCGCCTTCTTGAGAATAAGCATGTATAGTAGGTTCTGATGTAAGACTTGTTGAGTACCTTTGTACTCATGTTTTGCTTATTTATTGTTTTCAGACGACAACACTGCCCCCTCCGATGGGTTCTATGTAGACCTTGACGTCGACGAGTGACTAGCCACCTAGGTGGTGACCCTGGCCATGGAGGGCCTATGTAGATAGACAGGCTTCAAGATGCCTTCTTTCTTTCTAGAGTCTGTACCCAGACTAGTTGCTTCCGCATGTGCTTGTATGTTTGTATGACTTGAGTGTCGGGTCATGTGACCCCTATCTGTATGAACATGTTATGTATGGCTCTCTGGAGCCTTTAAATAAAGTACTTGAGTTGTAGAGTTTTGTTGTGATGCCATGTTGTATGTACTCATATCAGGCATATTGTTTGTATGATTGAAATGCTTGGTATGAGTGGGATCCGACAATCTAGTTGTTTATCCTTGACAGCCTTTCTTATGGGGAAATGTAGTCTAGTGTTCCTCGAGCCATAGTAGTCCGCTACAGCCCGGTTCACCGGAGTCCTGCTAGCCCAGCACTACTGCTCAGGACACTTGACTGGCCGGCATGTGTTTCACTTCGTCCCTATGTCTGTCCCTTCGGGGAAATGTCACACGGTGACTTCCGGAGTCCTGCCTAGCCTGCTATAGCCCGGGGTTCCCCGGAGTCCTGTTAGCCCAGTGCTACAGCCCGGAATCACTCGTTGATGACCGACATGTTCGATGTGATTCATGTATGCCTGTCTCCATAGGTCTGTGCCGCTTTGGGTTCACGACTAGCCATGTTAGCCCGGGTTCTCTGTCATATGGATGCTAGCGACATTGTCATATACGTGAGCCAAAAGGCGCAAACGGTCCCAGGCCATGGTAAGGCGTCACCCGTGGGATACCGTGCGTGAGGCCGCAAAGTGATATGAGGTGTTACCGGCTAGATCGATGTGACTTGGAATCGGGGTCCTGACAGGGAGAAGATCGTCCGAAGTGCAGACCTGTAGGAGGAGACTAGTGCCTTGTTGAAGAAACTTATGGACGAGAATGACATGCTCCGCAATGAGCGCCAAAGGCTGGTGGAGGAATCCGTGGATGTTCTCAAGCAGCGTCTTGAGGACACAAAAGAGCTCATTGCCGCTCGCCGTGGAGACTAGTTTCCTGGTTTCTTTTGATGTAATAATCGGTTTAGGATGTGGATTGTGTCGTCGTTTGTGAAATGTTGGGTTCTAGCGCTGATGTTTGGCCTTTGTTGGCCTCTTGGGATGTTGCGATTTCAATCTGGTAGCTTTTAGTCCTTCGTGTTAGGCTGGAGTTGTGCTGAACTTCTTGTGAATTGTGGTGGTTTTCAGTAATGAAAATCAGAAGGGGCAAGCCCTTCTTTGATCAAAAAAAATTTAATCGTCCTTATATATTCATCAGTCTTGCTATAAGTCGCAGTAGATGCTACATAGGTCCGTCAGATCTTACATCAAGATCCGTGCTTTTAGATTTTCTTTTTTCTCTCTTAAATCTCAGTCGAGTGAGACATATCCACGCCATTAAACAGAGGCTCGGGCGCCATTAATGGAGACCTTGGGAGAGAGGTGGACGGCAGATGGAGGTCAAAGGGCTCTCCTCCCGATAAGCACGCGCAGGGGTCTGATCGCACGCCTCTCGTACTCAAATAGCTACCCTGCATGTCGCCTCCTAGCTAATAAAAAAGGGGACGCGTGGCGGCACGTAAATGGTACTAGTAAGTAGAACACCCACGGTTTCAATAATACTTGTGTTTTCGATTGTAACATGACAGCACTTCTTCCAAAATGACTTTGTTGATTGTTAATGTGTGCGCCTTCGCAAATCGGACTGCAAATTTACCACATCATGTTGGTGCCATGTCATGGCACCAAGCCAAGTTTCATTATTTTCATGCGTGTTTTCGATTTACAGGAATTAAAAAACTAAGTTTCTCAATGTTTCCAACCCAGCCACGACTCCCAGAATTTTGAATTTCATTCCCATTTCTTGCATGGAACCTAGAAATTTACCCGAGGACACACATGTGATTTTTCAACCAACTTTGGTGCACTGGAACATGTGCTTGTATTTCAAATTTGAATTATGCACACAAAGGTGACGTGTTCCCTCCCAGAACCACGAGCCTTCTTGAGAGAAGCTTCGATTTGCAAGAAGCTTATACCAAAATTTGTTCCTATTCGGCCAATTTCTTTTACCACGGCATGGTACTACCATGACATGACACCATGCCAAGTTTCATGATTTTAAAACCAAGTTTCTCAATGTTATCGACCGAGCCACGATGCCCAGATGTTTGGATTTTATTCTCATTTTTTGCATGGGACCTACTCCCTCCTTCCATCTATATAGGGCCTAATGTGTTTTTCAAGACAGCCTTTGACTATTGACAAGATTAATAGCACATGAGATGTATACTATGCAAATTATATTTTTGGAAGCTCCTTTGACATACAAAATTGAAGGTCTGCTTTGTGTAAGTTGCATGTCATATATTATTGCTCTAACGTTTGGTCAAAGTTAGCCTCGAAAAACGCATTAGGACCTATATGCATGAGAGGAGTCGACTTCAAGAGAATGTGTTTATTCGAGAGACACCGAGGAAGACTACTATATATCGATGGTGCATGTAGGCGGGAATTAAACTAAGGAATGGTCTTATTGGTTTCGGGGATATAGGGGAAGAGTGAGAGGCGGGGGGGTAGCTAGAAGGAGATTGTTAAGTGTGAGTGTGTGTTTTACCCATCCAGGCGGAAGTTATGTGCACAAAAGAGGAGAACGATTCGATGTGGCATTAGGATTGAGGGTAATTAACTACGTATGGAGACATAGAGACCTTGAACGTGCATGTGTGAGAGGTATACATGTATACGTGGGATGTGTGTGTGCGCGCGCGCATGATCGAGATAAAAGAAAGAAGACATAAGTCATAAGATCAACGACATGGGAGAGACAGATCGGTATGACAATATGCGTGCATGTGAGAATGCATGGAAGAAGTCCTGACAATTGAGCATGTGTTTTTGTCTTTAAGAGATAGTGGCGTGGGCTGGATCGTGCATCTATGGCGAGCAGAGGGAGTGAGGCGCAACGATTGTGCAAAAGAGACCAACCTATAAATGCATATGTATGGAGAGACATATATAGTGTGGGTGATAGGAAGCAAGACTTCGTGCGAGAAAGAAATGTTGACGGAGAAACTATAGATAGATATAGAGATGGAGATGCTAGCTAGAGGGACATCCGCTAGTTTGGGTGTTGGAGATGACCGTCGGGTGTTTCAAAGGGTGAAGTTATATATGTGTGTGTGAGGGCACTTGACTGCATGTAGAGAGAAACATATGTAGTGTGCGTGATAGGAATCAAGAGTGAGGGCGAGAAAGAAGGTTGATGGATAAACAGATAAATAGAAAGATAAAGATGCTAGCTAGTGTGAATTAGAGATAGGAGTCGAGTGGATCAGAAGGCTAGGTTATGTGTGTGGGTGTGAGAGAGATAGAGAGAGGGTGCGTGTGAGTCGCATACAAATAGATATCAGCGATAAATGAGATCCAGAGAGACGGATTTTTGTGTCTGCGAGAGAGAAAGATATTTCACAATGAGAGTGGTAGCTAGAGAGACATACGAGGGAACGCAAGATATCTCTAGGGAGAGAGTGTGTGTGTGAGCGACATACAAGAGAACAATGGAGAAATATGAGACCCTGGGAGACAGAGTTTGTGTTTGTGTGTGAGAAAGAGATATTGAAGAGGAAGAGTTGTAGGTTCTCATATCTAAGGAGTGAAAGACATCTCTATATGAGGGGTGTGCGAGTGGCACACATGGGAACAGTAGAGAGAAATGAGACCCCGGGAGACAAAGTTTTATGTTTGTGTGAGAGAAAGAGATTCCACATGGAGAATCATAGTTAGAGACACATAGCAGGGAGCGAGATATACTTAGAGAGAGATAGAGTGATGAAGGTCGAGGGAGAGAGTACTGTCAGTGTGTTACGAAGATAAAAGATCATTGTCGACATACAGGTAGCATGAGAGATACCTGAGATACGATGAACGCGTATAGGTCCAGAGAGATAGTCCTATATAAGCATGAGTGATATCTATATGAGACGAATATCTAGATTAAAGGGGATTCAAATATTTAAACTGGAGATCACGACATTGATAATATCATAACGCAAATTGGTGTATCAAACATGCATATTCATTTGAATTTGGGCACACGTGTAATGTTATATAGTTTATCAATATTGGTGATCCATAGATTCTTCAATTACAAACAATGCATGGTTTATATGCAATTAATGTCTAAACGGGATTACACTATATGTTGCATGTGTGAAACACATTATACATGTTTGAGAAGTAAAAAAAAACCGCATGAAACACACATTAATTGGAGACAGTTAGCGAGGAATGCATACATTGGATTTGAACATAAAGTGGTTTCAAATATTTGAAAATCCAAATTGATGGATACAACCTTATGAATATGAGATCATGCCATTTGTAAACCATATTTATGTATAAATGGTGTTGTGCTTTTGAAAGTATATATAAAAAAATGATGTATGTAGAATGTAATCCCAATTGAGAATGGATCCCGCCCGAAAAAAATAGAATACAAACGGGATTCGAATTGAGTTGGCACGGTAAACGTGCACTCTGCAAAATTTGAACGAAGCGGGGAAAGTCGTAGTAAGCGCCCAAAACCAAAATCTGCGAGATGGAAATCACTATTGCCAATCCCTGCCACGCAAAGCCTATATGCTGGATTTCTAGAGGTTTCGATAGGGGTAGGTTTCTAATTTCACCCAAACGTGACGTAACGGCCTCTCACCCGGATTCATACACGGTGGGCGCCAAAACACAGTGTGTCCTCGGCCAAAATTGACTCACTCCCCGATTCATATTCATACATGGTGGGCGCCAAAAACAAACTCTCGTCGGCAAATATTCGGTGTATGCGAGATTACCGTCCTATCCCCAACCGACTAGTGTTGTTGTGATGTAGTAGAAATTTGAAACGGGGGCTAAGTTTGTAAATTTCCTCGCATTTGAGACAAGCGCGCCCTGAATACATTGTTCCCCCCTTCCTCTCTACCTCCCCTTTCCCCATTCGTACTTCGTGGGCGCCAAAACACCCTCTCCACCCCACCCTCCTCCGTCCGCCGCCGTCCACCACCCCATCCACCGCTGTCCTCCTCCACCATGCAAGAGCTGATACCCCGACGCCGTCGTCCATTACAAGAGATCGACCTCTCTCATCCATGGCTTCGGACCGGGATCCTTGCATCCCGTCCTCTCGCTTCATCCTCGCCGTCGTCCACCTTGCCGGTGCCGCTCCTACGACCGTCTCGTCCACCGCGCCCCGCCGCCACCGTCTACCCTCCCAGATCTTCTTCCACGCCGCCGACAGCCATCGCTACCGCAGCACCGTTGTAGGACCTTGAAGTAGATGTGTCTAGAAGGGGGGTGATTAGACACTTAGTGCTAAAGTTGCAATTTTTAAGCTTTTTCGGTTTAAGTGGAGTTTTAGGCACAATTTCAACATACACAATACATATCAAGCAAGCATGCAAAGAGTATATGAGCAGCGGAATGTAAAGCATGCAACTTGCAAGAATGTAAGGGGAAGGGTTTGGAGAATTCAAACGCAATTGGAGACACGGATGTTTTTCCCGTGGTTCGGATAGGTGGTGCTATCCTACATCCACGTTGATGGAGACTTCAACCCACGAAGGGTAACGGATGCGCGAGTCCACGGAGGGCTCCACCCACGAAGGGTAACGGTTGTGCGAGTCCACTGAGGGCTCCACCCACGAAGGGTCCAGGAAGAAGCAACCACCCACAAAGGGTCCACGAAGAAGCAACCTTGTCTATCCCACCATGGCCATCGCCCACGAAGGACTTGCCTCACTAGCGGTAGATCTTCACGAAGTAGGCGATCTCCTTGCCCTTACAAACTCCTTAGTTCAACTCCACAATCTTGTCGGAGGCTCCCAAGTAACACCTAGCCAATCTAGGAGACACCACTCTCCAAGAAGTAACAAATGGTGTGTAGGTAATGAACTCCTTGCTCTTGTGCTTCAAATGATAGTCTCCCCAACACTCAACTCTCTCTCATAGGATTTGGATCTGGTGGAAAGAAGGTTTGAGTGGAAAGCAACTTGGGGAAAGCTAGAGATCAAGATTCATATGGTAGGAATGGAATATCTTGGTCTCAACACATGAGTAGGTGGTTCTCTCTCAGAACATATGAGTTGGAATTGTGTATGTGTTCTGATGGCTCTCTCCACGAATGAAGAGGAGGTGGAGGGGTATATATAGCCTCCACACAAAATCCAACTGTTACACACAGTTTTCCAATCTCGGTGGGACCGAATCAACAAACTCGGTCGGACCGAAAAGGTAAACCTAGTGACCGTTAGAGATTTTCGGTGGGACTGACATGCAACTCGGTAGGACCGATATGGTTAGGGTTTGGGCATAACGTAATCTCGGTGAGACCAATTACACAAACTCGGTGAGACCGAATTTGGTAATTAGCTAACCAGAGAGTTGGTCAGGCAAACTCGGTGGGACCGATTTGCTCTTTCGATGAGACCAAAAAGTTACAAAAAGGAAACACTGAATTTACATTGCAATCTCGGTGGGACCGATTGCATATCTCGGTGGGACCGAAAATATTGCAATAGGTAACAGAGAGTTTGCAAGCCCATCTCGGTGAGACCGAGATCCCTATCGGTAGAACCGAATTGCTAGGGTTTGGCAGTGGCTTATGACAAGTGAAACTCGGTGGCGCCGGATAGGAATAATCGGTAGGTCCGAGTTTGGCTTTGGGTTTAGGTCATATGTGGAAGTGGGAAAGTAGCTGAGGATTTTGGAGCATATCATTAAGCACATGAAGCAAGAGGCTCATTAAGAAACACCTCATCCCTCCTTGATAGTATTGGCTTTTCCTATGGACTCAATGTGATCTTGGATCACTAAAATGTAAAATGAAGAGTCTTGAGCTTGAAGCTTTAGCCAATCCTTTGTCCTTAGCATCTTGAAGGAGTTCCCACAACCTTTAGTCCATGCCACTCCATTGTTGAACTTATCTGAAACATACTAGATAGAAACATTAGTCCAACAAGAGATATGTTGTCATCAATTACCAAAACCACCTAGGGAGCACTTGTGCTTTCAATCTCCGCCTTTTTGGTAATTGATGGCAACATACATCAAAGCTTTAGATAAAGATATAAAGAACAGCAAGTAAAGCTTTGGAAGGACATGTAACAAGCATAGGCTCCCCCTACATGTATGCACTCATGTAAATATGAAATATAGAGGCATGTGAGAGCATAACCATGATAGAGTAGGCAATGTGTTACATGTATCTTGGCCATATGCATCAGAGCAAAAGATTATCAAGGAAAATACCTTCATGCTCATGAGTCCTTCTTGCAAACAGTATGTACATAAGCAAGAACTCCTCATACTCATGATTTTGATGCATATACTTACCTTGTGGTCTTGAGTTGGCTTAGGATGGAATGAACCTGCACAAACAAAGTTAGATAACACAGGTACATCCACTAGCCAGAGCAAACAAAAGAAACCACAAGAATACCAAGACTGGGATGACATGTAGAGAGTGAGTACAAGGTACCACATTGGATTTAACATGTCCCCAAGAGTAAAGATATGCAATGAATTTGACTGATTTCTTTTCCTTAGGTGTCTTGCTCCCCGTAAATCTTACATGGGATATTGGGAGAAGATAGGAAACAGAAAATCAGAGCTGAAAAATACATATGAACATGTCTTTCCCCCTAAAAAGACATGTGACATCTCTCCTCTTGAACATCAAGCATCTGGGATCCTTGAGTATTTTCTCTCCCCCTGGAAATCTCTTTCTCCCCCTTAATACCTTCTCTTGTAGGTTTGGTCCTTGAGACTTTTTCTCTCGCTTGATGTGATCTCTCTCTCCTACAAGCTTTGATGTGATCTCTCTCTCCCCCTTTGACATCAATTTCCAAGAAGGGCTTTCTGGAATCCGTCGTATAGGTTTGGTCCTTGAGACTCAGCACAAAGCAAAGGATAAAACTGTGATGCTTGTAGAGGACAAGATTCATTGAGTAGAGCTGGATCAGAAGAAATATAGAACAAGTGGCAAACTGTTTTTCCTGTTGCGAAGTCGGTGGCACCGAGTGGTATGTTTCGGTGGCACCGAAAAGATTCGGTTGGACCGAAAATTACAAGTCGGTGAAACCGAGTTCACACAGAGAAAAACACTTGTCACCTCAGCTCACTAGACATGTAGGATCTCACAAAGATTTGCAATGAATTACCTGAAGGATTTGCAAGGAATTGAATGCAGAAAATGCAGAACAAAAACAAAGAGAAAAGAGAAGAAACTGAAAGATCTAGATGAAGTTTTTTTTTTGAAAAAGAGAAAGAAAATAAACATGCATGAGACAAATGCAATAACACAGAAAAGAACACAAGAGAACTTCATCTAGAGTTGGGCGGTGACATAGTCACCTATGTTAGAGTATATTGACTTAGGAGTCAAGTGAGAACACTTGATCATAGGTCATACTCATCGTTTAAGTTCAAAATGGGGTTACCATTTTTCGTTTAAGCATCTTGATGTATTCACATCTTGTTGAGTTGCTTTGACTCATGTCTTGGAGTAAAGCTTCTCTAAGATGGAATAACATACCTTGGGTGGTGGTGTGGTTCTTGCTCATGTAGTTGAACTTGTGTGGGTGCTCAAGGTTGATGTAGCTCATCAAGAGTTGGGAGCACCACTTGGAGTTTGAGTTCATCTACCTACATGGGTTAGTTCTTGCAAGGAAGAGCACTTGTGTATCCAAAAATGACAATCATGAAGCTCAACATAGAATTTGTCAAAGGATATGTTTGAATGGTTTTGTGCTTCCTTGTCTTCAACCACCATTGTGTAGAGTCTTGGTGATGTAGAGATTGCTCAAGATGTGAGTGAGTCGCAATATCATGGAATTAGATTCAACCAAGCACCTACATGGGTTAGACAACATGCAAGGTGCAAATATATCCAAGACATAAGATAGTTATCATAAGAGATATATCATG
Organism: Triticum urartu; assembly: GCF_056163025.1. Classification (NCBI taxonomy): domain Eukaryota; kingdom Viridiplantae; phylum Streptophyta; class Magnoliopsida; order Poales; family Poaceae; genus Triticum; species Triticum urartu. The sequence goes on along the minus strand of NC_141878.1, from coordinate 267,296,104 downwards.
GATTAGTCATAAGCTCATGTCTTGCATGTATCCAATGGAGTTTCTACTCCAAGTTCGAAGCATCAATGATGTTCAATTCTCCTCTTAACCTGCAAAACACTTTCTCATCAAGAGGTTTAGTAAATATATCCGCTAATTGCTTATCGGTGCGAACATGCTTAAGATCAATGTCACCCTTAGCAACATGATCTCGAATGAAATGATGACGAACTTCAATATGCTTAGTTCAAGAATGTTGTACAGGATTATGACCAATTTTGATAGCACTTTCATTGTCACAAAGTAGTGGAACATGTTTCACATAGATCCCATAATCTTTAAGAGTTTGGGTCATCCAAAGTAATTGAGCACAACATGAACCAGCGGCAATGTATTCCGCTTCGACGGTGGATAAGGATACCGAGTTTTGTTTCTTGGAAGACCAAGACACAAGAGATCTACCAAGAAATTGACAAGTACCCGAAGTGGACTTTCTATCAACCTTGTCTCCGGCATAATCCGAGTCGGAATAGCCAACAAGATCAAAAGAAGACCTCTTAGGATACAAATGCCAAAATTTGGTGTATGGATTAAATATCTCACTATCCTTTTCACAGCCTTAAGATGACATTCTTTAGGAGCAGCTTGATATCGTGCACACATGCACACACTTAGCATAATATCGGGACGTGAAGCACATAGGTATAACAATGAACCAATCATAGAGAGATAAACCTTTTGATCAACCGGTTCACCATCTTTGGTCAAATCATTATGTCCACTAGTAGGCATGGGTGTAGACGTACCTTTGCATTCTTGCATATTGAACTTATTGAATAAGTCCTTGGTGTACTTCGTTTGAGAGACAAATGTACCTTCCTTAGTTTGCTTGATTTGCAAACCGAGAAAGAATTTGAGTTCACTCATCATAGACATCTCAAACTTCTCTGACATTAGCTTTCCAAACTTTTCACTAAAGAGAGGGTTAGTTGAACAAAATATGATATCATCAACATAAATTTGGCATACAAATAGTTCTCCATTAACCCTTTTAGTAAAGAGAGTAGAATCAATTTTACCAATTTCAAAACCACTTGCAATAAGGAACTTGGTCAAGCATTTATACCATGCTCTAGGAGCTTGTTTAAGACCATAAAGAGCTTTGTGAAGTTTGTAAAGATGATTAGGTTTCTTAGGATTGACAAAGCCGGGAGGTTGTTTGACATAAACTTCCTCCTCTATTTCACCATTTAGAAAAGCACTTTTAATGCCCATTTGGTACAAGGTGATATTATGGTGATTAGCATAGGCAAGTAAGATGCGAATGGACTCAAGTCTAGCAACGGGAGCATATGTCTCACCATAGTCCATACCTTCGACTTGTGTGTACCCTTGGGCGACGAGACGTGCTTTGTTGCGAACCACTTGTCCATCTTCATCTTGCTTGTTGCGAAACACCCATTTTGTACCAATGATGTTGTGGTTGTTGTCGGGCTTCTCAACCAATGTCCAAACTTGGTTTCTCTCAAAGTTGTGTAGCTCTTCATGCATAGCGTTTATCCAATCCGGATCTTCCAATGCTTCTTCAACCTTCATAGGTTCAATGCTAGAGATAAATGAATAGTTTTCACAAAAGTTAGCTAAATGAGTTTTTGAGCGAGTGATTCTCCCGGTTTGTATATCATTGAGGATTTGCTCGAGGGGATGATCTTTGGCAATTCTTACTCGAACTCGTGAGAGCTTTTGCTTGGGTCTTCGTTGAACATCTTCTTCATCTTGTTCTTCTTCTTGGCCTTCTTCATTGTTGACGTCGTCGTTCTCTTGTCGTGGTGGAGAAAGAGGTTGTTGATGTTCGTCTTGATGCATTTCCTTGTCTTCTTCATCTTGGTGTGTCCCACTTGTGGATGCTTCCGTGTCGATTCTTGGTTCACCTTGTCGTGAAGTAGAAGCTTCCACTTGGACGGATGAAGTACTCTCCTTCACCTCCGTTGGACGAATTTTGCCAATGGACAAGTCTTGGATTGCTTCTGAAGGGTCTTTGTCTCCTACATCAATTGGCAATTGCTCTACTTGCGAGCCATTAGATTCATCAGACTTCACATCTACCATCTCTTCAACCTTTCGGGTGAAATTGTTGTAGACACGATAAGTGTGAGAGTTTGAGCCATAACCAAGTAGTAAACCTTCATCAGATTTAGAAGCAAACTTTGAACGACGATGCTTATCAAGAATGTAGCACTTTGAGCCGAATACTCGAAAGTATCCAACTTGGGGTTTGTTACCGGTGAGAAGCTCGTATGCCGTCTTGCCGAGTAGCTTGTGAAGATATAAGCGATTTGTTGCGTGACAAGCTGTCTCAACCGCTTCTACCCAAAAGTGCTTCGGCGTCTTGTATTCATCAAGCATCGTTCTTGCCATTTCGATGAGCGTCCGGTTCTTCCTCTCAACAACTCCATTTTGTTGAGGTGTGTACGTAGCCGAGAACTCGTGTGAAATCCCTTCTTCGTCAAGAAAGGTGTCCACATTTGCGTTCTTGAACTCAGTTCCGTTGTCACTCCGAACCTTCTTGATCTTCACGTCAAACTGATTTTGGGCCTTCCTAGCGAAGTTTCTGAAGATCTTCTGGACCTGCGACTTGTCATTAAGAAAGAACACCCACGTAAATCTTGAAAAATTATCAACTATAACTAGACCAAAAGAATTTCCACCGAGACTCTTGTAGGCGTTGGGACCAAAAAGATCCATGTGAAGTAGCTCGAGTGGCCTTCTTGTGGTCATGATGTTCTTCACGGGATGCCTTCCTCCAACCTGTTTACCTGCTTGACAAGCACTGCAAAGTCTATCCTTATCAAATATGACATCGTTTACTCCAAGGATATGATTTCCTTTAATAAGCTTGTCAAGGTTTCTCATGCCAACGTGACCTAGTCGTCTATGCCACAACCAACCTTTTGAGGATTTAGCAATAGAGCAAGTTTTAGGTTGTGCCTTTTTAGGGAAATCGACAATGTAAAGATCACCTCTACGCATACCCGTAAAGACCATTTTATGATTGTCTTGACGAAATACTTGGCAATCTACCTCAGTAAATAGGACATTCAAACCGAAATCAGCAAGTCTAGATACTGAAAGTAAGTTGTAGCCAAGAGATTCAATGAGCATGACATTTTGAATGGAACTATCATGTGAGATGGCCACCTTACCAAGGCCAACCACTTTACCCTTTGAATTATCACCAAAGGTGACATATTTTCGAGGGCCATCATTTTCAGCAAGCTCACAAAACATCTCTTCATCTCCGGTCATATGATCAGTACATCCACTATCAAGAACCCATTCCTTTCCTCCTGATTCATATCCCCGAAGATTTGCCATAAGACCAAAGTGTCTCATTGCATCATCAAGATCGAAGTCACTATCATCATCATCATCATCATCATAGTATCCATGTTCATCATGATCTTGTGACTCATCATTTCCTAGAGAGGGTAATTCATTAGATAAATGATCATCAAAGTGGTCACTTTTATGAATTCTTATAGCTTCGAATATGATATCACTAATGATTCCAACATCTCCTTTAGCATGCTTAAGATTGGTAAGTTCAAATAGACAATTACCAAAACTAGGATCACTAGAGTTCATCTTACTCAAGGCAATAGATTTATGGAGAATTTTATCCAAAGTTTTCAAGGAATGATCGGGAAATCGTTCCTCAAGAAATTTCCATATAGTATAGGCACAATTAAGAGTAGGCAAACTAGCAATCAAATTTTTGGGCAATCCTCTAATGATGAGCTCAATAGTTCTAAGATTGCGAATCATGTCAATATCTTCATCTAGGGTAGGATGCAAAGGATCAATATGAGGTGCACAAGGGCTAGCAATATACTTGTTCAAATGATATTGATTGAAAATTACAAGCATCTCATTTTTCCACTCATGAAAATACTCTCCATCAAGAATAGGCACTCTATGTCTAAGACTCCCTAAAGTAGACACATCCATCTTCCTCCAATGGTGATTAAACCAAGGCAATGGAGACCAAAGCTCTGATACCACTTGTAGGACCTTGAAGTAGATGTGTCTAGAGGGGGGGGGGTGATTAGACACTTAGTGCTAAAGTTGCAATTTTTAAGCTTTTTCGGTTTAAGTGGAGTTTTAGGCACAATTTCAACATACACGATACATATCAAGCAAGCATGCAAAGAGTATATGAGCAGCGGAATGTAAAGCATGCAACTTGCAAGAATGTAAGGGGAAGGGTTTGGAGAATTCAAACGCAATTGGAGACACGGATGTTTTTCCCGTGGTTCGGATAGGTGGTGCTATCCTACATCCACGTTGATGGAGACTTCAACCCACGAAGGGTAACGGTTGCGCGAGTCCACGGAGGGCTCCACCCACGAAGGGTAACGGTTGCGCGAGTCCACTGAGGGCTCCACCCACGAAGGGTCCAGGAAGAACCAACCAACCACAAAGGGTCCACGAAGAAGCAACCTTGTCTATCCCATCATGGCCATCGCCCACGAAGGACTTGCCTCACTAGCGGTAGATCTTCACGAAGTAGGCGATCTCCTTGCCTTTACAAACTCCTTGGTTCAACTCCACAATCTTGTCGGAGGCTCCCAAGTAACACCTAGCCAATCTAGGAGACACCACTCTCCAAGAAGTAACAAATGGTGTGTAGGTAATGAACTCCTTGCTCTTGTGCTTCAAATGATAGTCTCCCCAACACTCAACTCTCTCTCATAGGATTTGGATCTGGTGGAAAGAAGGTTTGAGTGGAAAGCAACTTGGGGAAAGCTAGAGATCAAGATTCATATGGTAGGAATGGAATATCTTGGTCTCAACACATGAGTAGGTGGTTCTCTCTCAGAACATATGAGTTGGAATTGTGTATGTGTTCTGATGGCTCTCTCCACGAATGAAGAGGAGGTGGAGGGGTATATATAGCCTCCACACAAAATCCAACCGTTACACAAAGTTTTCCAATCTCGGTGGGACCGAATCAACAAACTCGGTCGGACCGAAAAGGTAAACCTAGTGACCGTTAGAGATTTTCGGTGGGACTGACATGCAACTCGGTAGGACCGATATGGTTAGGGTTTGGGCATAACGTAATCTCGGTGAGACCAATTACACAAACTCGGTGAGACCGAATTTGGTAATTAGCTAACCAGAGAGTTGGTCAGGCAAACTCGGTGGGACCGATTTGCTCTTTCGGTGAGACCGAAAAGTTACAAAAAGGAAACACTGAATTTACATTGCAATCTCGGTGGGACCGATTGCATATCTCGGTGGGACCGAAAATATTGCAATAGGTAACAGAGAGTTTGCAAGCCCATCTCGGTGAGACCGAGATCCCTATCGGTAGAACCGAATTGCTAGGGTTTGGCAGTGGCTTATGACAAGTGAAACTCGGTGGCGCCGGATAGGAATAATCGGTAGGTCCGAGTTTGGCTTTGGGTTTAGGTCATATGTGGAAGTGGGAAAGTAGCTGAGGATTTTGGAGCATATCATTAAGCACATGAAGCAAGAGGCTCATTAAGAAACACCTCATCCCTCCTTGATAGTATTGGCTTTTCCTATGGACTCAATGTGATCTTGGATCACTAAAATGTAAAATGAAGAGTCTTGAGCTTGAAGCTTTAGCCAATCCTTTGTCCTTAGCATCTTGAAGGAGTTCCCACAACCTTTAGTCCATGCCACTCCATTGTTGAACTTATCTGAAACATACTAGATAGAAACATTAGTCCAACAAGAGATATGTTGTCATCAATTACCAAAACCACCTAGGGAGCACTTGTGCTTTCAACCGTCAAATTCTCAGTAGATGCGTACACAGCGCCGCACCAGAGGCGGTACTCTTTCGTATCTGCTCAACTTATTTATCGCAGCAAGAAAATAGATCGCCACTGCTTTACTCTGATTTCTTGTCTTGGTTGCGAAGTTGCCTTTGTCTGGTTTGCACCTTCAGATCTGCCATGGCACGCTCAACACCATACTCGCAATGCTTATGGTTTTCCCCGTTTATATTCCACACTAGTTAAATCACAGTAGACTAAATTTCAAAATTGGGTCAGTTGATTTTTTAGAGCTTGCCGGAGTTCTTCGGTGCAATCGAAGGGGCTCGGGTGGTTGTGGGGCCTCGCCGAACGAAGAAAACTCAACACGGGTGGGGGTTGGGGAGGGGTTGGGGGTGGGGGTGGCTGAGGAACACAGGCGGTGGGGGCCAGTGGTCCGGCCGGTGGCCCGTGCGGTGTTCTGTATGGGAAGAATCAGAGACGAGGAAGAAGAAGGGTTACGAGACGTAGGATCTTCATCCAACCGCCTGAAATGGTCGAGAGACAGCTAGGAGTTGCATTCTTAATGCGCTCTGGTTCATCATGTGTGGGCACTGCGCAAGCAACATTCTATTATCCAAAATTTGCTTGCTCTTCTTTACCATGTTCCTCTTCCGTTCTTCTTTAATATGTACTCTCTCTGTTCCTAAATACAAGTCTTTGTATAGATTCCACCATGGACTACATATGGAGCAAAATGAGTGAATCTACACTCTAAAATGTACCTGGATACATCTGTATGTGATCCATAGTGGAAATCTCTACCAAGACTTATATTTTAGAACGGAGGGAGTATGATAGTAGTACAGTATGTTCCTTGTACTGAAGATGAGCAAGGACATTTGAAGTGTAGAGCTCTATACGGTCGGTTGTGATGGACACTTTGAGCCTCTTTGATTCGTAGGATCTTGTAAACATAGGAATAGGATTTGTAGTGGCCTGCCCACTTGAATCCTATAAGAATAGCAAGGAAATGCGGGGAGTTGTGTCGCCTTTGAGAGTTACATTGATATTAACAGTACTGCACCTTCACTTGAAGAGAGCTGGCATCCGAAGCCTTTCTAGCCGTACCGGCAATACTAGCACATATATTCCAGCAAGTTCCACTTTGCTGATTTTACTCTGATGCTTAAGGTTTTCCTGTTATATCTACACTATGATCTATGTAGCTGCTTTGTGTCACACTAGCAGTAGTCCACTCTTGAAGCTAAACACTGCAATGACTTACAAAATTGGCAGCAAGGCATTGAGTGCCATTCTGGATGCAATGAAACTCATACGCTCCCCACCTATTAATTCTTGTTCAGAATAGGATCCTAATGACTATTCTAACATCGAGGAGTCAAAGGCAGATGGCCTGTCCTGTTCACCCATCAAGGTGTCTATTCTAATTTGGCAATGTTTTATTGATTGCGGGTATCTTGCATGTGTTGTCTTGCATTTCTTCTACTTTGTTGCACTGCCATCTGCTTAGTTTACTCATCATATATGTCGAGATGCCATGCCCATCCATTATCAATACATATTCCATCTATCATCATACCATGTTGGTGGTGCCGGAGAAATCAGATAACACCCCACTTATATTGGCTGTACAACCAGTGACACAAAACGTAGGACCGACTCCAGCAGACTGTACCCATACTTCACTGGCCACACCACTAGCCCCACCACACAGGACCTGCACTCCAGCAAAAGGTATACCGATTTCATTTGCCATAGCACTAGCTATACCATAGAAAAATCCCACTCCAGCAAAAAGTACAGCAAGTCCACTGGCCAAAGACCTATCCCAACTACAGAGACGGCCAATTCCTGCAGATTGGAACCCCATTCCATTTATTCCCAGTTTAAAAGACAATGCTTTCAATGTTGTAAGGGACTACGTGCATATATTCCCATCATGGGAAGATTATTGTGAAGACAAACACCATTTTCACATCTTCCTGTCCAACTTACGTGTAAGTGCTATTATTCATGGTTATTATTTTCTTGTTTTCTACTGATTGAACACATGAATGATTTACATTACATTGTTGTAACTAGGCGAGGGTCAATCTAGATAGTCATGACGAGCAAAGCTTGCTTGTGCTTTTCAAGGAAGCATTGCAGCAGTATCAGTGTTACCTGAGGAAATCACACTTTGATGGCAAGTCTATAAATGAATTTCCGGTGAAGTCTCCTGTGCTAAATTTAGAAGACATTGAATGGAAAAACCTTTTTATGCACTGGTCTCGTTCCCGGGATGAGGTACTGTCTATGAAATCACATGACAATTTGAACTTCTACTTTTCCGCATGTGCCTTACAGATCTTTTTTGCAGAAAATCTGCTCGAAGAAGAATTTCGGCTTGACAAGAATGACAGGATATCGCAAATATGCTGCCCGCTGCTTTGCTCTTGTTAGTACCTTTTGTCCTGTATCACTATACTTGCATACATATCTGGTTCACTATGTGACATCAGTATGCATTGTTTGCTCCAAATTATCTGATCTGTATGAATGGTTACATTAGTGTAGAATATATCCAATGACAATGTTTTTTAGCTCTGCATTGTTCTTGTAAGTACATGATGTCCTTTATCAGTGTATTTATAATGACAGGTAGTTGTTCATGTACCATCACTCTGCAGCTTATTTTCCTTTGCCCTCCATTTTCTACATAGCAGATCTATATTTACTCTTACCATAAGGTTGGTACTGAAGACATTTAGCTGTGCATTGCTCTTGGATGTACCTTTTGCCTGTATCGCTGCACTTACATTTATAGCTACTTGGTTATGTAGCATCACTCTTCATCTTATCTTAAATATTCTCCATTTTTCGTATATTATCACATCTATATTTACTCTTAACAAAATGTAGAATAAAGGCAATGCTTTTGAAGAAGATTATGTGGTAAACTTCTTGAATTCCCCCCCATCAGCATGGACAAGGCCTTTATAGAGGCTGTCTTCACCAATAATGTATGTTTGTCCATCTCAAGCCTTCAAACTTTGTTGTATATATTTGGTTAGGCATGACTGCAACAGCTGTTTATTTTTGGTGTTTCCATCAAATTGCTTGTTGAAAGTTTATTATGTAGTTCATAAACAAAAGTTTGTCCTTTCTCAATTTAAGTTTTCAGTTGTACAACCAACTTCCTTCTTCATACCATGTAAATTAAACTATAGAGAGCAAGTGATCTTCTTTTGCACTGCATGTATGCTTCTGTTCTTCATCCGTAATCCAGTGGTGTGGTGAACCTACCCACTACAGCATAATGTCATATTCTGCAATGTCTTAACTATGAACAATGTCATATAATTCTACTATTATTTAAACCGTCTCTTTATTTGCCAATCTGAAATGTTATGAATTGACAACACACTAACCATTGATACTTATGAGTTCTTGATCTGTAATCCAGTGGTGTCGTGAAGCTGCCAACTCCTTCACAATGTCATTTCCTGCCATGTCTTGACCTGAACAATACCATATTGTGTTAATGCAAATTTAAACTGTGTCACTTTATTCGTCGGTAAGAAATGTGATGAATTGTCAGCACTGATACTTTTATGTGCAAAACCTGTCATTTGTCAGCTTGTTTATCTTTCAGAGTGAGGAAGATATAAGTGTTGAACAAGCGCAGTCTCATCATCTTGCTCAGCTGCTTGCGTTGCAGCTCCCCAGCAGGGCTAACCTTTCTTGAACTCTATTGAAGTGTTGTCGGTTTTGTATATTATTTTGTCGGCGTGTTTATTTGCACTAGTGGCGATCTTTGATGCCTAGTGTATGTAATTTGTTGTCTGCTTGTGCTTTATTATCATAGTGGCGAACTTTGATGCCCAGTGGATGTAATATGCCGTAATTTCTTTATTGTATAGTATAGGTTTTTTCTTATTCACGATGCTGCAGTTATTTTACTATATATATATCTTGTCTTCGCAGTAAACCGGCCAAACCGTAAAATTATGGTACATAATCGGTCCGTCATGCAATCACGATGTAGGTTGGGCCTGAAACGTGCCGATCAGCTCACGGGCCGGCAGCAGCCCGAAATGAACCCCGACCCATGATTGTGTGAATCAAATCACGGGCTTTTAATAGGCCGAAAAATTGTCTCGGTCCTTGTTTGGCCCAATCAGATATCGGCTGCGAGCAGGCCGGATGCAAACCGGGCCATAGTTAGGCCCAACTATATGACGGGCTTTTAACACGCTGAAATTAATATAGGGCCAAAATGTTAAATGGGCCCTTAACAGGCCAAAACTAATATCAGGCCGAATTACTAAGTGGGCCCTTAGCAAGTGGGCCCAAAAGCATAGTGTCCAGTTGACGGGCCGAATCTGATATGGGCCATAATTAGGCCCAAAACCTCTTAAAGGGCCGGACCTGATCTGGGCCATAATTTGGCCCAGAACGTGGTAGGCTTTTAACGGGCCGGATCTCATATGGGCCACTATTAGGCCCGGAGCGTGGCAGGCCATTAATAGACCGGATCAAATATGGGCCGGCATTTGGCCCAAAACATGGCAGCCAGTTAACGGGCTGGCCTACTAGGGTCCTCAAAATCTTGTGGGCCTACAGCTGGGCCGGCCCATTAATGTCGGCGAAATCTTGTCGGCCTTTAGCTGGGCCGGCCCATTATGATCCGCAAGAATTTTGTGGGCCTTTACCTAGGCCGGCCTATTATGGCACACAAAAATCTTATGGACCTTTACCTGGGCCGGCCCATTATGGCCCGCGAAATCTTGTGGGCCTTTAGCTGGGCCAGCCTATTATGGTCCGCAAAATCTCGTGGGCCTTTAGCTGGGCCGACCAATTATGGTCCGCAAAATCTTGTGGGCCTTTAGTTAGGCCGGCTCATTTAAACTTGTTGGGCCGTGCCACGTGTCGACGTATCATAGGCTCCTTCTGTCCATTAAGTGGATGACATCTGTCCCGACGATGAGCCGACACGTGTTTCCTCTAGCCAATGATGATGTTACACGTGGAAAATCCCCATTGGTCGGGGCTGTTAACGGGTTATCGGATCCAAAACCCGACCCGATAGCTTAACAGCGTTCTGTTACGGTGGATGCCACGTGTCGGTCACCCTTGACGAAAGCACTTCTGTGACGCACGATTTATCGTCATGGAAGTGGACACTTCCGTGATGATAATTTTGGTAATGTCATGCAACACTTCTATGACAGCACATGTATGAATATCTTGATTCTGTCATAAATTTGTCACAGCCCCAGTTCAGCCCTTGCTTGACTTTGCTTGTTCTTCATGCCATCATGTCTTAATTCCAAAGAAACTTGAACTGGGGATTGTTGAATCCCTAGCACCAAATGAAATTCACTAGGTTCAACTAAAAATATTCTCAGTGAATCCAAATGGTTTTCAAAAATGTTCATCATTTCTAGAAAATGCTGGAAGCAATAACCAGAGGTGTTGCACATTTTTCCATGACATATTTGGGCTCTGAATTAAATCATATTATATTTGCATTTGGGCATTTAAATGCTATAAAATATTTTAAATGCTCAAATAATCATAAACTAAAATGTTTACTATTGGATATATTATAAACAGTAGCCATGATTAGTTTCATAATTTTTGGAAATGTCTTAGCATTTTAATTAAGTCAAAACAATCGCAGAAAAATAGAAAACAGAAACAATTTAGAAAAGAGAGAGAGAACACTTACCTGGCCACCTACCCGTGCAGCCCACCAAGGCCGTCCTAGCTGGCTGGCCCAGCCCACCAGGGGCACGCTTGTCTTCTTCCCCTTGCCAGCGCACGAAGCAGCTTGGTGGCGAGCGCCGACGTCGTGCCTGGTCACCTCCTGCTTGCTGCCGCCTCCCCGATGTTGCCCTGGAGACGCCACGCGCCCCCCAGGCCCTCTCAACCTCTCCCCGAGCTCCCCTCCTCCTCTGGCTCTCTCGCACGCAAACCACCGAGCGTTGTCGTCGCCGCCGATGAGCGCAACCGCGGCCATCGCCTCTCCCTCGCCTCTCCGTGATGTCCAGAGGCTCCGCCTCGACGCCACAGAGCCCCAAGACGAAGCACGCGCCCACGGAACGCCCGAAGCGACGCTATCATCCTCATCCTCGCTGTCGGACGCCGGAGATCCCCCTTGCCGCCCCGCTCGCTCCGGCGCCTCCCCGAGCTCGTTGACCTTCCCTACATGATCGCCGTGAGCTTCTGCTCCCAACCTGTCTCTCCTCCCACTCAATTCCTTCCTCTAACCCCGCCGGCCACCGCGGCTGAAGCTCGCTGCCGCCTGCCTTGTCGTGCGCCGCCACTTCAGCCCGCGCCCATCGTTGCTGGGCATGGCAATGAGCTCCTGGTGCTTCCAGGAGGCCGCCTATCCCTTTTGCCAGCTCGCCCGTGCCCCGCAGCACCACTGCCCGCGTGTACCCGAGCGCCGCCGCCGCCCACCTCGACGTCGGGGACGCTTGTAACACCCCGGATGTAACTTTCCCAATTTGTACTCCAACTCTTGCAGTTTCCGGTGTTAAGTTATATTTATTTCCTCAGGTTCGGGTCTTTGTCTCCGTGTGTTGTTATCGTTGTCATGCATCTCATATCATGTCATCATGTGCATTTCATTTGCATACGTTTTCGTCTCATGCATTCGAGCATTTTCCCCGTTGCCGTTTTGCATTCCGGCGCTTCGTTCTCCTTCGGTGGTCATTTCTAGCTTTCTTTCATGTGTGGGGATTAAACATTTCCGGATTGGATCGAGACTTGCCAAGCGGCCTTTGTTTACTACCGGTAGACCGCCAGTCAAGTTTCGTATCATTTGGACTTCGTTTGATACTCTAACGGTTAACCGAGGGACCGAAAAGGCCTCGTGTGTGTTGCGGCCCAACACCCCTCCAATTTGGCCCAAAATCCACCTAACTCTGCTCCATCATCTAGAGCGTTCGATCGCGATCACGTGGCCAAAAACCGCACCTCATTTGGACTCTCCTAGCTCCCTCTAGGCCTATAAATAGACCCTCTCCGAAATCTCCTTCCCCTTCCTCCCGAAAAACCCTAGATCCACCTCATCGCGCGCCGCCGGACAAAACTGCACTGACGGACATTGTCCGGATCATCCCCGCCGCCACTTGTCACCGCGCCATTCGCCCGGGCCCTCAGCCCCACTTCGCCGCCGCCACCAGCCCGCAGGGCCCGGGACGGGCCCTCCTGGCCCACGCGCGCCCCGCGCCTCCCCCCGGCAACGCCGCCCGCGCCCCTCGCCGGCGCCCTTCGCCCCGACGCCGGCCGGCCGCTCCGCCCCGCCGCCTCGACGCCGGCACGTCGCCGCACCTCGTCCGCCGCGCCCGCCACCTCGGCGTCCGTGCCCGCCGGCGCCGCCTCCTCGCCACCTCCTCGCCGTCTTCTTGCCGCCCCGACCGCCGTCCTCTTCTTCTCCGGCATGAACAGTAATTCCGGCGAACTTCGTAATCCGTGCCCGGATCCCAGATCTGTGAACAGTGAAACCCTAGATCGTTTTTTTCTCTAAGTCCCGAAATTTTCAGTTCAAGTACTCATGTTCACGGCTCCGTAACTTTGCATCCGTAGCTCCGATTCATGAATATAGCATATCAAAATGTTCATCTCAGAGAGCACATCAATTCATTCCATTGCATCATTTTCATTTGAGTTCATCTTGATGCCCAAAATGCTGTTAGAAGAGGGCTATATGAGTTAATTGTCAGATCTGCTACTCCGTTTAGCACTTTTGTCATTTTTGCCATGATTAATGTGTGCATGATACGCCCTGATGCTCTACATGTGTTTCGTTAAGGGTTTTGTCATCTTTCCAGAGGTGCAACCCATGTATTTTTGTGATGTGTGTGGTGTCTAATGCAAGCTTGCAAAGTGGTGCACTTGCTAATTCTGCTTGCAAAGATGTGTGTGGTAATTTCACTAAGTCCTGCAGCTGTTTATCTCATGATGCCCTATGTTCATGTTGTTTCCTAGTGATCCGTGCCTCTTTTGAGGATGATCAGTAATGATTTTTTGTTAATATTGTATTGCTCTATCCATCCATGTCTTTTTTTGCAATTATGGAGCACCCTAGCTTGAGTCAATCGAGCTCTACTTTTGCTACTTTGTGAATCTGGGCAGATTGTCAACTTGTTTGCAATTTTGCCGGTGATGTTGTAGTTGATCCATGCAAGCTATGCTATTGTTCTTGCCATGTCTAGATTTCATTTTGTGCCTTCTTGATGGGTGTATGCTTGTCTTGCCATGACTTGCACCGTAGTGAGTGCATCGAGCTTGTAAACATGCCTACTTGAGTTATATTTCAGCATGTGCCAGTTTTCACTAAGTATGAAAACCGATTATGTTTTTGCTATGTTCACGTGCTTGCAATTGTATTTTCTGATCCCTTTTGGCTCAAGGTCACTAAGGGACTTTTCTTAAGCTCTTTGAGTAGCTCCATGCCATACTTTACTTTGCCATGTTCAGATCCTGTAGCATGTATTTTTGTTGCTCCGAAGAGAGCTACCTGGTCTGAAATTCCAGACAAGTGTTAATTTCACTAAGTCTGAGAACTGTTTGTCATATGCATTTTTGCCATGCTTGTGTGAACCTGTTAATGGGTGAATTGGCCGTAGCTCGGTGCTACACTTTTGTTAAGCATCTTGTATGCATCCCTGCCATGTATTTTGTTGTCTTGTTTGGGTGCTGTAGCATGTTCATCTCATTGCATTTAGATGCCTACTTGTTGTAAATCGCAGACCGGTGTCATTTTTGAATCGCTTGCCATTTCCAAACCGTAACTCCGATTCCGGCGTTCTTTATATTGTTTTCAAGCGATTTCATCTCATCTTTCCAGTGGCACACTTGGATTTCCAAGTTGAGGCCAGGTTCTTGCATTTCCTGTCATATCTTCCATTTTGCATCCCGCATCGCATCCCGCATAGCATATCATCATTGCATCATATTGCTTGATTCTTGCACGTGGTTGATTGTGTCCTTGTTGCTTGTTTGTCTTGTTTGGGTAGAGCCGGGAGACGAGTTAGATAATGAGGAGCCCGTTGAGTTTGCTTTCAAGGATCCAGTCAACTCTGACAACTGTGCAGGCAAGATGATCATACCCTCGAAATCACTACTATCTTTGCTATGCTAGTTTGCTCGCTCTTTTGCTATGCCAATGCTACGATGCCTACCACTTGTTTTCAAGCCTCCCAAATTGCCATGTCAAACCTCTAACCCACCATGTCCTAGCAAACCGTTGTTTGGCTATGTTACCGCTTTGCTCAGCCCCTCTTATAGCGTTGCTAGTTGCAGGTGAAGATTGGAGGCCGTTCCTTGTTGGAACATTTATTTACTTGTTGGGATATCATTATGTTATCTTGCTACCTTAATGCATCTATATACTTGGTAAACGGTGGAAGGCTCGGCCTCTCGCCTAGTGTTTTGTTCCACTCTTGCCGCCCTAGTTTCCGTCATATCGGTGTTATGTTCCCGGATTTTGCGTTCCTTACGCGGTTGGGTTATAATGGGAACCCCTTGATAGTTCGCCTTGATTAAAGCTTTTCCAGCAATGCCCAACCTTGGTTTTACCATTTGCCACCTAGCCTTTTCTTTCCCTTGGGTTCTGCAGACTCAAGGGTCATCATTATTTTAACCCCCCGGGCTAGTGCTCCTCTGAGTGTTCGTCCAAATAGAGCCACTTGCAGCGCCACCTCGGGGCAACTTGAGGGTTGGTTTTAGATGTACGTAGTGTTCATCTGAGTGTGCCCTGAGAAAGAGATATGTGCAGCTCCTATCGGGATTTGTTGGCACATTCGGGCGGTGTTGCTGGATTTGTTTTAACCTGTCGAAGTGTCTTGAGTAACCGAGATACCAAGTCTGATCGGAACGTCTTGGGAGGAGGTCTATTCCTTCGTTGACCATGAGAGCTTGTCATGGGCTAAGTTGGGACTCCCCTGCAGGGATTTGAACTTTCGAAAGCCGTGCCCGCGGTTATGGGCAAATGGGAATTTATTAATGTCCGGTTGTAGATAACTTGAACCTTAACTTAATTAAAATGAATCAACTGAGTGTGTTACCATGATGGCCTCTCCTCGGCGGAGTCCGGGAAGTGGACATGGTGTTGGAGTAATGTTTGCGCAGGTTGTTCTCTAGTTTCTCGCTCGTGCTTTGCCTCCTCTTCTCGCTCTCTTTTGCGAATAATTAGCCATCATACTTGCTAGTCGCTTGCTGCAGCTCCACTCATATTTTACCTTACCTTACTTATAAGCTTAAATAGTCTTGATCGCGAGGGTGCGAGATTGCTGAGTCCCTGTGGTTCATAGATTACTATTACACAAGATGCAGGGCCTGATGATTCCGCTCCAGGAGACGCGTATGAGCTCAAGTGGGAGTTCGACGAAGACTCACAACGTTACTATGTTTCCTTTCGCGATGATCAATAGTGTTGCCCAGTTGGGGGTGATTGGGACCGGTGTCGCATGTTGGGTTCTCTTTTATTTTGGCACCGTAGTCGGGTCATGAGTGTTTGGATGATGTAATGTTATTTATGCACTTGATTGACGTGGCGAGTGTAAGCCAACTATGTTATCTCCCCTTTATTATTTATATTACATGGGATGTTGTGAAGATTGCCTAACTTGCGACATATGCCTTCAATGCGATTATGCCTCTAAGTCGTGTCTCGACACATGGGAGATATAGTCGCATCGAGGGTGTTACAAGTTGGTAATCAGAGCCTTCCCCGACCTTAGGAGCCCCATTGCTTGATCGTTTTTAGTGGCCGAGTTGTGTCTAGAAAAATGTTTGGAGTCTTTTAGGAATTATATATCAGAGAGATTAGGAATACTTTTTACTTCCCACTCTCCTCATCGCTCTGGTAAGGCATCCTGACGTAGAGTTTTGACTCTTCTCTTCTCAAATTTCACTAAAAAAAATTTAGGATCACGCGGGTATCTTGGAATCGTTCCGATGGTTTTATGATGAGAATATTGTCTTGGTGCCTCCTGTCAGGGGTTTAGTGGAAGTGTCCCGGGGAGTTGAGCTCTGAGGTGTTGTCATCATAATTTTATCGTTACAGTTCTGGAATACCTGAGTTTAGTACGCCGACATCGAAAATCTCTTTTATGCAGTTCGTTGGTGAGATAACCTCGACGCCACCCAGTACTGGGGTGGGAGTTCGGGAGTACCGCCATAACTTGTATAACGAATGCTTTTCAAAGGTTGAGGTAGATGGTTTCCGAAGGTTTCTTGGTTATGTGTTGAAGGATGGATACAGCTGGATGTAGGATTTGCTAGTTTGGGTGAGATATTATGCTTCCCCTATATCCCCAACACCTGATTGCATAACCGGAAAGGTTCGGGAGTTTCATAGGTGGGAATTCTAGTAGCTCTAGTTCTTCTTCCACGGATATTGGTTTGAGATTGGGATTTCTTACCGATTATTCGTTCTTGATCCGTACCTTGTTGAATTATTTCTCTACCTTAATTCTACATGGCTTCTCAATTTATGGATATGTGACCATTTCAAGAGGAATGCATTCGTTCATTTTGTTCGGATGTGAAGACTATATGTTGCAATTTTCATTCCGTTGGATTCAGCTTCAATATTTATCTGTCAATGTGCTAATGGTGGTCAACCTCTTCAGGATGGCTCCTCCAACGCGCATGACTCCGAATCCTGATCCGCCACCACCTCCACCTCCTCCGGAGGCATGGCAAGCTGTGATGGCCACAACCAATGCAAACACACAGTTGATCATGCAAATTCTCCAAGAGCGCAATCAAGGCAACCAAGGGAATCAAGGCAGCAATCAGAGTCACTTTGCTACACTCAACCAGTTCCTTGCTAACGGGCCAAAGACTTTCAGCAATTGTGTTGAGGCAACCGATGCTGACGATTGGCTTGTGGATCTGTGCAAGCATTTCGAGTGCAGTAACGCCAGGCCTGAGGACTTTGTTAAGTTCGCTTCCTTCCAACTTAAAGATCAAGCTGCAGAATGGTTCCAGCAGTACAAGGATTCCAGAGGTGGACGTGTTATCACTTGGGATGATTTCCGTCGAGATTTCTGAGCTCATCATATTCCCCAGAGCGTGGTTAAAAGCAAGCGTGAGGAATTCCGCAACCTGAAGCAAGGCTCTTTGTCTGTCTATGACTACAACAAGTTGTTCTAGAAGCTCGCCCGCTTTGCCAAGCAGGACGTCCCTGATGAGAAGAGCATGATATATCAGTTCAGGGGTGGTCTCAGAGAAGAAATTCAGCTAGCTCTTGTCCTCTTTGAGCCCTTGAGATACGATGAGTTCTACAACATGGCATTGAAGCAAGAGGCTGCTCAGTTGAGGTGTGATGCTTCCAAGAAGCAAGTCAGTGATGTTTCTCCTCCTTCCTCTACTCAAGTGGCTAAGCAGCAGAAGTATTGGCTTCCTCCTCCTCCGTTCCGTCAGCCATATCAGCAGAAGAGCAAAGGTGGCAGTGGTTCTTCCCACCCACCCAACCCTGGCTTTCAGAACAAGACTTCGTCTCAAGCTCCAAGATCGAGTGCTCCGTATCACCGTCCGCTTTCAAGGGTCACGTGCAACAAGTGCCAACAGAAGGGTCACTATGCCAATAAGTGTTTCAACCAGAGGCGTCTTCCTCCTCCTCCTCCTGTCAGATCGGCAAGTACAGCTGTGGTCAAGCATAACCCCAAGCACGCCAAGGTCAATTTGCTGAATGCAGCTCAGGCAGAGGACTCACCAGATGTGATCATGGGTAACCTTCCTGTTAACGATGTTCCTGCAAAAGTTCCTTTTGACACTGGTGCATCACTTTCTTTTATTTCAACACCATTTGTGGCCAAGCATGATTTTGTGACCGAAAGGATTCCTGTTCCATTGAAGATTGTGTCTCCGGGCAAGCAAATGACTTCTAACAATTGCGTCCCGGATGTCTCTATCACGTTGGCCGATTACAAGTTTCTCTCTTCTCCGGTGGTTCTTGGCAACTCGGATATTGATCTTATTCTCAAAATGGATTGGCTTACTAAGCACAAGGCACATCTTGATTGTGCAGCCAGGCAGATTCAATTGACTCATTCGTCTGAGGATGTAATTGTCTTTGCCGCTCGTGATGATACTATCCGTCTGTTTTCTCTCAATGAGAAGGGTGAATTGGACGCTATTTCGCAAATTCCAGTCGTTTGCGAATATCAAGACGTTTTTTCCAGAAGAGCTTCCAGGAATGCCTCCGCACCGGCCAGTTGAATTCGTTATTGATCTTGAGCCCGACACGGAACCGGTGTGCAAACGTCCTTACAAGCTCGGACCTGAAGAGTTGAAGGAGCTGAAGAAGGAACTCGATATTCAAGAGAAAATGGGTCTCATCCGGCCTAGTTCTTCTCCATGGGGTTGTGGTGTTCTTTTTTGTGAAGAAGAAGGATGGAACGGACCGACTTTGTGTTGATTACCGTCCAGTGAACAAGAAGACCATCAAGAACAAATACCCACTTCCCAACATCAATGAGCTGTTCGAACAACTCAAAGGTGCTCGAGTATTCTCCAAGCTTGATCTCCGTATGGGTTATCATCAGATTCGAATCCGTTAGCAAGATATTCCCAAGACGGCTTTCAGGACAAGCTTTGGTTCATATGAATACACTGTCATGTCTTTTGGCCTCGTCAACACTCCTCCGACGTTCTCTCGCATGATGAACTTCATCTTCAACGCCTACACCAATGACTTCATTTTGGTCTATCTCGACGACATTCTGGTTTTCTCGAAGAACAAGGAAGATCATGCCAAGCACTTGCGTTTGGTTCTCGATAAGCTCAGAGAACATCAGTTCTACGCCAAGTTCTCCAAGTGTGAATTTTGGCTCGATGAGGTTCCTTATCTTGGTCATATCATCTCTGCCAAGGGCATTGCCGTGAATCCTGATAAGGTGTCTGCAATTGTGAATTGGGAACCTCCTCAGAATGTGAAGCAACTCTGTAGCTTCCTCGGTCTCGCAAGCTATTGCCGAAGATTTGTTGAAAACTTTTCTAAGATCGCGAAGCCTCTCTCTAATCTTCTCCAGAAGCATGTCAAGTACGTTTGGTCTCCGGAGTGTGACATTGCTTTCAACACTTTGAAAGAGAAATTGATCACTGCTCCAGTTCTCACTCCGCCTGATGAATCCAAGCCGTACGAGGTCTTTTGTGATGCCTCTCTCCAAGGTCTTGGCGCAGTATTGATGCAAGAGAAGAAAGTTGTTGCTTATACATCTCGCCAGTTGAAGCCTAATGAGAATAACTACACCACTCATGATCTCGAGTTGGCGGCAGTTGTACATGCTCTTTTGACTTGGAGACATCTTCTATTGGGAAGAAAAGTGGACATTTTCACTGATCACAAGAGTCTCAAGTACATCTTTACTCAGCCTAATCTCAACCTCAGGCAAACTCGATGGGTCGAAATGATTCAAGAGTATAATCCGAGTATCGAGTATACTCCAGGCAAGGCCAATGTGATTGCTGACGCTTTGAGCAGGAAAGCGTATTGCAACAGTCTGATTCTTAAGCCTTATCAACCCGAGCTTTGTGAAGCTTTCCGCAAACTTAATCTGCAAGTTGTTCCTCAAGGTTTCCTCGCCAACCTTCAAGTCTCTCCTACCTTGGAAGACTAGATTCGCCAAGCCCAGCTTCTTGATGCTATGGTGAAAAAGGTGAAGATTGGGATTGCCAAGAGTCATTCCAAGTACAAGTGCTACCGCCTTGATGACAAGGACACTCTCTTCTTCGAGGATCGTATTGCGGTACCCAAAGGTGACCTCCGTAAAGTGATCATCAACGAGGCTCACAATTCTCTCCTCTCCATCCACCCTGGGAGCACGAAGATGTATAAGGACCTCAAGCAAGCTTATTGGTGGACTCGAATGAAGCGCGAAATCGCTCAATTCGTGAATGAATGTGATGTCTGCAGAAGAGTGAAGGTAGAACACCAAAGGCCAGCAGGTCTCCTCCAACCTCTTGCCATTCCAGAATGGAAGTTTGACCACATTGAAATGGACTTCGTGACTGGTTTTTCAAAGTCCAAGCGTGGCAATGATGCTATATTCGTTGTCATCGACAAACTCACCAAAGTGGCTCATTTTCTGCCTATCAAAGAGTCGATCACTGCAGCTCAATTGGCGGAACTCTATACCTCTCGAATTGTCTCTCTGCACGGTATTCCACAAGTGATCCCTTCAGACCGTGGCAGCATCTTTACCTCGAAGTTTTGGGATTCTTTTCAGAAGGCCATGGGCACTAACATCCGCTTCAGCACAGCTTTCCATCCTCAAACTAGCGGTCAAGTCGAGCGTGTCAACCAGATTCTTGAAGATATGCTCAGGGCTTATGTGATCTCCTTCGGCATGAAGTGGGAGGATTGTCTTCCTTATGCTGAATTCTCCTACAACAACAGTTTTCAAGCAAGTTCAGGCAAGGCCCCTTTTGAAATTCTGTATGGCAGGAAGTGCCGTACCCCTCTCAACTGGTCTGAAACCGGTGAACGTCAGCTTTTGGGTAATGACTTAATCATAGAGGCAGAAGAAATGTGCAAAGTCATTCGAGATAACCTCAAAGCAACCCAATCCCGTCAGAAGAGCTACTATGATAGTAAGCACCGTGATTTGGCTTTCGAGATCGGAGATCATGTTTACCTCCGTGTCTATCCTATGAAAGGTACTCATCGCTTCGGTATCAAAGGGAAGCTTGCCCCTAGATACATGGGACCTTTCAAGATTGTCAGCAAGAGAGGCGACCTCGCCTATCAACTCGAGCTTCCTTCAAACTTTGCAAATGTTCATGACGTGTTCCATGTCTCTCAGCTTCGAAAGTGCTTCAAGACTCCTGACCGCACTGACAACTTCGAGGACATTGAGCTCCAAGAAGATCTCTCTTATCGAGAGCACCCAGTTGCTATTCTTGAAGAGACTGAACGCAAGACTCGCAACAAGTCGATCAAATTTCTCAAAGTCAAGTGGTCACACCATTCCGACCGTGAAGCTACCTGGGAACGCGAGGATCACCTCCGTTCTGAGTACCCAATGTTCTTTCAGTCCTAGATCTCAGGACGAGATCCTTTCGTAGTGGTGGAGTGTTGTAACACCCCGGATGTAACTTTCCCAATTTGTACTCCAACTCTTGCCGTTTCCGGCGTTAAGTTATATTTATTTCCTCGGGTTCGGGTCTTTGTCTCCGTGTGTTTTTATCGTTGTCATGCATCTCATATCATGTCATCATGTGCATTGCATTTGCATACGTGTTCGTCTCATGCATTCGAGCATTTTCCCCGTTGTCCGTTTTGCATTCCGGCGCTTCGTTCTCCTCCGGTGGTCATTTCTAGCTTTCTTTCATGTGTGAGGATTACACATTTCCGGATTGGACCGAGACTTGCCAAGCGGCCTTTGTTTACTACCGGTAGACTGCCAGTCAAGTTTCGTATCATTTGGACTTCGTTTGATACTCCAACGGTTAACCGAGGGACCGAAAAGGCCTCGTGTGTGATGCAACCCAACACCCCTCCAATTTGGCCCAAAAACCACCTAACTCTGCTCCATCACCTAGAGCGTTCGATCACGATCGCATGGCCGAAAACCGCACCTCATTTGGACTCTCCTAGCTCCCTCTAGGCCTATAAATAGACCCTCTCCGAAATCTCCTTCCCCGTCCTCCCGAAAAACCCTAGGTCCACCTCATCGCGCGCCGCCGGACAAAACTGTACCGACGGACATTGTCCGGATCATCCCCGCCGCCACTTGTCGCCGCGCCATTCGCCCGCGCCCTCAGCCCCACTTCGCCGCCGCCACCAGCCCGCGAGGCCCGGGACGGGCCCTCCCGGCCCACGCGCGCCCCGCGCCTCCACCCGGGCAGCGCCGCCCACGCCCCTCGCCGGCGCCCTTCACCCCGACGCCGGCCGGCCGCTCCGCCCCGCCGCCTCGACGCCGGCGCGTCGCCGCGCCTCGTCCGCCGCGCCCGCCACCTCGGTGTCCGTGCCCGCCGGCGCCGCCTCCTCGCCACCTCCTCGCCGTCTTCTTGCCGCCCCGGCCGCCGTCCTCTTCTTCTCCGGCGTGAACAGTAATTCCGGCGAACTTCGTAATCCGTGCTCGGATCCCAGATATGTGAACAGTGAAACCCTAGGTCGTTTTTTTCTCTAAGTCCCGAAATTTTCAGTTCAAGTACTCATGTTCACGGCTCCGTAACTTTGCATCCGTAGCTCCGATTCATGCATATGGCATATCAAAATGTTCATCTCTGAGAGAGCATAAATTCATTCCATTGCATCATTTTCATTTGAGTTCATATTGATGCCCGAAATGCTGTTAGAAGAGGGCTACATGAGTTAATTGTCAGATCTGCTACTCCGTTTAGCACTTTTGTCATTTTTGCCATGATTAATGTGTGCATGATATGCCCTGATGCTCTACATGTGTTTCGTTAAGGGTTTTTTCATCTTTCCAGAGGTGCAACCCATGTATTTTTGTGATGTGTGTGGTATCTAGTGCAAGCTTGCAAAGTGGTGCACTTGCTAATTCTGTTTTCAGGGACTTGGTAATTTCACTAAGTCCTGCAGCTGTTTATCTCATGATGCCCTATGTTCATGTTGTTTCCTAGTGATCCGTGCCTCTTTTGAGGATGATCAGTAAGGATGTTTTGTTAATATTGTAGTGGTCTATCCATCCATGTCTTTGTTTGCAATTATGGAGCACCCTAGCTTGAGTCAATCGAGCTCTACTTTTGCTACTTTGTGAATCTGGGAAGATTGTCAACTTGTTTGCAATTTTGCCGGTGATGTTGTAGTTGATCCATGCAAGCTATGCTATTGTTCTTGCCATGTCTAGATTTCATTTTGTGCCTTCTTGATGGGTGTATGCTTGTCTTGCCATGACTTGCACCGTAGTGAGTGCATCGAGCTCGTAAACATGCCTACTTGAGTTATATTTCAGCATGTGCCAGTTTTCACTAAGTATGAAAACCGATTATGTTTTTGCTATGTTCACGTGCTTGCAATTGTATTTTCTGATCCCTTTTGGCTCAAGGAAACTAAGGGACTTTTGTTAAGCTCTTTGAGTAGATCCATGCCATGCTCTACTTTGCCATGTTCAAATCCTGTAGCATGTATTTTTGTTGCTCCGAAGAGAGCTACCTGGTCTGAAATTCCAGACAAGTGTTAATTTCACTAAGTCTGAGAACTGTTTGTCATATGCATTTTTGCCATGCTTGTGTGAACCTGTTAATGGGTGAATTGGCCGTAGCTCGGTGCTACACTTTTGTTAAGCATCTTGTATGCATCCCTGCCATGTATTTTGTTGTCTTGTTTGGGTGCTGTAGCATGTTCATCTCATTGCATTTAGATGCCTACTTGTTGTAAATCGCAGACCGGTGTCATTTTTGAATCGCTTGCCATTTCCAAACCGTAACTCCGATTCCGGCGTTCTTTATATTGTTTTCAAGCGATTTCATCTCATCTTTCCAGTGGCACACTTGGATTTCCATGTTGAGGCCAGGTTCTTGCATTTCCTGTCATATCTTCCATTTTGCATCCCGCATCGCATCCCGCATAGCATATCATCATTGCATCATATTGCTTGATTCTTGCACGTGGTTGATTGTGTCCTTGTTGCTTGTTTGTCTTGTTTGGGTAGAGCCAGGAGACGAGTTAGATAATGAGGAGCCCGTTGAGTTTGCTTTCAAGGATCCAGTCAACTCTGACAACTGTGCAGGCAAGATGATCATACCCTCGAAATCACTACTATCTTTGCTATGCTAGTTTGCTCGCTCTTTTGCTATGCCAATGCTACGATGCCTACCACTTGTTTTCAAGCCTCCCAAATTGCCATGTCAAACCTCTAACCCACCATGTCCTAGCAAACCGTTGTTTGGCTATGTTACCGCTTTGCTCAGCCCCTCTTATAGCGTTGCTAGTTGCAGGTGAAGATTGGAGGCCGTTCCTTGTTGGAACATTTATTTACTTGTTGGGATATCATTATGTTATCTTGCTACCTTAATGCATCTATATACTTGGTAAAGGGTGGAAGGCTCGGCCTCTCGCCTAGTGTTTTGTTCCACTCTTTCCGCCCTAGTTTCCGTCATATCGGTGTTATGTTCCCGGATTTTGCGTTCCTTACGCGGTTGGGTTATAATGGGAACCCCTTGATAGTTCGCCTTGATTAAAGCTTTTCCAGCAATGTCCAACCTTGGTTTTACCATTTGCCACCTAGCCTTTTCTTTCCCTTGGGTTCTGCAGACTCAAGGGTCATCATTATTTTAACCCCCCGGGCTAGTGCTCCTCTGAGTGTTCGTCCAAATAGAGCCACTTGCAGCGCCACCTCGGGGCAACTTGAGGGTTGGTTTTAGATGTACGTAGTGTTCATCTGAGTGTGCCCTGAGAAAGAGATATGTGCAGCTCCTATCGGGATTTGTCGGCACATTCGGGCGGTGTTGCTGGATTTGTTTTAACCTGTCGAAGTGTCTTGAGTAACCGAAATACCGAGTCTGATCGGAACGTCTTGGGAGGAGGTCTATTCCTTCGTTGACCGTGAGAGCTTGTCATGGGCTAAGTTGGGACTCCCCTGCAGGGATTTGAACTTTCGAAAGCCGTGCCCGTGGTTATGGGCAAATGGGAATTTATTAATGTCCGGTTGTAGATAACTTGAACCTTAACTTAATTAAAATGAATCAACTGAGTGTGTTACCATGATGGCCTCTCCTCGGCGGAGTCCGGGAAGTGGACATGGTGTTGGAGTAATGTTTGCGTAGGTTGTTCTCTAGTTTCTCGCTCGTGCTTTGCCTCCTCTTCTCGCTCTCTTTTGCGAATAATTAGCCACCATACTTGCTAGTCGCTTGCTGCAGCTCCAGTCATATTTTACCTTGCCTTACCTATAAGCTTAAATAGTCTTGATCGCGAGGGTGCGAGATTGCTGAGTCCCTGTGGCTCACAGATTACTATTACACAAGATGCAGGGCCTGATGATTCCGCTCCAGGAGACGCGTATGAGCTCAAGTGGGAGTTCGACGAAGACTCACAACGTTACTATGTTTCCTTTCCCGATGATCAGTAGTGGTGCCCAGTTGGGGGTGATTGGGACCGGTGTCGCATGTTGGGTTCTCTTTTATTTTGGCGCCGTAGTCGGGCCATGAGTGTTTGGATGATGTAATGTTATTTATGCACTTGATTGACGTGGCAAGTGTAAGCCAACTATGTTATCTCCCCTTTATTATTTATATTACATGGGATGTTGTGAAGATTGCCTAACATGCGACATATGCCTTCAATGCGATTATGCCTCTAAGTCGTGCCTCCACACGTGGGAGATATAGTCGCATCGAGGGTGTTACAATGCTACAGCCCTCCCCTGCAACTGCCACTTGCACCATCCGACGCGCCTCGACGGGCTGCTTCCGTAGAGCCCAGCCGCGCGAGCTCCCGTCGCCGGAGTTGGCCGGATGGGCAACCCCGTTGTGTCCTGTTTAGTGCCGGCGGCTAACCGCCGTTTTGGATGACGTGGCACGTCATTAGCCGCTAGTGGCCCCGACTAATTAACCCCCTCTCTCATTGACACAAGGGCCCCACGCCTAATTAACACCGGGCTTATTTTCTGTTTTGTTTAGTTTATGACCCAGCAGGACCCACCTGTCATTGACCTAGGATGCACTGGGTCACTGACTAGTGGACCCCACTGGTCAGGTTTGACCTGGATGGCGCCTGTTGACCTGCTGAGGTCAGCATGACGAAATGCTGATGCAATAATGTAATTTCTGGATTTATTTCTATTCAGGAAATTCCAGAAAATGTTATTAACTTCTAAAAATCATATAAAATCAACGGTAGCTCAGAATGAAATAATCTATATACGAAAAATTATCAGAAAAATTCAAGGAATCTGTTTATGGAATTTTCATGCATGTTAGAACAACTTATGGCTGCTGTTTAGGCCAATTCATATAAATGGAATTTAAACTCTCACATATGGAGTTTGAATTTGAACCTAGGGTTCAAACCAACTCCATTTAACATGTTGCTAGTTGCATTAGCTCAAACCACAGCATACTGACATGTCATGATCATGCATCATATTGTGCAATGCATTGATTGTGTTTCTTTCTCTGTTGCCGGTATTTGTCCCCTCTCCATAGACGTGGTTTCGACGATGAGATCAATGACACCGATGAAGAACTATAATTATCTTTAGGAGTGCCAGGCAAGGAAAACCCCCTTGTTCATTCCGATACAAAACCCACTCTCTCGCTCCTGCTCTCTTTTACTTCATTAGGACAACAACGATTCAACTGTTACATGCTGCGATAGTCGAACCCCTTTCCTTTGCATGACCTGTCATTGCCACAGTAAATAGATGAAACCCACTAGCATGAGTAGGAGTTGTTTGAGCCCTGATGTGCCTACTCATTCATGTTTGCTTGTCATGCATGCTATTGCTTAGAGTTGTGTCAGGTCTGATTCATCGGGGATGAATTGGAAAGTTGTGAACATGTCCTACTGTGTGTGAGCTAAGTGTGTGAACACGATTTGGTAACGGTAGCGGTGAGAGGCCATGTAGGAGTACATGGTGGGTTGTCTCATTGAAACCGTTCTCAGGAACTGAGTTCTGTGTTTGTGATCCATGAAACAGCTACTACCACACATTGGGCCCTGAAATATGACCCCACTCGTCTTACTGACCCCTCTCGTCCTCTGTCCAGGATGTGCAACTAGTTTCTGGTGTTTATAGGATGTGTGTTGGCGGCCGTGCGTAGCGCTGACCCTAGGGGTGGGCTATGATGCGGTAGATACACCATGGCCCGGTGTACCGGGCGCCCGTTTGGTGTCTCGGGAACCCTGCACACATCGTTTGGGGCTGTGAGCGAAACTCCGGCCGGATCTCCTCGCGGATGGAACCCGAATAGGCGATAAACCTGGACTAGAGACTTGTGCGGTTAGTCAGGTCTTGGTCTAACCCACGTCGGCTTTTGCTTGAAGTCTGCCGAGCACATGTCGTGTGTAGATGCTAAGTGGTGGAAACATGTGTGACGAAGTACACCCCTGCAGGGTATAAAACTATTCGAATAGCCGCGTCCGCGGTAAAGGACTTCTGGGTTGCCTAAAACAGTTCATAGACAAGTGAAAGTGGATACTCTAAAATGCGCAAGAAAAGCATGAGTGCTATGGATGGCGTTCTCGTAGGGAGACGGGAGCGGATCCATAGTGGTGTATTCATATGGTGAATATGTGGACTCGTGTGCGCCACCTCAAAAGAGTTACTTGCAGGCGTAGTTTAAGATAGCCACCGAGTCAAAGATGGCTTGCTGCAGTTAAACTCCACCACCCCTTGTTGATACCGATGCATATGTAGCTAGTTCTGATGTAAGTCTTGCTGAGTACTTTTGTACTCACGTTTGCTTAATTTATGTTTTGTAGAGAGACTTCAGTCTCGCTAGTAGTTTCGCGTGGACTTCGACGTTTAGCTTGATACCTCAGCTACGATCTTGTGCCCTCTGCAGGATCTGGTAGATAGTCAGGCTTCTCAGCCTTTTTCATTTGTAGATGTCTGTACCAAGACATGTTAAGCTTCCGCATGTGCCTTGATTTGTATGCTCTGAATGATGGGTCATGAGACCCATGTTTGTAATATCTCGCTCCTCGGAGCCTAATGAATGAATACTTGAGTTGTAGAGTTATGTTGTGATGCCATGTTGTATTTACACATATCGAGCATATGTGTGTATGATTGAAATGCTTGGTATGTGTGGGATCCGACAAACTAGTTGTTTATCCTTTTCAGCCTCTCGTATGGGGAAATGTAGTCTAGTGCTTCCATGAGCCATAGTAGTCTGCTACAGCCCGGTTCACCGGAGTCCTGCTAGCCCAGCACTACTGCTCAGGACACTTGACTGGCCGGCATGTGTTTCACTTCGTTCCTGTGTCTGTCCCTTCGGGGAAATGTCACGCGGTGACATCCGGAGTCCTGCCTAGCCTGCTACAGCCCGGGTTCCCGGAGTCCTGTTAGCCCAGTGCTACAGCCCGGATTCACACGCTACTAACCGACATGCTCGATGTGATTCATGTATGCCTGTCCCCATAGGTTAGTGCCGCTTTGGGTTCACGACTAGCCATGTCGGCCCGGGTTCTCTGTCATATGGATGCTAGCGACACTATCATATACGTGAGCCAAAAGGCGCAAACGGTCCCGGGCCATGGTAAGGCGACACCCGTGGGAATACCGTGCATGACGCCGCAAAGTGATATGAGGTGTTACCGACTAGATCGATGTGACTTGGAATCGGGGTCCTGACAGCTTTGGTATCAGAGCCTGGCTGCATGTAGGATTACCAAGCCAAACTGGTCGAAGTCGAGTCTAGAAATGCTTTAGTTATGTAAGGGAATTGATTCTGTAAGGGAACGTAAGGCTCTTTTTACTCCTTTACCCTATGCCCTTCTGATCTGAGTCAACCTCTTCTTTTCTACCGGGATTAAGAACTAGGCCTTCTTATCTATCTATCAGGATGACGTGTTACTAATCCATAGACTTATAGAATTGATAGTTTCAAGCCTCAATTCCGTTCCTACTACTTCTGTGTGTTGGCAGTTCATCTCAGAACTTTGATATTGTGATGTTAAGTGGTTATGCCACCATTTTGCAGGATGTCTCAAATCATTTTGAGCATTTACATCCGTTATTCTGTCCGAGTCATCCCAGGTTTCTAAATAGTCTGATGCATTTGCAAATCGCTTCTTTCCGTTCCCGATGTTCCTTTGGGCTAGTTCAACGACACTAATCTGTGAGTTGGGGTACTCTATTGCCTCGACATATGTGTTGGAGCTATTATTATGTCCCTAGGTGTTTTAGGGAGTCACCTAGTAATCTAGCAATGCTTTGTGTTCCCGGTGTGATGATTCTGGCCACCATTGTCGAAAGCATCCCGTGATGCCACTTAGTAGTAGGCATTCTACTCCTGGGTTTTGAACCCGAGGTTCACCTATTTCATGTTGTTAGTATTTGCTAGTTCCCTCAAGATATTAGTAACCCTGTGATAGTCGTCAAGGTCTGTGGTATATCCTTCTTCCAATACCATGAAGCAATATGGCAAAAGACTTTGAACCAAAAGATCACAATAAGAGTGCTCTTGATGAGTTCTCCATTCTGCATTGTGAATCTGCCAGTCCTACCTTTCTGCATGGATTGTCCGGAAGAAATGTTGAGTTTTGCTCGACATACTAATCTATGCATCCACAACTCACAAAGTTATATGTTCCTTGAGTTGCTCCTCTTCAGTTGTATTCCGACCATCCTCTATCAGTTGATAGCCAAGAGTATGCGTGCATTCGTCCAACGATGCCTATTATTCTTGTGGTCCGTTAAGCCATTCTATTTCAGAATGACTAGGAGAAACAAACTCCAGTACCTCATCCATATCCAGGATTGGGTCAAAGTAGTTGTGTTCTGCAGATCAAATGCCAACCCAGCTTTTGCTCTGTTCTACCCTGGAGTATTACCCCCTTTATGTCAGGATTGTCATGAGAATTGCACCATCTCTCATGAATTCTTGACGCAGTGATACTTCTTGCCATCATTTTTCATTCCTCGGTCCCGTGTTGTCGCAACCGGAATGCCGACAAGTGAACCATGATGTGTGAAATCAATACTCCTAGCAACCGTGTTGCTTGGTAGTTAATGGACACTAATATCATTCTTAGTGTGTTGGTTATCGAAACACTATTCTAGGATTGATCGTGCTACCTTGTTCTTATTTCTGGTGCACTCTTCGATCTTTGAGTTAGGATTGAATCCCTTGCTCTTTTGATCACATCGTCTTGTCTGAAAAGCAAGATTATTCTCGAGCTTAGTAACATATCGGTGGTTTGTGATTTTCCAAATACCTTCTCAGAAGTATCACCAGGTTGTTCCCCGACTGTTATGTTGAGTTCGTGATCAAGTTGGTTTCTTCTAGCCACGCCTTTTCTCCAAGAATCGGTGTTGGATACCCCTAAGCTAGTTGGTTAAGCTAAACAACAACTTGGATAGTTGGAAGATAAAAGCTTGTCTGACTTAGTTCATGTTAAGGGATATCTTTTGTGTGTGTGTGTGTTGAAGAAAGATGGTATTGTCATCGGTTGACCCTCGTGATCAGTTAATGGATCTATCATCTTATCCAATCTTTGATTTGAGTATGGGCTATCATCAAATCAAGTTAGAACCAATGATATTCGTAATGTTGTATTACTCGTGGTTGATTCCTCGAGCATACACCATTACATCCTTTGGTCTGACCAATGCTATTACCGTGTTCACATGATGGTGGAAGTCCAGTGATATGGAAATCCCGATGAGTTGCTGTTAAGCCCATCAGCAACATTTTGTCTCCCCCATGATTCATGTTGAACATTAAGCTAGTATTGGGAACTTTGTAACCATTGCCTTCATGTTGCGTTCATGAGGTATATGTTTGGTGCAAGAAGTGGCTTTCTCCAAGTTCACGTGCATTGGGTGCAAGTTGTCGTCGTGAATTCGAGAAAGTTAGGTTTTGCTTCCTCGGGAATCATCCCAAGTCAGTCATGCACGTGCGAAGTATACTATGGCTTGAGAGATTAGCTACCTCCATTCCATCGGTATTTCCTAGGACACCAAGCCACTGATTGATTTGTTCAAAGAAAAGAAGTTCATGCACTAACCCTGAAGGGCCCGGACGGATATGCACAAGACTTCGTTATCCCAATGATGGTTCCCAACCAGAACTCGATAGTGTTTTTATTATAAGACTACTACGTGGTCATTCTTGTCTTGGACAACCTGCTCACATGTATGTAGCAGAACCGGCTCATGTTTTGGAGCCTGCTATCGTAGTTCATATCCCGAGAATCTCACAACGTCATCTCATCGATTTGTGTTGCAAACTTTCTTTCGGACATGCTGAGTCTGGAATATCCTAACACCAACCAGATCTGAATCTCAGGCAGATACGATGGTTGGAACTTTCCCAACAGTTGCATTTTGTTCCCAGTTTGCACCGCCATTGTGCCAATTCCCCATGGGATGCCTTCTCGGTAGTTGCTATCTAGGATCATCTTCAAGAGTGGTCCTGTCATGGGTCCCATCCATTTCCGGTGATAAGCAGAAGTCATCCATTGCGTTGTCTTCAACAAGGTAGTCCACATCATCCATCCTAGTCCGAGTATGCAATTTCTTCGAGCTCTTTCAAACAATCAATTGTAATTTGCCTTAAGCTGGTATGAAGAGTTTCAATGATCTATGGATCAAAAGTAATTCTTTTTGCCACTTAAGGGAACAGTCCAACGAGTCACCTTTCCCAAGGTGCCCCGTTACGGGATCATGGCAATTATTTCCTCCCCACCTTGACACCATCCACCATCTTTCTAAGCATGGAATTGTTGCCCACCAAATTAAACCCTGTCATTGTTCTTCCATCCCTCTCGATGTGTTTTGTGTCTCAACTCGAGATGTTTCAACATCTCATTCCGTGAGTGATATTGTATAGCTCGATCTTCGAGAAGACCAATCCTAGTAGGGTTTGTTTCCATTGTAACGAGGATGTCAAGATCAACATATGCAACGAATCAACAACCTTATGAGGTGCATCTTGGATCGAGAAGACTGTGATAGTTTTGACCTTCTTCCTTCTTATCTCACGTCTTGAATCTCGGGACGAGATTCTTGTTAGTGGGGGTGAGCTGACACAGCCCAAGTTCAGCCGTTGCTTGACTTTGCTTGTTCTTCATGCCATCATGTTTTAATTCCAACGAAACTTGAAATGGGGATTGTTGAAACCCTAGCACCAAATGAAATTCACTAGGTTCAACTAAAAATATTCTCAGTGAATCCAAATGGTTTTCAAAAATGTTCATCATTTCTGGAAAATGCTGGAAGCAATAACCAAAGGTGTTGCACATTTTTCCATGACATATTTGGGCTCCGAATTAAATCATATTATATTTGCATTTGGGCATTTAAATGCTATAAAATATTTTAAATGCTCAAATAATCATAAACTAAAATGTAGCCATGATTAGTTTAATGATTTTTGGAAATGTCTTAGCATTTTAATTAAGTCAAAACAATTGCAGAAAAATAGAAAACAGAAACAATTTAGAAAAGAGACAGAGAGAACACTTACCTGGCCACCTACCTGTGCAGCCCACCAAGGCCGGCCCAGCTGGCTGGCCCAGCCCACCAGGGGCACGCTTGTCTTCTTCCCCTTGCCAGCGCACGAAGCAGCTCGGTGGCGAGCGCCGACGTCGTGCCTAGCCACGTCCTGCTTGCTTCCGCCTCCCCAACGTTGCCGTGGAGATGCCACGCGCCCCCCAGGCCCTCTCAACCTCTCCCCGAGCTCTCCTCCTCCTCTGGCTCTCTCGCACGCAAACCACCGAGCGCTGTCGTCGCCGCCAACGAGCGCAACCGTGGCCATCGCCTCTCCCTCGCCTCTCCGTGATGTCCAGAGGCTCCGCCTCGACGCCACGGAGCCCCAAGACGAAGCACGCGCCCGCGGAACGCCCGAAGCGACGCCATCATCCTCATCCTCGCTGTCGGACGCCGGAGATCCCCCTCACCACCCCACTCGCTCCGGCGCCTCCCCGAGCTCGCTGACCTTCCCTACATGATCGCCGTGAGCTTTTGCTCCCAACCCGTCTCTCCTCCCACTCAACTCTTTCCTCTAACCCCGCCGGCCACCGCGGCCGAAGCTCGCCGCCGCCTGCCTTGTCGTGCGCCGCCACTGTAGCCCGCGCCCATCGTTGCTGGGCATGGCAATGAGCTCCTGGTGCTTCCAGGAGGCCGCCTATCCCTTTTGCTAGCTCGCCCGTGCCCCGTAGCACCGCTGCCTGCATGTATCCGAGCGCCGCCGCCGCCCACCTCGACGCCGGCGACGCTACAGCCCTCCCCTGCAGCTGCCACTTGCACCATCCGACGCGCCTCGACGTGCTGCTTCTGTAGAGCCCAGCCCTGCGAGCTCCCGTCGCCGGAGTTGGCCGGACGGGTAACCCCGTCGTGTCCTGTTTAGCGCTGGCAGCTAACCGCCGTTTTGGATGACGTGGCACGTCATTAGCCGCTAATGACCCCGACTAATTAACCCCCTCTCTCACTAACACAAGGGCCCTACGCCTAATTAACACCGGGCTTATTTTCTGTTTTGTTTAGTTTATAACCCAGCAGGACCCACCTGTCATTGACCTAGGATGCACTGGGTCACTGACCAGTGGACCCCACTGGCCAGGTTTGACCTGGATGGCGCCTGTTGACCTGCTGAGGTCAGCATGACGAAATGCTGATGCAATAATGTAATTTCTGGATTTATTTCTATTCAGGAAATTCTAGAAAATGTTATTAACTTCTAAAAATCATATAATATCAACCGTAGCTCAGAATGAAATAATCTATATATGAAAAATTATCAGAAAAATTCAAGGAATCAGTTTATGGCATTTTCATGCATGTTAGAACAACTTATGGCTGCTGCTTAGGCCAATTCATATAAATGGAATTTAAACTCTCACATATGGAGTTTGAATTTGAACCTAGGGTTCAAACCAACTCCATTTAACATGTTGCTAGTTGCATTAGGTCAAACCACAGCATATTGACATAACATGATCATGCATCATATTGTGCATTGCATTGATTGTGTTTCTGTTCGCACACGAATACGTCACCGTGTACCCTCGACGCCGGGGGTGATGCACCGCAGCTCACATCGAAGGAGACCTGCCAGAAGCGCGGTACGCAAGACAATCCGGCGGGCGCTTTTGAGGACCCGAAACCCCACACGCCCGGGAGGGACCCCGTCAGGGTGCGTAGCGGCTATGGGCTGCCCTAGGTCGACCTGATCGCCCCTAGGGCCTCGAGGTTCGCCGCCCTACAATGAAGAAGAACGAACGAAGAACGAGGAAGAAGAAGAACAAGGGAGAAGGAAAAGTAAAGGTAAAAGATGTAGATAGATTTGTTCGATTGTGTGTTGTTTTAATTGGCCGTCACCCCCAACATATATAAGAGGCGGCTGGACTTCCCGTACAAGAAAAGGACTAAAAATTCCGTCCAAAACATCAAAAACCCTAACCTAACTCGGACAGGAATCTTTGGCAATTTCCGGATCAATCTCGGTCTCACCGATTAGTTTTTTTCGGTCCCACCGAGTGAACGTTGCAAACTTTCTGTAACTTTCTGTAATTTTTCGAATCAACTCGGTCTCACCGAGTCAATCAACTCGGTTGGTCCGAAATGACTCTGCAGCTTCTGTTTCTGACCTTGTTTTGTCTCCACAGGTTGCATACGAACTCGGATTAAGATGATTTTTATATCAAAATCTATCGTTTCGACGAGACGCACAACTTTCATGTTGAAACAGTTTCCATTAGAGGCCATATTGATTGAGTTTTATGCATTTCTTTACTCTGGTGTCAACATAAGCATCTCTAAACTTGTCATAACTTTTGAGTCCGAACTCCGTTTTGGACCATCTTCATATCCATCTTGATCTTCTCGAAGAGAGACATTCCAAGGTGACTTCCAATCATAAGTTTGAATTGGTCTTGATATAACCTATGCTAATTTTATGACTGTGCCAATTCTGAGCGTCAACACATGCCCCCCTGTTTTTCGGCATAGCTAGCGTGCCGAAAAATAACTTGTACCATGTTGGTTCTAAGGACGATGCCAACACTCCATCGGCCATTTATTTTTCTCAGGGCGATAATTATTTATCGGCCATCTCTGTGCTAAGGGCGATAATCGTATATCGGCCGTTGCCTACTTAGGCTTCCTGCCAGACACTCGGGTGGTACTTCTTCAAATATTTGCCATTGAGAGCTCGAGGTAACAATGCCCCCTGTATTGATTCCACCAAATATGAATTTCCGGGAACAACTCTTGTAATCGTAAAAGGACCTTCCCAACTTGGAGACCACTTCCCGAATTTTCTATCTCTTGAACCAATCGGTAGAATCACTTTCCAGACGAGATCACCAACTTGAAAATTCTTCAACTTGACTTTCTTATTGTAAGCCCTTGCCACCCTCAACTTATGTCTCTCTATGGCATTCAAAGCAGCCAAACGTTTATCAGCAACCTCATCAATGTTGTCCATCATCAAGCTATAGAAGTCTATTGCCGATAAATCATTTTGTTTGGCTATTCTCAAAGCATTCAAATTTACTTCCACTGGTAAAACAGCCTCCTGACCATATACTAGCTCATATGGAGTTACCTTCGTAGCACCATGCCTTGAGATCCTATGTGCCCACAAAGCCTCAGACAACAACTCATGCCATCTCCTTGGATTATCCTCAACCTTCTTCTTGATGAGCTTGATTAAAATTTTATTGCTAGACTCAGCTTGTCCATTGGCTTGGGCATAATATGGAGATGAATTGAGCAATTTTATGTTATAAGATTCGGCAAATTCTCTAACTTGGTGTGACATGAAAGAGGAGCCTTGATCTGTAGTCAATGTTTGAGGAATGCCGAATCTATGAATAATGTGCTCGGTTATGAATTTTATCACCTCCGTATGTGTCATGTTCTTGAGAGGTACTGCTTCAGACCATTTAGTGAAATAATCGGTTGCCACCAATACGAACCGATGCCCCTTTGAGGAAGACGGATGAATTTGTCCAATAAAGTCTAAACCCCATCCTCTGAAAGGCCACGGCTTGATAATGGGATGTAACATAGCAGCAGG
Organism: Triticum urartu; assembly: GCF_056163025.1. Taxonomy (NCBI): domain Eukaryota; kingdom Viridiplantae; phylum Streptophyta; class Magnoliopsida; order Poales; family Poaceae; genus Triticum; species Triticum urartu. The sequence goes on along the minus strand of NC_141878.1, from coordinate 267,259,652 downwards.
AGCCAACTGAATATCACCAAATTTTTGACAAGCTTCGCACCCTTTATAATATCTGAAGCAATCATTAATCATGGTCGGCCAATAAAACCCAGCACGTCGTAATAACCATTTCATCTTGAGAGCCGACTGATGAGTACCACAAATGCCTTCATGTACCTCTCCCATAGCAACTCTTGCTTGGTCCTCATCCAAGCACTTTAAGATGACATCATCAACTGTTCGGCGATAAAGATCATCATCCCTCATAGTATATTTAAAAGCCATACGCCGAACAGCCCTGTCCACCCTTTCACTCGGATTACGTAAGTAAGCAACAATGGGCTTCCTCCAGTCGGAATTGTCACCTGCACTAGATTTTTTGTTAATGACCGAATCAGTGGGTTCTGGTTCGGCCTCTTCTATACTGGTAAGACAAGACATCGGACTTTGAGAAATATGAAACATGCCATGATCAACATGGTATCCAGATGCTTGCTGTGCCAACTCATTTGCTTTCCAGTTGTCATGTCTAGATATATGTGCAATGCTAAAACAATCCAAAGTAGAGATTATATCTAGACATTTATCAAGATAAACATTAAGTGATTCGTCCAAACACTGAAAGACTTTGGATATTTGCTGCACCACTAGTAACGAATCACCATAAGCCTCAATATATGTAACACCTATATCAAGTAACATCTCTAGGCCGAATAACAATGCTTCATATTCGGCTTGATTGTTTGTGCAAAAATATTCCAAGCGGCATGAGGCTTCAAAAACAGCACCATGAGGAGATATGTAAACAATACCAACACCTTGGCCATTGCTACAAACTGAACCATCAAAATATAATATCCACGGTACTAATGAGACAAGGTTTATATCAATGTCATACTTGTCAACAACCCGATGTTCAACAATAAATTTAGCAATGATTTGGCCTTTCATGGATTTTAGAGATTCATAAGCCGAATCATATTCAATCAAAGCATAAGCCCACTTGCCAATTCTACCACTAAGAATTGGCCTATGCAACATGTATTTAATGACATCGGTTTGACAAGCTACTATACAAGCACTCCGCACTAAATAATGCCTCAATTTTGTGCAAGCATAATATAAGCATCGACATAGTTTCTCAATAAATGTATACCTTGTCTCGCTCTCCAATCAAACTAAGGACGATGTTAGAATACTACACCGGCCATGCATTGACATACTCTTAGGACGATAGATAAATATTGGCCATTACCATGTAAACTTCATTCAAAGCACATATAGCCGAAATAAACAAATGAAATGACAAATCAAGTATTTCGGCCCTTTGGATCAGCAACAAACTTGTAGCTAAACAAATGTATAGTGACTTGGTAATACCCTCTCATGACGTAAGAAATTATATTGCATCCATGGATTAAAATAAGCCCATCGAGGGTTACCAATCATACCCGATGACGAATTCCATGGCATAGGTGTTAACGGTATAGTTGAAGAATATGGATAATGTGTATACCAAAGATGTTGAATCCTTTGGCTTGGTCCTTCATAGTTTTTACTCTTTTCCTTCTTCACTTTTGCCGCACTTCTTGTAATGGAGGCTTGCACATAATTCTTATTTTGAGCACTTCCTTTGGGAACCCATGCCATGTCCCTTTCTTCAAGTTCTTGTGCACTAAGTTTGTATAATTCCCTCTTTTTCCAATACGATAAGCCGAGTGGGCATCTCGGCTGTGATTCTGTTTTGACCAATGGCAATTCCTTCTTGACCTTGTGCACTCTCAACTTTTTTTCTTCAGATTTGGCACTTTGACTCTCAATAATTGGTTGCTTCGTCTCATTGCCTTTTGTAGCCAATGTCAACACTTTAATTGGCTCTTTATTATTTGAGATCAAATCTGCAGTAGCACACTTATGACCATCTCTTTTCATGCGGTAGACTTGCTTGACCACCTCTTTCTTCATCCTTGAGCTCTGGACCGATTCCTTATGATTGAAACGGTCTTTAACATGTGATTGTTTAGATATTGATCTTCTCGGAACTGCATAATATTGGTGAGATGATCTAAAATAAGATGGAGAATGTGCCCTTGTATCATACCTGTCCCATGATGGATATGGATCTATATGAGCATAGGGAGGCATCCACGGCATTGGCATTGGCGGCCCAAAATAAGGATATGAATATGTTGCATTAAAATTCTCACTTTGCCAATACCGATCCTCATATTTGTGCCTTGGGGGTGATCTTGGTTTCTTTGCCTGATTGGGCCGATAAGCATTCTTCTCTTCACTCTTCTTTTGATATTTCTCCAATAGTTCAGCGAAGGTGATTTTTGATCTTTTACACTTGCGCTTATTTCGGCCTTTGTTTTCTTTTGGTTTGCTTTCATCGATCGTTGGATTTGCTTGCTGCCCCCCAGTCCTTGGCGTCTCCATTGTAGCTTCGATGGAATTCTCACCCTCAAGATTATGTTCATTATGCTCTTCAACAATTTCTTTACTTGAAAGCTTGATCCCATCACCTGCAGTTTTTACCTTCTCTTTAAATGGATCGGCTTGAAGCAGCCGATGCAAAAACTTTTTGCCATCGGGACCAATCGGAATAGACTGGTCATCTCTTGGTGTTTCAACTATTTAGTGTTTCAATCGTCCTTTTTCAATGGCCGATTTAACTATTTGACGAAACATGTTGCAATCCTCAAAATTATGCTTGGACGAATCATGCAACTTACAATACATTCGTCCTTGGATTGATGGCTTAACATGGTGATCAAGAATTTTAATGTAATTATTTTTCAGCAACAAATCAAATATTTGATCACACATGCTTGAATTGAAGGTATACTTCTTGTTTTCTAGCCGATCTTGCTGTGAGAATGGCTTTGGAATTAAGCAAACGAATGGTTCAGATTTTGCATCACACCATTCGGCTATGCATTGTGTTTTGCACTCTATCTCCGATGTCTTTGGGTAAGATATTATTACTAGCATCGATTTTCTCAACAGAATTTAACCTTGGCTTTAAATTTCTAAAACGAAAATAGTTAGAACACACATGTCTCAATTGAGACCAAGTGCAAGCCAAGTATGAAATAAGCAAAGCTACCCAAATAGATATGAACTTTAGATAAAGCAATGGGGAAAGCTTTGGCTATAATAATAAGTCACTACCGGTCTTTATAAATGGCGTAATGGGTTGACCGATATGCTCAATAACAACTTTATTGCTAGCAAGTAAATTACCCTTCTTCATTGGTCTTTCAAAATTACTTATGAGGATTTTTCTAATAGATGCATCAACAATAAAGTCCTGACCAAATCTGAAAATAGGTAAATTACTTGCTAAACATACCTCTTCAAATATGTTGGGAGAGCACGATGGTGGTGTGACTTGAACAATATCTTGCTCCGCCTTTGGATGGCTCCCCAACGCCTCTTCATCATCTTTTTCTTGATTCCGTGCATCATTACATTGAAAAAAAATTCGGCCAAACTTTGTTCGGCTACTTGTTCTTGTCCTTGAAGTTCATCAATTTCTCCGGCACGAAACTCATAGGGCAGGAAGTAGGTTCCATTAACTTTGGAAAAATCAAGTATGGTCGCTTTGCTAGGCTTGCCATGCCCTTTCTCAATAATGCTTGCCTCTTTGCATTTGATGGATTCAGAATATATACTTCTTGATTCGGCTCTTTTAACCGGAGCACTTTCATGTTCTGAATCATCTTTTTTTACATTGCTTCTACCAATTGGCAATGCTTCTTTCACTTGAGCCAATTCTGTTTCTTTTTGTTTCTGGCGGCGAGCGGCAAAATTGGCTTTAATCTTTTTCTCAATTTCAGCCCACTTTGGATACGATTGCCCCCCAATGCTTTTAGATTCTTTCGGCAATGGCACATGGGTGTTGCCAAAACTTTGCAATTGTGTAGGGGCTGTATAATATGATGTAGTACTAGGTGAAGGCATATGCATTATTGTAAAACCATATTTTTGCTCGCCAATCTTATCAATTGGCAAAGATTCATCTTCTTGCAAAACTCTAGCTTTTATTGCGGCATAATCAGGAAATAGCCCCTTTTCATGTTGTTCAAGGCAAAGAGCACTAATCCTCTTATTTTGGGCTAAACTCTTCAATGCAGCCACTACTACCTCATCTTCTACAATATTGGGCACAACCTCTCCTGTAAAATTTACATTTATTCGGCTATGACCAGGAAGGTGTGAAGCCGAATTATGAACATCTACAGTTGTGTATGGTGCTGAAAGATTACTGAGATGGGGTGTAGCATATGACGGTTGAGGATAATTGGCCGAATAGCTAGTAGTAGCAAGGCCGATTCTCCCATCCATCGGCATGGTTGAACTAGTATATTGCAAATTAGTTGCCGATGAATAAAAAGGTGAAACACTTTGTCGCATGATATTGGAAGTTCCTACAAGAGGTGTTTCAAATTGATTAACCAAACCCATCATGTTGTTCATCGACATATGGAATTGTGGGGTTGCCGATGCATGAGAGTTTGGATACATATGTTGTACGTTGCTAAAATCATAAGAATTTGAAGCATGAAGATTGCTTTGCATCGGCCCTTGCGCATAATTAGATGCATGATTGATAAAACTAGGGCTAGCCGATACATTATGCTCATTAGGTGATTCAGCAACAACATATGGATTATTTGCATCTACAAAGGGGAATTGGGTATTCATATTACCTTTGTAGATTGCAAACCCTAGATGACGATCTCTTCGTAGTAAGAACGGGTCGAAGACCGTTCAAATCTTCGTCCCCAGCAGAGTCGCCAAAAAGTGTGTTCGCACACGAACACGTCACCGTGTACCCTCGACGCCGGGGGTGATGCACCGCAGCTCACGTCGAAGGAGACCTGCCGGAAGCGCGGTATGCAAGACAATCCGGCGGGCGCTTTTGAGGACCCGAAACCCCACACGCCCGGGAGGGATCCCGTCACGGCGCGTAGCGGCTATGGGCTGCCCTAGGTCGACCTGATCGCCCCTAGGGCCTCGAGGTTCGCCGCCCTACAATGAAGAAGAACGAACGAAGAACGAGGAAGAAGAAGAACAAGGGAGAAGGAAAAGTAAAGGTAAAAGATGTAGATAGATTTGTTCGATTGTGTGTTGTTTTAATCGGCCGTCACCCCCAACATATATAAGAGGCGGCTGGACTTCCCGTACAAGAAAAGGACTAAAAATTCCGTCCAAAACATCAAAAACCCTAACCTAACTCGGAGAGGAATCTTTGGCAATTTCCGGATCAATCTCGGTCTCACCGATTAGTTTTTTTCGGTCCCACCGAGTGAACGTTGCAAACTTTCTGTAACTTTCTGTAATTTTTCAGATCAACTCGGTCTCACCGAGTCAATCAACTCGGTTGGTCCGAAATGACTCTGCAGCTTCTGTTTCTGACCTTGTTTTGTCTCCACGGGTTGCATATGAACTCGGATTAAGATCATTTTTACATCAAAATCTATCATTTCGACGAGACGCACAACTTTCATGCTGAAACAGTTTCCATCAGAGGCCATATTGATTGAGTTTTATGCATTTCTTTACTCTGGTGTCAACATAAGCATCTCTGAACTTGTCATAACTTTTGAGTCCGTACTCCGTTTTGGACCATCTTCATATCCATCTTGATCTTCTCGAAGAGAGACATTCCAAGGTGACTTCCAATCATAAGTTTAAATTGGTCTTGATATAACCTATGCTAATTTTATGACTGTGCCAATTCTGAGCGTCAACAGTTTCTTTCTCTGTTGCCGGTATTTGTCCCCTCTCGATAGACGTGGTTTCGACGATGAGATCGATGACACTGATGAAGAACTATAATTATCTTCAGGAGTGCCAGGCAAGCAAAACCCCCTTGTTCATTCCAATACAAACCCACTCTCTCGCTCCTGCTCTCTTTTACTGCATTAGGACAACAACGATTCAACTGTTACATGCTGCGGTAGTCGAACCCCTTTCCTTTGCATGACCTGTCATTGCCACAGTAAATAGATGAAACCCACTAGCATGAGTAGGATTTGTTTGAGCCCTGATGTGCCTACTCATTCATCTTTGCTTGTCATGCCTACTATTGCTTAGAGTTGTGTCAGGTCTGATTCATCGGGGATGAATTGGAAAGTTGTGAACATGTCCTACTTTGTGTGAGCTAAGTGTGTGAACACGATTTGGTAAAGGTAGCGGTGAGAGTCCATGTAGGAGTACATGGTGGGTTGTATCATTGAAACCGTTCTCAGGAACTGAGTTCTGTGTTTGTGATCCATGAAACAGCTACTACCACACATTGGGCCCTGAAATATGACCCCGCTCGACTTACTGACCCCTCTCGTCCTCAGTCCAGGAGTTGCAACTAGTTTCTGGTGTTTATAGGATATGTGTTGGCGGCCATGCGTAGCGCTAACCCTAGGGGTGGGCTATGATGCGGTAGATACACCGTGGCCCGGTGTACCGGGCGCTCGTTTGGTGACTCGGGAACCCTGCACACATCGTTTGGGGCTGTGAGCGAAACTCCAGCCGGATCTCCTCGCGGATGGAACCCGAATAGGCGATAAACCTGGACTAGAGACTTGTGCGGTTAGTCAGGTCGTGGTCTACACCCACGTTGGCTTTCGCTTGAAGTCTGCCGAGCACATGTCGTGTGCAGACGTTAAGTGGTGGAAACATGTGTGATGAAGTACACCCCTACAGGGTATAAAACTATTCGAATAGCCGCGTCCGCGGTAAAGGACTTCTGGGTTGCCTATAACAGTTCATAGACAAGTGAAAGTGGATACTCTAAAATGTGCAAGATAAGCGTGAGTGCTATGGATGGCGTTCTCATAGGGAGACGGGAGCGGATCCATAGTGGTGTATTGATATGGTGAATATGTGGACTCGTGTGCGCCACCTCAAAAGAGTTACTTGCAGTGGTAGTTTAAGATAGCCACCGTGTCAAAGCTGGCTTGCTGCAGTTAAACTCCACCACCCCCTATTGATACCGATGCATATGTAGCTAGTTCTGATGTAAGTCTTGCTGAGTACTTTTGTACTCATGTTTTCTTAATTTATGTTTTGCAGAGAGACTTCAGTCTTGCTAGTAGTTTCGCGTGGACTTCGATGTTTAGCTTGATACCTCAGCTACGATCTTGTGCCCTCGGCAGGATCTGGTAGATAGTCAAGCTTCTCAGCCTTTTTTATTTGTAGATGTCTGTACCCAGACATGTTAAGCTTCCGCATGTGCCTTGATTTGTATGCTCTGAATGATGGATCATGAGACCCATGTTTGTAATATCTCGCTCCTCGGAGCCTAACGAATGAATACTTGAGTTGTAGAGTTATGTTGTGATGCCATGTTGTATTTTCACATATCGAGCATATTGTGTGCATGATTGAAATGCTTGGTATGTGTGGGATCCGACAATCTAGTTGTTTATCCTTGGCAGCCTCTCTTATGGGGAAATGTAGTCTGGTGCTTCCATGAGCCATAGTAGTCCGCTACAGCCGGGTTCACCGGAGTCCTAGTAGCCCAGCACTACTACTCAGGACACTTGACTGGCCGGCATGTGTTTCACTTTGTTCCTGTGTCTGTCCCTTCGGGGAAATGTCACGCGGTGACATCCGGTGTCCTGCCTAGCCTGCTACAGCCCGGGTTCCCGGAGTCCTGTTAGCCCAGTGCTACAGCCCGGATTCACACGCTGCTGACCGACATGCTCGATGTGATTCATGTATGCCTGTCCCCATAGGTTAGTGCCGCTTTGGGTTCACGACTAGCCATGTCGGCCCGGGTTCTCTGTCATATGGATGCTAGCGACACTATCATATACCTGAGCCAAAAGGCGCAAATGGTCCCAGGCATGGTAAGGCGACACCAGTGGGATTACCGTGCGTGAGGCCACAAAGTGGTATGAGGTGTTACCGGCTAGATCGATGTGACTTGGAATTGGGGTCCTGACAAAATTTGTCATGGATGTACATGCATGACAAAAAAATCGACCTACTACGACAAACACGTATCATCATGGAAGTGTATTTTTTTGTAGTGCATTGTGCTTCCACAAAACCACCACTGCATTCCCGCTACAACCATTTGACGTTTGAGATTTTGAGTTCACAGTTTTTCCGTTTCCTAAGGTATTTCGTCTACTTAGGGACGAGTCTCCATCATCTTGGTATCTCCATCAAGATCACCGCTACTCATCATCGCCAAGGACGGTAACCTCCATATCATCTTGGTATCGTGGTATCCCTCCATTGTATATTCCCTTGCCATTGCATTGTTAACCCCTAGCCCATTTTGCGTTACTTACCTATCGAGACTAGCCATTTGAGTATTGCCGGCAACGTTACTTGTGCACATTAGTGATCTACACCATACATTGCATACCATACCATATCATATTGGTATCATATCATCTCGTGTGCCTCAAGTTTGTTCCCGCATATACACAATAGCTATCTTGGTTTGTGCATTGTGCAAAAGTGGCCATACAAAAAAAAGAATAAGCTTTTAAGCAAAAGAGAGCAAAGAGCTTGTAAGCAATAGTCATAGCATCATACCATGCTGTCATATCCGATCATCTTGGATCATACCACCGGAACATCATATACATAGCATACTTGGGATAGAAGTCGTTGCATTTTTGTCTCCTATAGGTTGTGCACAAGTGTCGTATCCGCCTATTGAGCAATCATCCAAGCGTCTCTCTAGAGTTATGCAACAAGAGCATTTTCCATGGATTCCACATTTTGAGCTCATTCCTTGGTTGCACGACCCCATTTATCTATCCATGTGTGTGTTTCCGTGTGCCACATATTGCTATTGGTCTACTTGTTTCACTTGCGAATTTGTGAATCTCTTTCAACATTATTGACTCTTGCTAACATTTTGCATCAAATTTTTGTGCCACTATCCTCACCGAGCTCCACCATAAGCCTTATTTGTGTAGGTGTGAGAAACCGACAAGAATTGGTACCAATTGTGCTATTTCCTTGTCCACATTGGAGTGATCATTGATCCACTTTCAACTTCGGTCAAGGTACATTTGGTATTCGTTCTTCTCTTTCTACCACTCACATTTTTCTCTTGGAGTGATGGATAGGCAAGGCATTTCATCTTCGGTCTACAACAACAACGACGAGTTCGATGCCACGAACAACTCCAACGACGCCAAGATGCAAGCTCAAATGGAGGAGATCAAAGCCCTAATCAAGTCCTACAAGCGGTCTTCCTCATCTTCGAGAAGACGCTCAAGAGCACATGCCTCCGAGATACCATCTCCAGCAAGATCACATCGGCATCGACACCATCACCACCACGAACATGAAGGTCAAGAGCTCAACACCAACAACCGCTCAACGACTTCACCATATCCCTTGGCATCTTCGCCAAGAAACTTCAAGGCATCTTCGCCTATGGACATACGGCATCTTCGCCCACAAGAACTTCAAGAGAAGCGCCCCAAGCTCAAGTCTGCGACTTCCATGAGCTACTACGACCTCGACATCGACCATGCAATTCCTTTCTATGGGACTCAAGAACCCGAGGAGTATCTCGAGTGGGAGCGTTTGATGGACGACTACCTCAAGCTACATCAAGTTCCTCCCGAAGATCAAGTGAAGTGCGCCACAAGGAACTTCCACGACTACGCGTCCAGATGGTGGCTTCAAATACCTTCAGAGACCTACGACATGAGTTGGCCCAAGACAAAGAGAGCTTTGCGGCATGAGTTCGTGCCCCCAACCTACATGGAACAACTTCAACGCCAATTGGAGAATACCATCCAAGGATCCAAGTCCATCGACGAGTACTTCAAGGAGATGAAGAAAGCCTTGCGACGAGCCGGCGTGGACGACCCCATTTCGATGAAGTTCCACTTCATGATGGGATTACACAACGACATCTCCAAAACAATCTTCCTCGAGAACTACAAGTCCCTCGACGACAACTACATTGGTGCTCTCAAGGCGGAACAAGAACTCATGAAGGCCAAAGCTTCTCCACCCCAAGCTCACTTCGCGATGACCAAGCTCCATGAGAACGAGCATGAGGCTAGTACCACCAAGATGTCCAAGCCCGACGAGCTCCCAAGTTCGACTTCACTGCCATCCCTCTTTGTGGCATTGATGATGCCGAGTCCTCCATGACTCTTTTTCAAGACGGTGCGGCGACGAGTACGACTACGGAGACCCTCAAGGACCAAGCTTTGGAGGCGAGCGACAAGGTGGCGAGCAAGGATGATGCTTCCATCTTAGGAGGCGAGAGTGATGATGTGCCATCTTCGGCCTTCATCCATGGCGACGGCGATGAGATGGTTGAGCATGGGATTTTCCCTTCGACCACGGCGACGTATGATGACTTGAGTGACTTTTGCCACCATATTGAGAGTGAGAGTGACTTCACCAGTAGCCCCATATATGATGTGTTACCCCAATTCCCATGCGAGGAGAGCCACAACCCCCAACACTTGAGTGAGATGAGTGACTCGACCATACGTGAGATTGAGTGCACCTACTTTGAGGGAGTGAGTGAACCACCACATAGAGAGAGTGTGATAGTTGATAGGTCTCTTGAGGCCATTTGCATTTCTAAAAACTTGACCTCTACCTCTATTGTGTCTTCTCATTTGGTGCTAGGTCCCATCTATGATGATGCGCCGATTCATGATGACTTCGTCCTCCCTTTGGACAAGATGATGGCCATGGTGGAATATGATGCACCCCCCACATGGTTCCATCAAGATGATGATCTTGAACACCATTTGGTCTTACCCACCTCACCTACACCACATGAGTGGAATGACAAAGGTAACATAGGTGAAGGTGATGCTCTAGTCCCACTAGTGGACATTCTTGACGTTGATTTCTTGCATGATGTTGATCAACCTATTTCCATGCTTTATGCTAGTGTGAGTTCCCCATGCGATGATTTACCTGTTTATGATGGGTATGATGATTGCCATGTGGAGTCTATTAGTTGTGATGACATGTTACATAGGATTTCTTGTGCTAATTCTCTCGGTCACATCATGCCAATCCGCTTGAATTGTTATATGCTATGCATGAGATCAATAATATGTCATATTTGCAATCTCTTCATAGTGACTATGCATATGCCATTCAATTAACCCAATTTGCACTTGTGGCATAGATGACCAGCCTATGGTTATTGGCATTTGTTTTTCTTGTGATGATATTGATATGCTCCCTTTGCATCATTTATCTCATATGCCATGCCATGACCACCTAGCATCCGATATGCATTGTTTTGGATGTTGTCCATTTTCTTCATATGATGTTTCAAATATTGCACATGAGGAGACCCCCATAGTTTCTCATACATTTTAGGAGATTTTGATTCATCCCATTCTTTGCATGATCATAATACTTGTGTGCACCATATGCTCCCCATGAATAAAAATGCTATTGATGTGCCATATACTTGTATGCTTAATTTGCATCCCCATCGTGGTATACATAACAACTATTATTTCATGATGGATGACATGTTCTTATACCATGCATCAAATTTCTTTGAGCAATGGTTATCTTGTGCTAACTCTCACGTGCACATACACATCATGATGGATGATGTGTACATTTACCACACAAACAATTTCTTTCGTTTGTGTCTCTTTTGTGTAGGTACCCACGAATTCTTGTCAACCTCGCAATCCCACGAGTTGACAAAACGAGCTCTAGAGAGCAATGATGACTTGGGATCCCATGGATTGTCCTTCCCATCGCTCTCTTCGTGCAAAGACTTCGCGCATTTCTTCTACATGGCCCTCACTTGGCTATGGGTTATTGTCCATTATATATCATTTTCCCATCTTGCCATGTTCACTTTGCATGATATGATTATTCTTATGCCTTTGCCATGCATTTGTTACCCATGCTTTGCATTGCACATGATGATTGATTCTACTACTTGTATGTGTATTTGCAAGCTTGGTGGAGGTATCACTTGTTATTGCCATATTTGCTTTGTGCCCCATGCCTATAATGATACTATAATCTTGCTTTGTGTTCGTGCTTGTGATATGTTATGTGCATTGTCTATGCCTACTATTTGCTCACATGACATGATTGCCATGATTTCCTCTAGTATGGTGCATCTTCGCACTACTAGCTTGCACGACTTGATTACTATGCTTGCTTATGTTGCATCACCAATGATTCATACTTTCTCACTTCATGCGGTTGATGAAAACCATCCACATGCTTTGCACATGATTTTTATTGCTTCTTGTCATATATCTCCATATGTTGCCTCTCTCATGCTAGATGATTTTCCATGTATTGAGTGCAACAATGATTTTAGTCTTGCTAATGAGATTGCCCCCATAGCATTCTCACATATGATTGGAGATTTTGACATATTTTTTGTGAAGCGTGCTTGTCTTCCTTCTTTGCACCATATACCTCGTGCCATGAATATTGCCATTGTTGCATCATATTGTTCGTGCACTTGTTCTTCTAATGGTTATGTGCAAGAGAAGAGAACCATCATGATGGATGATGTGTTTATCTACCATGCGCATACGTTCTTTGGCTTGTTTTGTGCATGTTTAGGAATCTTGGACCTCGTGTCAACTTCCACGTCACGTGAGTTGACCATTCGAGCCCTTGAGAGAGAACCACGTCCCACCACGGCGATTCTACATCGCACTTGCTTGTACTTCGGCATTGTGAAGAGCGCACAACGGCATGCTTTCATGGTGATATCCTTCTCTTTTGAGAACTCCCACACCATGAGCATGGATATTGCGGATCATACTACTTGTGTTGCTTGCACCATGAGACTTGATTGCACACATATTAGAGATCTTGCCTCAACGTGTCATTTTCACCGTTCCATGCATCATGATATATATGCCTTGTGTGCTGCATCCAATTTTTGGATTATTTGCTCCTATCACATGCTTGGTTGCAACAATATCATTTCTTCACATATGCCATGTCCCATTGATTGCTACATGCTTGCCTTGATTGCCTCACACATGATGAACAATTTCTATTTTTATTGTGTTGAGTGCCACACTATCTTCACTACACCCTATGCACGTATTGCTTGGATTGTCTTGCACTTGATCCATGTGTTTGGACATCTCACCTTCTTTTGTGTTGTGAATGATTCATATGCCTACCATAGACCTTTCATTGAGAAGTTTGTGAATGCTTGTTATGATCTTGAGGTAGATGCTTATTCTCTTGACACACATATTTACATCACTACCTCACATTTACATGTTTGTCCCCATGATTTCTTTGCTTGTGCTCGATTGATTTTCTTACATGCAATGTCAAAATCCTTTGTCACACCATATTCTTTGCATGATGACGACACTTGTTTGGTGACTCACCTCTTGAATGCTTGGTTTTGCACTAGCACTAACTACATTTGTTTTTCCAAGTGTTTCTTGTCCTTACTCCTTTTGAAGGAATCACAAGACGGTGCGACATTGGAGAGTGCCCATTTCAAGCTTCAAGATGACAACTACTTGGTGAACGTCAACTTCTACACGGCGAAGCCATCTCTTTCCCCTGGTGATTTGGTTTTCGATCCGAGATCGGATCTTTCCCAAGGGAGGGGAGATGATGCGGAGCATCCTATGGACATCACCATGTCAAGAGTCCGTTTGGCGAGTGACACGTGCGACATCTACTTCACATACCCAAAGGTGAATCATCTCCTTTACACGTGCTCACCTGACCACTTTGAGGATGGTATACTACTTGACACTCCACTCGTGTGCATGCATAGGTATTGTCGGAAAACTACGTACGACGAGGAGGAGTGCAAGCACCAAGGTACAACTACACCATCCGTGAGGGAAGCCTGGGAGCGACGACGGAAGAAGACGGAGCTGCTGATGCTACAGTGGCCGGACATCCGGCGCATGTGCAGCCGCCTAGGATCTACACCAACAGAAGGCCAAGAGCATCAGCGGCCGGACATTCGGCGCCTCAGCAATGCCAGGACATCCGGCGACCAACCCCGGAAATTCGGCGACGCCTATCCAGAGAAGAACAGATTCGGCCACCGCCAGGCCGGACATCCGGCCAGTGCCCTGGACATCCATCGTGTCGCAAATAGCCGGACATTCGGCCCCAACCCGGACATCCGGCGCCTGCCCGCGCGCAGAGTCGGGCCAAAGGCCCATGTATCCCTCTTTCCCACTTACCCTTCGTGGCTTAGACTATATATACTACTCCCCCTCCTCCTAGTTAGGGTTATCGTTGGTTTAGCTCATTTCGAGAGATAGAGCTTTGCTCATCCACATAGGATCTACTCCTCGTGAGAGACTGCGGCCTCTTCGGAGAAGATCCCTTTGGATTCAAGACCTCCTTACGAAGAAGAACATCAAGACCTCCTCTCGGAGAGGAACCGGTTAACTCTTGTATCGTCCTTTGTTGACTTTGGAGCGTGTATCTCTCTTTGTGTTTCGAGGATCTAGCACATGTGTGATCATTCTTGTTGGTTTGAGTGATTCTCTCGTGTTTCTCCTCGTGTTTCCCCTCGTGTTCTTCGTGTTCTTCGTGGGATCCGCTCCTTTCGTGAAAGATCGGCCGATTAGGGTTCCACCCTACATCACCCTCAGATGACACCCGTCCTGTGACGTGTCAAGCGAGCAGGCACGGAGCTAGCAAGATAGCCCGGCAAGCCTTGCTAGGCAACCAATGATGTGACATTGAAGGGTGCATTTAATGCGCCCTGTCAGCCCAGAGAGTTAGGTATGATAGCATTGTTTGCTATCTTATCAGTGCTTAATGACTACTTTGCCACTATGGTAACACCTTGATCTAAAAATGGAGGCCCATGGAAACCGTAGAAAGGGTTAGAAGATTGGATAACTCGCACCCCCGTACGTGCGTAGACACTGCAGCCTCGAGGCAACCTTGCCGAGCAAGTGTACTTCGCTCCACCACCACCTTTCCATTATCAACCCACCAAAGTAGGAGTAGGGTTTTACGCCTCGCAGCGGCCCGAACCTGGGTAAAATCGCCTATGTGATCTCTGTCATGCTGCCCCACGCCCGTCTGCTCTTTGCGCAACGGTCGCCCCCCTGCCGAACCAGCAAGGGGCCTCCTGGTCCCATGGGTGGTCGTGGTTTCCCATTACACCAACCATGTTGATCTTCTACCATGTTGTCGTCTACTTCCCCGACGTCGACTACTCGGACCCGAGGGCCCCTGTCGCGTCAAGTCCATCTTCGTCTTCATCTCCGGCCGTGCAGGTGTTCGGTCATTTTCACTAGCGTCCTCGTCCACCTCCCGGGAACCCAAGCACACCGATGTGCTTGTGGTGAGACACACCGTCTCCTGAACCCTTTTTCGTTGCCTTTCCCCCTCTCTACCACCATAGCTGCATGCGCACGACCTCGCCGTCGTCGGACCCTGGTCCGGAGAATGCTCCGAGCCCCTTACGGATAGATTCTCATGCCGAGTAGGTCCCCGGGTCGCGCGTGTCCGATCTGTGCACTCCGCCGCCTGCTTAGACCTCTGTTTCGAGCTCGGACTCGTCGCCGTTGTTGCCTCGGTCGCATGTCGCCGGCCTCGCCGTAGTCGTTGTTACATGCAACACATCCCAGTCGCACCTGCGGATTCCCCATGTGCGTCCATGGCCACCTTCCGCCGCTCGATTTGGTCGTCGGAGCATCCCGACGAGCTTCCTTGGTCGCCCCTGTTTTCCCCTGTTCGGCCTTGTCCGGTCACTTCAAAAGATGAGGAACACCTCTTCTGTCGAACACACGAGCCTAGCCTAGTTATCGACGCTGCTCGGTCGCACCTGGGAGATCCGGGTTCAAATCCAGGCGCGCCCCTTATTTTTCCTCTGTGGGTAATTATCGTTGACTCAATGACATCTAGGGCCCACTCATCATACTCACACATGCTCCATGGCCCACCAGTCAGTCTCTCAGCACCCTCCTCCTTTTATTTTTTTTCTTACTCTAGCGCATATTCCATTTCTGGCATATGCTAGCTTTCCAAATGAGGCAAGTACATTTCTAGACATTTCCCTTTGAGAAAAATGCCATTTCTATCATTAGCCATTTTAGGGAGGTTTGCATTTTGCATATTAGTGAGCATTCTTCCACAACAACCCCCACATATTATATATGTTTTTTGGCTAGCAAAATCCAATGAATCAATTGGTTGCATTGATTTCTTCATTTGAGCAAGTTTGCACACATGTCATTTTTACGTTACATTGTTGTTTTGCCATTTTTGTGTATTTAAGTACAATAATGCTATGTGGTAACTTTGTATGTAAACATGCTCTTCATCATGCCTACTTGCTTCTTAAGTGACATGTTGCTATTTACATGCCCCGTAGTGAGTTAAACAAGCTTGCAAACATGACTACTTATTGTTGTTTTGCCATACTAGTTTTTTGGCTAAGTCTGAAATAGTTTATATCATTTGCTCATGTTTGCATGAAGCTAGCATCTTTTCCATGAGGTTTTAGACTAAGTTAAGTAAGGGAGTTTTATTAAGTGCATTTAGTACTAGCATGACATGCTCTTGTTTTCTATAACATGATCCTGTAGCATATAGTTTAATATCTCTAAACATTGCAACCTGATGTTGTTTCTGCCATGTCCAGTAAATTCTGCTAAGTCTATAAAACTGTTATCATTTGCATTTTTTCCATGCTGTTTTAAACATGTTTTATTGCTTTCTAGTAGTAGCTCAGTAATCATTTTTGTAGTGCTTGACATGTAATTCACTGCCATGCCATTTCTTTCCATGATGGAGTGCTGTAGCATATTTTGATATTGCATCTTAAGTGCCATGTTGCTGTTAATGTCAGTTTTGCAATGTCATTCTTTTGCTCACCGTTTGAGTTGTGTGCATCCGTTCCTCGTGTTCTTTATATCGATTTCAATCGAAACCTTCTGATCTATCCAGTGGCATGCTTGGGTTACCAGGATTGTGCCATGTTCATCATTTCTCCTTCCGTCTCGTTTGCACCCCTTCTGAAGCACCTCATATCTTGCATTCCATGTCATGTCTTACATCATGTTGCTTGCACATTGCACGTGATTGATTGTTATTATGTTGTTGTGTTCTTACTTTGGGTAGAGCTGGGAGACGAGTTCGTGAATGAGGACCCTGTCAAGTACGTTCACGAGGAGCAAGCTTTTGTTCCCACTGAGGACATTTCAGGCAAGATGATCATTACCACCGATATCACCTCTATCTTTGCTTGCTAGTTGTTTGTTCTATCGCTATGTCCCACTACCTACCAATTGTTTGAATAGCCTCCCAAATTGCCATGTCAAGCCTCTAACCCACCTTCCCAGCAAATCGTTGTTTGGCTATGTTACCGCCTTTGCTGAGGCCCTCTTATAGCGTTGCTAGTTGCAGGTGCAGTGCAGGTTGTTCCATGTTGCGACATGGATATGTTGGGATACCACAATATCTATTATTTAATTAATGCATCTATATACTTGGTAAAGGGTGGAAGGCTTGTCCTTTTTCTCTGTGTTTTGTTCCACTCTTTCCCCCTTAGTTTCCGTCATACCGGTGTTATGTTCCTTGAATTTGTGTTGCTTACATGGTTGGGGTTTATGGGGCCCCCTTAACAGTTCGCTTTGAATAAAACTCTTCCAGCAAGGCCCAACATTGGTTTTACCATTTTCCTATAACAACTAAAATTTGCATAGGGAGTAATTAACCTGAAGATTCTTAATCAACAACCGGGCCAGTGCACCTCTGAGCGTTGGTCCAACCTGGGCGATGTTCCGCGCCCCTTGGGCAACTAGGGTCTCATACAACCCGACGTCTTGTCCATCCGGTGTCCCCTGAGAACAAGATACGTGCGGCTCCTATCAGGATTTCTCGGCACATCGGGCAGTCTTGCTGGTTTTGTTTTATCATTGTCGAAATGTCTTGTGAACCGGGATTCCGAGCTTGATCGGGTTGTTCCGGGAGGAGGATTTTCCTCCATTGATCATGGGAGCTTGTCATGGGCTAAGTTGGGACACCCCTACATGGTTTAAACTTTTGAAAGTCGTACCCACGGTTATGAGGCAGATGGGAGTTTTTAATATCCGGTTGTAGTGAACTTGAAGCTAGTCTCTTTAAAACACACCAACCGCGTGCGTAACCATGATGATCTCGTTTCGACAAGGTTAGGGAAGAGAACACGGTTGGGTTCTGTTTGAATGTAAGTAGTTCAGGATCACTTCTTGATCATTGCTAGCTTCCGACCGTTGTGTAGATTCTCATCTTATTCCTGTATTCATAAGTTAGCCACCATACATATGCTTAGTGCTTGCTGCAACTTCACCACTTAACCATGCCATACCTATTTAATCTTTGATAGTCTTGATACCGAGGGTGATATGATTGCTGAGTCCCCGTGGCGCACCGAATACTACAGACAGAGTTGTAGGTACCATTGAGCCCGATGCAGGAGATGTCTCTAAGCTCTAGTGGGAGTTTGACGAAGAACGTGGTCGTTTCTATGTTACTTATACGAACGATCAGTAGAGGACCTAGTCGGAGTAGCCGGGGATAGTAGCATAGTGGTGTTTTCTTTTTATCTAGTCCGTAGTCGGACTCTACTATATGTATGGATGCTTGTATGATATTTATTCTATTCTTGGGCAAGTGTTGTCTGGATATCATATTCTATCTTTTCACTTGGTTGTATGAATTTCTATATCACCTTGCTACGCGTCCGAAATGCGATTGTGCCCCCAATCATGAGTTCATCACATGATTGGGATAGAATTGCATCTTGGGCGTTACACTACAGCAGCACCAAGAGTAGCTAATTATTCGAAATATAAACAACTAAAGCAAAAACTAATTGGACAAACGGAGGAGTCACATACCAAGCAACAATCCCGAATAGTTTTAGAAATGGAGCTTCGAGCAAAGAGATCGGAATCCGTGGGTTTGAGAGAAAGAATACAAGAGAGAGAGAGAGAGAAATGGTGATTTTTTCTGGAGCTAGGTGGTGATGTGGGATGAAGAGATAAGTGAAGGGGCCCATGTGGGGACCACAACAAACCAGGGCGCGCCTAGGGGTCCTGGCGCACCTAGGTGGGTGGTGCCCACCTGGTGCACCTCCCTCTGATGTCATTTGCACCAAAAAATTCTTAAATATTTAGAAAAAATTGTATTAAATTTTTAGAGTATTCTAATAAATTTTATTTTTGGGTCATTTTCTATTTTACGAGAAAGTCAGAAAACAGACAAAACATGGCATTTTATTTTATTTAACTAATGAAAACAGAAATTAAAAGGTAGGGACAGAAGGTAGTGCTCACTAAATTCATCAACTTCATACCTCTCAAAAATGATCCATTAATAAGGTTGATCAAGTCTTATTAACAACCACTTTGATTAGCATGAAACAGAAGAACTTTCATAAACCACTAAGTTACCTTAACGGGGGTATGAATGTCCCCAACAATAAGCATTTCATATTTCTTTTTAACAGTAGGTAGAGGTAGTTGAAAACTTCCAATAGTGATTGTCGGAGATTTTTCAATAACATTAATACCATTCACCTGGAATTATTTCTTCGGAAAGTGCACCGTATGCTCATTACCATTGATATGAAAAGTGACCTTGCTTTTATCGCAATCAATAACTACCCCTGCAGTATTCAAGAAGGGTCTACCAAGGATAATCGACATGTTGTCATCCTTGGGCATTTCAAGTATAACAAAGTCAGTCAAAATTGTAACATTAGCAACAACAACGGGCACGTCCTCACAAATACCAATAGGTATGGCGGTTGATTTGTTACCCATTTGCAAAGATATTTCAGTAGGTGTGAGTTTATTCAAACCAAGTCTTTTGTATAAAGAGAAAGGCATAACACTAACACTAGCACCTAAATCACACAGAGCAGTTTTCACATCGTTTCTTTTGATGGAGCAAGGTATAGTTGGTATTCCCGGATCTCCAAGTTTTTAGGTACTCCATCTTTAAAAGTATAATTAGCAATCATGGTGGAGAATTCAGCTTCCGGTATTTTTCTCTTATTGGTGATGATGTCTTTCATGTACTTTGCATAAGTAGCCATTTTCAAGATATCAGTTAAGCGAGTACGCAAAAAGACTGGCCTCGACATTTCAGCAAAGCATTCAAATTGTTCATCTTTCTTTTTAGTTGACTTAGGTGGAAAGGGCATAGGTTTTTGAACCCACGGTTCTCTTTCTTTACCATGTTTTCTAGCCACAAAGTCTCTTTTATCATATCATTTGTTCTTGGGTTGTGGGTTATGAAGATCAACTGCAGGTTCTATCTCAACATCATAGTTTGGTTCTTTATTATTTGTTTGAGTATCTTCACGAACCTCATAATTATCTTTTTCATTATCATAAGGTGAGTGTTCACTACCAGATTGAGTTTTAGCATCAGAGATAGAAACTTCATTATTATTATCAGGAGGTTTTTCTACTTCACGTTCACTAGAGACATGAAAAGTCCTATCATTGTTCTTCTTATTTTTATTTTTAGCAGGACTATGTGTATCAGTGTTATCTCTTTGAGAGTCTTGTTCAGTTCTTTTTGGGTGTCCCTCGGGATAAAGTGATTCTTGAATCATCCTACCTCCTCCATTCATTACTCTAACAGCATGATCACTGATATTATTATTCATTTCATCAAGCAACTCTCTTTGAGATTTAGCAACTTGTTCTAACAGAGTTTGAACCATAGAAGCATGCTTCCCCACACCTCTAACATCATTTGAAATTCTAAATAACAAGTCACTCAAGTGAGAAATCATATCAGAATTGTATTTCCATTGTTTCATAACATTTGCGTTGAAGTGATCTTGCTTTCTAATGTAATTTTCAAACTCATAAAGGCATTGGCTAGGGTGCATATTGTGAGGATTATCATTATCATTGAATTTCATTAAAGAATTTACCTCTACCACCTTAGGCAGTGGTGGCGTATCAATCCCATGTATTTC
The DNA here is from genome assembly GCF_056163025.1 of Triticum urartu. Taxonomy (NCBI): domain Eukaryota; kingdom Viridiplantae; phylum Streptophyta; class Magnoliopsida; order Poales; family Poaceae; genus Triticum; species Triticum urartu. The sequence continues at coordinate 267,238,726 of NC_141878.1, read as the reverse complement.
TTAAATAGGAGGTAAATTTTTGACATCCTTAGCTTTAATACCTTTTTCCTTCATAGATTTCTTTACCTCTTGCATATCTTCAGGACTGAGATATAAAATACCCCTCTTCTTCGGAGTGGGTTTAGACAGTGGTTCAGGAAGAGTCCAATCATCATAATTTTACAATATATTGTTCAATATTTCTTCATCTTGCCCAATAGTTTGTTCCCTGAAAACACAACCATCACAACTATCTAGGAAATCCCTAGAAGCATCAGTTAGTCCATTATAGAAGATATCAAGTATTTCATTTTTCTCAAGAGGATGATCAGGCAAAGCATTAAGAAATTGGAGAAGCCTCCCCCAATCTTGTGGGAGACTCTCTTCTTCAATTTGCACAAAGTTAAATATTTCCTATAAGGTAGCTTGTTTCTTATGAGCAGGAATATATTTTTCAGAGAAGTAATAGATCATATCCTGGGGACTACGCACAAAACTAGGAGCAAGATTATTGTACCAAGCTTTAGCATCACCCTTTAATGAGAACGGAAATAATTTGAGAATATAATAGTAGCGAGTCTTCTCATGTTGAGCAAAAAAGGTGGCCATGTCATTCAACTTAGTAAGATGTGCCACAACAGTTTTAGTTTGATAACCATGCAAAGGATCAGATTCAACCACAGTAATTAACTCTAGGTTGACAGAGAATTCATAATGCTTATCATCAACTGTCAGGACCCCGATTCCAAGCCACTTCGATCTAGCCGGTAACACCTCATATCACTTTGCGGCCTCACGCACGGTATCCCAGGGTGTCGCCTTACCATGGCCCGGGACCGTTTGCGCCTTTTGGCTCACGTATATGATAGTGTCGCTAGCATCCATATGACAGAGAACCCGGGCCGACATGGCTAGTCGTGAACCCAAAGCGGCACAGACCTATGGAGACAGGCATACATGAATCACATCGAGCATGTCGGTCATCAGCGAGTGATTCCGGGCTGTAACACTGGGCTAACAGGACTCCGGGGAACCCGGGCTGTAGCAGGCTAGGCAGGACTCCGGATATCACCACGTGACATTTCCCTGAAGGGACAGACATAGGAACAAAGTGAAACACATGCCGGCCAGTCAAGTGTCCTGAGCAGTAGTGCTGGGCTAGCAGGACTCCGGTGAACCGGTCTGTAGCGAACTACTATGGCTCGAGGAACACTAGACTACATTTCCCCATAAGAAAGGCTGCCAAGGATAAACAACTAGATTGTCGGATCCCACTCATACCAAGCATTTCAATCATACACACAATATGCGCGATATGAGTACATACAACATGGCATCACAAGAAAACTCTACAACTCAAGTACTTTATTGGAAGGCTCCAGAGAGCCATACATAACATGTTCATACAGATAGGGGTCACATGACCCGACACTCAAGTCATACAATCATACAAGCACATGCGGAAGCAACTAGTCTGAGTACAGACTCTAGAAAGAAAGAAGGCTTCTCGAAGCCTGTCTATCTACATAGGGCCCTCCATGGCCAGGATCACCACCTGGGTGGCTAGTCACTCGTCGACGTCAAGGTCTACGTAGAACCCATCGATGTCGTCTGAAAATAGTAATTAAGCAAACATGAGTACAAAGGTACTCAGCAAGTCTTACATCAGAACCTAATATACATGCTCATTCTCAAGAAGGTGGTGGGGTTATTGCAGCAAGCCAGCTTTGACTCTTGGCTAAGCTATCCTACAGAACTTCATTAGTAAAATAGTTTTCGCACACGAGTCCACTACTCACCAACACAATACTCCACCGGGGATCCTCCCTCGTCATCCTACGAGAGGGCCATCCTCGGTACTCACACTTATCTTGAGTCTTTTAGTAGTATCCATTAACTTGTCTATGAACTGTATAGGCAACCAAGTAGTCCTTTACCGCGGACGCGGCTATTCGAATAGTTTTATACCCTGCATGGGTGTACTTCGTCACACATGTTTCCACCACTTAGCGTCTGCACACGATATGTGCTCGGTAGACTTCAAGCGAAAACCGACGTGGGTGTAGACCACGACCTGACTAACCTCACAAGTCTCTAGTCCAGGTTTATCGCCTATTCAGGTTCCATCCGCAAGGAAATCCGGCCGGGTTGTCCTCAACAGCCCCAAACGATGTGTACAGGGTTCCCGAGACACCAAACGGCGACTCAGTACACCGTGCCACGGTGTATCTACCGCATCATAGCCCACCCCTAGGGTCAGCGCTACGCACGGCCGCCAACACATAACCTACAAACACCAGAAACTAGTTGCAACTCCTAGACAGAGGACAAGATGGGTCAGTAAGTCGAGCGGGGTCATATTTCAGGGCCCAATGTGTGGTAGTAACTGAATCTTAAATAACGCATACAGATCTCAGTTCTTATGGACGGCCTCAATGAAACAACCCACCATGCACTCCTACATGGCCTCTCATCGATACCTTTACCAAAACATGTTCAACACATCCCTCACATTACCGACATAAGCATTTCACCCTAGCCCATCACCCAGATGAACCAGACCTGACACAACTCTAAGCATAGCAGGCATAGCAAGGTAGGAATCACATACATGGATCAATCAACTCCTACACATGCTAGTGGGTTTCATCTAGTTACTGTGGCAATGACAGGTAATGCAGAGGATAACGGTTCAACTACCGTAGCACACAGTAGTTTGAATCGCGTTGTCTTAATGCAGTAAACAAGAGCAGAAGCGAGAACATGGGTTTGTATCGGAATGATCAATGGGTTGCTTGCCTGTTGTAGAGGTAGTAGGGTACTGCCCTTCAGACGGATACTCGGGGTTATCCTTGGAGGCAGAACCTACCACGAAAGACACACCGAACATAATCACCTCATGGCAATATGCAACAATATGATGCATGCTATGACATGGCAAGATGAAAGTGTCTTGGCCTAATGCAAGCTAAAAACAGAAGGAAATGAACTCATTTGAATCAAAGATTCAAATATTAGCTCATTAAACATGGCCTTATTAGTGCATTACCTTATTCTGCTTAAACAGCAAGGTAAACTTGTTTTGTCATGCATGAAACCATTACAGATGGATAGATTGAATTTTTCTGATCATTTTTCATATATAAATCTTTGCATTTGGAGCTATGGTTGATTTTCTATGATTTTTAGAAGTTTTGACTATTTTCTGGAATTTCCTATTAAAGAATAAATCCAGTAATTGAATTAATGCGTCAGCACTGCGTCACTGTGACGTCAGCGGGTCAAAGGCGCCAGCCCAGGTCAAACCTGACTGGTGGGCCCCTTCTGTCAGTCTCTCAGCTAACTAACAGAGTTGGTTAGTGTTTAGTTAGCACTAAACTGGGTTAGTTAGGCTCTGGGCCCACATGTCAGTGAGAGAGGGGTAGTTAACGACATCATTAACCTCTAACAAAGTGATTAGCTCTAATTTAAACTAATCTAAATTAGTTAGGAGCCGGCCCCACCTATCAGTGTCTTAGGCGGAGTCAAACTGGGTCAAACCCCTGGTCAGCGGGGTTAATCCCGCCGGCGTTGAGTCACCGGCGAGGCCGAGACGGCGGAGGGCTTCGGAAATCGCCCACAGGCGACCAAATCGACCGCGGTTTGGTCCTACACGTAGATGGGGCTCGCGTGCATCTAGTGGGGCAAGTGGGAGGAGCTGGGGTGGAGCGAGCTCGCCGGAGTCGAGCTCGTGGCGGCGGCCGGAGCTCGGCCGTTGGTGGTTTTGCTGCTGCAGCGAGCTAGGGGGAAAAGGGACGTGCTAGCGAGGCGCTGCGAGGTGCGGGGAGTGCGTTAAGCACCCGCTCTTGACCAAATGGCCACCGGAGTGAAGCCGGCATCGAGCTCGCGCGGCGGCATGCTACCGTGAGAAAGGGGGCGGCGTCTACGGCGAGCAAACGAAGCAGGGAAGAGGGAGGATCGATAGAGGAGCTCACGGCGGTTGCAGAGCGCGTCTCCGCGGGCTCGGGAGAGGTCGGACGTCGTCGGGGCGTTGCCGGCGATCTCGGCGGACCGAGGAAGAAGGAGGCGTCGGGGAGGCGCTTGGAGGCGTCCGGCATCGCGTGAGTCGATGAGGAGGTCGAGGACGGCAGCGCGGAGCTAATGGGCTTGTCGGAGGGGCGAGGGGGTGGCTCTGGTGACGACTACGGCGAACGGCGGCGAGGATCGCGCTCGGCCATCGTGGGAGAGGGTGAGGGAGACGAGGGGGAGAGTGAGGAAGGAAGAGAGGGGGACATGGGGGTCGGCGTGGCACCCCTGGACGTCTCCAGGGCGTCGGCAGAAGTAGGAGGTGGCCGGCGTGTGGCCACGGGCGCCGGCCATGCGCTCCTCGTCCTCCTGGCGGGAGGAGGAGGACGACTGGCAAGGCCAGTCGGCTAGGCTGAGCCAGGTGGGCTGGGCCAGCACAGGTGAGGCCCAGGTGGTTTCCCTTTCTCTCTTTTTTTTGATTTGTTTCTGTTTTCTATTTTTATCTGCAACTGTTGGGCTTTATTAAAAATACTAAAATGTTTCCAAAAATCTTGATTTAAATGCCCAAAATCAAATACTTATGATTTAATTCAATGACCTTCTATTGACCTAGAAAATTGTGCACCAATTTTGCCAGAGGTTCTAACCCAAGACAAAGAGGGTGAACTTTTAAGAAGGGCATTTCAGGTTCATTGAAAATAATTTTAGTAAACCCTAGTTGTTTCCAGGGGGGTGCTGGGGGTTCTGCCTTCCCCATTTCAAATTTAAGAGGAATTTAAACCTGATGCACACTCTAATGCTTGAACTAACTAGGGTGTGACATCAACAAAGATAGGTGAAGTAGCAAATTGAGGATCACATTTTATTTTAGCATTCAAATATCTATCTTTATACTTGCATAATAACTTTTCCAGATCAACTATATCCTTACAAGCAAGAATATCTCTAGTTGTCTCATCATTCATAACATAACCTTCCGGTACCTTAGGCAATTCATATCTAGGAGGGCTAGTTCTAATAGGTGTTTCAATATTTTCAGTTTCAAGATCTTCATTAGTTTCAACAATTTCATCAGTTTGAACATTCTCAAAAGCTTTAGTTCTAGCAACTTGTTCATCAAGAAATTCACCAAGTGGCACATTATCATCAAGCAAGGTACTATCATCATCATAAATATCATTCATAGTAGAAGTAGCATCATGAATAACTTGTGACATATCAGAATTGATAACAAGTGGTGGTGTTGCAAGTTCACTTATAACAGAAGGTGAATCTAAAGCAGAGCTAGATGGTAGTTCTTTACCTCCCCTCATCTTAGAGGGAAAAATCTTAGTCTTAGCATTCTTCAGATTCTTCATAGTAGCAATTTGACAATAATCCCATGTGACTCAACAAATAGAGCTATGCTCCCAGGCAACAGCGCCAAAAAAAGGTCTTGATAACCCACAAGTATAGAGGATCGCAATAGTTTTCGAGGGTAGAGTATTCAACCCAAACATATAGATTCAACACAAGGGGAGCCAAAGAATATTTGCAAGTATTAGCAGTTGAGTTGTCAATTCAACCATACCTGGAGATTAATTATCTGCAGCAAAGTGATCAGTAGCATAGTAATATGATAGTGTTGATAGTAGTAGCAACAGCAATAGTAACAGTAATAGTGATAGCAATAGTTTTGTAGCAGTGATAATAGTAACAATAGCAGTAGTAAGTTAGCAAGAACAATATGTATGAAAATCGTAGGCATTGGATCGATAATTCGTTGGATGATATTCATCATGTGACAGTCATAACCTAGGGCCATACGACACTAGCTTAGTTCATAATATAATGTAGGCATGTATTCCGTAAATAGTCATACATGCTTATGGAAAGAACTTGCATTACATATTTTGTCCTACCCTCCTGTGGCAGCGGAGTCCATAAGGAAACTAAGGGATATTAAGGCCTGCTTTTATTAGAGAACCGGAACAAAGCATTAACACATGATGAATACATGAACTACTCAAACTACAGTCATCACAGGGACATGTCCCGACTATTGTCACCCCGGGGTTACGGATCGTAACATGTAGTAGGTGACTATAACTTGCAAGATCGTATGTAGAACAAAGATATAATGGTGATAACATAAATGGTTCAGATCTGAAATCATGGCACCCGGGCCCAAAATGACAAGCATTAAGCATGACAAAGTCATAGCAACATCAATCTCAGAACATAATGGATACTAGGGATCAAGCCTAAGAAAACTAACTCGATTACATGATGAATCTCATCCAACTCCTCACCGACCAGCGAGCCTATGAAGGAATTACTCACTCCCGATGGGAAGCATCATGGAATTGGCGATGGAGAAGGGTTGGTGATGACGAAGATCAAAGACCCCCCTCTCCGGAGCCCCAAACGGACTCCAGATCTGGCCTCCCAATGAAGAATAGGAGACGGCTGCGACTTCACCTCGTGGAACGCAATAATTCTTTCTCCCTCATTTTTTCTGGAAAAATAGGATTTTATAGCGCTTGTTTCAGGATCTACGGGGCCACCAAGTGGGGTCAACCCACCTAGGCGCGCCTGGAGGGGGTGGCATGTCCTGCTGGGTTGTGCCCACCCATGTCCCCCCCTCCGGTGGTTCTTGGTTCCAGTAATTCTCTTTTATTGTATAAAAATTCGTTGCAAAGTTTTGTTCCAATCCGGGAACTTCTATTTCTGCACAAGAACAACACCATGGTAGTTCTACTGAAAACGACGTCAGTCCGTGTAAGTTTCATTCAAATCATGCAAATTAGAGTCCAAAACAAGAGGAAAAGCATTAGGAAAAGTAGATACGGCAGAGATGTATCAGTTGCTTGGCTTAATTTAGTTTGCTACTGATTACATAATGCCATAGCCTATTAATCCCATTATATACTGCGCCTATCTATGTGTTTGATACTTACTGTTTACCTGCTTGCCTGAACTTAAATAGGTACTTCAGCACATAGATAGCTGGTCATACGTACTTCTAGGGTGCAATAGAATTCACGTGTAATTTACGTTCTGATACCCTGCTTGTTTAAATGGTTAGTTGTTATCACTTGTAGCACTACTAATGTTTGCATGTTCATAGATAGACAACTGTCAGGTTTATATGAGGGACACCGTCTTTTTAACTTATATATATGTTTTGAAATCACTTTGCTTACATCAAAGAAATTTATAGATGTCTGTGTTGCTAGTAAATGGTACCGACTTGTTAATTTAATACATTGCCAAGAACTTGCTAGTTTTACTAGTTCATGTGTAATTAAATACATTGCCAAAACTGGTTAGTTTTACTAGTTTGATGTTAGTTTCTTATGGCTCTTGCAACACTTTATTTATGATTGCTAACATTCAAGTTTGCAGGATCCAACTGAAACTCTCTTGGCACAACAGGTATGTTTTCAGAAACTTCCTTGTTTACCTGGTTTGTTGCTGTAACTTGTTGTTCTTTATCTTACCAACTTCAAGTTCAGGATCCAATTGGAAGTCCAATTTCATAGAAGGTACATTTTCAAAAATATATTTCTATAACAGGTTGCTGTTGTAACTTGTTTCTCTAATCAAGTTACTGACTACTCAACTTTTCAGGATCCAAGAGAAACTCTAATGTCACAACAGGTTCCTTTTGCAAAACTTGTTTGTTTAATTGCAACCGATTGCTCTAATCATGTTACTTGCTACTCAACTTTTCAGGATCACAGAGAAACTCCAATGCGAGAATAGGTACCTTTTGCAAAACTTGTTTGTTTAACTGCTTTGCTACTGCAACTATTTACAATGATGTTAATAACTACTTTTCAGTATCCAATTGAAACTCTTTAATTCCTTGTTTGTTTAACTGATTTGCTGTTATAACTCCTAGTTGAGATGTTTTGCTAACTTCAACTTTTCGGAATCCAATCGGAACTTTAATGGCAAAACAGGTTAGCCCAAGATCAAAGAGCGAGGTCCCCATGGACGTTGTATCATCCCACAGTAGTGGCATCGGCCCAATCGTGCATCATGAATTGCCAACTACTGATGCTCTAAAGGCTAAACTATTGTTAGAAAGAGCTTCTGCACTTAGAGTTGAAGTTGACATGTTGAGGAAGCAAACAACACAATCACAAGCAGTACTCAAGACAACCATTAAATATTTCGTGGATTTCAAAACTAAGAAAGTTGAGACTGACTGTGTTGTTAAGGTCCTGAAGGAAAAAATGGAAATTAAATTCCCACTTGGTAAATCATAGGTGAAATGTTCTTTCCATCATTGAATAACCTTTGTGTTGTTTGTTCATGTAATCGATCAAACCATTTGTTTTAGAGATCATGTAATAATTGTTTTTTGTCTTTTGGTTTGTAATTTTTTAAGCACAAGTCTGTATTAATTGATAAGACTCTGAGACATTTCATTTTGATTGTCGTGCCAGACCTACAAATATGCCAATCGGGCTGAATGTGCAGTCAGGAATAATAGTAGTATAGATGGTACTTAAGTGGCACGCATCTGAGAGGACCAAGATGTTGTACTAGCTTCGCTAAAAAAAGGATGCTCTTGTAGCAAAAAAAGTACAGCGGCCTGGCTTATGTATGTTAGTTGATATTATTGATCCATATACTCTATAAGTGTTTATATGTCTGACAGTGTTGTACATTATTGGTTGATTGACTCGGTATTTGAAACTTGATACATCGCTTGTGTACATATATAAATGAGAGTACACATTATGTTGCTTGTGACACTTGAGTTGGACATAAAGTGGTTTCAAATATTCGAATTCATCTTAAACTGGATTCTAGCTTCTGAATTCGAGTATCGGCATTTGTAAATCATATTCATATATGACAGTGGAATACATTTTTGTCGTGCTTTTCAAGATATATAAAAATACATAGAATGATTTATAAAGATTCAAATAGGAATACAAAATGGATTCGAAATTAGTTGCTAGGGTAAATGTGGATGGTTCTTGTGCCAAAATTCGAAAGAAGAGGTAGAATATCCACTCCCATGTCGGCTGCCCCAAGCCAGTGTTTGGAAGATGGAAATTACTGTCTACCCCTTACATGGACAATCCATCGGCCTAATTTCCAGTTCTCTCAATAGGGTGTGACGCCCCCGATTTGACCGTACACTAATCATGCACGCAAATGTGTACGATCAAGATCAAGGACTCACGGGAAGATATCACAACACAACTCTACAAATAAAATAAGTCATACAAGCATCATATTACAAGCCAGGGGCCTCGAAGGCTCGAATACAAGAGCTCGATCATAGACGAGTCAGCGGAAGCAACAATATCTGAGTACAGACATAAGATAAACAAGTTTGCCTTAAGAAGGCTAGCACAAACTGGGATACAGATCGAAGGAGGTGCAGGCCTCCTGCCTGGGATCCTCCTAACTACTACTGGTCGTCGTCAGCGGGCAGCACGTAGTAGTAGGCACCTCCGATGTAGTAGGAGGCGTCGTCGAAGGTGGCGTCTGGCTCCTGGGCTCCAACATCTGGTTGCGACAACCAGGTAGAAGGGATAGGGGGAAAAGAGGGAGAAAGCAACCGTGAGTACTCATCCAAAGTACTCGCAAGCAAGGAGCTACACTACATATGTATGCATTGGTATCAATTGGAATAAGGCTATCATATGTGGACTGAACTGCAGAATGCCGAAATAAGAGGGGGATAGCTAGTCCTTTCGAAGACTACGCTTCTGGCAGCCTCCGTCTTGCAGCATGTAGAAGAGAGTAGACTGAAGTCCTCCAAGTAGCATCGCATAGCATAATCCTAACCGATGATCCTCCCCTCGTCGCCCTGTGAGAGAACAATCACCGGTTGTAACTGGCACTTGGAAGGGTGTGTTTTATTAAGTATCCGGTTCTAGTTATCATAAGGTCAAGGTACAACTCCAAGTCGTCCTGTGACCGAAGATCACGGCTATTCGAATAGATTAACTTCCCTGCAGGGGTGCACCACATTCCCCAACACGCTTGATCCCATTTGGCCGGACACACTTTCCTGGGTCATGCCCGGCCTCGGAAGATCAATTCGTCGCAGCCCCACCTAGACCAACAAAGAGGTCAGCACGCCGGTCTAAACCTAAGCGCCCAGGGGTCTGGGCCCATCGCCCTTAGCACACCTGCACGTTGCAAACGCGGCCGGGAGCAGAACTAGCCCCCTTAATACAAGAGCAGGCTTACGTTCCAACCCGGCGCGCGCCGCTCAGTCGCTGACGTCACGAAGGCTTCGGCTGATACCACGACGCCGGGATACCCATAACTACTCCCGCGTAGATGGTTAGTGCGTATAGACCAAATGGCCAGACTCAGATCAAATACCCAGATCTTGTTAAGCGTGTTAAGTGTCCGCGAACGCCGACCAGGGCCAGGTCACCTCTCTCCTAGGTGGTCTCAACCTGCCCTGTCGCTCCGCCACAAAGTAACAGTCGGGGGCCGTCGGGAACCTAGGCCCACCACCACCTGGGTGGAACCACCTGCCCCTTCAGCCCCCATCTCCGAACAGTACCACAGGTAATGTAACAGTGTAAAGTATATAGCATATGCCCGTGATCACCTCCCGAAGTGATCACGGCCCAGTAGTATAGCATGGCAGACGGACAAGAGTGTAGCGCCACTGATGGAAAACTAGCATCCTATACTAGGCATGTAGGATTGCAGGTAAAGGTAACAACAGTAGTAACAAGGACAGGCTATGCATCAGGATAGGAATAACGGAAAGCAGTAACATGCTACACTACTCTAATGCAAGCAGTATAGAGAAGAGTATGCGATATCTGGTGATCAAAGGGGGGGCTTGCCTGGTTGCTCTGGCAAGAGAGAGGGGTCGTCAACTCCGTACTCGTACTGGGTAGCAGTGGCGTCGATCTCGGTGTCTAGCGAGAGAAGAGGGGGAAGAAACAATAAATATAATGCAAACAAATGCATGACGATACATGACATGACAAAGCGTGATGCTAGGTGTGCCCTAACGTGGTACGAGGTGGTACTGGTGAAGGGGGGAACATCCGGGAAATTATCCCCGGTGTTTCGCGTTTTCGGGCAAAGGAGCCGGAGGGGGAAAGTTGCGTGTTCGCTATGCTAGGGATGCGTGGCGGACGAACGGGCTGCGTATTCGGGTTTGCCTCGTCGTTCTGAGCAACTTTCATGTACAAAGTTTTTTCATCCGAGCTACGGTTTATTTTATATTAATTTTTAAAGTTTTAATTCATTTTCTAAAATTATGTATTTATTTTAATCCGAATTGACCAAGTCAAAAGGACTGGTCTACATGGGAGTTGGTGGCCCACATGTCACTGCTTTAATAATTTCCAAAAGGATTTATCTAAACTAAATAGATGGGACCCACATGTCATTTGCTAATAGGCTAACTTAGCACTAAACTAATACTAAGCTACACCTAACATAATTAAACAAGGACCGGCCACTACTGGGCATAGCCTAGCCGGCCACACGTACGGCGCGCAAACACACAGAGCACACACGCACACACAATGCTTGGGTTTAAGAGAAGATAGCATTTTGTGATTTTTGTAGGATTTAAACCATGCATCAAATGAATTTGGTCCAGTGGAGTAATATGTAGTTTGTCAAGTGTACATTCTACTCATATTTTTTTTGGCCTGTTAGTAGTTGTTTAACCGCTGATTAGAGGCTGCCTAGGGGGTTAGTCAAAGTAGATATTGAAAAGCTAACTAGTAGTACAGTAAGCAGCAGCAGTTGGTGCAGCAGCAGGGCAAGAGCTTCAGCAGAAGCAGCACGAGCAGGCACAGGGGCGCGTGCGGGATGGCAAGCAGGGCCGGGCGCGGCGTCGGGCGAGCAGCAGGCGACGGAGGCGGGCGCAGCCAGGCGGCGGTGAGAGCGAGATGCTGCGGGGTGACGCCGACGCGGCCGGCGCCAGCGGGTGCGAACGGCGACGACGGACAGGGCCAACAGCGGCGCAGCAGTAGACGACCTCGAGGCCAGGCGCGGGCGAGACGCAGGGGGTAAGGCCATGGGCAGCAGCACCACGTACGCGTACGCAGACAAGCTCGGGGACGGCGGCTACGGCAACAAATCAAGGGGGTAATGAAGGAGGATGGACGCGGCTCACTTCGAGGGAGGTCGTGGACGTGCCTGGAACCGCCGGGAGGCGCCGGTGGTGGAGATCGACGGCGATGGCGCCGTGGCCGTGGCGGGGAAGACGACTAGATGGCGAGGTTGTGGAGGGCTTCAGCTCGAACCGAAGGTTGTAGGCGATGCAGACGAGGCCAACGGAGCTGCAGAGCATAACCTCGCGGGTCGGGGATGGCTCCGGCCATGGGAACGACGGTGACGCGGCCATGGACGTGCTTGGGGCATGGGAGATCTGTGGGGAGGGAGAGAGGGAAGGAGTGGGGGGATGGGATCGAGGGGTCGGGGCGTGGAGCCCTTATCCCCTCCCGGCGCTGTCGGCGAGATGGTGCGGCGGCGACCAAGCCCCTGTAGCGACCTGGTCGCGTGAATAGGAGAGAGAGGAGGGTTCGGTGAGGGTGGGCTGGCCTGATGGTTTAGTGGGCCAAAGCCCGGGGGTAGGCTGGTTCTTTTTATTTATTTTTTTGTTTCGTTTTGGTTTTCTTTCTTTTTATTACACTCTGTTTATATTATTTTAGTAGGCAAAAACAGCTTTACTAAAACATATGACTGTCTCTATAAATCGATTTACAAAATAAACCACGGCCACAAAAGGTTTCACACATAATAAAAATAGTTTAACATTTTAAATTAGGAAAGGCATTTAACAATTATTTTTAGTCACTGTTATATTCACAAAAGAGCATTCAAATACTTTACAAAAGTGTTGGATCACCACCATAATTAGTTATGTAATATTTCCCACACTTTGAACATTTTATTTTGCATGGTCGGGAAATTTAAATTTTAAGCTTTAATTTGAATTTGAGTTTGAACTAAGAGTTGGATCAAACAAGGATTAGCAACAGTAATGTGATGACATGGCACCATTAACGGGGGATTACTGTAGCTTAATGATCCGGGCATCACAATTCTCCTCCACTACAAGAAATCTCGTCCCGAGATTTAAGAGGTGGATGACGGGGAAAGGTCTGTTTACGAAATTCTAACGAATCTTCTCGGTCTTGGTTGCTCTTCTCGAAGTGGTCGATCCATTTTATTGGCGTCTTCATTTTTCTGTTTCAAGTCATCAAGATGAAGTCGGTATCCTTTCTTCGGGGGTTCCATCGTACTTACAAAAGAATAAGGGGGGTATTCCGGCTGAATGAACCTCTACAAGGTTGACTATCTGGTCGATAACATCGGGGAAGGTGGCAGAAAGTAATTCTTGAATTGAAACTTAAGAAAATATCGAGAGCAAGGTAATGATGTTTCATGGGAAGTTTCGAGTGAGCAGGCAATCGTTCGATGCCTGAAACAAAGTGTGAAAGGGGTCTAGAGCAACGAGAATAAGTATTGCGTCTGATACCAGAATAGATCACTTGGCAGGTGGCCCGTGAATTACATAAGAAGTCAAGTGCGAGAATAACTTTGTCATCAGGGTGTACAAGAGAGTCAGGTTTCGATCCTGGGACCTGTGGGTTATGGGCCCACCATGTGGGTTAAAAGTAGGAGGAACGGTGACATCTTGCACGGTCAGGATAGGAAGGCAGGTCAGAGGGTAGACTGTCAGTTATGTCGGCAACAACATCGGTACCAAGGGCGAGGGACGAAGAGAACCATTTTCCTGCTCGTTGAACAAGGCGGACCATTAGGCAAAGTTCTCGTCCATCGGTGGATACCGAAATGTCATCAACAATAGTAATAGGTTCTTACTAACAGAGTCGTACACCGAGGTGCTTACAAAAGCAGGAGAATATTACTGCTTAGATCATATAGATCACAAGGAAGATTAAACCAAACAATGGAAAGGAAAACATATGTATCAGATTAATCAGGAAAATGGAAAGGATAATGTGTTTAAACACATTTTCAAGGGTATATCCTTCCCAAGAACAATCAGAGCATGATATCCATGACAGGATAGAAAGTAGGTAAGGGGAGAGGAATTTCAAGACATTACCCATACAACGGTGTTTGGATAATTGAGCAAGAAACATTTAGCATTGGGCTTCAAATGCTCTTATTGAAAATCGGAGTACCACAGACATGCTTCGAGATAGCATTGACATGGTCAACAGGTGAAAATCAGACTTTGGAAACAAAAGGATCCATCAGGAATAACTTGTATAATAAATCTTATAGTTTCCCACGGAAGAAGGGGTAACCTTACTAAAAGGGGAACTATAACAATAGGGCCTCCGACCAGGTGCGCTAGGCACGAATCACCTTACCGGGTTAAAGAACAATGTTATAACTCTTGGAAATATGTTCCAACCATCATATCTGACCGAGGTGCAGATCTAATTGGTGTCATGATACCTCAGACTGAGGATGTCCGAGAAGAAAAGGTGCAACACAAATAGTCGAAATGACATTGCAAGATTCTCGGGAAATGAACCATGGGAGAGGGTTCCTGGAATAATAGTTCATCATTAAACCAAGGAGGGGATGAGAAGGTGGCTGTTGGGCTCAGCGACAATTCATCGAGAATTTCAAACGGAGGGCTTTCCACAATAATGTGAACAAGAAGATGACACTAGTCAATTCAAATGATATAATTTTGTATGCTCTAGGAAAACATACACCATCAATCATAGTTGAGAGGTGCAACCAAAATGTGGGCTTATAGTAGCATGATCAATGTTAGAATGGTGGTTCAGCAACCGATAGGCTAAGAATGAATTATCGATCATTAACTCCAAAGCAATAGGGTTGCTAGAAGGGCAAAATCCAAACAGCACCGTTCACTTGTTGGTACCCCGGTTGGAATCAATATGAGGAGCAAGAAAGAATGGTCATGGTGAGAAGTATCACTATACCAAGAATTCTTAAGTGGTGGAGCAATCCTCACAACATTCTTGACATCAAAGATGGTAATACTCCGCGGTAGAACATAACATAAGTTGGATAGCAAGGAACTCAAGGTACAGCACAAAACAGGAACAGGTTTTGTGTTGGAGGGAATGCAATAAAGTTGTCGATGATAACCCAAATCATCGAGGGCAAAGGATGCTATTTCTCATCAAGAATTCGATAGATATCTTGGAAGACCTCATAAGGTTGATGATGTTCACGACACATTTGTTGAGAGATTTCAAGATATAAACAATCAGCAACGACATCGAGTCAAAGAAATGATGAAGCGGAAGGTCATTGGAACCATGGGTAGGACACAAACTTTAAATCAAGCTTGTTGCTCAAGGTGAACTGATATGACGAGGAAGATCGATGTAAGTTTAGCTCATCATCGAAAGTTGTGCTCCGAGATTAAGGACCAGGTAGCACCGTTAAAATCATCATAGTAATGATATAGCCAAATAGGGTAGAAAGGATGTGATCGGGTACAAACTCGTAAGTAAAGAATATTACCAAAAGTTGTTGAACCATAGTGCGGACTCGGTTCAGTTATCGATTTTTTTGAGTGCCCGTGAAAAATTTGGAATCAGTGAGAATGTAGTACTTGACGAGGAACTCATAAGAGGTTATGTAGTACTTCATATTATCGAGGTACCATGGTGTAATACTCGACGGAAGATCAAAGTAAAGGTTGGACTGGTGTATTGATCCACAGAAGACAAGTGCTTAAACTTGCCCGTGAAATGGGGTCAAAGAAGAACATATGGTCGAAACCACGATTGCAAAAGGCCGGATCCCAGATATAAGAACTTATACCAAGGGAAAAAAATAATTTAAGAGAAGCTTTAATGATAAGATCTACATCGTGTCCATGGGCATGAACACAAAGTTCAAGGTCGACTCCCACTTCTTCAATGCATAACCTTTCATTCACCTCTCGTATTTTGAAAATGACATTAGTTGTTGAAAGTTTTACCTGGTGCAATACCAGATAAGTATGACCCGTGAAATCTTCCGGGTTTGCGCAGATTAGGGGAAGGCATTAGTTCAAACCATCGGGTATCTTAGGAACATGTATCACAAACTTCAGGGGTAAATAACACAAGCTCGAAAGTAGAGCATGGTTGACAAGGCAGAGGATACAATATACCAAAGGCAATATATACCGGTGGAAAGGCTCACAAGGTTATTGAATATTAAGGGCGATGTCAGATGAAATCCAATAATGGATCTGACGATCCACAACGGAGCTGATGTGAGTATCGATACTCTACCAGAAGAAGAAAGAATGCAAGGGAATCAGCTGATAGAAACAACTAACTAACTCAAAGCTCAATGCAAGGAAATTTTATGATTTCCAAATCAAGGGATCAGAAGCAATCGTTCTGATCGAAAATGAATAAGCTCAATAGACTTAGAAGCACAAACGATCAAGGCATCGATTGGTCAAGAACCAGCTCATATCCAAATGACGTCTGAGCCGGAAGGATGAATCATAGGATTCGACTGAGGAATGCGGGCATCCTCAACATATTGAATCAACGAACTTAAAATGATAAAGAGAAGGGAGGACAATAAGATTACGAAACTTATGGGATTAACCATAATTCAAGCAAGCGAGAATTTCAAAAGCAATAGGTTGCTCGGGATTTTTGAAAGATCGAATGATATTTTGAAGTCTTTGGCGAAACACATGAACAACTGGGAATGAGCGGATACTCGATAAGTGCAAGAATTATCCATAGGGGTATTCAGGTGACAGAGAACAGCAAGGGAGTAAGCTCAAAGGATTCTCGAAACAATAGAGAGAATTTCGGTGTATCATGTTATAACAAGATCAACTGGGAAGCATTGTATGAATGGTGCGTACACGTGGTTATCAATAGGGGTTTATCGACGGAGGGGAATTGCAAAAGCGACACCATAAAGTCTCAAGAGAACATCGGAGAGTATCTTCGGATTCTTTTGATGCAGCAGACGATCATCTGTCTCCGGGAGAAAGTATTATCGAGAACCTAGAGTCAGAGTTAGTAAAATCGTTTAACCCGAATAGAAGAGAGATCAGAGTCCCAGAGTATAGATCAAGGAATAAAAGATCCTACTACCACCCAATGGCATCGTGTGCCCGTAAGACACACAACCATGTTATTAAAAGTTTTTGTAATGTCTAGACTCAACTTCGGCCAAGGAGTGTGGAAGGGGGATTCCTACAGGCAGTCGGCTCTGATACCAACTTGTGACGCCCCCGATTTGACTGTACACTAATCATGCACGCAAATGTGTACGATCAAGATCAAGGACTCACGGGAAGATATCACAACACAACTCTACAAATAAAATAAGTCATACAAGCATCATATTACAAGCCAGGGGCCTCGAAGGCTCGAATACAAGAGCTCGATCATAGACGAGTCAGCGGAAGCAACAATATCTGAGTACAGACATAAGATAAACAAGTTTGCCTTAAGAAGGCTAGCACAAACTGGGATACAGATCGAAGGAGGCGCAGGCCTCCTGCCTGGGATCCTCCTAACTACTCCTGGTCGTCGTCAGCGGGCAGCACGTAGTAGTAGGCACCTCCGGTGTAGTAGGAGTCGTCGTCGAAGGTGGCGTCTGGCTCCTGGGCTCCAACATCTGGTTGCGACAACCAGGTAGAAGGGATAGGGGGAAAAGAGGGAGAAAGCAACCGTGAGTACTCATCCAAAGTACTCGCAAGCAAGGAGCTACACTACATATGTATGCATTGGTATCAATTGGAATAAGGCTATCATATGTGGACTGAACTGCAGAATGCCGGAATAAGAGGGGGATAGCTAGTCCTTTCGAAGACTACGCTTCTGGCAGCCTCCGTCTTGCAGCATGTAGAAGAGAGTAGACTGAAGTCCTCCAAGTAGCATCGCATAGCATAATCCTAACCGATGATCCTCCCCTCGTCGCCCTGTGAGAGAGCAATCACCGGTTGTAACTGGCACTTGGAAGGGTGTGTTTTATTAAGTATCCGGTTCTAGTTATCATAAGGTCAAGGTACAACTCCAAGTCGTCCTGTTATCGAAGATCACGGCTATTTGAATAGATTAACTTCCCTGCAGGGGTGCACCACATTCCCCAACACGCTTGATCCCATTTGGCCGGACACACTTTCCTGGGTCATGCCCGGCCTCGGAAGATCAACGCGTCGCAGCCCCACCTAGACCAACAGAGAGGTCAGCACGCCGGTCTAAACCTAAGCGCCCAGGGGTCTGGGCCCATCGCCCTTAGCACACCTGCACATTGCGAACGCGGCCGGGAGCAGAACTAGCCCCCTTAATACAAGAGCAGGCTTACGTTCCAACCCGGCGCGCCGCTCAGTCGCTGACGTCACGAAGGCTTCGGCTGATACCACGACGCCGGGATACCCATAACTACTCCCGCGTAGATGGTTAGTGCGTATAGACCAAATGGCCAGACTCAGATCAAATACCCAGATCTCGTTAAGCATGTTAAGTGTCCGCGAACGCCGACCAGGGCCAGATCACCTCTCTCCTAGGTGGTCTCAACCTGCCCTGTCGCTCCGCCACAAAGTAACAGTCGGGGGCCGTCGGGAACCCAGGCCCACCACCACCTGGGTGGAACCACCTGCCCCTTCAGCCCCCATCTCCGAACAGTACCACAGGTAATGTAACAGTGTAAAGTATATAGCATATGCCCGTGATCACCTCCCGAAGTGATCACGGCCCAGTAGTATAGCATGGCAGACGGACAAGAGTGTAGGGCCACTGATGGAAAACTAGCATCCTATACTAGGCATGTAGGATTGCAGGTAAAGGTAACAACAGTAGTAACAAGGACAGGCTATGCATCAGGATAGGAATAACGGAAAGCAGTAACATGCTACACTACTCTAATGCAAGCAGTATAGAGAAGAGTAGGCGATATCTGGTGATCAAAGGGGGGCTTGCCTGGTTGCTCTGGCAAGAGAGAGGGGTCGTCAACTCCGTACTCGTACTGGGTAGCAGTGGCGTCGATCTCGGTGTCTAGCGAGAGAAGAGGGGGAAGAAACAATAAATATAATGCAAACAAATGCATGACGATACATGACATGACAAAGGGTGATGCTAGGTGTGCCCTAACGCGGTACGAGGTGGTACTGGTGAAGGGGGGAACATCCGGGAAATTATCCCCGGTGTTTCGCGTTTTCGGGCAAAGGAGCCGGAGGGGGAAAGTTGTGTGTTCGCTATGCTAGGGATGCGTGGCGGACGAACGGGCTGCGTATTCGGGTTTGCCTCGTCGTTCTGAGCAACTTTCATGTACAAAGTTTTTTCATCCGAGCTACGGTTTATTTTATATTAATTTTTAAAGTTTTAATTCATTTTCTAAAATTATGTATTTATTTTAATCCGAATTGACCAAGTCAAAAGGACTGGTCTAAATGGGAGTTGGTGGCCCACATGTCACTGCTTTAATAATTTCCAAAAGGATTTATCTAAACTAAATAGATGGGACCCACATGTCATTTGCTAATAGGCTAACTTAGCACTAAACTAATACTAAGCTACACCTAACATAATTAAACAAGGACCGGCCACACGTACGGTGCGCAAACACACAGAGCACACACGCACACACAATGCTTGGGTTTAAGAGAAGATAGCATTTTGTGATTTTTGTAGGATTTAAACCATGCATCAAATGAATTTGGTCCAGTGGAGTAATATGTAGTTTGTCAAGTGTACATTCTACTCATATTTTTTTTGGC
The DNA here is from genome assembly GCF_056163025.1 of Triticum urartu. Taxonomy (NCBI): domain Eukaryota; kingdom Viridiplantae; phylum Streptophyta; class Magnoliopsida; order Poales; family Poaceae; genus Triticum; species Triticum urartu. The sequence continues at coordinate 267,219,036 of NC_141878.1, read as the reverse complement.
CTGTTAGTAGTTGTTTAACCGCTGATTAGAGGCTGCCTAGGGGGTTAGTCAAAGTAGATATTGAAAAGCTAACTAGTAGTACAGTAAGCAGCAGCAGTTGGTGCAGCAGCAGGGCAAGAGCTTCAGCAGAAGCAGCACGAGCAGGCACAGGGGCGCGTGCGGGATGGCAAGCAGGGCCGGGCGCGGCGTCGGGCGAGCAGCAGGCGACGGAGGCGGGCGCAGCCAGGCGGCGGTGAGAGCGGGATGCTGCGGGGTGATGCCGACGCGGCCTGGCGAAGGCAGGCGCGGCCGGCGCCAGCGGGTGCGAACGGCGACGGCGGACAGGGCCAACAGCGGCGCAGCAGTAGACGACCTCGAGGCCAGGCGCGGGCGAGACGCAGGGGGTAAGGCCATGGGCAGCAGCACCACGTACACGTACGCAGACGAGCTCGGGGACGGCGGCTACGGCAACAAATCAAGGGGGTAATGAAGGAGGATGGACGCGGCTCACTTCGAGGGAGGTCGTGGACGTGCCTAGAACCGCCGGGAGGCGCCGGTGGTGGAGATCGACGGTGATGGCGCCGTGGCCGTGGCGGGGAAGACGACCAGATGGCGAGGTTGTGGAGGGCTTCAGCTCGAACCGAAGGTTGTAGGCGATGCAGACGAGGCCAACGGAGCTGCAGAGCATAACCTCGCGGGTCAGGGACGGCTCCGGCCATGGGAACAACGGTGACGCGGACATGGACGTGCTTGGGGCATGGGAGATCTGTGGGGAGGGAGAGAGGGAAGGAGTGGGGGAATGGGATCGAGGGGTCGGGGCGTGGCGCCCTTATCCCCTCCCGGCGCTGTCAGCGAGATGGTGCGGCGGCGACCAAGCCCCTGTAGCGACCTGGTTGCGTGAATAGGAGAGAGAGGAGGGTTCGGGGTAGGCTGGTTCTTTTTATTTATTTTTTTTGTTTCGTTTTGGTTTTCTTTCTTTTTATTACACTCTGTTTATATTATTTTAGTAGGCAAAAACAGCTTTACTAAAACATATGACTGTCTCTATAAATCGATTTACAAAATAAACCACAGCCACAAAAGGTTTCACACATAATAAAAATAGTTTAACATTTTAAATTAGGAAAGGCATTTAACAATTATTTTTAGTCACTGTTATATTCACAAAAGAGCATTCAAATACTTTACAAAAGTGTTGGATCACCACCATAATTAGTTATGTAATATTTCCCACACTTTGAACATTTTATTTTGCATGGTCAGGAAATTTAAATTTTAAGCTTTAATTTGAATTTGAGTTTGAACTAAGAGTTGGATCAAACAAGGATTAGCAACAGTAATGTGATGACATGGCACCATTAACGGGGGATTACTGTAGCTTAATGATCCGGGCATCACATAGGGGTAGGTTAGTAACTTCAATTAGACGTGACATGGCCGCATCTGAGCCCATTCCGACACGGTGGGCGCCAAACATGGGTGGAAAAACACATTTGATTCAAGCTCATCCGAAAGACCTCTGTCTCTCCCTCCATTTCCCCATTCATACACGGTAGGCAGCATAACAAACTCGACTTGGCCGAAATTGATGTAGGCAAATATTTTCAATAGGGGCAGGTTTGTAACTTTACTCAGAAGTGAAACAACCGCCCTACCTGTCAGCCCGGTTCGTACACCATGGATGCCAACCGCGGGCGCCAAAACACCCTCTCCTCGCCAGAAATCACTCTGGGCAAATATTGGTGACATGTGAGATTACCGTCCTATCCCCAACAAACGAGACGTCCAAATTTTAAACAAGGGCTAAGTTAGTAACTTTCCCATATTTCAGACAGGCGCGTCCCAAAAACATGGTTCCCCATACCTCTCCCTCCATTTTTCCATTTATACACCGTCCGCGCTAGAACACCATCCCCACACCAGCCTCCTCTGTCCGCCACCCCATCCATCGCCGCCTTCCTCCACCCCATCCATCACCACCATCCTCCCCCATGCCGGATTGCCTACCAAGACCACGTCGTCTACTACAAGAGATGGACGTTTCACATCCACGGTGATGGACCAGGAGACTTGCATCGCGTCCTCTCGCTTCATCGATGATGTCGTCCTCTTTGCCGAGGCCGCTCACATGACCTTCTCATCCACCGCAATAGGACTTATCCCCCGATGCACCTGTCTACCATCGCAGATCTACTTCAATGCCACCGACAGCCATCGCACCCCCGATGCCTACACGGCTCCACAAGAGAAGTGGTACTTCATATTTGCTCAACTTTTTGATCTCAACCAGAAAATAGATCGTAACTTGGTTACCGTACTTTCTTTTCATCTCTTAGAATTTAGTTCTTAGTTGGAAGCAAACAATGGATGCTAAATAGCATTTTTGCGGTTTGCAGCTTTAAATCTGCCACGGCATAGTCATAATAGGGTTTAATTGATCATGCTTAGGAAACTGTTATGATACTGAACCTCATGCCCTATGTCTGTTTTCAAAGCACAAAGAGTTCTTGACGAGATTCGCTGGCGTTACTACGAGGAAACTGTTATGATACTGAACCTTACTGAACCTCATGCCCTATCGAGCATCTTATCCCATCTTAAAGTTGGTTTATTCGGCAGCCGCAAATGCTACTCATTATAGGGATTTCGACAAAGTGAATTTATTTATTACTAAAGCCGAAGTCAGTAGGAGTACTATTATGAAGAAATTCAGACGTCGAGCTCGGGGACGTAGTTTCCCCATAAAAAAAGCATGTGTCATATAACAATTGAACTAAATATAGTAAAGAAATCTAAATAACCTTTAGATCCATCTAAGATTTCGATTCCTAGTAAAAAAATATAGAATAGAAAAATATGGGACAAAAATTAAATCCACTCGGTTTCAGACTTGGTACAACCCAAAAACACCATTCCTTTTGGTTCGCACAACCAAAAAATTATTCTGAAGGTCTACAGGAAGATAAAAAATAAGGTATTGTATCAAGAACTATATACAAAAGAATAGGAAAAAGGGCTCGAATAGAAAAATAGAATCAGACTCAAGTTCCGAAGTAATTACACATAATAGAAAAATGGACTCAGGTTCAAGTTCCGAAGTAATTACACATATAGAAATCCAAAAAGAAATCGACACGATCCATGTCATAATCCATATTGGATTCCCAAATTTATTAAAGAAAAAAGGAGCAATCGAAGAATTAGAGAAAGATCTACAAAAGGAAATTAACTCTGTAAACCAAAGATTTAATATTTCTGTCGAAAAAGTTAAAGAACCTTATAGACAGCCTAACATTCTTGCAGAATATATAGCTTTCCAATTAAAAAATAGAGTTTCATTCCAAAAGGCAATGAAAAAAGCCATTGAATTAACTAAAAAAGCAGATATAAGGGGAGTAAAAGTAAAAATTGCGGGTCGTCTCGGAGTAAAAGAAATTGCATGCGCCGAATCTATTAAAAAGGGTAGACTTCCCCTCCAAACAATTCACGCTAAAATTGATTATTGCTGCTATCCAATTCGGACTATCTATGGAGTATTAGGTGTAAAAATTTGGATATTCGTAGACGAAGAATAAGTAATCTTGTCTTCGGATTTTGTCCATTGATGGAATAAAAAATGACAAGAGACTTTTTTCCTGAAATCCCTGCAAAAGAAGAAATTATACCTCTTTCTATAAGATTTAATGAAAATTGATAAATCATTTAATATAATTGCTATGCTTAGTGTGTGACTCGTTATTTTTTTCTTTTTTTTAAGAAAAAAACTTTGTAATTATAGAAAATCAACTAATAACCAACCTATTGCTTTGTATTGTCGAGATCCTAACTAAGAGACAGTCCCTATATGAATAAATACCTCTATCATAAATGAGTAGATGTGTCATATAGTTGTAGCAACTGCAATTTTTTCTCTAAAAAAGAAAAGGGATTCTAGGTTGTGAAGCAAAACTAAAGGGATGTGGATAAAGGGAGGGATGATAGAAAGAAGGAAGAGGAAATAAATAAGATATAGGACTCCACTATGTATGATCTATGAATTACATCATAAAAGGCAATGTGATAAAGCATCAATATAATAAAAATAATAGAGAATTAAAAATTGTAACTTGAAACAAGAACTACAAATTTAAAGCAATAATAAAGAGCCGCCCGGGTTAATAAAACTGAGAAAATTAACTCGGAAAGATATTTTTTGGAAGCTCCGTTGCGGGATTCAGACCTAACCATTCAAGGAGAAGCAGTGGGAACGACAGAACCTATGATTCCATAGGATTTTATTGAAAAGAATCTTAACACTTCATTGGGTGGGATGGCGGAACAAACCAAAAAAATTGTCTTATTTGGTAAGTTTATAAATTAACAAATAAGACAGGAAAGTGTAAATATTCCCCCGCGAAAATCTTATTGAATTAGAATACTTTACCGCGATTCAATAAGAGTAAGAAGGATTACATTATCTATAAATATAGAATTTAGATAAATATACACACACATCTGGATATATTCTAGATCTTCTTTTTTGACTATATATTATATTTTTCTGTTTTAACAAATTCAATATAAAAAAACTGAACTTTTTCTATTATCTATTGATGTGTATCTATCCGTACCGTAATATTTTGGAGTATTATGAATTAGAGAAATTTACATGCTTTCTGATTCCATTCACGAGGAGCTGGATGAGAAGAAACTCTCATGTCCAGTTTTGCAGTAGAGATGGAACTAAGAAAGAGAACCATCGACTATAACCCCAAAAGAACCAGATTTCGCAAACAACATAGAGGAAGAATGAAAGGAAAATCCTGCCGAGGCAATCGTATTTGTTTTGGTAGATATGCTCTTCAAGCACTTGAACCCGCTTGGATCACGGCGAGACAGATAGAAGCAGGACGAAGAGCAATAACACGATATGCACATCGTGGTGGAAAAATATGGGTACGTATATTTCCCGACAAACCGGTTACACTAAGACCCACGGAAACACGTATGGGCTCGGGAAAGGGGTCCCTCGAATATTGGGTATCCGTTGTTAAACCTGGTCGTATACTTTACGAAATGGGGGGAGTATCTGAAACTATAGCTAGAGCAGCTATCTCCATAGCTGCCAGTAAAATGCCCATACGAAGTCAATTTATTCGATTAGAGATATAGAACCCTAAAAGGGGTATGGAAGATAAAAAAAATGCCCAGTTTTTCTTTCTGGAAAGACAATATTTTTTTCATCCTTTTGCATTGAAATAACAAATTGATATCAAAATAATATGATTCAACCTCAGACCCTTTTAAATGTAGCAGATAATAGTGGAGCTTGAAAATTGATGTGTATTCGAGTCATAGGAGCTGCTGGTAATCAGCGATATGCTCGTATTGGTGATGTTATTGTTACTGTAATCAAAGACGCATTGCCCCAAATGCCTCTAGAAAGATCCAAAGTAATTCGAGATGTAATTGTACGTACATGTAAAGAGTTCAAATGCGAAGACGGTATAATAATCCGCTATGATGACAATGCTGCGGTTATAATTATCAAAAAGGCAATCCAAAAGGAACTCGAGTTTTTGGCGCGATTGCCGAGGAATTGAGAGAATTTAATTTTACCAAAATAGTTTCATTAGCTCCTGAAGTATTATAAATACTAGTAGGCGAAATTGAGACCAAAGAATTAATTTAGTAGATTGTGTTTTACGTATATGTTTTAAAATCCAAAATGAAAAAAAAACATGTTGATTATAGAAAAATTAGGAGGAACCTAGAATTAGAGTCTTATGGGCAAGGACACTATTGCTGATTTACTAACCTCTATAAGAAATGCGGACATGAATAAAAAAGGAACAGTTCGAGTAGTATCTACAAATATTACCGAAAACATTGTTAAAATACTTCTACGAGAGGGTTTTATTGAAAGTGTTCGGAAACATCAGGAACGTAACAGATATTTCTTGGTTTCAACTTTGCGACATCAAAAGAGAAAGACTAGAAAAGGAATATATAGAACAAGAACCTTTTTAAAGCGTATCAGCCGACCCGGCTTACCAATTTATACCAACTATCAAGGAATTCCTAAAGTTTTGGGTGGAATGGGAATTGCTATACTTTCTACTTCTCGAGGAATAATGACAGATCGAGAAGCTTGACTAAACAGAATTGGGGGAGAAGTCTTATGTTATATATGGTAATCGCCCCGCCTATAGTGCTCGAATTCTATCTCACCCTTCCTATTTTTAAAATAAAAATAAAAAAATAGGAGAAAAAAATATGACAGAAAAAAAATAGGAGAGAAAAAAAACCCGAGAGAAGCAAAAGTAACTTTCGAAGGTTTAGTTACGGAAGCCCTACCCAATGGAATGTTCCGCGTTCGGCTAGAGAATGACACCGTCATCCTAGGCTATATTTCAGGAAAGATACGGTCTAGTTCTATACGAATACTGATGGGGGATAGGGTCAAAATTGAAGTAAGTCGTTATGATTCAAGCAAGGGACGTATAATTTATAGAATTCCCCATAAGGATTCGAAGCGTATCGAAGACTCGAAGGATAGCGAAGATTTGAAGGATAGCGAAGATTTGAAGGATACCAAAGATTCAAAGGATTAGGTTTTTATTTTTTTCTAGGGTAATAAATTCTAAGTTCTAAAATTCAAGCGAAGAGACTTGTTTTTTCCAAAAGATTACATTCATAGTTTAAAAAAGGATACGGAAATATGAAAATAAGAGCTTCCATTCGTAAAATTTGTACGAAATGTCGACTGATTCATAGGCGTGGACGAATTAGAGTCATTTGCTCTAATCCGAAGCATAAACAAAGACAGGGGTAATCTTTCGAAAAAGAACTTTACTTTCGAAAAAGTAAAAACAAGTACCCGCAGAAATGTTCCAATTCCAAATAAAATAATTTCATTTAAAATAATTAAAGTAAAGGGTTTATTTTACCCTAAAACGGATATCTTTGTATCTTTTTTTCTTTTTTTATTTCTAACTCATATTTATGAGATAATAAAATATGGCAAAAGCTATACCAAAAATTGGTTCACGTAAGAAAGTGCGTATTGGTTTACGTAGGAATGCACGTTTTAGTTTACGGAAGAGTGCACGTAGAATAACAAAAGGGGTTATTCATGTTCAAGCTAGTTTCAACAATACCATTATAACTGTTACAGACCCACAAGGTCGGGTGGTTTTTTGGTCCTCGGCCGGTACTTGTGGATTCAAATGCTCAAGAAAAGCATCACCCTATGCTGGTCAAAGAACAGCAGTAGATGCTATTCGTACAGTAGGTTTGCAACGAGCAGAAGTTATGGTAAAGGGCGCTGGTAGTGGAAGAGATGCCGCATTACGATTCATTGCTAAAAGTGGTGTGCGATTAAGTTGTTTACGCGATGTAACACCTATGCCGCATAATGGATGTCGACTGCCTAAAAAAAAGACGTCTGTAAAAGAATTAACCCGCTTTCAACTTTCATTTCAAGAGAAATAAACGATTCAATGATAAAATAATAATACTAGTCTATTATGGTTCGAGAGGAGGTAGCAGGATCCACTCAAACACTACAGTGGAAGTGTGTTGAATCAAGAGTAGATTGTAAGCGCCTTTATTATGATCGTTTCATTCTGTCCCCGCTTAGAAAAGGTCAAGCGGACACCATCGGTATTGCCTTGCAAAGAGCTTTACTTGGAGAAATAGAAGGAACATGTATCACACGCGCAAAATTTGGGAGTGTGGCGCACGAGTATTCTACAATAGCAGGTATTGAAGAATCCGTACAAGAAATTTTACTAAATTTGAAAGAAATTGTATTGAGAAGTAATCTCTATGGAGTTAGAGACGCATCCATTTGCGTCAAAGGTCCTAGATACATAACTGCTCAAGATATCATCTTACCGCCTTCCGTAGAAATCGTTGATACGGCACAACCTATAGCTAACTTGATAGAGCCCATTGATTTCTGTATTGATTTACAGATCAAGAGAGATCGTGGATATTAGACAGAACTCAGAAAGAACTATCAAGATGGAAGTTATCCTATAGATGATGTATCCATGCCTGTTCAAAATGTGAATTATAGTATTTTTTCTTGTGGGAATGGAAATGAAAAACACGAGATACTTTTTCTAGAAATATGGACTAATGGAAGTTTAACCCCTAAGGAAGCACTTTACGAGGCTTCTCGTAATTTGATTGATTTATTTCTTCCTTTTCTACACGCGGAGGAAGAGGGCGCTAGTTTCAAAGAAAATAAAAACAGGTTTACTCCACCCCTTTTTACTTTTCAAAAAAGATTAACTAATCTAAAGAAAAACAAAAAAGGAATTCCATTGAATTGTATTTTTATTGATCAATTAGAATTGACTTCTAGAACGTATAATTGTCTAAAAAGGGCCAATATAGATACACTATTGGACATTTTGAGTAAGACTGAAGAAGATCTTCTGAGAATTGACAGTTTTCGTATGGAAGATAGAAAACATATATGGGACACTCTAGAGAAGCATCTCCCAATTGATTTACTTAAGAATAAACTCTCGTTTTAAATCCATTGCAATTTTTTTCTTCTTTTTCGAGTTAGAATAAAAAGAAAAAATTTAGCATCTTTGGTACAATATATATTTTCGTGAAATGGATCATAATAAAATGGATTTTAGGTATCTAGGGAAGATTCACTTGGAAGTAACTATTTCCTAGATACCTATGGTACTTCACGGTTGAATGAATCAAAAAATATCTAAAAAGACCTAAAGTTAATGATTTATCAATGGGTAATGTTGCTCCAATACCAACCACAATGCAAAGACATTAGAATTTCTAGGGAAAATTGGACAGCATAACAGCTGTAAATGCTCAGAAAAAGATTTGAGACATCCACAACAGTTCGCAATACCCCTCAACAACATCATATCAAGGTTCTGATTCAATTAGCAACATACTAAGAATAGTAAAAACTGAACTGGGACTTGTAACAAGAATCCTATAAGCTACTATGGATTAGTAACACGTGAACCTGATAGAAGAAGAGAGCCTAGTCCTTAACCCACGTTGAATGAGAAGAGAATGACTCAGATCAGAGGCATAGGGTAAAGGAGTAAAAGAGCCTTACGTTCCCTCCCACAATCAATTCCCCTACATATAACTAAAGCATTTCTAGACTCGACATCGACCAATTTGGCTCAACGAACCTACAGGCAGTCCGGCTCTGATACCAACACTGTCAGGACCCCGATTCCAAGCCACATCGATCTAGCTGGTAACACCTCATATCACTTTGCGGCCTCACGCACGGTATCCCACGGGTGTCTCCTTACCATGGCCTGGGACCGTTTGTGCCTTTTGGCTCACGTACATGATAGTGTCGCTAGCATCCATATGACAGAGAACCCGGGCTGACATGGCTAGTCGTGAACCCAAAGCGGCACAGACCTATGGAGACAGGCATACATGAATCACATCGAGCATGTCGGTCATCAGCGAGTGATTCCGGGCTGTAGCACTGGGCTAACGGGACTCCGGGGAACCCGGGCTGTAGCAGGCTAGGCAGGACTCCGGATATCACCGCGTGACATTTCCCCGAAGGGACAGACATAGGAACAAATTGAAACACATGCCGGCCAGTCAACTGTCCTGAGCAGTAGTGCTGGGCTAGCAGGACTCCGGTGAACCGGGCTGTAGCGGACTACTATGGCTCGAGGAACACTAGACTACATTTCGCCATAAGAAAGGCTGCCAAGGATAAACAACTAGATTGTCGGATCCCACTCATACCAAGCATTTCAATCATACACACAATATGCCCGATATGAGTACATACAACATGGCATCACAACAAAACTCTACAACTCAAGTACTTTATTTGAAGGCTCCAGAGAGCCATACATAACATGTTCATACAGATAGGGGTCACATGACCCTACACTCAAGTCATACAATCATACAAGCACATGCGGAAGCAACTAGTCTGAGTACAGACTCTAGAAAGAAAGAAGGCTTCTCGAAGCCTGTCTATCTACATAGGGCCCTCCATGGCCAGGATCACCACCTGGGTGGCTAGTCACTCGTCGATGTCAAGGTCTACGTAGAACCCATCGGAGGGGGCGGTGTTGCCGTCTGAAAACAGTAATTAAGCAAACATGAGTACAAAGGTACTCAGCAGGTCTTACATCAGAACCTAATATACATGCTCATTCTCAAGAAGGTGGTGGGGTTATTGCAGCAAGCCAGCTTTGACTCTTGGCTAAGCTATCCTACGGATCTTCATTAGTAAAATAGTTTTCGCACACGAGTCCACTACTCACCAACACAGTACTCCACCGGGGTCCTCCCTCGTCATCCTACGAGAGGGCCATCCTCGGTACTCACATTTATCTTGAGTCTTTTTGTAGTATCCATTAACTTGTCTATGAACTGTATAGGCAACCAAGTAGTCCTTTACCGCGGACGCGGCTATTCAAATAGTTTTATACCCTGCAGGGGTGTACTTCGTCACACATGTTTCCACCACTTAGCGTCTGCACACGATATGTTCTCGGCAGACTTCAAGCGAAAACCGACGTGGGTGTAGACCACGACCTGACTAACCTCACAAGTCTCTAGTCCAGGTTTATCGCCTATTCAGGTTCCATCCGCAAGGAAATCCGGCCGGGGTGTCCTCAACGGCCCCAAACGATGTGTACAGGGTTCCCGAGACAACAAACGGCGACTTGGTACACCGTGCCACGATGTATCTACCGCATCATAGCCCACCCCTAGGGTCAGCGCTACGCACGGCCGCCAAGACATAACCTACAAACACCAGAAACTAGTTGCAACTCCTGGACAGAGGACGAGATGGGTCAGTAAGTTGAGCGGGGTCATATTTCAGGGCCCAATGTGTGGTAGTAACTGAATCTTAAATAACGCATACAGATCTCAGTTCTTATGGACGGCCTCAATGAAACAACCCACCATGCACTCCTACATGGCCTCTCATCGATACCTTTACCAAAACATGTTCAACACATCCCTCACATTACCGACATAAGCATTTCACCCTAGCCCATCACCTAGATGAACCAGACCTGACACAACTCTAAGCATAGCAGGCATAGCAAGGTAGGAATCACATACATGGCTCAATCAACTCCTACACATGCTAGTGGGTTTCATCTAGTTACTGTGGCAATGACAGGTCATGCAGAGGATAAGGGTTCAACTACCGTAGCACACAGCAGTTTGAATTGCGTTGTCTTAATGCAGTAAACAAGAGCAGAAGCGAGAACATGGGTTTGTATTGGAATGATCAATGGGTTGCTTGCTTGTTGTAGAGGTAGTAGGGTACTGCCCTTCAGAAGGATACTCGGGGTTATCCTCGGAGGCAGAACCTACCACGAAAGACACACCGAACATAATCAACTCAAGGCAATATGCAACAGTATGATGCATGCTATGACATGGCAAGATGAAAGTGTCTTGGCCTAATGCAAGCTAAAACAGAAGGGAATGAACTCATTTGAATCAAAGATTCAAATATTAGCTCATTAAATATGGCCTTATTAGTGCATTACCTTATTCTGCTTAAACAGCAAGGTAAACTTGTTTTGTCATGCATGAAACCATTACAGATGGATAGATTGAATTTTTCTGATCATTTTTCATATATATATCTTTGCATTTGGAGCTAGGGTTGATTTTCTATGATTTTTAGAAGTTTTGACTATTTTCTGGAATTCCCTATTAAAGAATAAATCCAGTAATTGAATTAATGCGTCAGCACTGCGTCACTGTGACGTCAGCGGGTCAAAGGTGCCAGCCCAGGTCAAACCTGACTGGTGGGCCCCTTCTGTCAGTCTCTCAGCTAACTAACAGAGTTGGCTAGTGTTTAGTTAGCACTAAACTAGGTTAGTTAGGCTCTGGGCCCACATGTCAGTGAGAGAGGGGTAGTTAACGACGTCATTAACCTCTAACAAAGTGATTAGCTCTAATTTAAACTAATATAAATTAGTTAGGAGCCGGCCCCACCTATCAGTGTCTCAGGCGGAGTCAAACTGGGGTCAAACCCCTAGTCAGCGGGGTTAATCCCGCCGGCGTTGAGTCGCCGGCGAGGCCGGGACGGCGGAGGGCTTCGGAAATCGCCCACAGGCGACCAAATCGACCGCGGTTTGGTCCTACGCGTAGCTGGGGCTCGCGCGCATCTAGTGGGGCAAGTGGGAGGAGCTGGGGTGGAGCGAGCTCGCCGCAGTCGAGCTCGTGGCGGCGGCCGGAGCTCGGCCTTTGGTGGTTTTGCTGCTGCAGCGAGCTAGGGGGAAAACGGACGTGCTAGCGAGGCACTGTGAGGTGCGGGGAGTGCATTAAGCACCCGCGCTTGACCAAATGGCCACCGGAGTGACGCCGACGTCGAGCTCGCGCGGCGGCGTGCTACGGTGAGAAAGGGGGCGGCGTCTACGGCGAGCAAACGAAGCAGGGAAGAGGGGGGATCGATAGAGGAGCTCACGGCGGTTGCAGAGCGCGTCTCCGCGGGCTCGGGGGAGGTCGGACGTCGTCGGGGCGTTGCCGGTGATCTCGGCGGACCGAGGAAGAAGAAGGCATCGGGGAGGCGCTTGGAGGCGTCCGGCGTCGCGTGAGTCGATGAGGAGGTCCAGGACGGCAGCGCGGAGCTAATGGGCTTGTCGGAGGGGCGAGGGGGTGGCTCTAGTGACGACTACAGCAAATGGCGGTGAGGATCGCGCTCGGCCATCACGGGAGAGGGTGAGGGAGACGAGGGGGAGAGTGAGGAAGGAAGAGAGGGGGACGTGGGGGGCGGCGTGGCACCCCTGGGCGTCTCCAAGGCGTCGGCAGAAGGAGGAGGTGGCCGGCATGTGGCCGCGGGCACCGGCCACGCGCTCCTCGTCCTCCTGGCGGGAGGAGGAGGACGACTGGCAAGGCCAGTCGTCTAGGCCGAGCCAGGTGGGCTGGGCCAGCACAGGTGAGGCCCAAGTGGTTTCCCTTTCTGTCTTTTTTTGATTTGTTTCTGTTTTCTATTTTTTTTGCAACTGTTGGGCTTTATTAAAAATACTAAAACGTTTCCAAAAATCCTGAAAATAATTGTGGGCTCTGTTTAGAATATTTCCAACAGCAAACATTTATTTCCAGAATTATTGAGCATTTAAATTATTTTATAGCATTTAAATGCCCAAAATTAAATACTTATGATTTAATTCAATGACCTTCTATTGACCTAGAAAATTGTGCACCAATTTTGCCAGAGGTTCTAACCCAAGACAAAGAGGGTGAACTTTTTAGAAGGGCATTTCAGGTTCATTGAAAATAATTTTAGTAAACCCTAGTTGTTTCCAGGGGGGTGCTGGGGGTTCTGCCTTCCCCATTTCAAATTTAAGAGGAATTTAAACATGATGCACACTCTAATGCTTGAACTAACTAGGGTGTGACATCAACAAAGATAGGTGAAGTAGCAAATTGAGGATCACATTTTATTTTAGCATTCAAATATCTATCTTTATACTTGCATAATAACTTTTCCAGATCATCTATATATCCTTACAAGCAAGAATATCTCTAGTTGTCTCGTCATTCATAACACAACCTTCTGGTACCTTAGGCAATTCATATCTAGGAGGGCTAGTTCTAATTGTGTTTCAATATTTTCATTTTCAAGATCTTCATTAGTTTCAACAATTTCGTCAGTTTGAACATTCTCAAAAGCTTTAGTTCTAGCAACTTGTTCATCAAGAAATTCACCAAGTGGCACATTATCATCAAGCAAGGTACTATCATCATCATAAATATCATTCATAGTAGAAGTAGCATCATCAATAACTTGTGACATATCAGAATTGATAACATGTGGTGGTGTTGCAAGTTTACTTATAACAGAAGGTGAATCTAAAGCAGAGCTAGATGGTAGTTCTTTACCTCCCCTCATCTTAGAGGGAAAAATCTTAGTCTTAGCATCCTTCAGATTCTTCATAGTAGCAATTTGACAATAATCCCACGTGACTCAACAAATAGAGCTATGCTCCTAGGCAACAGCGCCAGAAAAAGGTCTTGATAACCCACAAGTATAGAGGATCGCAATAGTTTTCGAGGGTAGAGTATTCAACCCAAACATATAGATTCAACACAAGGGGAGCCAAAGAATATTTGCAAGTATTAGCAGTTGAGTTGTCAATTCAACCATACCTGGAGATTAATTATCTGCAGCAAAGTGATCAGTAGCATAGTAATATGATAGTGTTGATAGTAGTAGCAACAGCAATAGTAACAGTAATAGTGATAGCAATAGTTTTGTAGCAGTGATAATAGTAACAATAGCAGTAGTAAGTTAGCAAGAACAATATGTATGAAAATCGTAGGCATTGGATCGATAATTCGTTGGATGATATTCATCATGTGACAGTCATAACCTAGGGCCATATGACACTAGCTCTAGTTCATAATATAATGTAGGCATGTATTCCGTAAATAGTCATACATGCTTATGGAAAGAACTTGCATTACATATTTTGTCCTACCCTCCTGTGGTAGCGGAGTCCATAAGGAAACTAAGGGATATTAAGGCCTGCTTTTATTAGAGAACCAGAACAAAGCATTAACACATGATGAATACATGAACTACTCAAACTACAGTCATCACCGGGACATGTCCCGACTATTGTCACCCCGGGGTTACGGATCGTAACATGTAGTAGGTGACTATAACTTGCAAGATCGGATGTAGAACAAAGATATAATGGTGATAACATAAATGGTTCAAATCTGAAATCATGGCACCCGGGCCCAAAATGACAAGCATTAAGTATGACAAAGTCATAACAACATCAATCTCAGAACATAATGGATACTAGGGATCAAGCCTAAGAAAACTAACTCGATTACATGATGAATCTCATCCAACTCCTCACCGACCAGCGAGCCTATGAAGGAATTACTCACTCCCGATGGGAAGCATCATGGAATTAGCGATGGAGAAGGGTTGGTGATGACGAATATCAAAGACCCCCCTCTCCGGAGCCCCAAACGGACTCCAGATCTGGCCTCCCAATGAAGAATAGGAGACGGCTGCGACTTCACCTCATGGAACGCAATAATTTTTTCTCCCTCATTTTTTTCTGGAAAAATAGGATTTTGTAGCGCTGGTTTCAGGATCTGCGGGGCCACCAAGTGGGGTCAACCCACCTAGGCACGCCTGGAGGGGGTGGCATGTCCTGCTGGGTTCTGCCCACCCAGGTCCCCCCCTCCGGTGGTTCTTGGTTCCAGTAATTCTCTTTTATTGTATAAAAATTCGTTGCAAAGTTTTGTTCCAATTCGAGAACTTCTATTTCTGCACAAGAACAACACCATGGTAGTTCTACTGAAAACGACGTCAGTCCGTGTAAGTTTCATTCAAATCATGCAAATTAGAGTCCAAAACAAGAGGAAAAGCATTAGGAAAAGTAGATACGGCGAAGATGTATCAGTTGCTTGGCTTAATTTAGTTTGCTACTGATTAGATAATGCCATAGCCTGTTAATCCCATTATATACTGCGCCTATCTATGTGTTTGATACTTACTTTAAGAATTACCTGCTTGCCTGAACTTAAATAGGTACTTCAGCACATAGATAGCTGGTCATATGTACTTCTAGGGTGCAATAGAATTCACGTGTAATTTACGTTCTAATACCCTGTTTGTTTAAATGGTTGGTTGTTATCACTTGTAGCACTACTAATGTATGCATGTTCATAGATAGACAACTGTCAGGTTTATATGAGGGACACCGTCTTTTTAACTTATATATATGTTTTGAAATCATTTTGCTTACATCAAAGAAATTTATAGATGTTTGTGTTGCTAGTAAATGGTACCGACTTGTTACTTTAATACATTGCCAAGAACTTGCTAGTTTTACTAGTTCATGTGTAATTAAATACATTGCCAAAACTGGTTAGTTTTACTAGTTTGATGTTAGTTTCTTATGGCTCTTGCAACACTTTATTTATGATTGCTAACATTCAAGTTTGCAGGATCCAACTGAAACTCCCTTGGCACAACAAGTATGTTTTCAGAAACTTCCTTGTTACTTGGTTTGTTGCTGTAACTTGTTGTTGTTCATCTTACCAACTTCAAGTTCAGGATCCAATTGGAAGTCCAATTGCATAGAAGGTACATTTTCAAAAATATATTTCTATAACAGGTTGCTGTTGTAACTTGTTTCTCTAATCAAGTTACTGACTACTCAACTTTTCAGGATCCAAGAGAAACTCTAATGTCACAACAGGTTCCTTTTGCAAAACTTGTTTGTTTAATTGCAACCGATTGCTCTAATCATGTTACTTGCTACTCAACTTTTCAGGATCACAGAGAAACTCCAATGCCAGAAGAGGTACCTTTTGCAAAACTTGTTTGTTTAACTGCTTTGCTACTACAACTGTTTACAATGATGTTAATAACTACTTTTCAGTATCCAATTGAAACTCTTTAATTCCTTGTTTGTTTAACTGGTTTGCTGTTATAACTCCTAGTTGAGATGTTTTGCTAACTTCAACTTTTCGGAATCCAATCGGAACTTTAATGGCAAAACAGGTTAGCCCAAGATCAAAGAGCGAGGTCCCCATGGACGTTGTATCATCCCATAGTAGTGGCACTGGCCCAATCGTGCATCATGAATTGCCAACTACAGATGCTCTAAAGGCTAAACTATTGTTAGAAAGAGCTTCTGCACTTAGAGTTGAAGTTGACATGTTGAGGAAGCAAACAACACAATCACAAGTAGTACTCAAGACAACCATTAAATATTTCATGGATTTCAAAACTAATAAAGTTGAGACTGACTCTGTTGTTAAGGTCCTGAAGGAAAAAATGGAAATTAAATTCCCACTTGGTAAATCATAGGTGAAATGTTCTTTCCATCATTGAATAACCTTTGTGTTGTTTGTTCATGTAATCGATCAAACCATTTGTTTTAGAGACCATGTAATAATTGTTTTTTGTCTTTTGGTTTGTAATTTTTTAAGCACAAGTCTGTATTAATTGATAAGACTCTGAGACATTTCATTTTGATTGTCGTGCCAGACCTACAAATATGCCAATCGGGCTGAATGTGCAGTCAGGAATAATAGTAGTATAGATGGTACTTAAGTGGCACGCATCTGAGAGGACCAAGATGTTGTACTAGCTTCGCTAAAAAAAGGATGCTCTTGTAGCAAAAAAAAGTACAGCGGCCTGGCTTATGTATGTTAGTTGATATTATTGATCCATATACTCTATAAGTGTTTATATGTCTGACAGTGTTGTACATTATTGGTTGATTGACTCGGTATTTGAAACTTGATACATCGCTTGTGTACATATATAAATGAGAGTACACATTATGTTGCTTGTGACACTTGAGTTGGACATAAAGTGGTTTCAAATATTCGAATTCATCTTAAACTGGATTCTAGCTTCTGAATTCGAGTATCGGCATTTGTAAATCATATTCATATATGACAGTGGAATACATTTTTGTCGTGCTTTTCAAGATATATAAAAATACATAGAATGATTTATAAAGATTCAAATAGGAATACAAAATGGATTCGAAATTAGTTGCCAGGGTAAATGTGGATGGTTCTTGTGCCAAAATTCGAAAGAAGAGGTAGAATGTCCACTCCCATGTCGGCTGCCGAAGCCAGTGTTTGGAAGATGGAAATTACTGTCTACCCCTTACATGGACAATCCATCGGCCTAATTTCCAGTTCTCTCAATAGGGGTAGGTTAGTAACTTCAATTAGACGTGACATGGCCGCATCTGAGCCCATTCCGACACGGTGGGCGCCAAACATGGGTGGAAAAACACATTTGATTCAAGCTCGTCCGAAAGACCTCTGTCTCTCCCTCCATTTCCCCATTCATACACGGTGGGCAGCAAAACAAACTCGACTTGACCGAAATTGATGTAGGCAAATATTTTCAATAGGGGCAGGTTTGTAACTTTACTCAGAAGTGACACAACCGCCCTACCTATCAGCCCGGTTCATACACCATGGATGCCAACCGCGGGCGCCAAAACACCCTCTCCTCGCCAGAAATCACTCTGGGCAAATATTGGTGAGATGTGAGATTACCGTCCTATCCCCAACAAACGAGACGTCCAAATTTTAAACAAGGGATAAGTTAGTAACTTTCCCATATTTCAGACAGGCGCGTCCCAAAAACATGGTTCCCCATACCTCTCCCTCCATTTTTCCATTCATACACCGTCCGCACTAGAACACCATCCCCACACTAGCCTCCTCTGTCCGCCACCCCATCCATCGCCGCCTTCCTCCACCCCATCCATCACCACCATCCTCCCCCATTCCGGATTGCCTACCAAGACCACGTCGTCCACTACAAGAGATGGACGTTTCACATCCATGGTGATGGACCAGGAGACTTGCATCGCATCCTCTCGCTTCATCGATCATGTCGTCCTCTTTGCCGGGGCCGCTCACATGACCTTATCATCCACCGCAATAGGACTTATCCTCTGATGCACCTATCTACCATCGCAGATCTACTTCAACGCCACGGACAGCCATCGCACCCCCGATGCCTACACGGCTCCACAAGAGAGGTGGTACTTCATATTTGCTCAACTTTTTGATCTCAACCAGAAAATAGATCGTAATTTGGTTACTACACTTTCTTTTCATCTCTTAGAATTTAGTTCTTAGTTGGAAGCAAACAATGGATGCTAAATAGCATTTTTGCGGTTTGCAGCTTTAAATCTGCCACGGCATAGTCATAATAGGGTTTAATTGATCATGCTTAGGATTTAATTGATCATGTTGGTTCCGTGGTGGTTTATTTAATAGAAATCAGAGGGGAAACCCTTTTTTGCTCAAAAGAATTCTTAGGGTTTCCCCCTTTTATGATCACTATACGATCAGCATACGTGCTTCGTGTCATAATAGCACTACTCCATCCATCAAGCTAAACAAGCTTAGTTGTTCAAATACGAATATGATATTATTAAAACAGAGTCATTTAATTGGTCTTGTTCCTAATTTATTTTCGAAAATGCACGTACGCCGCTAGGGTGTGTATCTCTATAGGGTGACCATGGTGGGTCGCAGCCCACCCTGGGATTTTGGGTCGGCCCAGGCCCGATTCCCCTCTGTTCTGTTGTGCTTCCGATATCTACTCACCCCCAGCCACCTGCCTCACCGGTGACTTGCTGTCCTTGGAGGAGATGCCGGACTAACAGGAGGTCAGGAGCCGCTCGCCCAACAGCGTCACTGCTACCCGAACACGCCGCCGAGCCTACCTTCCCAGTCCATTCAGGGGTCAAGCATGGAGCAGCCAATAAGCCAACCCGATTTATCCTGATATACGTCATCAACACTCAGCAGCCACTCCTCATCACCCATTTTCTAATTGATTCATTACTCACTAGGCAGGACTGTCATTAGGGTTTGTTGTGTACTGAGTGCTACTACACTTAATGGTTTAGATGTATTTTAGTAATCTTTAGTACCTGGAAAGTTCATAGGGTTTCAAAACTCCGGCCCTAGGAACAGACACTAGTCATTTGGGATTGTTGGTCATAGTGACATTGACCCAGATTACTACTGCAGGCCAAATTTGTTGATAATTTTGCTTGTCTTTCTTACTCATTTGATATGATATTCAATTATTCACGTCGATTGGTTCCAAACAATACATGCTCGACCAACTTCTTGATTCAGATTTTGGATGGTCTCTTACTGCAGTTACAATCCTGCATACTTGTCCTAGTAAGCTCACAAGTAATGATCGATTCACTAAATCTATGCTTGCCTTGTCAAATTTGTTGTCCACATTCTATTAGGGTGGACCACCCTGTTTCAAAATACTGGAACCGTAGACATGAGTTAGTAGTATTTCTCTGTGTGATCTCTTCCATCATGTGTGGGCAATGGATACTGCATTGTATAGAAAGAAAGTGTCTTTTCCACCTTTTACATAGACTATGATCTTTTACATGGAATACAATCTGCCTACTTCCTTTGTGTCACACTACCAGCACTCCACCCTTGAAGCTAAACATTATGCCACTCATAATTCCTTACTTTATTTGTTCAAATACAAATTTGATATGATTCTAATGTTCCTACTTCAGCTTTGAAATGTGTGTCTGCCTGTTATAGAGACATAAGAGGTTTGTATTTCTGTGTGTGGTCTGGTCAGCACAGTTGGGGGTGAACTTTGCATATGCAGGGGTTTATAAGGAGACACTCTTTGAGTTGAATCCACAATGCATTCCATAGACAATCTGACTACTTTTTATGTTTTCATGAATCTCATATACTAAACAGCATCATAATGATTATGAGTTTGCGCGCATGAAAAGAATAAAGCAGAACAATGCCATGGCTATCAAACTTGGCATTAAGGGACTGAAATCAAGTTTGGATTTAATGCAATGCAAACTCTCTGCACCTATAGATTCATGCTCAGAATATGATCCTAACAGCGATTCTCAGCTAGAGGGAGACCTAAGTCAATGTAGCTCCCTAGTGGAGGAGTCAGAGGCAGATGCCCTATCTTATTCACCCATCAAGGTGCTTGCTCTCACTTTACAAGGTTATATTGGTCACACATATCTTGCAACTAATGCTTTGCATTGCTTCTACTTTGTTGCACTGCCATTAGCTTAGTTTCCACATCATGTATGTGAATACGCCCTGCCTATCCTTTTTCAGTACATATTCCATCTGCCATCATACCATATTTATCCATTCAAATGTTGTTCTTGTGTATCAGACGTTCAAAAGGAAGAGGGCGATTGCTGATCGTGGAGGAGCACGAGCAAAGTATTTGGAAAAGGTAATGACACCTGATAAATCAAATAGCCCATTAGGTGTAGTTGCAATATCACCTGACCCGCAAAACACAGCCCCAACTCTAGCAGACTCTAGCCCTACTACACTTGTCATCTCTGATGCCCAACTTAGCAGACCCCAACTGCAGCAAACAATATGATGATGCCTGTTGACATAGCACCAGCTCTACGATGCAAAACCCCCATTCCAACAAAGAGTACACCAAATCCAGTTGACAAATCCCTTTTCGAACGAGAGAGAGCCCTAATTGCAGCAAATAGGACCCATGTTCCATTTCTTTGCAGTTTAGAAGATGAAGCTTATATTGTTGTCAGGAACTTTGTGTGCATCTTTCCTTCAAGGAAAGATTATACCACAGACACAGAACAATTTCCAGTCTTCCACCTCAACTTATGTGTAAGTAATGTACTAATGTTATTGCATATGTTTCTGCTAACAGAAGACACACTATTTCATTCTTTTAAGTAGGTGAGGACCAAACTGGATTGTCATGAAAAGCAAGGGTTGGTTGCACTTTTCAAGCACTCGTTGATGAAGTATCGTTCCTACCTGAGGCAAGCACACTTTGATGGCAAGCCTCTAGATGGAATTTCTGTAAAGTCTCTAGTGCTACATTTATCAGACAGTGACTGGAATAATCTTGTTACACATTGATCTCGTCTGCAGCGTAAGCTACTGCCTATGAGATCACATCACAATTTGAACTACATTTCTGCATGTGCCTTAATGTCTCACTTGTATGAAAACTGTTTGTAGAAGAACATTCATTCTCAAGGGACCACAAAATCTCGCAACTATACTGCACACTTCATTGCTCTTGTGAGTACCTCTTGCCCTATATGACAATACTTATTTTCATAGCCGGTTTATCGTCCATTGATGGACATTATAAGATCCATATGGAATCATAAATAAATTTAGAATCAACCCAATGCTTTTGAAGTGGTTTAGCTCTGAAGTCCTCTTGAAAGGACTGAACGTCGTCTATCACTGTACTTACATTAATACCTACTCTCTTTGTCCCATAATATAAGAATGTTTTATATAGTACACTAGTGTTCAAACCACTCTTATATCATTGGAAGAGGGATTGGTTCATTGTGTAGCATTCCGCATCTTATCTCCCTCGCCCACCATTTCCTAAAAAATATCAGATCTATATTTAATCTTACCAAAAAGTTGAATACACAGACAATGCCAGTGCAGAAGTGTAACCCATTGCTCTTGTCAGTACATTTTATCCTATAACGCTTGTACTTCCAGGGATTGGTAGTTGATTATGTAGCATCAATCCGCATCTTATCTTCATTATCCTCTATCTCTTCCAGTCTTATCATATCTATAATTACTCTCTACAAAATGTAGAGTATAGGCAATGCTTATGAAGAAGATTTTGTGCTGAAATTCTTGAGTTATCCTTACCTTGACATGGAGAAGGGCATTATAAAGTCGGTGTTAACTGTTAATGCAAGTCAGTCATTCTAAAGCCTTTATCCTCAACTGCTGTTTAATTTGCTCATACTCCCTATCGTTAACTGCTGTTTAGTTTTCTATTTCTATCAAAATGCATGTTCGCAACAAACGTAAGTTCCAAGTTTTACTTGTAAAACAAAATTCCTTATTCATACCATGCACATTACTCAATACTCCCTATATGTATGCTTGTTTTTGTGGATCTATAATCCAGTGTGTGGTGAAGCAGCCCATGTTTGCACCTTGTCATCTCGTATTTTATCTTACTCATGTGGCTGATGATATGAACAACATGCCATGCACATTAACCAAAATAGATACAATGATTGTCTTTGCCCTACATCTATGTTTGTTATGTTGACATGGTAATCCGCTAGTGTGGTGAAGCTCCCTGCATTATGAACAATGCAAATTATTCTATTGATATTTTAATCTTACACTTTATTTTCTAATTTGAAATTGGATGGAATTGAAAGCACAGTTATCGTATTTGTTTATACACATGTAAAACCTGTCATCTCTCAACTTGTTTCCGGGTGATATGCCTAATGGCATGCACAAGTCTGCTGAAGGCTGTGAGACAAACCCAACATATGTTGCAGCAAAGAATGCAAAACGTCTTGAAGATAGCGAGACAACCCCAAAGTCTTGTCTTGATGTAGTGTTCAAGTTACTTGAGACTACCAGTCAGACAATCTCACAGAATTCGCTGTCTGAATCAGTTCGACTTCTCCAGTCCCAAGTTCTAGCAGAAAGGCATTCTGCAACTCAACTTCGACTTAAAGTATTATCTCTAAGAAATATTGCGGGGAACACCAATGAGAACCTCATTGCTAAACAGCTACACCTGGAAGCTATGACAGAGATGCTAGGCCAGTCTCACAGCCTTGCTCAGCAGCTTGTGCAGCAGTTCCTGCGAAAGGCTAACCTTTCTTCAATTGTCTTGGAAGTGGTCTTGGTTCAGTATTATTAAGTTATGCTGCAATGGTGCCATGTTTTTGTAATCTACTTCTTTGTTTCACTTTATGATCACTAGTGGCAAACTTCGATGCTCAGTGGATGTAATATACCATAAATCCTTTATTGTACAGTGTAGGTTTATTCTAAGTCACTATGCCGTAATTTCTTTATTTTATAGAGTAGGTTTGTTCTTAATTCCTACTAGTTACTGCCATCATTTGCTATCTAAAAAACTGGAGAAAATATGATGTAGTCGACTCGGCTGAAACATTCGCCTCTAATGGGCTTACTTTTTAGTGGATCACAATTGCACCGGCCTGCAACTTTCTTGGGCCTGAAAGGCCATTGGGGCCTTCACACTTTGCGCCAGGCCCACAACTTACACGAGCCATTAGTGGACCCAACACTTAGTTGGGCCCATGTAGCTTTGGGCCATTAACAGGCTGAATATTCTGCTGGCCTGTTACGGCCTAGAAGAAATCATGGGCCTTTAGAAGGCCCAAATGCATGTTGGGCCCAATTTTCATTAGTCGTCAACGGGCCTTCACTAGGATGAAATGTAGACATGGCCTTTTTCGGCCCAGTTATACGACGGGCCATTACCAGGCCGAAACATATCTCGGGCCTTAGATAGCTCACTGATATCATGGGCCTTTAAGAGGCCAAAATCTTAGTAGGGGCATCAACGGGCCGAATTATACGACAGGCCTTTATCAGGCCCAAATTCATGTTGGGCTGAACTGTTGCCACCTTTATCATGGGCCGTTAGAGGGCCGGATGTAGCGTCGGACCATATATGCCCCATGGGTAGGACGGGCCATTCCCGGGCTGAAAGACACACCAGGTTGAAATGGGCCCATGTCTACATCGGGCCTCCAAGAGGCCAAAATGTCACTGCGCCGTAATTGGGCCCAAATATTCAGCGAACAATAATGGGCCAGATCTGGCTTCAGGCCGTAAATGGGACATGTTTAAACATGTCGTTATTGGGCTGGCTGAAAGTGCAACTAATCCCTGGGTGGTTTTGGTAATTCTTAACAACATATAGCTCATTGAACTAATATTCTCTTAAGATAATCAGTTCAGAAATTTCAATGATTGGCACGACATGCACTAAGAGATGTGGACCACTCAAAATGCTAAGGTCACATATTAGCAAAAGCTCAAGAATCTACTTCTTCATTTTAGTGATCCAAGATCACATTGAGTCCATAGGAAAAGCCAATACTATTAAAAGGGGATGAGGTGTTGGTTAATGGCTTGCTTGCTCAAAATGCTTAGTGATATGCTCCAAAAGCCCTCAACCACTTTCCCATTTCCTCATATGTCCTAAACCTAAAGCCAAACTCGGCCCCACCGATTTGATCTATCTGGCGCCAATGAGTTCACTTGACATAGCCATTGCCAGAAACCCTAATCAGTTCGGTCTTACCGATAGGGATCTCGGTCTCACCGATATGGGATTGCAAACTCTCAGTTTCCCTTTGTAACGTTTTGGTCTAAACGAGATGACTGATCGGTCCCACTGAGTTGGCAATGCAAACTCTCTGTTTCCTTTTCATAACATTTTGGTCTCACCAAAAAGAGTGATCGGTCCCACCGAGTTTCCCCGGCCAAGTCTCTGTTTGCTCATTACTGAAATCGGTCCCACCGAGTTCATGTGATCGGTCTCACCGAGATGAGGTTTCTCCCAAACCCTAGCGCATCGGTCTCACTGAGTTGGTATTGTCGGTCCCACCGAAAAACCTAACGCTCACATTTTGAACCAAGACGGTCTCACTGAGTTTCACTATTCTGTCCCACCGAGTTTGGTAAATTGTGTCTAACGGTTAGATTTTGTGTGGAGGCTATATATACCCCTCCACCCTCCTCTCCAATTGAGAGACAGCCAACAGAACATGCCTACACTTCTAGCATTCATTTTCTGAGAGAGAACCACCTACTCATGTGTTGACACCATGACATTCCAATACAACCACAAGAATCTTGATCTCTAGCCTTCCCCAAGTTGCTTTCCACTCAAACCATCTTTCCACCATATCCAAATCTATGAGAGAGAGTTGAGTGTTGGGGAGACTATCATTTGAAGCACAAGAGCAAGGAGTTCATCATCAACACACCATCTATCACCTTTTGGAGAGTGGTGTCTCCTAGATTGGTTAGGTGTCACATGAGAGCCTCCATCAATATTGTGGAGTTGAACCAAGGAGTTTGTAAGGGCAAGGAGATCGCCTACTTCGTGAAGATCTACCCAAGTGAGGCAAATCCTTCATGGGTGATGGCCATGGTGTGATAGACAAGTTTGCTTCCTCGTGGACCCTTCGTGGGTGGAACCCTCCATGGACTCGCGCAACCGTTACCCTTTGTGGTTTGAAGTCTCCATCAACGTGGATGTACGATAGCACCACCTATCGGAACCACACCAAAAAACTCCATGTCTACATTGCGTCTGCTCCCTCCAAACTCCTCCCCATACTTTCATATGCAATGATTTACATTCCACTTCTATAATCTTAGAATTCCATGTGTAGGTTGATTTCTTGACTTGCGTTAAGTTGCTAAAATCTACCGAGACATAAAATTGGGAAAAGGCTAGATTTTTATTTTGTCAAGTAGTCTAATCACCCCCCCTCTAGGCATATTTTCGATCCTACAATTGGTATTAGAGCTTTGGTCTCCATTTGCCTTGATTTCCATAGCTTTGGTGATCATAGCTTTGGTTTCACAACCTAGGAGAGTATGGCGTATAGCGAGGGAAATTACCACCGTAGAGGTCCTTACTTTTATGGTACTAATTTTGCTAGTTGGAAGCATAAAATGAAAATGCATATTCTTGGACATAACCCCACCGTTTGGGCCATTGTGTGTATTGGCTTACAAGGTGAATTCATCGATGGAATGGAACCGAATCGTGAAGCAACCGTTGGAGAATTGAAGATGTTGCAATACAATGCTCAAGCTTGCGATACCCTCTTCAATGGATTGTGCCTCGAAGAATTCAACAAAATCAGCCGTCTTGAGAATGCAAAGGAAATTTGGGATTCTTTGATTGATATGCACAAAGGTGCCGACTCCGTCAAGGAATCCAAATTAGATGTGCTTCAAAGTCAGCTTGAGAAGTTCAAAATGAAGGATGGTGAATGTGTCGCTGAAATGTACTCTAGGCTTGCTCTCATCACAAATGAGATTGCCAGCTTAGGAAGTGCAGAGATGACCGATAGATTCATCATCAAGAAGATACTAAGAGCCTTGGATGGAAAATATGACACTGTGTGCACATTGATCTGAATGATGCCCAATTACAAAGATCTCAAGCCAACGGAAGTCATTGGTAGAATTGTTGCTCATGAGATGTCACTCAAGGATAAAGAAGAGCTTCACAACAAGTCTAGTGGTGATTAGAAAGCTTCATGTGATGCTCCTACATCATGAAGTGAGAAACAAGTCTTCAATGATGAATTGAGCTTAATGGTGAAGAACTTCAACAAGTTCTACAAGAGTAGAAGCAAAGAAAGAAGTTCCAAGTCAAGGTCCTACAATGACAAAAGATCTTCTAGTCATGAACGTAATTGCTATACTTGTGGAAGACCCAGACACTACACCAATGAGTGTATGGCTCCCTACAAAAGAAGAGAAGACTCACCTAAAAGGAGAAGTAGGAGAGAAGAATCACCTCCTAGATAGAGAAGGAGTAGAGATGATCGTTATGAACGAGGAACCTCTCACAGAAGCAAAGATTTTGAAAGGAAGGACAAGTCATCAAGGAGCTATACAAAACGAAGACATCGAGATCATGTTGGTGAATGGGTATCCGGTTCCGACTCCGATAACCACTCTGAGAGAAGTTATCACTCCGACTCTGAATATACTCAAGATGAAGGTGTTTCCGGTCTAGCACTTGTGTCATCCAACTCCTACGTCATATTTGATTCACCAAATGAAGGAATTGGAAGATGCTTCATGGCTAAAGGCCCAAAGGTATCACACCCCGAGTATGTTAATTTCAATAGTGATGAAGATGATTTGCTAGGTGATGATGATTTACTTGTTGACAACTCTAGTGATGTGTAACGCCCTCGATGCGGCTATATCTCCCACGTGTCGAAGCACGACTTAGAGGCATAACCGCATTGAAAGTAATGTCGCAAGTGAGGTAATCTTTGCAAACAACCCATGTAATACAATAGGGGAAAAGATACATAGTTGGCTTACAATCGCCACTTCACACAATTACATGAATAAAGCATTACATCATCCAAATACAATCAAGGTCCGACTACGGAACCAAAATAAAAGAAGAACCCCAAAAGCGACAAAGGTCCCCGATCGACCCCAACTGGGCTCCACTACTAATCAACTAGAACGAAAAACAACACAAAGGACAAGATCTTCGTCGAGATCCTCCTGAGCTTGATTGCGTCATCTGCACGGTCTCATCGGCACCTGCAAACTGGTTTTGGAAGTATCTGTGAGCCACGGGGACTCAGCAATATCGCACCCTCGCGAACAAGACTATTTAAACTTATGGGTAAGGTAAAGGTATGAGGTGGAGCTGCAGCAAGCGACTAGCATATATGGTGGCTAAACATACGCAAAAGAGAGCGAGAAGAGAAGGCAAAGCACGATCGAGAAACTATGATCAAGAAGTGATCCTAGAACAACCTACGTCAAGCATAACTCCAACACCGTGTTCACTTCCCGGACTCCGCCGAAAAGAGATCATCACGGTTACACACGCGGTTGATGTATTTTAATTAAGGTCAACTTCAGGTTTTCTACAACCGGACATTAACAAATTCCCATCTGCCCATAACCGCGGGCATGGCTTTCGAAAGTTCAAAACCCTGCAGGGGTGTCCCAACTTAGCCCATGACAAGCTCTCATGGTCAACGAAGGAATAGACCTCCTCCCGAGACATTCCGATCAGACTCGGTATCCTAGTTGTACAAGACATCCTCGACAATGGTAAAACAAGTCCAGCAAGACCACCCGCTGTGCCGACAAATCCCGATAGGAGCTGCACATATCTCGTTCTCAGGGCACACCGGATAAGCTAAGCGTACAGGAGCCGACGTGACCCAAGTTGCCAAGGGATGGCTCTACACGGTGCTCTGGGTTGGACCAACACTCAGAGGAGCACTAGCCCGAGGGTTTAATAAAGATGACCCTTGGGCTGGCCGACCCAAGGGAAAGGAAAGGCTAGGTGGCAAATGGTAAAACCAATGTTGGGCCTTACTGGAGTAGTTTTATTCAAGGCGAACTGTCAAGGGGTTCCCATTATAACCCAACCGCGTAAGGAACTCAAAATCCGGGAACATAACACCGATATGACGGAAACTAGGGCGGCAAGAGTGGAACAAAACACCAGGCATAAGGCCGAGCCTTCCACCCTTTACCAAGTATATAGATGCATTAATTAAATAAGATATATTGTGATATCCCAACAAATGAACATGTTCCAACAAGGAACAACATCTCCATGTTCCAACAAGGAACAAACTTCAATCTTCACCTGCAACTAACTACGCTATAAGAGGGGCTGAGCAAAGCGGTACCATAGCCAAACAACGGTTTGCTGGGACAAGGTGGGTTAGAGGCTTGGTTCAACAATATGGGAGGCATGATAAGCAAGTGGTAGGTATCGCAGCATAGGCATAGCAAAAGAGCGAGCAACTAGCAAAGCAAAGATAGTAGTGATTTCGAGGGTATGATCATCTTGCCTGAAATCCCGCAAGGAAGAAGAACGAGTCCATGAAGAAGACAAACGGACGTAGACGAACGAATCCTCACAACACGACGTTATCGGAACCAACCCGAAGAAGCAACACCGGAAAGAAGCAAACAGTCGTGGTAAACAACCACCACATAAATATGGCATGATGCACAACCAAGTATGATGCATGTCCGGTTAAAAGAAGCATGTCATGGCAAAGTGCACAAACAATACTACAAATTAAGTGGAGCTCAATATGCAACTCCGTTGCACATTGACGGAACACCACGACAAGTTATTTAGTTCGATCTCGTTTATGTACCCAACAATATTAAATGTTGTTAAACATGGAAAGAGGGTGAAGCAAAGTAAAACTACCTATCTAGTCAAGGTTAAATGAGGCCGGAAACAACGAACAACAAATTCCGGTAAATCCCCATATGCATATTTTAGATTTGGTGCTGTTCTGCCCTAAACACAATTTTAGGGTTGTTAAACATGCAAAACAAGTACACCATGTTAAACTAGGCATTTTTCTACCCCATTTACATATAAAGATTATTAAAATCCGAGTTACGGTTATTTAGTTATGAAAAAAAATCATTTTAACATGGCATAGGGGCAAATTTAATCAAACCGCATTTTAAGCATTTTAAACATAAATGAAAGTTGCATATTATTAAATTAGACAAAATTCTAGACATTTTACATATTTAAAACATTTTAATCCGATGCACGGTTTATGAGTGATAATATACATGATCTAGGGGGACTTTTCTGCAAAACAGGTAGCAACTGGATAATTACTAAAATCACTGGACAGGAAAAAACATAGCGGGCCGGATCTGGTTGGCCTAACTGAAATAGGAGTTGGGGAAGGCTGCTCACCCATGGGCCTCGGCCCGTTCGGAGAAGAGGAGGCCGGCTTAGGCAGCGGTTGGGCCGGCCTGCCTGCGACCCACACGGGCGCTGGATCAGGGCCAGGGACGCAGGAACTAGTGGCCCAGCGAGGAGGCGAGTGAGGCTGAGCGGTCGTCCGCCTGATCCCACGCACAACGCAGAGGTCATGGCGGCGGCGAACTGGGTGGAGGCCGCAGGTCCAGGAGGTTGCGGACGGGCACCGGCGGCCGGAGCAGACCAGATCCGGGTGCGGTGGCCCCATTTCCGGCGATGGTCGAAGGGATCCGGCGAGGGTGAAGCAGATCGGCGGCGGTGCTCCACGGGATTCCTGGCAGAGAGGGAGAACAGCGAAGGGAGAGGTTAGAGAGAGAGCTCGGGGAAAAGGAAGGAGGGTGCGGGGTCACCGGTACTCATCTCCGACGATGGCGGCGGCAGATGGCGTCGTGTAGTGGGCGGCAGCGAGCGCTCCCAATCCCATCAGGATTGAGCGAGAGGTGGGAGGAGCGGGCGACGCGGTTGCTTGCAGGGTAGCGTCGGGCCAGATTCGGTCCGTAGCGGGCCGTGGACGGGCTTCGACGGGCCCGAGCGGTGTAGGGAGGTTGATGGGTGACATGGCGCGACGGGGATGGTGGAGAGCGCCTGGCCGGCGGTGGCTGGCCATTTGGGCGGTGCCAAATGGCGGCGAGACTGTGGCTGGGCGCGGAAAACTGAGGAGGGGGAAGGCTAGAGGTAGGTGGATTTGACTAGGCTATCCAAAATTGGAAGGAAGGGGGTTTATATAAGGAAAGGGGTGTTAGGATTAGGGTTAGGAGGGGTTTGGGGGCTTCCGGACCCTCGGATCACGATCCGATGGCACCGGTCAGAGTGGAGGGCTAGGTGGGCTGTGCTAGAGAGATAGACTGAGAAGAGAGGAGAGAGAGAGAGAGACCCGACGACTGTTTCCGGAGACCGAAAACGTCCGACGATAGACCGGCTATATTGCCGCTATAGTTAAACGTTGGGGCGTCAAACGAACTCCGAATGCGACGAAAATTGACAGGCAGCCTACCTACAACATAAAAACACCCGCACGCCAACTTTCATCCCATTCTGAGAACATTTTCCGGCCACTAATAAAATAATATTTCGGACATGCCGCGAGCGCGTGCGAGTGTGGTTGGGCTCAGAACGGACAACAGACGGAACTGGGGAAACTCGGACGAATGCAAGTTTTGAAAACATGATGATGCAATGCACATGATGACATGACAAGATGCAACACGCAAGAAAAAGACAACACAACAACAGCGAATAACTGGAGGACACCTGGCACATCGGTCTCGAGGCGTCACATGATGAAAACTATGATGAACTTGCTATGAATCAAGCTAATCAAGATAAAAACAAATGACGATCATAAGAAGGAGATTTAGCGTCTAACTAAAGAACTAAACACTCTTAAGTTAGCTCATGAAATTACCTTAGAAGATCATCGAGAACTTTTAAAGGCTCATGAGAAGCTACGCTTTGAAAAGCTCAATCTAGAGCAAGAACATGGGTTCTTAAAAGCAATCAATGATGATCTTCGTATGAAAAGTTCTTCTTACATTGCCAAGCGTTTACTCTTGTCCACTTACATGCCACAAGTAAAATCTACCAACAAGAGTAAGAAAGATTCCTCTTCTAGTAGTAACAATAATCATGCTAAATTCAATATTGTTGCTTATAGTAGTTCTCTTGTTTCCACTAATGATTCTCTTAGCCAAGTTACACTTGAGAAAGAAAATAGCTTATTGAAGGGAATTATATAGAAAGGTGTTTACAAGAGCCTTGCCGGAAGTAAGCAATTTCAGGAAATTGTAGGCAAGCAAGGAAGGCACCAGAAAAATCAAGGTGTTGGTTTTGAACGAAAGTTCAATGCCAATGGAGTTGAATGGGAAGAAGATCAATACACCAAGACTAAGCTTGTTCCTCAACAAGAGAAGTATGATCCTATGTCCTTTAAGGGGAAACAAGCTCAAGATGATCTTCCACCACAAGACCATAATCCAAAAGGCAAGGACAAGCTTCAAGAGGAGATTGATGCATTTGAAGAAGCTCCTAAGGCCTTGGTCAAGTGGGTTCCCAAGACTAAATCAAGTTCTACTTCATCAAGTACAACTACAACTCCAAGGATTCCCATCAAGATGATGTGGATCCCGAAGAAGAAGAAGAACTAGAGAGTTCTTGAGGGTGACTCTGCCAACATACTTCACTCATATTCATATTGGCAAGGACAAGTGCAATCAACTTTCACATCTTGCACTAGTTCAAGGAGTCACAAACCCTCTTGTTGGTAAGTTAAGGCACAAGATAACCTAATGTTTTCATGGACATCATCTTGTGTGTACTTTAGTCTATGTCTATGAATATCCTTGTATGTTCCTTGTGGGACTAACCCATGTAGGTATTGCAAGTGCAACTCACTCCAATGATTGCTTCAAATGATTTACATCAACATTGAGCATCCACATCTTCAACATCTACATGAAGTCATCATCGACAAAACCCAAGGTTAGTTCATCCCTCTTAGGGGGGATATTACATCTAGGGAGAGCTTTACTCTAAGAATTGAGCTAAAGCAACTCTAATGGGGTGAACACAACAATGCTTTATGTAAAAGTGGTAACCCCACTTGTGCTTAAACGATGAGTGTCACCTACGATCAAATGTTCTCATTTGACTCCTCAATCAATATACTCATATATAGATGACCTAGTCATCGCCAATTGCTTGATGGATGCTAGAGTGTTTGTGCATGCTCTGCCACATATTTCATTTGCCATCTTATTGTGTGAGCATGTTGAGTGCATGTTTTTCTCATTCGAGGACATCCATTTGTTGCTTTGATTGTTTGGTATTTTCTTTTGCCAAATGGATGGACAAGAATGCCTAACAACTCCCTCTAGCTACCTATACTTTTCTCGTCTCAAACTCTATTCATGCTACATCACAAAGTTTGATCAAGTCAGATTCTAACCCTCTGGGTGAGGAGCACTCGGAGCCACCGATTCTTCATTGACTTAAACATCCAAAACCTCTTAGTGTATTTTGGTCTGACCGATTCATTCCTTTCGGTCATACCGAGTTCATTGAGTTGATCTAGGTTTCAATATCGGTGCAACCGATTTGAACAGTTCGGTCACACTGAGTTGCAGTAACTGCTTGCGATTCTACATCTCGGTGCCACCGAGTCGTTCCACTCGGTCACACCGACAGGGTCTGGATATATATACCCATGGGTCAAATTTTGGAAATTTCTCCAAAACCCGTCGCCCGCGCATGTCCAGCTCTGCCGACTCGAGGTCTCCGGATTGTCTCCTCATCGCCAGCGACCCCCTGCCGCTGGTCTTCGCCACCGTCAACGGATGTCTCCGCCTCCATTGGCACCATATCGAGCCCATCACCATGTTAGGGTATGAGTTCAGTTCTTTGAGCTTTCTCACTCTGATTCTTAGAACGAAGACAATGTCATGATTCTTTCCACGTTTGAGATTGTTCTGTCCAGCAAAAACTTCCTTTAGATTAGTTTTGATTCAAAAATTTAGGGTTAGGTTTCTGCCGAATTCATCTCGGACCAACCGAATTGTAGAAATCGGTCTCACCGATTTGGCCTAGGCCATTGCACTTGTGATTTTCGGTTTGACCGAAACATGCAAATTGGTGTCACTGAGTTCGATTCTCAGTGATACCCTAGCAATCTCGGAGTCACCGAACTGTGTCTCAGTTCGATCGATTCCACTAGTTTAGACACTAATATTGCTTCGGTGTCACCGAGTTTAACAAATCGGTAGCTCCAAAATGCTTTCTGTAGAAAACTAAAACTAAGTTTTTTGACTCAATTGTTTTGCAAAATCTCTACACTTTGTGATGCTCGTCCACTCTATCTCAACTATATATATTCACAGGGATATCTTTCAGGGTTAGCTTGCAGTTTTAGCCATGTCAGACCAGAGTGACAGCCAGAACAGATCTGAGGAACGGGTTAACTTGAGTGAGGGCACTAGTCCATCTGGCAGCTATGATGAGGGTAGCAGAAGCACCCCAAGCCACTTGCCCAAAGCAGCAACAAGGACAAGTAAGAAAAGGAATTTAGATGTTGAAGATGAGGACTATGTTGCTAGTGAGGAGTTAGTCGCCTCCAAGAAGAAAGTGTTGTAAAAGGAATATGATGTTGCTGCTGCAACCAAACCTAGGTTGCACAAGAAAGCTCCTGCCAAGAGAGTGCCAATGTCCAAAGCCAGGGCCTCAACTCTTGATACTTTGAGGTCCACTAAAGAAGAGGCTGCTGGTGAGGGCAAGAAGAGAAAGGAAAGGGTCAAAAAGACCATGGCTTGAGTTATTGGAAAGCCATCTATGATGATTGAATCCGATGGGGAAGAGGATGAAGATGATGTTGCACCAGCACCCAAAGCATAGAAGTTGATGGGGTGCCATCAAGTCAGGAGCTGCTCCATCAAAGCCCAAGACTGCCCCGAGGCTGCTGCTCAAGCTTCTAAGCCTGCAGCACCCTAGAGATCAATTAGGAACATTCCAATTGTTGAGATGGACAAGGCCCGAGTGCCTGAAGTGGAAGATGAAGAAGAAGCCCAAGTGCTTAGAAAACTCAAACCAAAATTCCTGATAATGATGACAATCATCCAATTGCTGAGAACATGAAGAAAGAAAAGATGCAGGACTCAGATTGTGGAGATAGTCAGACCCCTATGCTGTGAGAAGAGGAACTGATGTGGACTACAGGTTTCACACTACGGAACAACAGGACTTTTATGAGACTGTCCTCTTGGACAAGAAGCCCATTGTGTGTGACATGAAATGGGTGAACTGGAAATACATTCACAGCAATGAAGATCATTTCCCTTGAGTGCATGAGAGCTTCAGACTCAATGGAGTTGACACATTTGTTGGTCAAAAATTGACAAATTGGAATGATGAGTTGATCATGCAGTTCTATTCCACTGTTCACTTCTACCCAGATAGAAAGATTGTCTAGATGACTGAAGGTACTAAGTACCAATCTACAGTTGCTGAGTGGGCCAAGCTTATCAATGCCCCTGAAGAGCATGAGGATGATACTGATGTCTATGCCACGCGCAAGAAATATCACAACTCCATGGCCAATATGTACAAGGAGATACCTGACAAGGCCTTAGAGACACACAAGCTAGGCTTCAGTATATTACTTGTTGTCTGGATTGGCCACCATGAACACCATTTTTAGGCACACTTTGTTGCCCAAGTTAGGAGATCATAGGATGATCAAAGGCCACTCCATCAACTTGCTTCAAATGTTTGATGTGCCACAGAAATTTAAAGTGATGAGTTTGATTGTTGAGACTATCAAGAGAACTGCAGCGTATCAAAAGAGATCATGTGGCTATGCTCCACACATCCAGATCCTCATAAATTCCAAGATGGGCACATGCACATATCTGTTGGATAAGGAGCACCATCCCTTGAGGCCTGATTTTCAGGATAGCACTATGGTGATGGATCCTTCACATCCAACTTCTATTGAGGCTCAAGAGAAGAGAGAGAAGGCACAGGCTGAAAAATCTTCAAAGATTCCAGATCCTTCTACATTCAATCGCAAGACCAAGCAGGACCAGCTCAGCTATCTGCTTGAGGCCACTATGAGAATAGAGAAAGGACTAGCTACCCTGACTCAAAATCAAGAGAGCGTTGGAAGGATTTTTGAGACAAAGCTTCTTGACTTGGATGTCAAGGTCACTGAGATTCAGACTTTAGTGGAGAAGATATAAGAAGAGCTTGACAACAGGAGTGACAGGACTACCACAGATGCCTATTAGAGGGTGCCTAGAAGACAGAGGTCTGCAGCAGTGCCAGTGATAGGCACTAGGGCTACAACCTCAGCTCCAAAAGCCACAACCTTAGTTGCCCCTCTAGTTGCTACTCCACCAGCTCCACAGACCTCTTCAGATGCATTCGTTGCAGGACTCCTCTCCACGCCACCTTCGCACTCCGGAGCTCCTGGAGATCGTGCTTAGAGAGCCGCATAGCACTATGCATTTTCAAGCTTTTTGGTAACTTGTTGCCAAAGGGGGACAAAGTGTATAAATCATAGGCTTTGAGAGAGAGAGAGAGTGTGTGTGTGTGTTTTGCTTCTTTTTGCCTCTCTTGCTACTTTGTTTGCTTGCTCGTTTGGTTGATATTCTACTTGTGTGTGAGAGATACTTGTCTGGTTATGTGCTTGATCATATGATACTTTAATGTTTGTGCTTGAATGATGATATTCTATCTCTCATGTATGATGATTCACATCTTTTCTTGGTAATGAGTGCATATTTCATATTATATCATTTTGAGCGCTCCACCAAGATGTATGTGACATGGAAGAGTAACCCATAGTCCTAATTGATTGTGCATTTGCATTCAAAAGCAAATTTTACATAATGCACAAATTTAGGGGGAGCTCTTTCTTATCACATACTTCTCA
The DNA here is from genome assembly GCF_056163025.1 of Triticum urartu. Taxonomy (NCBI): domain Eukaryota; kingdom Viridiplantae; phylum Streptophyta; class Magnoliopsida; order Poales; family Poaceae; genus Triticum; species Triticum urartu. The sequence continues at coordinate 267,182,746 of NC_141878.1, read as the reverse complement.
AAGAGACGATGTATTTCATTCTTATTATCATTTGTCGAAGCTTTGATCTATATGTTGTCATCAGTTACCAAAAGGGGGGAGATTGAAAGTGCAACTAATCCCTGGATGATTTTAGTAATTCTTAACAAAATATAGCTCATTGAACTAATATTCTCTCAAGATAATCATTTCAGAAAGTTCAATGATTGGCATGGCATTGACTAATAGATGTGGACCCCTCAAAATGCTATGGACACACATTGGCAAAAGCTCAAGACTCTACTTCTTCATTTTAGTGATCCAAGATCACATTGAGTCCATAGGAAAATCCAATACTACTAAAAGGGAATGAGGTGTTGCTTAATGGCTTGTTTCCTCAAAATGCTTACTAATATGCTCCAAAAGCCCTCAACCACTTTCTCATTTCCACGTATGTCGTAAACCTAAAGTCAAACTCGGCCCAACCGATTTGATTTATCCAGCGCCACCGAGTTCACTTGACATATCCATTGTGAGAAACCATAATCAGTTCGGTCTTACTGCTACGGATCTCGGTCTCACCGAGATGGGATTGCAAAGTCTCTTTTTCCCTTCGTAACGTTTTGGTCTAACCGATATGAGCAATCGGTCCCACCGAGTTGGCAATCCAAACTCTTCGTTTCCTTTTCATAACATTTTGTTCTCACCAAAAAGAGTGATCGGTCCCACCGAGTTTTCCTGGCCAAGTCTATGTTAGCTCATTATTGAAATCAGTCTCACTGAGTTCATGTGATCGGTCTCACTGAGATGAGGTTTCGCCCTAACCCTAGCACATCGGTCCCACCGAGTTGGTATTGTCGGTCCCACCGAAAAACCTAACGTTCACATTTTTAACCAACTCGGTCTCATCGAGTTTCACTATTCGGTACCATCGAGTTTGGTTAATCGTGTGTAACGGTTAGATTTTGTGTGCAAGATATATATACCCCTCCACCCTCCTCTACATTTGAGAGAGAGCCATCAGAACATGGGTGCACTTCCAGCATTTGTTTTCTAAGAGAGAACCACCTGCTCATGTGTTGAGACCAAGACATTCCAATCCAACCACAAGAATCTTGATCTCTGGCCTTCCCCAAGTTGCTTTCCACTCAAACCATCTTTCCACCATATCCAAATTTGTGAGAGAGAGTGGAGTGTTGGGGAGACTATCATTTGAAGCACAAGAGCAAGGAGTTCATCATCAACACACCATCTATTACCTTTTGGAGAGTGGTATCTCCTAGATTAGTTAGGTGTCACTTGGGAGCCTCCGTCAAGATTGTGGAGTTGAACTAAGGAGTTTGTAAGGGCAAGGTGATCGCCTACTTCATGAAGATCTACCCAAGTGAGGCAAATCCTTCGTAGGCGATGGCCATGGTGTAACATCCCAAATTTTCAATTTGTAATGTTATACATAGATCATCATTGCATATCATATTTTATTTGCATTTTGGCTTGATCCTAGAAATCCTACGCAACTCAAGGACCCATGGGGAGAGTTGGGGATTTCGTTATTTTCATATTTGGAGTTTTCTCAAATTTTGAAAATAGGATCATTTGATTTAATTATTTTATGTTCAATAATTCCAATTATAAAAATAAGTGAGAGGGAATAAAATGACTTTCCCAAATTAAAGGAATATTGAGGATTTAATAAAAAAAATCAAATAATTATTTTGGAGTTTTTCGCTGTTTTATTTGAATTTAGGAAAAATACTCGTTTTTCAAAATTGCATTTAGGCCCCAAATAAATGTTCACCTTGTCCGACTTGATTTTATAAGTCGGGGAAAATTTATTTCGGGATTTTTGGAGTCCGTTTAGTATTTCTTTTATTTGTTTTTCTGCGCGAAACTATTTAAAAAAAACGAACCAACCTAGTCGGGCCGTACCCGACCCGGACTCTAGCCGGACGACCTTTATAAGCCGGGGGAGCCCAACCCGAGCCACCCAGCCCCGCCCTAACCCTAGCCGCCGCCGCCCCGAGCCGCCGCCGGAGGTAGCCGCCGCCGCCGCCGCCGGTCTTCACCGGTTAACCGCCCGGTTTTTTTATAAAAAACCGCGGTCGTTTTCTTTATTTAGATCGGTTTATTTTTTTCCAGTTTAGTTTATTTAGCGGGCGTTCATCTGTACGTTCGTTTAACGAATGGTTTTCGTCGTGTAGCCGCAGACAGCGAACGTTCGTTCGTTAGCCTGTTCATCGTTTTTCTTTTTCTCGGATTTTCCGCGATTATTTCTCATCGCGATTTCTGATCCGATTTTCGTTTTAGTTTAAATTTTCGCTCGTTTATCGGAATCAGGCGATTCAAGCGCCTAGAGTTTTGTCTCGAAACCCTCTTTCCGTTTAACTAACTCAAACAAGTTTTTGCTTCTGTAAATGTAGACTTAGATCCAGATTAGTTAATGAAGCTTGTTTCTTTCGCTGTTTGACCTTCATTGCTTCGTTTGATTTGATTCGTTTTGCAAACCGGAGTTCTTAAGTTGAACATTCTGGGTAGATCTCTTATTTGAGTTTTACATGTGCATTAGATGAGTACTTATTGTGTGCTTGTTTGTTTGCGATAGAGTACCCTGAGTGCGCCACTTGCTACTTGGAATCACTAGGTTTCACGGATCATTAGCAAGGCAAGTAACACTTTGATCATACCTGTTACTACCCAGTTTTATTGCATTAGATCAATCCTCAAACATTGCATGATTAGGATCTAATTAAATTGTGGGTTTTGGGGATGTAGATGACGTAGTACCTAATACCTGTTTTATTATCAAACCCTTGGGAGTTACTTCTATGTTTTCTTATATTGCCATGCTATGCTAGTAGACGTGGATTGGGTGAGTGTATCCATGACAGAGGTGAGATTGTTAATTAATGGTTTATTTAAGGTGGCAACTTTAATACACATCTGGGTGGATTGAGGCACCTGGGTATTCCAGCGATTGCCTGTTGTTTTTCCTTATGGACCGCCACCCAGGCTCAAATGGATCATGAGATTATTCATACTAGAAACTTCCGTGTGCAGCCACAAGCTACTATGGGCTCTAGAATAGTTGATTAAGTCGTGCGAACTCTTACAGTGGTAGAATAGCAGATGTAGGGGAAAGTAGGTGTAATGGTCTACCCGATTGTAAGGTGCTAGCGCTTCTGAAAGACTATGTCTCGGTCATCCGTTTCTCAAACACCATGTAGTGCGAGAAATCCAACGGAGGAGATCGAGTCTTATGGGGAAAAGTGCGCAAACCTCTGAAGAGTGTATAAACTAATCATGATTAGCCGTGTCCCCAGTTATGGACGTCTTGAGAATCTAGTACTTGGATTATCATGTGAATATCATCATGTGACTTTAATTAATTTTGTTGGGTTTTAATTATGATGTTTAATTGGGATTGAGAGGGTGTCTACACTCTCAATGTTTAACAACCACCATGATAGTTAGATAAAATTTATTCCTTTGCAGTAGGGAAAAACTGGCTTTACGCAAAACTGTAACCATAGAGCTTTCCACCATCCAAATATGCATGTAGTATAGCCTATTTCTGTTAATTACTCTCTATGTGTTACATTGCCAGCATATTCCATGTGCTGACCCGTTTTCGGGCTGCAACGTTCATGTTGCAGACTTTTCAGACGACGAGTAAGGTGCCTTTAGGTCGCGGTTCTATACTCAGTGATGCCATTGGAGTTTATGGACTCACTTATCTTCCAAGCCTTCCGCTGTTATCGTAATTAGATGGCCTTAAGCCATATTATTTGTAATAAGTTCTCTTTTGAGACACTCGTTGTAATAAGTGTGTGATTGCAACTCTGTTATAAATCCTTCAAGTATTGTGCATGTCAGCATTACTGATCCAGGGATGACACTGAAGCACAGAGATCAAACTGTTTGAGTTCTGGTCGCTACAAGATGGTATCAAAGCACACACTGACTGTAGGACACGACCACTATGCTAAAGCCCTAGATCACTACTCACTCTTCTCAATTCTGACTCCTCGTCTTTTCTACTCTTTTAGGATGGCGGATGCAAGGAACAAGTTCATGCAACCGGATGAAGATACACCCTTTGGACGCCACTTGAAGGAAGTCACTAAGTACCTGAACATCGGAGTACCAAGCTTCACCGAGACCTACAACGCCACTTTACCCGAGGAGGAGCGCTGGATGATTCAAGTTCATGTTCCAGGAAGGACGTTCGCGCCAGTCACCGAGCCCATAGAGTTTTCCTTTGATGCACCAACCTGGAGTCTAGGAAAGAGCATGGCGGCCCACATCACCATGGGACGTATTGGAGAAGTTTACCGCAATGATCTCAAGGATACTATCTACCGGATTTGTGGGCACCGAGATGAGCACTAGGAAATGATCAGCACCAAGAAGGATAGATCAATTGAAGCTTTTATCCAGGAGTTGAACCAGCACATTCGACGTCAGGAGAACCAGATGTGCGCAGACATGATAGATCTGAAGAAGGCAATGACAAGAATCACGGAACTGGAGGAAGAACTCAAGGCTACACATGAAGATTATGAGGAGGAAATCGTCGTACTAATGGAGAAGAATGATGACCTAATTAAGAAGATCGGAATATTCATGGGAGACCCCACACCAGTAGAAGAAGACGAAGAACCCAAGGAGATTGGCCCGGAAGACTACATCATCATCGACGACACCGACTCTGACCTGAGCGATGATGACTATGAAGATGAAGCTGGAGCACATATCATGGAGTCTGCAACCGAGGAATATTTCTAGTAGACCACCACATCAGTAGTAGTATTACACCATGTAAATAGAGTAGTCCAAGCACTTTTGCGATAGTTAGACCGATTGTATGCCCTTGTTTGATTGATTGAGTGAAATGTTTGTGTTTGTCTCATGTGCATATGGGTAGTGCTTTCTCATTAGAGCTCATTCTATTCTAATCTCTCCCCTCTAAACCCATCAGATGCCTCCGAGACGTGACAATGGATTTGTCTTCCCACCGGAGCTCACTCAGTTGATCCAGCAGCAGAATGCGTTGATGCAGTTGCTAGTCCAGAATCAGAATCAGGGGAACAACAACAACAACCCACCACCACCACCTGTTGATCACTTAACTCGTTTCCTTAGACTAAATTCGCCGATGTTCTCCAGTAGCACCGATCCTATAGTAGCAGATGATTGGCTCCACAAGATTGGAAGGGAGTTAACCACTATAGGATGTACTGACGCTGAGAAGGTGCGTTTTGCCGCACATCAGTTGGATGGACCAGCAGCATCATGGTGGGAGAATTACACTGTCACCTACCCTATAGCCATGGTGACATGGGACCAATTTCAGCAGGCTTTCCGTACAGCCCATGTTTCAGCAGGAGCTATGGCCATGAAGAAGGGTGAGTTTCGCAACTTGCGCCAAGGAGGACGGACAGTTGGCCAATACGTGGATGACTTTAGTAAGTTAGCACGTTATGCCCCGAATGACGTTGCTACGGATGCAGCTAAGTAGGAGAAGTTTCTGGAAGGACTGAATGATGAGTTGAGCATGCAGTTGATGGTAGAAACTTTCAACAACTACCAGGAACTGGTAGATCGTGCTCTTATGATTGAAGGGAAGCAGCAGCAGATTGAGAACCGCAAGAGGAAGTATGGACAAGGGAAGTACAACTCAGGAGCTCATCAGAAGCCACATTTTACCCCGAAAACGGGAGGACATTTTCAGCATACCCATGGAGGAGGGAGTTCGCGTAATCAAAATGGCCCCAAGAACGGTAATGGGAATGGGGGAAGCAACGGTCAGAACCGTACCAACCCATCAACCCCAGCTAAGAGAGACCTGAGCCAAGTCACTTGTTATAAGTGTCAGAAGACCGGACATTATGCCAATGAATGTCCTGAAACCCAGAATGGAAATGGCAATGGAAGCTCTGGGAAGAAGCCGAACCCTTTCAACAGGGGACAGGTCAACCACGTTAACATGGAGGAGGTTGAAGCCCAGCCAGATGCAATAATAGGTAAGTTTTTGGTTAAGTCATTTACTGCAATCATCCTTTTTGATACTGGTGCATCGCATTCATACATATCAAGGGGATTCGTGGATAAGTATAAACTGCCCACCAAGGTTCTTAGAACACCTATGTTAGTAAGCTCACCAGGAGCGGAGTATATGGCCAGTAAAGGATGTTTTCAAGTGCCATTGAGTATATGTAGGCATGTGTTTCCCTCGGATTTAATCATTTTGGAATCACAAGGTCTCGATGTAATTCTGGGTATGGATTGGCTATCGATGTATGGAGGAAACATCGATTGCGCCAGTTAGTCGATTTTGCTTACCACCCCAGAAGGAAGAAGGATCAAGTATGTGTCACGACATGAGCTGAAGAGGACACAAGTAAATTCCCTAACAGGAGTTGTACAGGAGGAAGTACCGGTGGTAAAGGATTTTTCGGATGTATTTCCAGAAGAATTGCCCGGCATGCCACCGGATAGAGACATTGAGTTTTTGATTGAGCTTTTGCCAGGCATGGGACCAATATCTAAGAGACCGTATAGAATGCTTGCAAAGGATTTGGAGGAGATTAAGAAGCAGATTAAGGATTTACTGGATAAGGGATATATTTGCCCAAGTTCGTCACCTTGGGGATCACCAGTACTTCTAGTGGAAAAGAAGGATGGATCATTAACGATGGTTGTTGATTATCAAGGATTGAATGAAGTGACGATCAAGAATAAGTACCCACTGCCGATGATCAATGATTTGTTTGACCAATTGCAAGGAGCTAAGGTATTTTCCAAGATCGATTTGCGATTAGGATACCACCAATTGAAGATTCAAGAGCAGGACATACCTAAGACAACTTTTACCACAAGGTATGGGCTGTATGAGTATACTGTTATGTCATTTGGTCTGACTAACGCACCTGCTTATTTTATGAACATGATGAACAAAGTGTTTATGGAGTTTTTGGATAAGTTCGTCGTAGTATTCATTGATGATATTCTGGTTTACTCGAAGAATGAAGAAGAACATAAAGAACATTTGCGTTTGGTACTTGGTAAGCTCAGAGAACATCAGTTATACACCAAGTTCAGCAAATGTGAGTTTTGGTTGAAGGAAGTTGGATTCCTCAGACATGTTATATCCTAAGAAGGAATAGTAGTAGATCCCACCAAAGTTGTCACTGTGACAAATTGGGAAGCTCCAACAACAGTTGGAGAGATCCGGAGTTTTCTTGGACTCGCAGTATACTACCGGAGATTCATTGAAAATTTCTCGAAGATTGCAAAACCTATGACGGAGTTGTTGAAGAAGGATACCAAGTTCAATTGGACTGAGGAATGTGAGGCTAGTTTCCAGGAGTTGAAGAAATGTTTGGTTACCTCGCCTGTGTTGATTCTGCCAGATCACCGCAAGGATTATGAGGTGTATTGTGACGCTTCACATCGAGGACTTGGAGCAGTGCTTATGCAGGAGGGAAGAGTTGTTTCGTATGCTTCACGATAGCTTAAGCCCCATGAGTTGAATTATGCTACACATGATTTGGAGTTAGCAGCCATAGTGCACGCATTGAAGACTTGGAGACATTTACTCATTGGAAACCATTGTGAGGTGTACGTGGATCACAAGAGTTTGAAGTACATCTTCACGCAGAAGGAGTTGAATCTCAGACAAAGAAGATGGTTGGAGCTCATCAAGGATTATGACATGAGATTGCATAATCACCCCGGAAAGGCCAACGTAGTAGCCGATGCGTTGAGCCGCAAGAGCCATGTCAACACACTAATGACCAGAGAGTTACCAAAGGAGTTAGCCGAGGATCTTCGTGAGCTATGTTTGGAGATTGTTCCGAGGGGCTATGTTGCAGCATTTGAGATTCAGTCTACTCTGATGAATAAGATCAGAGAAGCTCAGAAGACCGACAAGGAATGCCTCTATTAAAGAGAAAATGAGCAAGGGAAAAGCTAAAGGATTTCGTGAGGATGAACACGATACCTTATGGTTTGAGGACCGCGTTTATGTGCCCAATGACCCGGAGATCAGGAAGTTAATTTTGCAATAGGCCCATGATTCGCCGTACTCAATTCACCCAGGAAATACAAAGATGTTTTTGGATTTGAAAGACACTTATTGGTGGACCGGAATGAAGAAGGATATTGCAGAGTATGTAGCCGTTTGTGATGTATGTCAGAGAGTAAAGGCAGAGCATCAGAAGCCAGCAGGATTGCTACAGCCATTGTGGATACCCGAATGGAAGTGGGATAAGCTAGGCATGGATTTTATCACGGGATTACCTAGGACCCGCTCAGGCTATGACTCGATATGGGTTGTAGTCGATCGCTTGACGAAGGTAGATCATTTCATCCCAGTAAAGACCACTTACACCAGTGCTAAGTTGGAAAAGATATACATGACCAGGATCGTATGTCTGCATGGAGTTCTGAGGAGTATTGTATTAGATAGAGGAACCCAGATTACCTCTAAGTTCTGGAATCAGTTGCACGAAACTTTGGGTACCAGGCTAGAGTTCAGTACAGCTTTTCATCCGCAAACCGATGGGCAGACTGAGAGAGTCAATCAGATTTTGGAGGATATGCTGAGAGCTTGTGCGCTAGATTATGGATCTAGTTGGGATGACAACTTTCCATATGCAGAGTTCTCTTATAACAATAGTTATCAATCAAGTTTGAAGATGGCCCCTTTTGAAGCCTTGTACGGAAGATGGTGCAGAACACCATTGTTGTGGGATGATGTTGGAGACCGCCAGTTGTTTGGACCAGATGTGATTAAGGAGTCTGAACAAAAAGTGAAGTTGATTCGCGATAGGCTCAAGGTAGCCCAGTCCAGGCAGAAGAGCTATGCAGATTCTAAACGTAAGGAGACAGTTTACGAAGTCGGAGACAGGGTTTATCTTCGTGTATCCCCGCTTCGAGGAGTTAAGCGCTTTGGAGTTAAGGGAAAATTAGCGCCATGTTTTGTGGGACCATACAAAGTTTTGGAGCGTATGGGAGAAGTTGCTTACAAGTTGGAGTTGCCCGAAGGATTGCAGGAGTTCATGATGTGTTCCACGTTTCCCAGTTGAAAAAGTGCCACGCAGAGATGGCAGATATACCGCTGAGAGATACAGTGCCGCTGGAAGCGATTCAGTTGGATAGTGATTTGACCTACGAGGAGAAACCAGTCAAGATTCTCGAATATGCCAGCCGAGTCACCCGCAGCAAGGATATCAGGTTTTGTAAAGTTTAGTGGAGCCACCACACCGAGGATGAAGCCACCTGGGAGCGAGAGGAAGATCTGCTGGAGGACTACCCTCACCTATTCTTTTAGCCAACCCGAATCTCGAGGGTGAGATTCACCTTAAGGGGGGTAGGTTTGTAACCAACCCGAATCTCGAGGGCGAGATCCTAGAAATCCTACGCAACTCAAGGACCCATGGAGAGAGTTGGGGATTTCATTATTTTCATATTTGGGGTTTTCTCAAATTTTCAAAATAGGATCATTTGATTTAATTATTTTATCTTCAATAATTCCAATTATAAAAATAAGTGAGAGGGAATAAAATGACTTTCCCAAATTAAAAAGAATATTGAGGATTTAATAAAAAATCAAATAAGTTTTTATTTTGGAGTTTTTCGCTATTTTATTTGAATTTAGAAAAATACGTGTTTTTCAAAGTTGCATTTAGGCCCCAAATAAATGTTCACCTTGTCCGGCTTGATTTTAGAAGTCAAGGAAAATTTATTTCGGGATTTTTGGAGTCCGTTTAGTATTTATTTTATTTGTTTTTTTACGCGAAACTATTTAAAAAAACGAACCGACCTAGTCGGGCCGTACCCGACCCAGACTCTAGCCGGCCGGCCTTTATAAGCCGGGGGAGCCCAGCCCGAGCCACCCAGCCCCGCCCTAACCCTAGCCGCCGCCGCCCAGAGCCGCCACTGCCCCGCCAGAGTTCGCCGCCGCCGGAGGTAGCCGCCGCCGCCGGTCTTCACTGGTTAAGTGCCCGGTTTTTTATAAAAAACCGCGGTCTTTTTCTTTATTTAGATCGGTTTATTTTTTCCCGGTTTAGATTATTTAGTGGGCGTTCGTCCATATGTTCGTTTTAACGAACGGTTTTCGTCGTTTAGCCACAGACAATGAACGTTCGTTCGTTAGCCTGTTCGTCGTTTTTCTTTTTCTCGGATTTTCCGCGATTATTTCTGATCGTGATTTCTGATCCGATTTTTGTTTTAGTTTAACTTTTCGCTCGTTTATCCGAATCAGGCGATTCAATCGCCTAGAGTTTCGTATCAAAACCATCTTTCCGTTTAACCAACTCAAGCAAGTTTTTGCTTCTGTAAAATTTGACTTAGATCCAGATTAGTAAACGAAGCTTGTTTCTTTCGCTGTTTGATCTTCGTTGCTTCGTTTGATTTGATTCTTTTTGCAAACCGGAGTTCTTAAGTTGAACTTTCTGGTTAGATCTCTATTTGAGTTTTACATGTGCATTAGATGAGTACTTATTGTGTGCTTGTTTGTTTGCGATAGAGTACCCGGAGTGCGCCGCTTGCTACTTTGAATCTCTTGGTTTCACGGATCATCAGCAAGGCAAGTAACACTTTGATCATACCTCTTACTACCCAGTTTTATTGCATTAGATCAATCCTTGAACATTGCATGATTAGGATCTAATTAAATTGTGGGTTTTGGGGAAGTAGATGAGGTAGTACCTATTACCTGTTTTATTATCAAACCCTTGGGAGTTACTTCTATGTTTGCTTATATTGCCATGCTATGCTAGTAGACGTGGATTGGGTGAGTGTATCCATGACAAAGGTGAGATTTTTAATTAATGGTTTATTTAAGGTGGCAACTTTAATACACATCTGGGTGGATTGAGGCACCTGGGTATTCCAGCGATTGCCTGTTGTTTTTCTTTATGGACCTCCACCCAGGCTCAAAGGGATCATGAGATTATTCATACTAGAAACTTCCATGTGCAGCCACAAGCTACTATGGGCTCTAGCATAGTTTATTAAGTCGTGCGAACTCTTACAGTGGTAGAATAGCAGATGTAGGGGAAAGTAGGTGTAACGGTCTACCCGATTGTAAGGTGCTAGCGCTTCTGAAAGACTATGTCTCGGTCATCCGTTTCTTAAACACCATGTAGTGCGAGAAATCCAACGGAGGAGATCGAGTCTTGTGGGAAAAAGTGCGCAAACCTCTGCAGAGTGTACAAACTAATCATGATTAGCTGTGTCCCCGCTAATGGACGTCTTGAGTATCTAGTACTTGGATTATCATGTGAATCTCATCATGTGACTTAAATTAATTTTGTTGGGTTTTAATGATGATGTTTAATTGGGATTGAGAGGGTGTCTACACTCTCAATGTTTAACAACCACCATGATCGTTAAATAAAATTTATTCCTTTGAAGTAGGGAATTACTGGCTTTACGCAAAACTGTAACCATAGAGCTTTCCACCAGCCAAATATGCATGTAGTATAGCCTATTTCTGTTCATTACTCTCTATGTGTTACATTGCCAGCATATTCCATGTGCTGACCCGTTTTTGGGCTGCAACGTTCATGTTGCAGACTTTTCAGACGACGTGTAAGGTGCCTTTAGGTCGTGGTTCTATACTCAGTGATGCCGTTGGAGTTTATGGACTCACTTATCTTCCAAGCCTTCCGCTGTTATCGTAATTAGATGGCCTTAAGCCATATTATTTGTAATAAGTTCTCTTTTGAGACACTCGTTGTAATAAGTGTGTGATTGCTACTCTGTTATAAATCCTTCAAGTACTATGCGTGTCAGCATTACTGATCCAAGGATGACACTGAAGCATAGAGATCAGACTGTCTGAGGTCTGGTCGCTACACATGGTGGGATAGACAAGGTTTCTTCTTCGTGGACCCTTCATGGGTGGAGCCCTCTGTGGACTCGCGCAACTGTTACCCTTCGTGGTTTGAAGTCTCCATCAACGTGGATGTACGATAGCACCATGTATCGGAACCACGCCGAAAATCTCCGTGTCTACATTGTGTTTGCTCCCTCCAAACTCCTCCCCTTTACCTTCATATGCATGGTTTGAAGTCTCCATTAACATTCCACTGCTATATTTTTAGAATTGCATGTGTAGGTTGATTGCTTGACTTGTGTTAAGTTGCTAAAATCTACCAAGATATAAAATTGGGAAAAGGGTAGATTTTTATTTGGTCAAGTAGTCTAATCACACCCCTCTAGACATACTTTTGATCCTACACTGGCCCACTAGTACCAGAGTAAATACTATAGGCCTTTGACTAGGCCGGTCTTTTTAACCTATATGGGGCTCTGTTGGGCCGTGCTACTTGTTGACGTATCATAGGCATGTCTCCTCCATTGGACGGACGACATCTGGCCCACCGAGGAGGATACACGTGTTTCCTCCAGCCAATGATGATTTTACATGTGGAAAATCCTCATTGGTCCGGGCTGTTAATGGGTTATCGGATCCAAACCGGAATCTGGTAGCTTAACAGCGACCCGTTACGGTGGATGCCACGTGTCGGTTACCCTTGATGAAAGCACTTCCATGACGTGCCATTTATCGTCATGGAAGTGGAAACTTCCGTGATGATAATTTTGGTATTGTCATGGAACACTTCTACGACAGAACATATATGACTATGTTGATTCTGTCATAAAATCGTCGTGGATGTACGTGCATGACAAAAAACATGACCTACTGTGACAAACATGTATCATCAGGGAACTTTATTTATTTTGTAGTGATGGTGATGTCCGTAGGATGCTCCGCATCAAGTCAGGTATTAAGCTTAAGTATGATTGTGTTAAATCTTTTGTGAATACCGATGTTTTTCAAAAGTTTAGCACTAAATATGGACTTGACTGTGAGATAGTAGCCTCCTTTTGTGAATCATTTGATCTCCCTAAGGAGAAGTGGTTCAAATATCACCCACCTATTAAAGAAGAAATTAAAGAATCGGTAGTAGCTAAGGATGAAACTGTTATCTATAATGTTGATCCAGTTGTTCCTACTTCTTATATTGAAAAACCACCTTTCCCTCTTAGGATGAAGGAACATGCTAAAGTTTCAACCGTGGTCACTAAAAGTTATATTAGAACACCTAAACCAGCTGAACAAATTAAGGTAGAACCTAGTGTTGCTATGGTTAAGGATCTCCTGGTTAAAAATATAAATGGGAATGTTATTTACTTCTGCGATGAAGCTGCTAGAATTGCCAAACCCGATGAAAAGGATAAACATAGACCCGTTGTTGGCATGCCCATTGTCTCAGTTAAGATAGGAGATCACTATTATCATGGTTTTTCAATTTAGGTGCTAGCGTGAGTGCTATTCCTTTTACCTTATACTAAGAAATTATGAATGATATAGCACCTACTGGGATAGAAGACATAGTACTAATAGAGACACTATCACACCTCTTGGGATTGTTAGAGATGTTGATGTCTTGTGTGGGAAAATAAAATAGTCTACTAATTTTCTTGTTCTTGGTTCCCCACAAGATGTCTTTTGTCCCATTATCTTTGGTAGACCTTTCTTGAACACCGTTAATGCTAAAATAGACTGTGAGAAACAAACTGTTGGTGTTAGTTTTGGTGATGAGTCTCATGAATTTAACTTTTCTAAGTTTAGTAACAAGCATCATAAGAAAGAATTGCCTAGTAAGGATGAAACAATTGGTCTTGCTTCTGTTGTTGTACCTCCTACTGATCCACTAGAACAATATTTGCTAGACCATGAGAATGATATGCATATGCGTGAAAGAAATGAAACAGATAAGATTTTCTTTGAACAACGTCCTCTGCATAAACACAATTAGCCTATTGAAACTATGGGAGGTCCTCCTCCACCTAAAGGTGATCCTGTGTTTGAATTAAAACAATTGCCAGACACTTTGAAATATGCTTATCTTGATGAGGAGAAGATATATCATGTTATTATTAGTGCTAACCTTTCAGAAATATGAAGGAAGATTATTAAAGGTTCTAAAGGAGCACCGAGCTGCTATTGGGTATACTCTTGATGATTTAGAGGGCCTTAGTCCAACTCTCTGTCAGCACAAAATTAATATGGAACCTGATGCTAAACCCATTGTTGATCACCAATGATATTTAAATTCTATGGGCTAATGTTCATATCCACCATCGACCTCCTCCAGCCTCCATGGGCTACTGTTTATCCATCATCAATCTCCTCCAGCCTCCACCTACGACTGTTCATCCACGGGCTCCTGTTCATCCAGCCTCCATCGCTCCTCCACCGGCTACTGTTCAACCATCCCTCTCCATGGGGTCCTGTTCAACTACCCCTCCACGGGCTACTGTTCATCCAGTGCTCCACCGGCTACTGTTCAACCAGCCCTCCACGGGGTCCTGTTCATCCACCCCCAACTGACTCGATATTTGTCTTGTTCATCGAGCGGCAACAACCTCTACCACAGGGTCCTGTTCATCCAACCCCCCCACCAGAAACTGTTCATCCACCCCCCCCACAACGCTCACTATTTTTTAGTTAGCAGCAGTACCGAAGGAATCGCTCGATTGGGTTCAGCTAACAGCCATGGATCAATCACTCGGAATTAGTAACGCATAGCCTGCAGTGCAATCGCTCGGGTTCAGTTAGAGCACAACGCCTCGCACACATGCGCATACGTGTATGAGAGAAATGCGCAAACCTCTGTGCATCACTTGGCCCCGACCACCCACCGTAACTGGGAACTCCCTGATATTTTCCTCGTCCTCGCTTCTACCACGGTTTTTTCCGTCATGGACAGCCCAAAGAATGTCATGCAGCTGCGTCTCTGGCCCATCCAGGATAAAAAGCCCATTTCTGTCATGATTTTTTATCATAGAAGTAGGAGCCCACCACATCTATGATGATACCGGGTTTTGTCACAATTATCATCATAGAAGTGTCATAAGCATGACCGAATTTTTTTTGTTCGGCCCAAAATGTCACGGTTGTGTCTTTCTTTTGTAGTGATAGCTGATAGTAGATGGGTAAGTCATGTTCATTGTGTCCCTAAGAAGGGAGTTATTACTGTTGTTTCTAATGATAAGAATAAACTTATTCCACAAAGAATTGTCACTTGCTATGGAATGGTAATCGATTTTAGAAAATTAAATAAAGCTACTAGAAAAGATCATTACCCTCTACCTTTTACTGATCAAATGCTGGAAAGATTGTCAAAGCACACACATTTTTGTTTCCTTGATGGATATTCTAGTTTTTCTCAAATACCTGTCTCACAACCTGATCAAGAGAAAACCACCTTTACTTATCCTTTTGGAACTTATGCTTATAGACATATGCCTTTTGGTTTATGTAATGCACCTGCTACCTTTCAAAGATGTATGACTGATATATTCTCTATGTTTTGTGAAAAGATTATTGAGCTTTTCGTGGATGTTTTTTTCCGTTTATGGAACTTCTTTTGATGATTGTTTAAGCAACCTTGATCGAGTTTTGCGGAGATGCAACCAAACTAATCTTGTCTTGAAATGGGAGAAGTGTCACTTTATGGTTAATGAAGATATTGTCTTGGGACATAAATTTCTGAACGGGGTATTGAGGTGGACAAAGCTAAAGTTGATGCAATTGCGAAAATGCCATGTCCTAAAGATAACAAAGGTATTCGTAGTTTCCTTGCTCGTGCTGGTTTCTATAGGAGGTTTATTAAAGACTTCTCTAAAATTTCTAGGCCTCTTACAAACCTTTTACAAAAGGATGTTCCATTTGTTTTTGACGATCATTGTGTAGATACCTTTGAAACACTGAAGAAATACTTGATTTCAGCACCTTTTGTTCTACCACCTGATTGGAACTTAACTTTTGAAATTACGTGTGATGCTAGTGATTATGTTGTTGGTGTTGTTCTAGGACAAAGAGTTGATAAGAAATTAAATGTTATTCATTATGCTAGTAAAACTCTAGATAGTGCTCAACGAAATTTTGCTACTACTGAAAAAGAATTCTTAGAAGTGGTGTTTGCCTGTGATAAATTTAGATCTAACATTTTTGATTGTAAAGTAATTGTTCACACCGACCATGCTGCTATAAAATATCTTATGGAAAAGAAAGATACTAAACCTAGACTTATTAGGTGGGTTCTCTTGTTGCAAGAATTTGGCTTACATATCATTGATAAAAAGGGTGCTAAGAACCCCGTGGGTGATAACTTGTCTAGGCTAGAAAATATTCTTGATGACCCACAACCTATTAATGATAGTTTTCCCAGTGAACAATTAGCTGCAATAAACATTTCTCATAACAGTCCTTGGTCTGCTGACTATGCTAATTACATTGTTGCTAAATATATAGCACCTAGCTTCACATACCAACAAAAGAAAAAGTTCTTCTATGATTTAAGACATTACTTTTGGCATGACCCACATCTTTATAAAGAAGGAGTAGGTAGTATTATTAGACGTTGTGTACCTAAGCATGAACAGGGACAAATCCTAGGAAAATGTCACTCCGAACCTTATGGAGGGCATCATGTGGGAGATAGAACTGCTTACAAGGTATTGCAATCTGGTTTTTATTGGCCTACTCTGTTCAAGGATGCCCATACATTTGTTTTATCTTGTGATGAATGTCAAAGAATTGGTAATATTGGTAAGCGTTAGGAAATGCCTATGAATTATTCTCTTGCTATTGAACCATTTGATGTTTCAGGTTTTGATTATATGGGACCTTTTCATTCCTCTAATGGGTATACACATATTTTGGTTGATGTTGATTATGTTACTAAGTGGGTAGAAGCTATTCCAACTAGTAGTGATGATCACAACACCTCTATTAAAATTCTTAAAGAAGTTATTTTCCCAAGGTTTGGAGTCCCTAGATATTTAATGACTGATGGTGGTTCACATTTTATTCATGGTGCTTTCCGAAAAATGCTTACTAAGTATGATATTAACCATAGAATTGCATCACCTTATCATCCTCAGTCTAGTGGTCAAGTTGAACTTAGTAATAGAGAAATAAAATTAATTTTATAAAAGGTTGTTAATAGGTCCCAAAAGAATTGGTCTAAGAAATTAGATGATGCACTTTGGGCTTATAGAACAGCATACAAAAATCCTATGGGTATGTCTCCTTATAAAATGGTTTGTGAAAAAGCTTGTCATTTGCCTCTTGAGTTAGAACATAAAGCATATTGGGAAATTAAAGAACTCAACTATGATTTCAAACTTGACGGTGAAAAGAGGTTATTTGATATTAGCTCACTAGATGAATGGAGAACCCAAGCTTATGAAAATGCCAAGTTATTTAAAGAAAAATTTAAAAGATGGCATGATAAAAGAATCCAAAAGCATGAGTTTAAATTGGGAGAATATGTTCTTTTGTACAACTCTCGTTTTAGATTCTTTGCAGGAAAACTCCTCTCCAAATGGGAAGGACCCTATGTTATCGAGGAGGTTTATCGATTTGGATCCATCAGAATAAATAATGTCGAGGGTACTAACCCAAAGGTTGTCAATGGGCAAAGAATAAAACATTATATCTCAGGTACGCCCATTAATGTTGAAAGCAATATTATCGAAACTATGACACCGGAAGAACACATAAAGTAAACCTTCTGGAACACTAGAATCATGAAAAAGAGGAGGTACATGATACGGTAAGTAAAGGGACTCCGAAAAATCTGCAAAAAATTTTTTTGTTAGTTTTGGAATATTTAAAAAAATAGGAAAATAAGAAACTACCAGGAAGGTGACCCTGGTGGGCACAAGACACCAGGGCGCGCCGCCCAGGTGGGTTGTGCCCACCCCGGGTACCTTCCGGACTCCTTTTTCTTCCATTTGTTTGTTTCCCTAGATAAACAAAATCTTTATATACCCCCCGAACCTATTGACCACCGTATCACGGAGAAATTTCCTATTTTCTTTTATTGTTGTTTTCTGACAGATTCATCTAGGCCAGCATCTTGTCTTCCTCACCCTCCAACAACAGAGAAGAAGATGCAGGGTTGTTTCGGTAGGATCTAAGGAGAGAGGAAGCTAAAGAGGTTGGCATGGAGGAAGATGAGGGAAATCCCCTTGGGGTTTACCCTCCGGCTTCCGAGAGAGGGACACTGGCTGGTATCTCCACTCGTCCTAATCCTCATGAAGCCATGATGACATCAAACAATCAAGAGAATTCTGAAGTGAATGAAGGACTCCCACCAAGGAGGCCTTTACTCAGGTTACATCGTAACAATTTTCAAAATTTGATTCACAATTATGGGTTCAAAAATACTCCTCGTGTGCACATACCGTCCAATTGGGACATATCTCATCCAAGAGAAAGTGATGCAGGAACAAACTCCTGGAGCCCGGAAAATAAACACATAATGGCTGAAGTGGAGAAAAACATTGAGTTACTTTGTCGGGCCCTTCAAGAGATTCAAGGCTTGAGGGGGCTACTCATGATTATATTGGAAAACGCTACTACTTCATTGCCACCACCTCCTTCTTCATCACAAAAAGAAAATTGAGTATCGAGTATGGGCACTCCCCTTGGCTTGTGCCAAGCTTGAGGGAGGTGTCCCGGTATCATATCACCTCCACTATCTTTTGCTTTTACTTATCTTAGTTCGATCCGTAGTTATCTTTTGCTTTAGATGAATAAAATTTTAGTTTGATCCTTTCTTTTTGAGAGTTTGCTTAGTGGTCTATCCTTGTGATTGTGTGCTAGATATATAATAAAGTTTAGTTTGAGTTTTGCTTTCTTTACTTTCATGTTTCAATGAAAAGAAAGGAAAAAAATGAAAAAAATCATATGCTAATCTTATGGTAAGTAATGACATCACATAAGTAAGAGTATAAGTAGAAAAATTTCATTGGAGATTTACAAACATAGCATTGGTCAATGATGCAATTCATGAAAGAATTAACTAACAAAGAGAATATTCACATGCAAATAAACTATATTGGACATCTTTTGTGATTGTGAGCCCCCATCAAATTGTTATATGCCAAAATTGTTGATGTTGGACAAGGAACCCAACGTAATGATTCATGTTTTTCCATTTTCACATAGAAGTTATATTGTCATAGATCCTTTAACATGTGGTGCTTTCCCGTATCTTTGCTAGCCAAAAATTCATTGGTGCAATAAGGCAATAAAATTGCTTCTAAAAGTGTTAGATCATTTAGTGTAAGAGAAAATTGAGTGTTGTACAAACTTGTGATGGCAAAGAATAAAAGCGACAGACTGCAGAATAAAGGTTTCTATCATAAGGAGCAATATAACGTGACGTTCTTTTGCATGAAGAGATTGAGCATTCAAACAAAAAGCACATGGCAACCTCTGCTTCCCTCCGCAAAGGGCCTATTTCTTACTTTCATGTATTTACTTTTATGCAAAGAGTCAATGCTTTTCTCTCTATTCATTTTTATTTTCTCTTTTGGCAAGCATCATGTGGTGGGGAAAGATGATGTGGAGCATCCCAAGATCATCCCCATGGACGCACCTACACCTCCAATGACAGCACTTGGACCAATGAAAAGAGCCCGAGCTAAGGCTATCGGAGATAAGGTGAACTCACTCCTCTCTGAACTTCCACTTTCTATGCATGAGACATGGCTACTACCTAAGTCCGAGTTGTTGTGCATGATTAGGTACAAAGAGGACCCTCCCGAGGATGCACATGAAGATGTACAAACCACCAAGTCCACGGATGAAGAGAAACGCCGAAAGGAGAAGAAGGCAGCTCCAGGACCCGGACATCCGGCCGCTGGAGATGACCACTACCGCAACAGCCGCCCAGCCGCCAAGTGCTACAGGCCCCGGATATCGGGCGTCAACCTCGGACATCTGGCGCCTCACCAAGTCCCGGACATCCGGCCTCACCCCCGTAAATCCGGCACCCTCCAAAGAGAGAGCAACAAAGTCAGCTCCTCCAGCCCAGACATCCAGCCTGCCAGCCCGGACATCCGACTCTCCGTGAAGTCCCGGACATCCGGCCCATCGCCCGGACGTCCGGCCTCCCCTGCCTGCGTGCAGTGCATCTGGACCAAGGCCCATGTACCCCTTCGCCCCTTAGACTATATATATACTCCCCCTCCACCTACGTTTTAGGGTTATAAAAGGTTTATCTCATGTTTGTGTGAGAGCTTTGCTCATCCACTTGATTACCTTCTCCACGGAGATTCGAGCCTCCACCGTAGAAGATCCCCCAAGAAGATTCAAGACCCCTTTTAGGGAAGAACTCAAGACCTCCTCACGGAGAAGACCGGCTACCCTTGTATCATCCTTAGTTGTCCGTGGATCATGTATCTTTTCTTATGTACTCGAGGATCTAGCACATGTGTGACTTGTTCTTCTTAGTTTGAGTGTTCCTCTTGTGTTTTCCCTCGTTTCCCTCCTCTGTTCTTCGTGTTCTTCGCGGGATTCGCTCCTTTCGTGGAAGATCGGCCGATTAGGGTTCTACCCTACATCAAAAGATCTTGGCACATATATCCAGTTGGATGTGGGTAGCATGAGTTACTATTGTTGACATCACCCTTGAGGTGAATGTTTTGGGAGGCGAAACTATAAGCCCCTATCTTTCTATGTGTCTGGTTGAAACATTTTGCTCATGTATATGCGGTGAGTGTTAGCAATCGTAGAAGACTATATGATGGTTGAGTATGTGGACTTGCCAAAAAGGCTCCGATACGTGACCCGTTCTGAAAAGATGATGCATTGTAGTTGCAAAGTTAACTGAGAACATAGTTTGTTGATTTCTAATAGAGTTTATGCTTTATACTTCGATGTTGTGATGAATTGTTACTTATTTAGGAGTAGTCTATGGTAAAAGTTTTATGATAAAGGTTTTATGTTAAATTTTGTTGTTTTCATAATAATAACACGATGCTTGTATGTCTGAATTTTGTTTTTATCAACACCTCTCTCTCTCTAAGCATGTGGGCATGTTTTTCGATTATGGTTTTCGCTTAAGGGCAAGCGTGGTCTAAGCTTAGGGGACTTGATATGTCCATTTTGCATCATGTTTACCTACTGTTATTTATATTGTTTTTTGTATAATAATGCTTTTTGGAGTATTTCTAATGCCTTTTCTCTTATAATATGCAAGGTACACACAAAGATGGAAAATACCGGCAGCTAGAATTCTGGACCTGAAAAAAAGCTACGTCAGGCTACCTATCTGCACAACACCAAATGAGCTAAAACTTTACGGGGAATTTTTATGAAATATATAAGAAATATTGGAGCCAATAAGTACCAGAGGGGGCCCACCAGGTGGGCACAACCCACCTGGGTGCGCTAGGGAGCCCAGGCGAGCTGTAGTGGGTTGTGCCCTCCTCGGCCCACCCCCGGTGCCCCTCTTCTGGTATATAAGTCATTTTGACGTATAAAAAAGGGGAGGACTTTCAGGATGAAGCGCTGCCGTCTCGAGATGGAACTTTGGCAGGAGCACTTTTTCCCTAGGGCGTCGCGACTCCGCGGGGGGAACTTCCCTCCTGGAGGGGGAAATCATCATCATCATCATCACCAACAACTCTCCCATCTTGGGGAGGGCAATCTCTATCAACATCTTCAACAACACAATCTCCTCCCAAACCTTAGTTCATCTCTTGTGTTCAATCTTTGTACCGGAACTATAGATTGGTACTTGTGGGTGACTAGTAGTGTTGATTACTATATGGTTTATTTGGTGGATGATTATATGTTCAGATCCATTATGCTATTTAATACCCCTCTAATCTTGAGCATGATTATTATTTGTGAGTAGTTACTTTTGTTCTTGAGGTCACGAAAGAAATCTTATTGCAAGTAGTCATGTGAATTTTATATGTGTTCGATATTTTGATGGTATGTATGTTGTGATTCCCTTAGTGGTGTCATGTGAACGTCGAATAAATGACACTTCACCATATTTGGGCCTAAGGGAATGCATTGTGAAGTAGTTATTAGATGATGGGTTGCGAGAGTGATAGAAGCTTAAACCGTAGTTTATGAGCTATTCCATAAGGGACTGATTTGGATCCAACAGTTTAATGCTATGGTTAGAATTTATTCTTAATACTTTTCTCATAGTTGTGAATGCTTGCGAGGGGGTTAATCATAAGTTGGAGGTTTGTTCAAGTAAGAATAGCACCTAAGCACCGGTCCACCCACATATCAAATTATCAAAGTAGCGAACACAAATCGAACCAACATGATGAAAGTGACTAGATGAAATTCCCGTGTACTCTCATGAAGGCTTTGTTTATCATAAGAGACCGTTTTGGCCTGTCCTTTGCCTCAAAAGGATTGGGATACTTGTTGCCCTTTTGTGACTATTACCATTACTTGCTCGTTACAAATGATATTGCTATCAAACTACTCGTTACATATAATTTCACTTCTTGCAGAGAATACCTTGTTGTAAACCACTTGTCATTTCCTTCTGCTTCTTGTTGGGTTCGACACTCTTACTTATTGAAAGGACTACGATTGATCCCATATACTTGTGGGTCATCACTAGGCGACTCATCAACCAGTTTTAGCAAGTATACTTTCCAAAGATAGATGTTGTCATTTGGGTGATATGACCCTTTAATGAGTCCAGCTCTTCGGTAACCGACTTAAGCTGACCTTCGACATCTTCAGCGCGTTTCACCAATGCTGTTTTTTCTCTTCATACGAGGCCTTTAGAGAATTCAACTTGTCAGATGTAGTTTGCACTGACTATTGCTGCGAAGTGGTTGATGACTCGGCTTTATCACGCAAATTCTTTTTAGACTGAAGCCACTCTTGTAAGTCGGCCGCCTTCGACTCCGCATCATTTAATATATCCTGATTCAAGTCAGAAACATCACTCAAATACTGGAATCTCAAGCCGGCAAAGTTATACGAGTTAACACTAAACGGGTACAAAAAGCTTGTCAAAATATTCTATGTTTCAAAGTCCCAAGCAGCTGCAACCACACTACTTGGCACTTGGGCGCGCATGCATGTCATTTTTTCAAAAACAGGTAAGGCTAAATGAGCCGACTCCTTCTATTAAAATGAGTCGGCCCTTGGGGCTACAAGATGCACCTTTTGTTCATTACCTACAATTAACAAATTAAATACCCGACTCAATAATAGAATTGAGTCAGCCCTTGGGGGCTACATGTCACTTATGAAACTTTAGTTTGGAAGACCCGACTCACTCATAGAGATGAGCCGGCCCTTGGGGGCTACATGACATTTTTTCCAGGTTCAACAAAAAGACCCGACTTGTTAATTTTCACATCAAGTCGGCCCTTGGAGGCTACACAAGTATATACAGAATATAAAGGAGTGAAATTTTCATACCTCATATTTCCTCTTCAGCATGTTCAATAAGCTCGCTTCCATATCCCGGCTTGAAGATAGTTGGGTAAAATAACCTTGATGAAGCTCGTCAGCGCTGAGGTCTTCAAAGTTAGGCAGCTCCAGCTTTGCTTTTCCTTTCTCAGGCATGGCCGACTCATCTTTGGTTGTGACTTTGGCCAGTACATTTGAAGGTTCCGGACCTGTAAAAACTTCTCCAATGATGTTGATCTCATCATTGACTACTGTGGATGATGGAACAATATCTTCAGCTGCCTTTATGGGACTGGAGGCATGAACCGGACTCGGCGGATCAACATTGTCAGTCGCCTCATCTAGGCCGACTTGACTATCCATCTGGTTTGTCTCCATGTTTGCTTCTTCAATAAATGGCGACTCTTTCTACTACGACATCTCAACTCTTTGATTGGCATGGCCTTCTAGCGCATTAGTTTGATCCTTAGGGGTCGTCAAAAGTGGGTCCTCAGAACTAGGAATTTCTTCAGTCGTAGATGACCCACCAATTTTTCTCTTCTCGGCCTTGGCCCCATAATCACAAGAACATATTCAAATGTACAAAATAATGATCATAGTAAACTATGACTCATTTGAAAACACTTACCCCTACTTGATCATCAAGGGCGGCACATGAGTAGTGGATGAATCTCCATATGATGGTGACGACTCCTGATAATTTGTATCAGATGGGTTAAGAGGTTCCCTAATAAGGCCGGCTCATGGAAGAGAAGAGGTTGGACTGTGAGGCACCTCTGTACGCCGCTTATGGGCGACTGGTGCATTAGATAAGCCAGCGACCAGTTGTCAAGAGCCACTTCGAGTCTGGCGCCTTGATGTACCGTCATGTTGTGATTTCTTCAAAAGAAATTTGGATCCAACTGAGCATTTGGGTTAGAAAATTTTACTTTCCGGATGGCTCGTCGAATTTTCTTTGGACGTATCGTTCCCGAGTTGGATGGGATTGAAATCACCTGAACATCGCCGACTCAACTTGTTTCTGTGTCATCTTGTGAAGGGGAGGCATTAGCAAGTTCAACAAAAACACGGCCGAGAGAACCAAGTTCTACCTCTGACTCATCTTCAGCCGCTGGTGACTCATTTTTGGTTGCCGGCTCGTTTGCATCGGATGGCTCTTTCCTTTTTGGAGATGGCTTGGCCTTAGATTTGGATGCTTCTTTCCTCCTTCATAATACATTAGTGACCCGCAACAGAGATAGTATGGGGATCAATATTATGATAAGCAAGTTAACACACATAGTAAGTAAGCAAAATAGAAAGGTACTTACTTGGGGTACATGGTTCTTCAAACAAAAGGGAGCAAGCCCAGTTTTGTTGCAAGCTTCTTAAGACTCGCCCAATAATCTCTTGCTGGCCTTGTTAACTTCAGCAACAGTCAGATTGGCTTGACTAAAGTGTTGCACATTGTTTAACTCGCCAAAATAATTGCACATTAAGTCGGTTCGGTGGCTTAATGGTTGAACCCTTTAGTTGATTCAACATCGGGTTAAATCTACTCCGGTGAGGTCGTTAGCCTTAAAGGATCCTATCTTAGGATAGAGGGGCACGATGTCTTGATGTTTTTCCTCAGTACCCCAACCCAGAAAGACAAGGGTTGCATTGATACGGCCTGGCCTATAACCCGGCAAAGGGGTCTCATTGGCAGGAGCAATATTTTTGCAGTAAAAGTATGTAGCATTCCATCCTTTCGGATGACTCACCAACTTGTCCTTTTCGAAAGGGGCAGTTCTTCTGTCTCTACAATGATACCCCGCCAAGTTCAACACTGGGGCCATCTGCGCACTCTGTTTGATGATTGATATAGAAGAACTCCCGAAAAAGAGTAATACTTGGCTTTGTCGATAGACTTCGCAAAAAACATGAAGTTGGCATAAGTTGGTCACTGAGTTTGGACTGATGTATTGGGGCGTAGGTCGAAAAAGTGAAGAAAATCACTAAGCAATTTTGAGTCGGGTGGTGTAAAACCCCTCTGGACATGATCCACAAAGACAACAAACTCTCCTTAACCAAGCTAGGGGGGTAAAGCTTGATACACAAGGTTATCATACAGGCTTGTGTCGGTGCAACAAACCCTGGGTTCATTGCCCAGACTATGCATAGGCCCAAGAACAAGATTGCAGCACCATGATCAGATCAAAGCACAAGGGATCACTTCTTTGAAGGATCAAAGTGCGGATCAAGAAGACCAAGACTAGCCAGGGAGACAAGATACCACTACGAGAAGAACCTCCATTTCTGGACAGGCTAGCCTAGCGAGGTTGAGGTTACCCCGGAAGAGAGCCTCCAAGATCGCCCTGGCAGGCCTGCCGGGGCTCACGGAGGCAAACCACTCCACCACACCACCTCACAGTGATGTACGTCGTCAATCAGTGCGGTGTCAAGCTCCTAATTAAGTGACTAAGTGGCTGCTCCCTGCCACATGGCATCCACTTCCTACAAAAATACCCCCAAGCGACACCCTTCCTGAGACGTCTCAAGCAAGCAGGCGCAAAGCTGGCAAAATAGCCCGACAGGGCATGCCGGGCAAGCTGTGATGTGACACCGAGCGGCACATTTAGTGCGCTGTGTCAGCGTGAAGTGTTAGGTATGATAGCACTGTTTGCTATCTAATTAGTATGTAAAGACTGATTTGCCACTGTGGTGACCCCTTGATCTACAGAAGGAGGCCGATGGCAACCGTACAAAGGATTCGGACCCCGGCACATTCATACGCGCATAGCCACTCTCGCCCTAAGGCAACCTTACCGGGCAAGAGCATTGCTTTTCTCCACCATTTTCCACCATCAATTCACCAAAGCAGGATAGGGTTTACGCCTCGCGTCACTCCGAACCTGGTTAAAACTACCCGTGTCATCTCTGTAGTGTTATGTTACACTTCTCTGCTCTTGTGCAACATGCCCATCCCCCGGCCGAACCAAAAGCGGCTCATGGCCCCATAGGTGGTCGTGGTTTTCCACAGCATCTTTGGCGCGCCAGGTAGGGGATGACTTGCGTGAACCCGAGAGCGTAAGCAGTGAGTCATCTTCATCGCCATTTTCATCATCGACGGCTCCATCGACTATGGCGCCCAAGAAGAAGCTCGGTGCCACAGCTCACCCATTCACCTCGAAGCCCCGCCGCCCGCGACAGCTGACGCCACAGGGAATGTGGAGGCGCATGATGATGTGGGTGCTGCAGGAGACGTGGGCATCACAGGCGGTGCTGTCACCACCTCTCCCGCGACCGAAGCAGGAGCGGGAGGCACCGGAGAAGGACACCACCAACAACGTCCCGGCGACCACACTCTGCGAGGTACGGGTAGAGAGATTACTCCTTATGTCCCTCCCGACCTAGCCGAGGGGCATAGCTACAGCGGTGACGTTCATTCTGAGGTGAATCGCAATCATATGGCCTCTTCCGCTGTGGGCGCGGTCGCGGGACATGCACCGCCCCGGAGCAAACTGAGCCAGCCAATGCTCCGAACGGAGTCATTGGTCCGTGTGCGCCATCATCTCGTCACCACGCCATCCCAGCGAATGGCTCCCGACGACGGGAGCTCGGCGCAACCACTCCCGGCACCTGATACGTCTCCAACGTATCTATAATTTTTGATTGTTCCTTACTTTTATATTATCTGTTTTGGATGTTTAATGGGCTTTATTATGCATTATTATATTATTTTTGGGACTAACCTATTAACCGAAGGCCCAGTGCAAATTGTTGTTTTTGCCTATTTCAGTTTTTCACAGAAAAGGAATATCAAACGGAATCCAAACGGAACGAAACCTTCGCAAGGATCTTTTTTGGAACGAACGTGATCCAGGAGACTTGGAGTGGACGTCAAGGAAGCAGCGAGGCGGCCACGAGGTAGGAGGGCACGCCCAGGGGGGCCAGGCGCGCCCCCACCCTCGTGGGCCACTCACAGCTCCATTGACCTACTTCTTTCGCCTATCCATACTCATATAGCTTGAAAACATCCAGGAGCACAACGAAACCCTATTTCCACTGCCGCAACCTTCTATACCCACGAGATCCCATCTTGGGGCCTTTTCCAATGCTCCACCAGAGGGGGAATCGATCATAGAGGGATTCTACATCAACACCACAGCCTCTCCGATGATGTCTGAGTAGTTTACCATAGACCTTCGGGTCCATAGTTATTAGCTAGATGGCTTCTTCTCTATCTTTGGATCTCAATACAAATTTCTCCTTGATTCTCTTGGAGATCTATTCGATGTAATTCTGTTTGCGGTGTGTTTGTCGAGATCTGATGAATTGTGGGTTTATGACCAAGATTATCTATGAACAATATTTGGTTCTTCTCTTTATTCTTATATGCACGATTTAAATATCTTTGCAAGTCTCTTCGAATTATCAGTTTGGTTTGGCCTACTAGATTGATCTTTCTTGCAATGGGAGAAGTGCTTAGCTTTGGGTTCAATCTTGCGGTGTCCTTTCCCAGTGACGGCAGGGGCAGCAAGGCATGTATTGTATTGTTTCCTTCGAGGATAAAAAGATGGGGTTTATATCATATTTCTTGAGTTTATCTCTCTACATCATGTCATCTTACCTAATGTGTTACTCTGTTCTTATGAACTTAATAGGTTAGATGCATGCTGGATAGTGATCGATGTGTGGAGTAATAGCAGTAGATGGAGAATGGTTTCCGTCTACTTGTCACAGACGTGATGCATATATACATGATCATGCCTAGATATTCTCATAAATATTCGCTTTTCTATCAATTGCTCAACAGTAATTTGTTCACCCACCGTAGATTATGCTATCTTGAGAGAAGCCACTAGTGAAACCTATGGCCCCCGGGTCTATTCTCCATTATATTATTTTCCTGTCAACCTGCCAATTTCTTTCACCGTTTATTTTGCAATCTTTACTTTTCAATCTATATAACAAAAATACCAAAAATATTTATCTTATTATCTTTATCAGATCTCACTTTTGCAAGTGGCCGTGAAGGGAGTGACAACCCCTTTATCGCATTGGTTGCAAGGTTCTTGATTGTTTGTGCAGGTACGAGGGACTTGCGTGTAGTCTCCTACTGGATTGATACCATGGTTCTCAAAAACCAACGGAAATACTTACGCTACTTTGCTGCATCACTCTTTCCTCTTCAAGGGAAAACCAACACATGCTCAAGAGGTAGCAAGAAGGATTTCTGGCGCCGTTGCCGGGGAGATTTACGCATAAGTCAAGACAAACCAGGTACCCATCACAAACTCTTCTTCCTCGCATTACATTATTTGCCATTTTCCTCTCGTTTTCCTCTCCCCCACTTCACCTTTGCCATTTTATTCGCCCCTATTCCGTTTTATTCGCCCTTCTTTTTCCGCTCGTCTCTTTCTCGCTTGCCTCTTGTTTGCTTGTGTGTTGGATTGATTGTTTGTGACGATGGCTCAGGATAATACTAAATTGTGTGGCTTTTCCAATGCCAACAATAATGATTTTAGTAGCACTATGATTGCTCCTCTTGCCGATGCTGAATCTTGTGAAGTTAATACTGCTTTGCTGAATCTTGTCATGAAAGATCAATTTGCTGGCCTTCCTAGTGAAGATGCCGCTACCCATCTAAACAACTTTGTTGATTTATGTGATATGCAAAAGAAGAAATATGTGGATTATGATATTGTCAAATTGAAGCTATTTCCGTTTTCTCTTAGAGATCGTGCTAAAACTTGGTTCTCCTCTTTGCCTAAAAATAGTATTGATTCATGGAATAAGTGCAAAGATGCTTTTATCTCTAAGTATTTTCCTCCCGCTAAGATCATTTCTCTTAGAAATGATATTATGAATTTTAAGCAACTTGATCATGAGAATGTTGCACAAGCCTGGGAGAGGATGAAATTAATGATACGTAACTGCCCTACACATGGTTTGAATTTATGGATGATTATACAAAAAAATTATGCTGGATTGAATTTTCCTTCTAGAAATCTTTTAGATTCGGCCGCGGGAGGCACTTTTATGGAAATCACTTTAGGATAAGCTACTAAACTCCTAGATAATATTATGGTTAATTATTCCCAATGGCACACCGAAAGATCTACTAGTAAAAGGTTCATGTGATAGAAGAGATTAATGTTTTGAATGGAAAGATGGATGAACTTATGAAGTTGTTTGCTAATAAGAGTGTTTCTTCTGATCCTAATGATATGCCTTTGTCTACTTTGATTGAGAACAATAATGAATCTATGGATGTGAATTTTGTTGGTAGGAACAATTTTGGTAACAATGTGTATAGAGGAAACTTTAATTCTAGGCCTTTCCCTAGTAATTCCTCCAATAATTATGGTAATTCCTACAACAACTCTTATGGAAATTTTAATAAGATGCCCTCTAATAATTTATGATTTCTCAAAAGAATTTCAATGCTTTGCTTCAACAAAAATTGCCTAAGATTGATGAGTTGGCTAGGAACGAGGATATAATTTCTCTTGATATTGATTCTTTGAAACTTAGATCTATTCCACCTAAGCATGATATCAATGAGTCTCTCAAAGCCATGAGAATTTCCATTGATGAGTGCAAAGAAAGAACCTCTAGGATGCGTGCTAAAAAAGATTGCTTTATGAAAGCATGTTCTTCTAGTTTTCATGATAATGATGATGAAGATCTAAAAGTGATTGATGTGTCTCCTATTAAATCTTCATTTTCCAATATGAATCTTGATAAAGATGGGACTGGAGATGAGTCAACTTTAGTTAAAAGGCGTCCCAATGATTCGGAGTTTTTAGATCTTGATGCAAAAATTGGTAAAAGTGGGATTGAAGAGGTCAAAACTTTACATAGCAATGAACTCACTATTTTGGATTTCAAGGAATTTAATTATGATAATTGTTCTTTAATAGATTGTATTTCCTTGTTGCAATCCGTGTTAAATTCTCCTCATGCTTATGATCAAAATAAAGCTTTTACCAAACATATCGTTGATGCTTTAATGCAATCTTATGAAGAAAAACTTGAATTAGAAGTTTCTATCCCTAGAAAACTTTATGATGAGTGGGAACCTACTATTAAAATTAATATTAAAGATCATGAGTGTTGTTCTTTATGTGATTTGGGTGCTAGTGTTTCCACGATTCCGAAAACTTTGTGTGGTGTGCTAGGTTTTCGTGAATTTGATGATTGTTCTTTAAAGTTGCATCTTGCGGATTCCACCATTAAGAAACCTACGGCAAGAATTAATGATGCTCTTATTGTTGCAAATAGGAATTATGTGCCCGTATATTTCAATGTTCTTGATATAGATTGCAATCCTACTTGTCCTATTATTCTTGGTAGACCTTTCCTTAGAACGATTGGTGCAATTATTGATATGAAAGAAGGAAACATTAGATTCCAATTTCCATTAAGGAAGGGCATGTAACACTTTCCTAGGAAGAAAATTAAATTACCTTATGAATCTTTATGAGAGCCACTTATGGATTGCATTCCAAAGATGACAATACCTAGATCTATTCTTGTTTTTATGCCTAGCTAGGGGCATTAAATGATAGCCCTTGTTGGGAGGCAACCCAATTTTATTTTTGTTTCCTGTTTTTTGTTCTTGTTTAGTAATAAATAAATCATCTATCCTTTGTTATGATTGTGTTTTTATGTTTTAATTAGTGTTTGTGCCAAGTAAATCCTTTAGGATCTTCTTCGATGATTGTTGTTTGATCTTGCTGAAAAAACAGAAAGTATGCGCTCACGAGAATAATTTTCATTTTTAACCAGAGAGTGATAAAATACTGATTCCAATTGAAGTAAATCAACATACAAATTATTTAGGTCGTCCTAATTTGGTAGAATTGTTAGAGTAACAGAAGTATTTGAAACCTACAGATTACTATAGACTGTTCTGTTTTTCATGTGTTGTTTGCTTATTTTGATGAATCTATGGCTAGTATCGGGGGGTATGAACCATAGAGAAGTTGGAATACAGTAGATTTAACACCAATATAAATAAATAATTAGTTCATTACAGTACCTTGAAGTGGTGGTTTGTTTTCTTATACTAACGGAGCTCAAGAGATTTTCTGTCGAGTTTTGTGTTCTGAAGTTTTCATGTTTTGGGTAAAGATTTGATGGATTTTGGAATAAGGAGTGGCAAGAGCCTAAGCTTGGGGATGCCCATGGCACCTCAAGGTAAAATTAAAGTACAACCAAAAGCCCAAGTTTGGGGATTCCCCGGAAGGTATTCCCTCTTTCGTCTTCGTCCCTCGGTAACTTTACTTGAGGCTATATTTTTATTCACCACATGATATGTGTTTTGCTTGGAGCTTCTTGTATGATTTGAGTCTTTGCTTTTTAGTTTATGATAATCATTCTTGCTGTACACACCTTTTATAGAGACACACATAAATTGGAATTTATTAGAATACTCTATGTGCTTCACTTTTATCTTTTGAGCTAGATAATTTTGCTCTAGTGCTTCACTTATGTCTTTTTAAGAGCACAGTGGTGGTTTTATTTTTTTAGAAATTATTGATCTCTCATGCTTCACTTATATCATTTTTAGAGTATTTTGGAACAGCATAGTAATTTTCTTTGGATATAAAATTAGTCCTAATATGATAGGCATCCATGATGGGTATAATAAAAACTTTCATATAAAGTGCATTGAATACTATGAGAAGTTTGATACTTGATGATTGTTTTGAGATATGACGATGGTAATATTAGAGTCATGCTAGTTGAGTAGTTTTGGATTTGAGAGATACTTGTGTTAAAGTTTGTGATTCCCGTAGCATGCATATATGGTGAACCGTTATGTGATAGAGTCGGAGCATGATTTATTTATTGATTGTCTTCCTTATGAGTGGTGGTCGGGGACGAGCAATGGTCTTTTCCTACCAATCTATCCCCCTAGGAGCATGCTCGTAGTACTTTGTTTCGATAACTAATAGATTTTTGCAATAAGTATGTGAGTTCTTTATGACTAATGTTGAGTCCATGGATTATACGCACTCTCACCCTTGCACCATTACTAGCCTCTCTAGTACCGCGCAACTCTCGCCGGTACCATAAACCCACCATATATCTTCCTCAAAACAGCCACAATACCTACCTATTATGGTATTTCCATAGCCATTCCTAGATATATTGCCATGCAACTTTCCACCGTTCCATTTATTATGACACGCTTCATCATTGTCATATTGCTTTGCATGATCTTGTAGTTGACATTGTATTTGCGGCAAAGCCACCGTTCATAATTCTTTCATACATGTCACTCTTGATTCATCACATATCCTGGTACATTGTCGGAAGCATTCACATAGAGTCATATTTTTGTTCTAGTATCGAGTTGTAATTCTTGAGTTGTAAGTAAATAAAAGTGTGATGATCATCATTATTAGAGCATTGTCCCAGTGAGGAAAGGATGATGGAGACTATGATTCCCCCCAAGTCGGGTATGAGAATCCGGACAAAAAAATAGGCAATAAAAAAGAGAGGAGAAAAGGCCCAAATAAAAAAAGAGAGAGAAAAAGAGAGAAGGGGCAATGCTACTATCCTTTTAGCACACTTGTGCTTCAAAGTAGCACCATGATCTTCATGATAGAGAGTCTCCTATGTTGTTACTTTCATATACTAGTGCGAATTTTTCATTATAGAACTTGGCTTGTATATTCCAATAATGGGCTTCCTTAAAATGCCCTAGGTCTTCGTGAGCAAGCAAGTTGGATGCACACCCACTTAGTTTCTTGTTGAGCTTTCATACACTTATAGCTCTAGTGCATCCGTTTCATGGCAATCCCTACTCATTCACATTGATATCTATTGATGGGCGTCTCCATAGCCCGTTGATATGTCTAGTTGATGTGAGAATATCTTCTCCTTTTTTGTCTTCTCCACAACCACCATTCTATTCCACCTATAGTGCTATATCCATGGCTCACGCTCATGTATTGCGTGAAGATTGAAAAAGTTTGAGAACGTAAAAAGTATGAAACAATTGCTTGGCTTGTCATCGGGGTTGTGCATGATTTAAATATTTTGTGTGGTGAAGATAGAGCAAAGCCAAACTATATGATTTTGTAGGGATAACTTTCTTTGGCCATGTTAATTTGAGAAGACATAATTGCTTAGTTAGTATGCTTGAAGTATTATTGTTTTCATGTCAATATTAAACTTTTATCTCGAATCTTTCGGATCTGAACATTCATGCCATAATAAAGAGAATTACTTTAAAAATTATGTTAGGAAGCATTGCAAATAAAAAATTCTGTTTTTATCATTTACCTACTCGAGGACGAGCAGGAATTAAGCTTGGGGATGCTTGATATGTCTCCAACGTATCTATAATTTTTTATTGTTCCATGCTTTTATATTATCTATTTTGGATGTTCAATGGGCTTTATTATGAACTTTTATTTTATTTTTGGGACTAACCTATTAACCGAAGGCCTAGTGCAAATTGTTGTTTTCTGCCTATTTCAGTGTTCCGCAGAAAAGGAATATCAAACAGAATCCAAACGGAATCCAAACAGAATGAAACCTTCGCGAGGATCTTTTTTGGAACAAACATGATCCAGGAGACTGGGAGTGTACGTCAAGGAAGCAGCAAGGCAGCCACGAGGTAGGAGGGCGCACCCAGGGGGACCAAGCGCGCCCCCAACCCTCGTGGGCCCCTCACAGCTCCGCCGACCTACTTCTTTCGCCTGTATATACTCATATACCCTAAAAACATCTAGGAGCACCACGAAACCCTATTTCCACTGCCGCAACCTTCTATACCCGTGATATCCCATCTTGGGGCCTTTTCCGGCACTCTGCCGAAGGGGGAATCGATCATGGAGGGCTTCTACATCAACACCATAGCCTCTCCGATGATGTGTGAGTAGTTTACCACAGACCTTCGGGTCCATAGTTATTAGCTAGATGGTTGTTCTCTCTCTTTGGATCTCAATACAAAGTTCTCCTCGATTCTCTTAGAGATCTATTCGATGTAATTCTTTTTGCGGTGTGTTTGTCGAGATCCAATGAATTGTGGGTTTATGACCAGGATTATCTATGAAGAATATTTGGTTCTTCTATGAATTCTTATATGCATGATTTAAATATCTTTGCAAGTCTCTTCGAATTATTAGTTTAGTTTGGCCAACTAGATTGATCTTTCTTGCAACGGGAGAAGTGCTTAGCTTTGGGTTCAATCTTGCGGTGTCCTTTCCCAGTGACAGCAGGGGCAGCAAGGCACGTATTGTATTGTTGCCATCGAGGATAAAAAGATGGGGTTTATATCATATTGCTTGAGTTTATCCCTCTACATCATGTCATCTTGCCTAATGTGTTACTCTGTTCTTATGAACTTAATACTCTAGATGCATGTTGGATAGTGGTCGATGTGTGGAGTAATAGTAGTAGATGTAGAATCATTTCGGTCTACTTGTCACGGACATGATGCCTATATACATGATCATGCCTAGATATTCTCATAACTATTCACTTTTCTATCAATTGCTCGACAGCAATTTGTTCACCCAACGTAGATTATGCTATCTTGAGAGAAGCCACTAGTGAAACCTATGGCCCCCGAGTCTATTCTCCATTATATTATTTTCCCGTCAAATTGCCAATTTCTGTCGCTGTTTATTTTGCAATCTTTACTTTTCAATCTATACAACAAAAATACCAAAAATATTTATCTTATTATCTTTATCAGATCTCACTTTTGCAAGTGGCCGTGAAGGGACTGACAACCCCTTTATCGCGTTGGTTGCAAGGTTCTTGATTGTTTTTCCAGGTACGAGGGACTTGCGTGTAGTCTCCTACTTAATTGATACCTTGGTTCTCAAAAACTGAGGGAAATACTTACGCAACTTTGCTACATCACCCTTTCCTCTTCAAGGGAAAACAAACGGGTGCTCAAGAGGTAGCAGCACCATCAGGAGCCGTGCGATGCTGTGGTCTACATCATCATCACCAATGTCGAGCACCACTTCGGAGGCCAAGGCGCGGGCCCAGCTACTGCTGAGGTTTCCGCCGGCAGCACATCAGATGGATGAGTGGAGAGCCACAATTCAGAGTCTAATTGGCTTTGCCGAGGCTAGAGGCTCGCAGCAAGCTGGCCCGCCACGACATCCCCATACGATGATGGCGGCCCACACTGCTGGCTGATGACCCACAAGTATAGGGGATCTATCGTAGTCCTTTCGATAAGTAAGAGTGTCGAACCCAACGAGGAGCAGAAGGAAATGACAAGCGGTTTTTAGCAAGGTATTCTCTGCAAGCACTGAAATTATAGGTAATAGGTAGTTTTGTGATAAGATAATTTGTAACGAGCAACAAGTAACAAAAGTAAATAAAGCGGAGCAAGGTGGCCCAATCCATTTTGTAGCAAAGGACAAGCCTGGAGAAACTCTTATATAGAAGAAAGCGCTCCCGAGGACACACAGGAATATCGTCAAGCTAGTTTTCATCATGTTCATATGATTCGCGTTCGGTACTTTGATAATTTGATATGTGGGTGGACCGGTGCTTGGGTGCTGTCCTTACTTGGACAAGCATCCCACTTATGATTAACCCCCATTGCAAGCATCTGCAACTACAACAGAAGTATTAAGGTAAACCTAACCATAGCATGAAACATATGGATCCAAATCAGCCCCTTACGAAGCAACGCATAAACTAGGGTTTAAGCATATGTCACTCTAGCAACCCATCATCTACTGATTACTTCCCAATGACTTCCTCTAGGCCCAAATAATGGTCAAGTGTCATGTAGTCGATGTTCACATAACACCACTAGAGGAGAGACAACATACATCTCATCAAAATATCGAACGAATACCAAATTCACATGACTACTAATAGCAAGACTTCTCCCATGTCCTCGGGGACAAACGTAACTACTAACAAAGCATATTCATGTTCATAATCAGAGGGGTATTAATATGCATATATGATCTGAACATATGATCTTCCACCAAATAAATCGACTAGCATCAACTACAAGGAGTAATCAACACTACTAGCAACCTACAGGTACCAATCCCAGATTTAGAGACAAGAATTGGATACAAGAGATGAACTAGGGTTTGAGAGGAGATGGTGCTGGTGAAGATGTTGATGGAGATTGGCCTCCTCCCAATAAGAGGAGCGTTGGTGATGACGATGGTGATGATTTCCCCCTCTCGGAGGGAAGTGTCATCGGCAGAACGGCTCCGCCGGAGCCCTAGATTGGTTCCGCCTCGTGGCAGCGGAGTCTCGTCCCGAAAGCTTGCTTATAATTTTTCCCTCAACGAAAGACTCCATATAGAAGAAGATGGGCATCGGAGGGCCATCAGGGGGCCCATGAGGCAGGTGGCGTGCCCAGGGGGTAGGGCGCACCCCCCACCCTCGTGGCTGGTGAGTGGCCCCCCTCTGGTACTTCTTGCGCTCAGTATTTTTTATATATTCTGAAAATAGCTTCCGTGAAGTTTCAAGACTTTTGGAGCTGTGCAGAATAGGTCTCTAATATTTGCTCCTTTTCCAGCCCAGAATCCCAGCTATCGGCATTCTCCCTCTTTATGTAAACCTTGTAAAATAAGAGAGAATAGGCATAAGTATTATGACATAATGTGTAATAACAGCCCATAATGCAATAAATATCGATATAAAAGCATGATGCAAAATGGACGTATCAACTCCCGCAAGCTTAGACCTCGCTTGTCCTCAAACGAAAGCCGAAATCGAAAAATATGTCCACATGTCTAGAGATAGAGGTGTCGATAAAAATAAAATACGGACATGAGGGCATCATGATCATTCTTAGAACAACAGCTTATATAATTATTGTCATATGATCTCTTATGCTAGAGTAACAATTCAATCACAATTTCAAATATGAATCATAAACTTCATTGAAAACTAACAAACTATAATCTCACTCATTGAAGCAATTGCAATTTATCATAACATAGGAAAGAGTCAATATAAGAGCTTTTCAGCAAGTCCACATACTCAACTATCATATAGTCTTTCACAATTGCTAACACTCACGCAATACTTATGGGTATGGAGTTTTAATCGAACACAGAGAAAGATAGGGGCTTATAGTTTTGGCTCCCAACGTTTTACCTCAAGGGTAATGTCAACAATAATTGTTCATGAAGACTCACATCCAATTAGCTATATATATCAGGATCTTTCCAACATATTGTGCTTGCCAAAGGATAAAATGTAAAAGGAAAGGTGAAGATCACCATGACTCTTATGTAAGGTAGGAGATAAAAGTAAAAGATAGGCCCTTCGCAGAGGGAAGCAGAGGTTGTCATGCGCTTTTATGGTTGGATGCGCAAAATCTTAATGCGAAAGAACGTCACTTTATATTGCCACTTGTGATATAGACGTTTATTATGCAGTCCGTCGCTTTTATTTCTTCCACATCACAAGATCGTATATAGCTTATTTCCTCCACGCCAATCAATCATACATATTTAGAGAGCGATTTTTATTTCTTGCACCGATGACAACTTACTTGAAGGATCTTACTCAATCCATTCGTAGATATGGTGGACTCTCATGGCAAATCTGGGTTTAGGGATATTTGGAAGAACAAGTAGTATCTCTACTTGGTGCAAAGAATTTTGCTAGCATGAGGGGGAAAGGCAAGCTCGATCATGTTGGATGATCCATGACAATATAATTTATCTCAGATGTAAGAAAACATAACCCATTACGTTGTCTTCCTTGTCCAACATCAACTCTTTAGCATGTCATATTTTAATGAGTGCTCACAATCATAAAAGATGTCCAAGATAGTGTATTTATATGTGAAGACCTCTTTTTCTTTATTACTTCCTATTAATTGCAACGATGACCAAAACTATGTTTGTCAATCTCAACAACTTTTATTCATCATACTCTTTATATGTGAGCTCATTACTCTCCATAAGATCCATATGATCTCTTTGTTTCTTTTTATTTCTTCTCCTTTCTTTTATTCACTCAGGATCATAGCAAGATAATCAAGCCCTTGACTCAACACTAATCTTTATTATATAGCTCACGGACTCGATTACATAGAGGGATCATAAAGCAAAACTCAAAACTAGATCATACCAAAAAAATTATTCTACTAGATCGAGATATTACTAAAAGTATCAGACTAAGAAAAATGATAAAGATAGAGATGTGATGGTGATACGATACCGGGGCACCTCCCCCAAGCTTGGCAGTTGCCAAGGGGGAGTGCCCATACCCATATGATTATGTCTCCTTTGTTGGTGAAGAAGATGGTGGTGATGATGAAGTAGGCTTGTCGTCCATCTTCCAAGGCATAGGCTCACCATCATAGAAGGATGAACGAGTCTCCGAGATCCGCAAATCTGCAGCCAAACTCATCCTCTTGAATCTATATTCATACTCACAGTTTTGATTTTGCAGGTCATAGATTTGGGCTTGGAGGTGCTCGATCTTCTCGTGAAGCTTGAAGATGGTCTCCCCAATGTTCTTGGCATCCAGCTTGTGGTTGTTGGTGAACTTCGCGATCATCATATGGTTGGCGTTGAGTCCTCGTTCCACCATCTCTTGGCACTTGAAAAATTTTTGCTCCATTGCCTCGAGCCTTGTCTCCATGCTTCCGGTCCTCCTTGGTCCCTCAACATCGCGGATGTGCAGCACCCCCTCATGCATCTCAATGGTTTGAGGGTGTTGCAGCACTTCTGCGAGGTAGGGGTTGATGACTTTCTCGAAAAACTTGTCCTTGCGGGCACTTGGAGACGTCATGATGATCTAGATCTGTCAGAAAAACAGCTCGAAAAAAGAACAGAGGACGATTGCATGATACATGAGTCAAAACCTTCGGGAGATTATATAATGAATTTTTACCAACGAAAATACGTAATGTGCAAGAAAATGGAGTCCAGAGAGCGCATGAGGTGCCCACGAGGCAGGGGGTGTGCCCAGGGGGTAGGGCACGCCGTCCACCCTCGTGTCCTTCCTGGACTGCTTCTTATTTTTCTATTTTTCTAAATATTCCAAAACGGAGAAAAATTGCCATTAGAACTGTTTTGGAGTCGGTTTACTTACCGTACCACATACCTATTCCTTTTCGGAGTCTGAAACGTTCCGAAAAGTGTCCCTTATGTATTCCTCTGGGGTTACGGTTCCAATAACATTGGTTTCAACATTTATAGGATTACCTGAGATATAAAGTCTGATTCTTTGACCGTTCACCACCTTCGGATTTGTGCCTTTGAAGTTGTTGATTTTTATGGCACCGGAACGATAGACCTCCTCGATAACGTAAGGACCTTCCCATTTAGAGAGAAGTTTTCCTACAAAAAATCTTAAACGAGAGTTGTATAGCAATACATAATCACCTACATTAAACTCACACTTTTGTATCCTTTTGACATGCCATCTTTTAACTTTTTGTTTTAAACAATTTGGCATTATCATAGGATTGGGTTCTCCATTCATCAAGTGAGCTAATG
Source organism: Triticum urartu (assembly GCF_056163025.1). NCBI lineage: Eukaryota > Viridiplantae > Streptophyta > Magnoliopsida > Poales > Poaceae > Triticum > Triticum urartu. Next base: position 267,143,068 of record NC_141878.1, on the reverse strand, counting down.
TAAAATAACCTTTTCTCACCGGCAAGTTTGAAATCATAATTGAGCTCTTTAATAGCCCAATAAGCCTTATGTTCTAGTTCGAGAGGTACGTGACATGCTTTTCATAAACCATTTTATACGGAGACATACCTATAGGATTTTTATATACAGTTCTATAGGCCCATAATGCATCATCAAGTTTCTTGGACCAATTCTTTCTAGATCTATTAATAGTCTTTTGCAAAATTAATTTGAGTTCTCTCTTACTCAATTCTACTTGACCACTAGACTGTGGGTAATAAGGAGATGCAATTCTATGATTAACATCATACTTAGCAAGCATTTTACGGAAAGCATCATGAATGAAATGTGAACCACCATCAGTCATTAAATATCTAGGGACTCCAAACCTCGGAAAAATGACTTCTTTAAGCATCTTAATAGAGGTGTTATGATCAGCACTACTAGTTGGAATAGCTTCTACCCACTTAGTAACGTAATCAACAGCAACTAAAATATGTGTATACCCATTAGAGGCAGGAAAAGGTCCCATATAATCAAAGCCCCAAACATCAAACGGTTCAATAACAAGTGAATAATTCATAGGCCTTTCTTGACGTCTACTAATATTACCAATTCTTTGACATTCATCACAAGATAAGACAAACTTACGGGCATCCTTGAAGAGAGTAGGCCAATAAAAACCGGATTGCAATACCTTATGTGCAGTTCTATCTCTAGCGTGGTATCCTCCATAAGCTTCGGAGTGACACTTGCGTAGGATGTGTTCCTGGCCATGCTCAGGTACACAACGCCTAATAACACCATCTACTCCTTCTTTATAAAGATGTGGGTCGTCCAAAAGTAATGTCTTAAATCATAGAAAAACTTTTTCTTTTGCTGGTATGTGAATCTAGGTGGTATAAATTTAGCAACAATGTAATTAGCATAATCAACATACCATGGAGCAGTATGAGAAGCGTTTATGACATTTAATTGTTCATCAGGGAAGCTATCATCAATAGGTAGTGGGTCATCAAGAACATTTTCTAACCTAGACAAGTTATCTGCAACGGGGTTCTCAGCTCCCTTTCTATCAATAATATGCAAATCAAATTCTTGTAGCAAGAGAACCCATCTAATAAGTCTAGGTTTAGCATCTTTCTTTTCCATAAGATATTTAATACCAGCATGATCCATGTGAATAGTTACTTTAGAATCAACAATATAAGGTCTGAACATATCACAACCAAATACAACTGCTAAGAATTCTTTTTCAGTAGTAGCATAATTTCTCTGGGCATTGTCTAGAGTTTTACTAGCATATTGAATGACATTTAACTTCTTATCAACTCTTTCCCCTATAATAGCACCTATAGCATAATCACTAGCATCACACATAATTTCAAAAGGTAAATTCCAATCAGGTGGCTGAACAATAGGTGCAGAGATCAATGCTTTCTTAAGTATTTCAAATGCTTCTACACAATCATCATCAAAGACGAATGGTATATCTTTTTGTAATAAATTAGTCAAAGGCCGGGAAATTTTTGAGAAGTCCTTAATGAACCTCCTATAAAAACCGGCGTGACCCAGAAAACTTCTTATACCTTTGATGTCCTTGGGACACATCATCTTTTCAATAGCATCAACTTTAGCTTTATCAACTTCAATGCCCCTTTCAGAAATTTTGTGCCCCAAGACAATACCTTCGTTAACCATAAAGTGGCACTTCTCCCAATTCAAGACAAGGTTAGTTTCTTCACATCTCTGCAAAACTCGATCAAGGTTGCTTAAGAAATCATCAAAAGAGGATCCATAAATGGAGAAATCATCCATGAAAACCTCACAAAGCTTTTCACAAAAGTTAGAGAATATAGACATCATGCATCTTTGAAAGGTAGCAGGTGCATTACATAAACCAAAAGGCATACGTCTATAAGCAAAAGTACCAAAAGGGCAAGTAAAAGTGGTCTTTGATTGATCATCAGCTGACACAGGTATTTGAGAGAAACTAGAATAACCATCTAGAAGGAAAAAATGTGTATGTTTGGATAATCTTTCTAGCATTTGATCAATGAAAGGTAAGGGGTAATGATCTTTTTAGTGGCCTTATTTAATTTGCGGAAATCAATTACCATCCTATAACCTATAATAATTCTTTGCGGAATCAATTCATCTTTATCATTAGGAACGACAGTAATACCTCCCTTCTTAGGAACACAATGGACATGACTTACCCACTGACTATCAGCAACAGGATAAATTATACCTGCCTGAAGGAGCTTTAGTATTTCTTTTCTTACCACTTATTTCATCTTAGGATTCATCCGTCGTTGGTGATCAATAACTAGTTTGGCATCTTTCTCCAAATTTATTTTGTGTTGACATAGAGTGGGACTAATGCCCTTAAGATCATCAAGAGTATATCCAATAGCAGCACGGTGCTTCTTCAGAGTTTTCAATAATTTTTCTTCCTCATTCTCTGAAAGGTTAGCACTAATAATAACAGGATATATCTTCTTTTCATCAAGATAAGCATATTTAAGAGTATCAGGCAATGGTTTAATCTCAAACACGGGATCACCCTTGGGTGGAGGAGGATCCCCTAAGATTTCAACAAGCAAGTTGTGTTTCAGAATAGGTCCCTATTTAAAGAACACTTCATCTATTTCCCTTCTTTCATTCATAAACATATCATTTTCATGGTCTAGCAAATATTATTCTAAAGGATCACTAGGAGGTACGACAATAGAAGCAAGACCAATAATTCCATATTTACTAGGCAATTCCTCATCACGGTGTTGTCTACGAAATTTAGAAAAGTTGAACTCATGAGAATAAACCAATAGTAACAACATCCTTTTTGCAGTCTATCCTAACATTAACAGTGTTTAAGAAGGGTCTACCAAATATAATGGGACAAAATCTATCTTGTGGGGAAGCAAGAACAAGAAAATCAGCAGGATATTTAGTTTTCCCACACAAGACTTCAACATCTCTAACAATCCCAATTGGTGAAATAGTATCTCTATTGGCAAGTTTAATTGTGACATCAATGTCTTCTAACTCAGCAGGTGCAATATCATGCATAATTTCTTTGTATAAGTCAATAGGTATTGCACTAGCACTAGCACCCATATCACACAAGCCATGATAACAATGATCTCCTATTTTAACAAAAATAACAGGCATGCCTACCACAGGTCTATGTTTATCTTTAGCACAAGGTTTAGCAATTCTAGCAGTTTCATCACAGAAATAAATAACATGCCCATCAATATTATCAGCCAAGAGATCCTTAACAATGGCAATATTAGGTTCAACTTTAACTTGCTCAGGAGGTGTATAGGTTCTAATATTGGTTTTACGAACCACAATTGAAGCTTTAGCATGATCTTTTATCCTAACAGGAAAAGGTGGTTTCTCAACATAAGCAGTAGGAATAATAAGATCATTATAAGTGATAGTCTTTTCTTCAACTTTAATAGGTGCAGCTACTTTTACTTCTATGGGAGGATGATATTTAAACCACTTCTCCTTAGGGATATCAATATGAGTAGCAAAAGATTCACAGAAAGAAGCTACTATCTCAGAGTCAAGTCCATATTTAGTGCTAAATTTACGGAAAACATCGGTATCCATAAAAGATTTAACACAATCAAACTTAGGTGTCATACCTGACTCCTTACCTTCGTCGAGATCCCAATCTTCAGAGTTGCGTTTAATTCTTTCCAATAAATGCCATTTGAATTCAATAGTCTTCATCATAAAAGAGCCAGCACAAGAAGTATCAAGCATGGTGCGATTGTTATCAGAAAGCCGAGCATAATTTTTTTGGATAATCATTTCTCTTGAGAGCTCATGATTGGGGCATGAATATAACATTGATTTAAGCCTCCCCCAAGCTTGAGCGATGCTTTCTCCTTCGCGAGGCCAAAACTTATATATATAATTACGATCATGATGAACAAGATGCATAGGATAAAACTTCTGATGAAATTCCAATTTCAATCGTTTGTAGTTTCATGATCCCATATCATCACATAGCCTATACCATGCCAATGCATCTCCCTTCAAAGATAAAGGGAAGACCTTCTTCTTGATAACATCATCGGGCATACCTGCAAGCTTAAATAATCCACAAACTTCATCCACATATATTAGGTGCTCATCAGGATGTAATGTTCCATCTCCTGCAAAAGGATTAGCTAGCAGTTTTTCTATCATACCCGAAGGAAATTCAAAGTAGACATTTTCATTTTCAGTAGGTTCAGTAGGTTGAGGAGCAACTCTTTGCTCTACTAGTCGGGGTGAAGATACCCCGAACAAACCCCTCAAAGGATTACTTTCCATAGTCACAAGTGACAGTAAATTTTAGCACATCATATAAATTTTTCCTTACCAAATTCCACCTACCAAAGGCGCTTCACTCCCCGGCAACGGTGCCAGAAAAGAGTCTTGATGACCCACAAGTATAGGGGATCTATTATAGTCCTTTCAATAAGTAAGAGTGTCGAACCCAACGAGGAGCAGAAGGAAATGATAAGCAGTTTTCAGCTAGGTATTCTCTGCAAGCACTGAAATTATAGGTAATAGGTAGTTTTGCGATAAGATAATTTGTAACGAGCAACAAGTAACAAAATTAAATAAGGTGCAGCAAGGTGACCCAATCCTTTTTGTAGCAAAGGACAAGCCTGGACAAACTCTTATATAGAAGAAAGCGCTCCCGAGGACACACAGGAATATCGTCAAGCTAGTTTTCATCACGTTCATATGATTCGTGTTCGGTACTTTGATAATTTGATATGTGGGTGGACCGGTGCTTGGGTGCTATCCTTACTTGGACAAGCATCCCACTTATGATTAACCCCCATTGCAAGCATCCGCAACTACAACAGAAGTATTAAGGTAAACCTAACCATAGCATGAAACATATGGATCCAAATCAGCCCCTTACGAAGCAACGCATAAACTAGGGTTTAAGCTTCTGTCACTCTAGCAACCCATCATCTACTTATTACTTCCCAATGCCTTCCTATAGGCCCAAATAATGGCGAAGTGTCATGTAGTCGACGTTCACATAATACCACTAGAGGATAGACGACATACATCTCATCAAAATATTGAACGAATACCAAATTCACATGACTACTAATAGCAAGACTTCTCCCATGTCCTCAGGAACAAACGCTACTCACAAAGCATATTCATGTTCATAATCAGAGGGCTATTAATATGAATATAGGATCTGAACATATGATCTTCCACTAAATAAACAGACTAGCATCAACTACAAGGAGCAACCAATACTACTAGCAACCTACAGGTACCAATCCCAGACTTAGAGACAAGAATAGGATACAAGAGATGACCTAGGGTTTGAGAGGAGATGGTGCTGGTGAAGATGTTGATGGAGATTGGCCCCCTCCCAATGAGAGGAGCATTGGTGATGACGATGGTGATGATTTCCCCCTCTCGGAGGGAAGTGTCTCCGACAGAACAGCTCCGCCGAAGCCCTAGATTGGTTCCGCCAAGGTTCCGCCTCGTGGCGGCGGAGTCTCGTCCCGAAAGCTTACTTATAATTTTTTCCTCAACGAAAGACTCCATATAGCAGAAGATGGGCATCGGAGGGCCACAAGGGCGCCGACGAGGCAGGGGGGGCGTGCCTAGGGGGGTAGGGCGCGCCCCCACCCTCGTGGCTGGTGAGTGGCCCCCCTCTGCTACTTCTTGCGCTCAGTATTTTTTATATATTATGAAAATAGCTTCCGTGAAGTTTCAGGACTTTTGGAGCTGTGCAGAACAGGTCTCTAATATTTGCTGCTTTTCCAGCCCAGAATCCCAGCTGCCGGCATTCTCCCTCTTTATGTAAACCTTGTAAAATAAGATAGAATAGGAATAAGTATTGTGACATAATGTGTAATAACAGCCCATAATGCAATAAATATGGATATAAAAGCATGATGCAAAATGGACGTATCACTGGCCGTGCGGAAGGGGCCACCCCGACGTTGCAATCCCCACCACGGCAACCAGCGCGAGGGCCACGAGACCAAAAGCTTGATGGCGTCTCGATGGCTTCGTCCGATCCTCGAGCACGTCAAGGCCAACGAAGATCCCCGGAGGACAGACAGATGGAGGGCGCGCATGTCACCATCGAGCAACGTCACGACAGCCACAACCAGTCCAATGGGCGTGATGGACCCAATGTCGATGAGCCTGCGCTCGGCAGAGGCGGGTACCTGCCTTTCGAGGTTGGGTGCCATGCCTTCACCCGTGAGTTGTAGCAAGTCCGTTGGCCGTTCGCTCGCACGTTCAAGCCAGAGATTCCAGAGAAGTATAAAGGGAGACTGAACCCGACAGGTATCTTGAGAATCTACACCATCGCTATTCAAGCTATCGGGGGAAGAGATGAGAAGGTTTTTGCCAACTACTTCCCTTTAGTGCTCAAGCCAAACATGAGGTCTTGGCTGATGCATTTGCTGGAAAACTCCATCTCGACCTGGGCTGACCTCTGCCATGAGTTCATTGGCGCCTTCCCGGGCGGCCACCAAGAACCAGGACGACCTAGCGACTTTCAGCTTGTCCCGTAGAAGGAAGGAGAGACTCTGCGAAAGTACATGCAGAGGTTCAGCAGAGGCCACAGGAATATTCCAGATATCCACCCGGCAGCTGTGATAGCTGCGTTCCAGTCCAAATTTCGCAACCGTCAGATACGTCCCAAGATGAACGTTCGCTTACCCAAGACTGTGAAGAAACTTTACACCTTGGTGGACAAGTGTGCTCGGCTGGGGGAGGGGGGGAAACTCCCTGGAGAAGAGGATGGCATCGACGTTAACTCAGAAGATGACGACGAGGCCACCAATCAAAAGAAGAAGAAGAAGTGTAACAAGAAGTGCAAGGATAAAGCGGTACTGACCGTTGAGGGATCGGGCATGCCTAGTACCGACAAGAAGGCTAAGGCCGAAGCCCCCAGCAAGAATGTTGCCGCGTGCACTGACTACCGGGAGGCTGCGGCTGCCGAGAAGGCTGGGAAAGGTGATGGGCCGTATTGCAAGATTCATCGGACCAAGGGCCACGATTTCGAGGAAAAAGGTCAGAATGGCGCTGGTGGGAAGGGCCGAGGTGATGAAGCAAAATGCACCGGCAAGGCTCTTCGGAACCAAGGAAAACCCGCCAGGGGCCGAGAGAAGGAAGATTGCAATGATCAAAGTGATGGAGGGGATGAAGAGAAAACTAGCGAGCAGAAATTCCAGAAGGCCATCGACGCCCTATGCATTGACGGAGGTGCATCTCTGCACTCCTGTCACCGCCAACTTAAACGGTGGGCGTGTGAGGTCAATGTCGTGGAGCCAGCTGCAGAGTCTGGAAGCCGTTCAAGTGGTCACACACGCCCATCATCTTTGACGAGGAGGACCATCCTGGCCACACCAGTATGGTAGGATACTTGTAGTTGTTGGTTTCACCAACGATCCGCAACCTCAAAGTCACAAAGATGTTGGTTGACGGCGGGGCCGGATTGAATCTGATTTCCCCAAAGGTCATCAGCAAACTTCAAATAGCAGAGGAAGAGCTCAAAGTCACGGGCACGTTTCAAGGAATCAACCACAGTAGGAGTCATCCTAAGGAAAGATCATGTCGCCAGTGACATTCGAAGGAGAGTTGAATTACCGGACTGAGAAGGTTGTGTTTGATGTGGTCGACCTCCCCCTGTAGTAAAATGGAAACCTTGGACGCCCAGCTCTGGCAAAATTCATGGCGGAATCCCACTATGCCTACAACACTTTAAGATGCCAAGGCCAGTGGGAGTCATTTCCATTCCGTCATAAGAGAAGGACGCAATTATTTGCGTGGATAAGATGTACCGGGATGCAGTCACGGCAGAGGCCGCGGAAGCCATAGTTCCAGCCAAGGGAATCAAAGGAAGGAAGAAGGCTAGCAGGGACACCAGCAAGGAATCCGGGAAGCATACCTCTTCGGAGTATGCTGCGCCTGTTGATGCCTTGCCGAAGAGTTCCAACAGCAAGAGATCCAAGGCTACTTCACCTCATGTGAAAAAGGTCCCAGCAGGGCTGGCTGGCGCTGATGGTACCTTTACTATTAGTGCCACCCTTGACGACAAATAGGAAAGCGCGGTCGTTGCCATCCTACGGGTGAATATCAATGTGTTTGCTTGGCAACCGTCTGATATCCCTGGTGTTCCCACCTTGCTGTCCACATGCCCGACCCGTCAAGCAGAAGGTCCGAAGCAAGCTTTGGAGCAGCAACAATTCATTGCAGAAGAGATCAAGAAACTTGAGGCAGCTGGTTTGGTCAGAGGAGTACTTCATCGAACATGGTTATTAAACCCAGTGGTCGTACGCAATGCTAACAGAAAATGGAGGCTTTGCATAGATTTAATAGATCTTAACAAGGCTTGCCTGAAGGACCCATTTCCTTGGCCACACATCGACCAGATTGTGGATTCCACTTCAGGATGTGAGTTGCTCCCTTTTCTGGATGCATACTCTAGATATCATTAGATTTTTATGTCCAAGGAAGATTAAGAGAAGACCTCATTCATCACCCCATGTGGCACATACTGCTCCGTGCGCATGCCTTTCAGGTTGAAGAGTGTCATGTCCACTTTTGCAAGAGCAGTCCAGATTGGTTTTGAATCACAGTTGCACAGGAACACTGAAACTTATATGGACAATATTTTTGTCAAGACCAAGGACATATCAACTCTCATCCAGGATTTAGAGGAGACATTTGCTAATCTACGCAAGATCAACTTGAAGATGAACCTGGAGACGTGCGTGTTTGGCATTCCATCCGGCAAGCTTCTTGGTTTCTTTGTGTCCCATCGTGGGATAGAGGCCAACCCCGATAAGATCAAGACTATCGAGTAGATTCAGGCACCTAAGACAGTGAAGGATGGGAGGCATTTGACAGGGTGCATTGCTGCGCTTAGCAGATTCATCTCCATGTCTGCCAAGCGCACCTTGCCATTCTTCAAGATCTTAAAGAAGGCAGGACCCATGAAGTGGACCCCAGAAGCAGATATAGCACTGCCAGATTTGAAGACCTACTTGTCCTCTGTGCCCACTTTGGTTGCTCCTAAGCCACAAGAGCCATTGATGCTATATCTGGCGGAAACTAATCAAGTGGTTAGTGCAGCGCTAGTGGCGTAGCAGGAAGTGGAGGAATCAGCAGCCTCAACTAGTGTCCCTTCCAGGGGGGTGAGAACAGCCCGTCAAGGCCATATATGGATCAGGACATAGAAGAGCGTGGCAGCGGATACCACCCCAAGGATGCGACAAGGTAGAAAGTGGTGCAACACCCATTGTACTTCATCAGCTCCCTGATGTAGGGGGCTAGATCTAGGTACTCTGGTGTGTACAAAAGTTGATTTTTTGCTTTGTCACGGCCTCAAGGAAACTGCGCCACTACCTCCAAGCCCATGAGATCATGGTTGTCACCCGTTTCCTTTGCAAAGGATACCCCGAAACCCCGAGGCTACCGGAAGAATAGTGGAGTGGGCATTGGAATTATCCAGCTTTCGCCTGAAATTTGAAAGCACATTAATGATTCAGAGCAGGGCATTGGCAGAGTTTATTGCATAATGGACGCAAACCCCCAATGAAGAAGTGTTGGAAACATTTGTTTCCGACAAGGAAGCACCCCAAGAATGGATCATGTATTTCGATGGTGCCTTCTCCCTGCAAGGTGCAGAGGCTGGCATGCTTCTCGTTGCTCCCACTGGAGAGCACATGAAGTACGTCGTCTAGATGCATTTTCCCTGGGAGGAGGTGACCAACAATACATGAGAGTATGAAGGGATCCTTGCCGGGCTCAGGATTGCCACTGAACTGGGAATCAAGAAGCTGATCATACAAGGAGATTCACAAGTTGTGGTCAGACAAGTCAACAAGGATTACCAAAGTCCATTAATGGAGGCATACATTGATGAAGTGAGAAGACTAAAGTTGCACTTTCAAGGATTGCAAATAGAGCACCTACCATGTGCGGAAAACAGCATTGGTGATTCTCTGTCAAAGTGTGTTGCGCAAAACATTCATGTGGAACCAAGAACTTTTGTTCTCCATCTTACTCAGACCTCCGTATCCCTAGCAAAAATGGCCCGAAAGAGGAGGAATTGGACTCCGGTAAGCCTCCCCCAGTAGAGCCTCTCTGGGCTCTTGGCAGGGACCCTATGGGGAAACAACTCCCCTTCAATTGCCGGGTTGCACCCTCCTACTGGGCCACTGGTCCCCGCAGTCGACGAACGTGCCCCCGCGAATGAGGTGGTGCCGCTAGTTCTTGTTGCCGAGCTCCAGGCTCCAACTTGGGCAAGGAACATAGTCCACTTCCTCCAAACCGGAGAACTTCCCGAAGAGCAAAAAGAAGCTGAAAGAGTAGCCCGAAGGGCCAGTATGTATCAGTTTGTCGATGAAACACTATGTAGAAGAAGGCCTGACGGTGCGAAATTGAAGTGCATTTGCCAGGAAAAAGGAAAGGAACTGCTGGCAGTAATACACAAAGGCATGTGTGGCTCCCACATTGGATCAACAACGTTTGTTGGGAAAGCACTCCGACAAGGATTCCATTGGCCCACAGCCATCCAAGATGCGGTTGAGCTAGTCACTAAATGTGAAGCCTTCCAGTTCCATTCCCAGAACATCCATCTGCCTGCCCATGCTCTTCAGACAATCACTTTGTCATGGCCGTTTTCGGAAGTAGAAGCCGTGAGAAAGGTGATTGCTCAGTCAGCTATCAGGTTCTTTAAAGGATTGGTGTGCCGCTTCGGGGTCCCTGCCCGGATCATCACCAATAATGGCACCCAGTCCATGAGTCGCGCCTTCGTGGAATATGTTCATGCCCTCGGAAGCAAGATCTCATTTGCTTCTATTACACATCCCAGAAGAAATGGACAAGCTGAGGAGGCGAACACTAAAGTGTTGCGAGGACTCAAGACGAGAACATTTGATAAGCTGCAGAAGTGCGGCAGGCGATGGATCGACGAGCTGCTAGTGGTTCTTTGGTCCCTCAGAACGACACCAAATTGAGCTATCGTGAAGATTCTCTTCTCCCTAGTATGTGGGTAAGAAGCAGTTATCCCCACAGAACTCATTTATGGGTCACCTCGAGTGCTTGCCTACGATGAAGTAGCTCAGGATCAGCACTGGCATGATGATGTTGTGCTTCTCGAGGAGAACTGTCTTCGGGCTGCTACGTGTGCTGCATGCTACCAGCAAGCTCTGCATCGCTATCATAGCCGCAGGGTTCATACCCTGTGTTTTGAGGAAGGCGACCTTGTCCTTAGGTGTATTCAGTCCACCAAGGGTGCAAACAAGTTGACGATGAACTGGGAAGGCTCTTACTGGGTAGTACGAGTCACCAAACCTGGAGCAGTCCGTCCTGAGACTGGAGATGGCATTCAATTGCAAAACTTATGGAATATTAAGCATCTCTGCAAGTTCTACCCATAAGGCACGGCTGTCGTGCCCTGCCCGACAGCCACCCTTTTGTACAGGCCTTGCCTTAGTTGCATGCAATCCCTTGTACAAAGCTAGGCACAGACCCTGAGCAACAGAAAAATAAATGAAGTGCTTGGGCCCCCTGACAAGTTGCATGCATGCATAGGCATTTCACGAGCATCGCATGTTCATGTAGATAAGATCGCATCTGGCATCATTTTCATCTGCACAAACTACAGGCTCCTACCGAGGACGTTGTCTCCAATAGGAGATGGAAAGATGAGCCTACATTGCGATCTCCATACGTGTTTTGTAAGTAAAGACTTGTGCATAAGAAAACCTCGCCGCCTTTTGAAACTTAGGTGCTCCCATCACTTGACTTGAACATTGCTTCGGTCAGGATGGTCGTAGTGGCCTTTGGTAAAAAATATTTGCGTGGGGCTGGTCCCTCTTCACGATTTGTGCCTGGTAGGCCTGACCGCACGTCAACAAAACTGAGGGTACTGGCAGGGTAGCCTGCCGGGGAAACTTGTTTACATAAAAGTATAGAGGCGTTCCGCACCTACATGGACATATTACATGCACAAGTCCCCGGCAAAGTTTATCTTTTTCAATAATATGCTGATCAAACGAGTACTGGCCTTACAAGACACAAACATGGATTCAAGAGATCACATAATTTGAACTAAATTTTGGCAATTGCCTACAGATTTAAGATAAAAAAAGATAAAATGCCCGTGATGCCTTCACTTATTCCTCTCCTTCCAAACTACAAGGAGAAACGAAGAAGGCGGAGGGAAGGTCTGACTGGGATTCGGCGCCTCCCCAGGATCAGGGTGGCATCGTTTCCCAGCTAGGAGGAAGAAACCAGAGGGCAGGTGCGGATGGTGACGCTGCCGGAAGCTCAGACAGGGGCCGCAGAGTCACCGGCAAACAACGCCTCATCGGAACGGCCACCCTCGTTCTTGACGCATCGTGGGTTGCCGCCACCTTCCGTACCGTGCCGCCCGAAGCCCCCATCACAATAGCCAAATCGGGCGCCATGCTCTCCGGGTAATCCCATAGAGAGCATGGTCGTCCCCGACGGCCTGAAGATCAGGAGCCACCACACATTAAGGAAGCATGTGTGGGAACAAGGAGCTCTCCCACACACTGAGCGGACAGTGCCCGAGGAGGTCAGGCCCGCCCTTGCCGATGGCAAACACATTCGGCAACCTCCCTCTGGCGCCAAGAGAGGAGGGGTAATAGGCCACGGTCGACTGCCATGCCTTGCGTCTGTTACGGGCCTCGGTGTGGTGTTGCTACATTGCCCCTCACTAAAAGTGAAGCCATGGATGGCCAGGCGACGAGCACACCGACGTCGCCACCTCTGGTGCTACCGCCGTGCCGCCCGCGCACCCTCCTAAGGCTTGCGGGAAGATGAGGAAGGAATCACGCCCCAAAGAAAGCGTAACCATGCCTCCTACGGACCTGAACCAGACTCACTCCCCAAGCGTCAGCATGAGCATTCGACATCACCAAACCCAAGATACGGCCTAGTGCCTGGCCCCAGGCTCTCCCCTTCGCATGACCAGCAGAAAATAGAGGATAGAGGAGAAGGAATGTGAGGATGAATGCCTCTACTCCTCCCCCGCCCCTCCTTTTATAGGCAGGTCGGGAAAGAGAGCCGATCCCACGATGAGTAACCGCCGCCCTCCTCCATCAATCCAAGAAGACCGAGCCCCTTCCTTGATGCTCTCCCGCACCACACACCTCTGTTTCCTACCCATTTGATGCATGCAACATACGTGGCTAAGGATAAGGGCGTGGTGCAAAGAGTGAATTGGCAGTTACTCACTCGTGCATTAAAGCCATTCACGTGACATTAAGAGTGGCCCCACCACGATTGGCATTACACAACGTGCAAAAGAACCGGAAACTAGCCCGGGCTCAAGTAATGAAGAAGCAAGGAAGATCTCAATGGGCCAGCCACTTCTACGCCCCTGCGTGTGCACTGGTTAAGGCCTACCTCGACGACTCCCGGAAGTGCATTAAGGCCAGGCCCGGGGGATCCTGACGGTGCAACAAACCCTGGGTCCGTTGCCCAGACTATGCACACGCCCAAGAAGAAGATTGCAGCACCAAGATCAGGTCAAAGCACGAGGGATCAGTTCTTTGAAGGATCAAAGTGCGGATCAAGAAGACAAAGACTAGCAAGGGAGACAAGATACCACTATGAGAAGAACCTCCCTTGCCGGGAAGGCGAGCCTGGCAAGGTTGAGGTTACCCCAGAAGCGAGCCCCCAGGATCGCCCCGGCAGGCCTGCTGGGGCTTATGGAGGCAAACCACTCCAATGCACCACCTCACGGCGACGCACGTCGAGAAGTGTGGTGTCAAGCTCCGAAGTGACTAAGTGGTTTCTCCCTGCCACATGGCAGCCACTTCCTACAGAAAATACCATCAGGCAACAACCATCCTGAGATATGTGAAGCAAGCAGGCACAAAGCTGGCAAAACAGCCCGGTAGGGCCTGCCGGGCAAGCTGTGATGTGACACCTAGCGGCACATTTAATGCGCTCTGTCAGCCTGCAGCATTAGGTATGATAGCACTATTTGCTATCTAATCAGTATGTAAAGAGTGATTTGGCACTGCGGTGACCCCTTGATCTATACAAGGAGGCCCATGGCGACTATAGAAAGGATTCGCACCCCCGCGCATTCATACGCGCGTAGCCACTCTTGCCCTGAGGCAACCTTGCCGGGAAGAGCGTTGCGTTTCTACACCATTTTCCACCGTCAAATACACCATAGCAGTAGTAGGGTTTTACGCCTCGCGGCGGCCCGAACCTGGGTAAAACTACCTGTGTGATCTCGGTCGTGCTGTGTTACGCTTCTCCGCTCTTTGTGCAACGTGCCCATCCCCCCACCGAACCAAAAGAGGCTCATGGCCCCATAGGTGACCGTGGTTTCCCACAACAGCTTGGTTACTTTAGACTTTGCCCAGTTGCAAGTCATGGTTTCCAACATGATGAGTTGCCTAAAGATTAAGAGCTATAGACAGAGTATAAATGGTGGGTCATTATGAATGATAAATCGCCAGTTCTGGTTTATATAATGAGTTGATAATGCAATGAGGCGGCTATGATGTGAGGGACCCATCAACATGTTATCTTGTTATTAATGAGTCGCCAAAATTACAAGCCAGCCTAATGGAGGAACAATTACAATTTCCACGATAGGCAAGTTGTGATACGAAGTGATGAGCGTACAAGACATAAGGCGGCTCATCCTTAATTAAGGGCTCTGATTTTCAGCTAAGTGAGGGACAAATAGGTTTCTTCTGAAGCATTTGTGTTGGAAGATCTACAAAATGGCTTGAAAAGAAAATATTTGCTAAACCTAATGTGAGCACTGAAAGTAACAGCTAATCTACTCGTGGATTCTAAACCAAAAGTTCCTACATGCAAAAGTGGTGTCATGACTAGCACCGCCATATTTCTTTGAGAAGCTCATTGAAAACTAGACCTGCACAGCGAGGGCAGTCAAGGGAAGATGAGCGCTGACGAGGTAATGTGGATCTGGAGGAGGGATATTAGTGTACCTGGCTATGGCGGAAGATGGTGGAGATGTTTTGTCCAGCTCCGATGATGACTAGGTCGTGTTGCGGTCCTGGACGAGGTGGCCGATGAGGTCGAACAGGCGCGACGGTGTTCGAGATGTGGGTGAGTTCGAGCGCAAGGAACAAGAAGACTTGGGGGCAAAGAAGTAAAAGTGAAAAAGGACACCCTGGCGTGTATTTATAAGGAAAAAGGAGAAGGGAAAGAGCCAAGCGCAAAAATAGAGGAGCCATGGTAACTTTTTGAGTAATGGATGCCTCGATTTTCAGGCTTGAAAGATATACAAAATGATCATTTATGATGTCATGCTAGAGCTCCTGGAAATTCGAAAAATGACGTCATGATTCGAAGACATGGAAAAACAACAAGTGTGAATTATCATAAGCCGGAATTTTTGACCAGATCATGATGCAGTTTCAAAGAAAGGAAGGTGACCCGCCATGTTCATCACGTTGAAGATTGAAATGAATGAATTCAGATCAATCTGGGGGCTAATGTTGGGGATATAACCGCACGGTATATGACCCGCCTAGTTGGGTCAGGTTATCCAAGTGGCGACTGACAAGCAAGACTCAAGATGGGCTATGACATTCAAGATCTCAAGGCCTGTAGGGCGGATCATAGAATGGGTTGGCTCAAGGCCCGATACGTGAAGACAACGGCTCATGGCCTAGAGGTATAAGTCGTCACCTGGAGCTTCCTTAGGAAACAAGACAAATAGGAAACATATTAGGTCGCGAATCGTAGTATGACCTAGACTCTATTGTAAGCCCAAGAGATCCACCTGTATATACAGGGGAACTGCTGAGGCGAAAAGACCAAGTTACAATCTCTCGAGGTCTAGGTTAGCTAAGGCACACGCTTGTAATCGAGATCATCATCATCAATATTAATCAAGCAGGAGTAGGCTTTTACCTCCACCGTGAGGGGCCAAACCTAGGTAAACCCTTCTCTCTCGATTCAGACAAACCTTGTTCAAGCAAAAACCTAGCAGCGATGGCCTCATGACTAAGTCCTTTCATGAGGACATCTGTGATACGTCTCCAATGTATCTACTTTTCCTAACGCTTTTCCTCTTGTTTTGGACTCTAATTTGCATGATTTGAATGAAACTAACCCTGGACCGACGTTGTTTTTAGTAGAACTACCATGGTGTTGTTTTTGTGTAGAACTAAAAGTTCTTGGAATGGAACGAAACTTTGCGAGGAATTTTTATGCAATAAATAAGAATTTCTGGATCCAAGATCCACCGGAGAGGGGCACCTGGGTGGACATAACCCACCAGGGCGCGCCCCCCTCTCCTGGCGCGACCAGGTGGGTTGTCCCCACCTGGTGGCCCCGTAGACCCTGAAACCAACGCTATAAAATCCTATTTTCAGAGAAACAAATCAGGGAGAAAGAATTGTCGCGATCCACGAGACGGAGCCGCCGCCAAGCCATGTTCTTCCTCGGGAGGGCAGATCTAGAGGCCGTTTGGGGCTCCGGAGAGGGGGATCTTTGTTATTCGTCATCACCAACCCTTCTCCATTGCCAATTCCATGATTCTCCCCACCGGGAGTGAGTAATTCCTTCGTAGTCTCGATGGTCGGTGAGGAGTTGGATGAGATTCATCATGGAATGGAGTTAGTTTTGTTAGAGCTTGATCCCTAGTATCCACTATGTTCTTAGATTGATGTTGCTATGACTTTTCCATGCTTAATGCTTAAGACATTGGGCGCGGGTGCCATGATTTCGGATCTGAACCGTTTATGTTATAACCATTATATCCATGTTCTAGATCTGATCTTGCAAGTTATAGTCACCTACTACATTTTATGATCCGACAACCCTGGAGTGACAATAGTCGGGACCACTCCCGGTGATGACCATACTTTGAGGAGTTCGTGTATTCACTATGTGTTAATGCTTTGTTCCGGTTCTCTATTAAAAGGAGCCCTTGATATCCCTTAGTTTCCAATATGGACCCTGCTGCCACGGGAGGGTGGGACAAAAGATGTCATGCAAGTTCTTTCCGTAAGCACGTATGACTATTTACGGAATACATGCCTACATTATATTGACGAACTAGAGCTAGTGTCGTATCTCCCTAGGTTATAACTATCTCATGATGAATATCATCCAACAAGTCACCGATCCAATGCCTACGAATTTATCTTATATTGATATTGCTAAGGTACTACTACTATCCTCACTGTTAGACTTGCTACAAAATTACTGCTATCACTGTTACCGTTACCGTTACTGCTGCTACTATTATCAAAACTATGCCGCAAGTTATTGATGATGCTACTTCTGCTATTGATAATGCTTATGATGATGCGGGTACCTTGCTTAATGATGATGTGCCACTTGGTGAGTTTCTTGATAAACAAATTGCTAGAGTTATACAACATGATGTTGTTGAATCTAATGATGAGCTTGAAACTGAAACTCCTAAAACACCTGCTAGAACTAGCCCTCCTAGATATGAATTGCCTAAGGTACCTGAAGGTTATGTTATGAATGAGGAGACAACTAGAGATATTCTTGCTTGCAGAGATAGAGATGATCTACAGAAATTATTATGCAAGTATAAAGAAAAATCTCTGAATGCTAGAATGAAATGTGATCCTAAGTTTGCTACTTCACCAATCTTTATTATTGATCAAGATTATGAATTCTCTGTCGACCCAGAGTTAATTACGTTGGTTGAATCTGATCCTTTCCATGGTTATGAAACTGAAACTGTTGTGGCACATCTTACTAAGTTGAATGACATAGCCACCCTTTTTTACTCATGATGAGAAAACTCGCTATTACTTTATTCTCAAATTATTTCCGTTCTCATTAATGGGTGATGCTAAAGCTTGGTACAATACTCTTGCTCCTGGTTGTGTGCGTAGACCTAGGATATGATTTATTACTTGTCTGAAAAATATTTCCCTACTCATAGGAAACAAGCTGCCTCACAGGAAATATTTAACTTTGTTCAAATTAAGGAAGAGAGTCTCCCACAAGCATGGGGGAGGCTTTGCCAATTACTTAATGCCTTGCCTGATCATCCTCTTAGTAATAATGAAATACTCGATATCTTCTATAATGGACTAACCAATGCTTCTAGGGACTTCCTAGATAGTTGTGTTGGTTGTGTTTTCAAGGAACAAACTGTTCGACAAGATGAGAAATTATTGAATAATATATTCAAAAATTATGATGATTGGACTCTTCCTGAACCACCGGCTAAACCCACTCCGAAGAAGACGGGTATATTATATCTCAGTCCTGAAGATATGCAAGAGGCAAAGAAATCTATGAAGGAAAAAGGTATTAAAGCTGAGGATGTTAAAATTGTACCTCCTACTGAAGAAATACATGGGCTTAATACACCACCACTGCCTAAGGTGGTAGAGGTAAATTCTCTAATTAAATTCAATGATAATGACAATCCTCACAATATGCATCCTAGCCAATGCCTTTATGAGTTTGAAAATTATATTAGGAAACAAGATCACTTCAATGCAAAGGTTATGAAACAATTGAAATACAATTCTGATATGATTGCTCGCTTGAGTGACTTGTTATTTAGAATATCAAATGATATTAGAGGTGTTGAAAGCATGCTTATATGGTTCAAACTTGGTTAGAACAAGTTGCTAAATCTCAAAGAGAATTGCTTGATGAAATGAATAAAAATATGCATGACTTCGTTGTTAGAGTTGCAACTAGAGGAGGTAAAATGACTCAGGACCCACTTTATCCTGAGGGACACCCAAAAAGAAGTGAACAAGATTCACAAAGAGAAAACAATAGTGCACCTAGTCCTTCTAGAAAGAAAAAGAAAAATGATAGGACTATGCATGCTTCTAGTGAACATGAAATAGAGAAACCTCCTAATAATGATAATGAAACTTCTATCTCAGATGCTGACACTCAGTCTGGTAATGAACATTAACCTAGTGATAATGAAAAAGATAATGATGAGGTTCATGAAGACACTCAACAAAATAATAAAGAACCAGACAATGATGTTGAGATAGAACCATCTATTGATCTTGATAACCTACTTCCTAATAATAAAAGGTATGACAAAAGAGACTTCATTGCTAGAAAACATGGTAAAGAAAGAGAACCATGGGTTCAAAAACCTATGCCTTTTCCACCTAAGTCAACTGAAAAGAATGATGATGATGAAGAATTTGGATGCTTTGCTAAAATGCTGAGGCCAGTCTTTTTGCGTACTCGCTTGACTGATATCTTGAAAATGCCTCCTTATGCAAAGTACATGAAAGACATCATCACCAATAAGAGAAAAATACCGAAAGCTGAAATCTCCACTATGCTTGCTAATTTATACTTTTAAATATGGAGTACCTAAAAACTTGGAGATCCGGGAATACCAACTATACCTTGCTCCATCGAAAAGAATTATGTGAAAACTGCCTTGTGTGATTTAGGAGCTGGTGTTAGTATTATGCCTTTCTCTTTATAGAAAAGACTTGATTTGAATAAACTCACACCTATTGAAATATCTTTGTAAATGGCTGATAAATCAATTGCCATACCTATCAGTATCTGTGAGGATGTGCCTGTTGTTGTTGCTAATGTTACTATTTTGACTGACTTTGTTATACTTGAGATGCTCGAGGACGAAAACATGTTGATTATCGTTGGTAGACCCTTCTTGAATACTGCAGGGGATGTTATTGATTGCAATAAAAGCAAGATCACTTTTCATATTAATGGTAATGAGCATACAGTGCACTTTCCGAAGAAACAATTCCATGTGAATGGCATTAATGTCATTGAAAAATCTCCGACAATGACTATTGGAAGTTTTCAAATACCTTTACCTACTGTCAAAAAGAAATATGAAATTCTTATTGTTGGGGACATTCATATCCCCATTGAGGTAACTTAGTGATTTACAAAAGATCTTCGGTTTCATGCTAATCGAAAGTGGTTGTTAATAAGACTTGATCAACTTTATTAATGGATCATTTTTGAGCGGTATGAAGTTGATGAATTTAGTAAGCACTACCTTCTATCCATACTTTTTGTTTTTTGTTTTTATTAGTTAAATAAAATAAAATTGCCATGTTTTGTCGGTTTTCGGAATTTCCCATGCAGTAAAAAATGACCCAAACATAAAAGTTCTCAGAATGCCATAAAAAATTAATACGATTTTTTCTGAATTTCTGGTGCAAATAAAATCAGAGGGAGGTGCACCAGGTGGCCACAACCCACCTGGGCGCGCTAGGAGCCCGGGGCATGCCCTGGTGGGTTGTGGTCCCCACGTGGCCCCCCTCACTTATCTCTGCATACCACATCATCACTTACCTTCAGAAAAAATCTCCATTGCTCTCTCGCCCATGTTCTTGCTCTCAAACCAGCGGATTTCGATCTCTTTGCTCGAAGCTCCGTTTCTGAAACTGTTTCGGGGGATTGTTGCTTGAAAATTGTACGCGAACATGATGAACCTATTTGGAAGGAGTTCTTCGAGGAGGAGATCCTCGGGGGCATCTTCCAGTGAAAGTTCTGCTCGCCGGTCTTTTGTCAAACCAAGTGAAAGTTCCACATGAGATGCCGCCACCAAAACATGCTTATGGCCTTGTGATGATTATATGGTGCGTGTGGGCATTAAGGAGGAATTTGAGCAATATGTTCACAATGCCGGTCTCGGTCCCTACATTTCAGATAAATGCGAACAACGCCACATTCATACTGAAACGTTTGTCAAAGGATTTAAATTTCATCCCCGTTAGTGTAGGGTGTCGTTTTTGCTTTATGATAATCCATTTACCATCTCATTAGAGAATTTTGCTTACCACTGCAAACTCCCATTCTGGGATTCGCTTGACGAACCACCAAGGGCTGAGTACCAAACATTCTTAACTAGTCTTTGCTACGGTGAGACGAGTGGAGTGACACAAGGAAGAATAAAGAGCATTCATTTTCCTGCAATTCAGTACTTTGCATTATTTAATGGGAAATGTATAGTAGGCAAGCAAGACTATAGTACACTCTGTGCTCTAGACTTGAGTCTCATTCACACTGCTCTCACCGGTGAAAGGAATTATAACCTTGGAGCGATTGTTGCACGCAGACTTCAGCACAATGCTAACAGTGGCTATTTCTATGGTGGAATATATGCCACGCATGTAGCATGAGCGCTAGGTGTATCACCGTTGCCCTTTCATCCTATCCTACCCATGCAATATTTAGATTTTGACACCTTAAAAGATCATAAAATTCTTAAGGGAAAGGTTGATAACTTCACTTATAATATATTGTTTAACCAAAAATCTGTTGTGCACACATATTTGCCTGTGCCTGCTCTTTTTGACTATCACAGCAAAGGAAGATATTTTGTTCTTGAGAGCGAGGCCCGAGCTCACAACGCAGTAGTGGAGGCAGCATGGCAGGCCGAGGCATCCGCACCGAGAGCCTCCGTGGGCTACCACACCAACTACTATCGAGGCTATTGATCGACTACGAAGCTAGGCCAAAAGCCTAAGCTTGGGGGACTACGTGTTCTCACCGACTTTACATTCATGTTCACTTATTTCATCTGCCAGTGTTCTCACTTTTTCATTGTATCATCCATGCTTAGGTTTATTTTTCTTTCTTTCTTCTTGTGTGTTTGAAAAACTTTAGAAAACACAGAAAAATTAGTTGTAGCTAATTTACTTTCTATGCATGGTTAGCTGTAATATTAAAAAGAAAACCCAAAAAGATTTCCTTGTTCTTCTTTTTATTGTTGGGAGCTTTCCCGTGTAAATAGTTTTTCTCGTTTTTGCTTTTCCCCTTTTATTTGCTTGTCCAAGAAAACCCAAAACTCTAAAAATATTTCAGTGCGTTTCTCTGAATTTCTTTTCTTTTTGTTCGAGTTGTATTGAGGAGAAGACCACGATGAAAATGTTGAGTGGCTCTCATATGAATAACTGTTGAACTAATAAAGAGCCCATTTTACCTTGTCTTATCTTGTTGAATAAAATGTTTGCAGATTCCAGCTTAGTCCACGGCACTCTTGCACTATTATTATTTTCACATCGTTCGGTCATGCAAGTGAAAGGCAATAATGACGATATTCGATGAATTGGCCGTGGCAGAGAGAAACTGGTATGAACTCGACTTGTTCTATTTGTGCAAATATGTTTAAGCTAGTATCAATGATTCAGCCCATTATGATTAAACATGTTTGCAATGACAATTAGAGATTATAGTTTCTCATGCCATGCATAAGTAGATGGGAGTGAATAATGATTTATCTTGGATATCAACATTGCGTTAAAATGATTGTGATGTAGTATGATGATATGGTATCCTCCTCTGAATGTTCGAGTGGCTTGACTTGGCACATGTTCATGCATGTAGTTGAATCAAAACCAACATAGCGTCTATGGTATTTATGTTCATGGTGATCATATCCTACTCATGCTAGTGTCCAATGTTACTTATGCATAATGCATGATCATGATCGTTGTTGCTCTCTAGTTGGCCTCTTCTCAATCTAATTGCTAGCCTTTGAATGTAGTAAGTGGGAATTCTTGTTGTACATCAAAAACATTGAACCCAAAGTTATTCCAGATGAGTCGACCATACCTACCTATATGCGGTATTACCAAGCCGTCCTAAGTAAATTTGCATGTGCCACCTCTAAAAACTTCTAAAAAATATCCTTTTTGTGTGACTGGATCGTTCATGGAACGACAGGAGGTGGTCTGTATCTTCCATGCTAAGAGGGTTATTCTCAAGTCGAGTGTTTATTCACTCGCTATCGCACGAGAAAAGGGCGGTAATAGGGATTCCCAGTCCCGAACTCAAAAATGAAAATAATTAAACAAAACTCCCCTGGGACTATTGTTGGTTTGGACGGCACCCGTTGTTTCGGACAAGCCGTGGAATGTGACTGTTGGTGGAGCGGGAGTAAACCTTTACTTTTATCTCTTGGGAACCGCCACTAGCGTGCTTAGCATGGAAGATATTGATAACTGATGGTCGTGAAGTAAATGTGAAGGGTGCATGTCTCAAAATATTATTGCGATCCATGAGACGGAGCCGCTGCCAAGCCCTGTTCTTCCTTGGGAGGGCAGATCTGGAGTCCGTTTTGGGCTCCGAAGAGGGGGGTCTTCGTTCTTTGTCATCACCAACCCTTCTCCATCGCCAATTTCATGATGCTCCCCACCGGGAGTGAGTAATTCCTTCGTAGGCTCGCTGGTCGGTGAGGAGTTGGATGAGATTCATCATGTAATCGAGTTAGTTTTGTTAGGGTTTGATCCCTAGTATCGACTATGTTCTTAGATTGAGGTTGCTATGTATTTGCCATGCTTAATGCTTGGCACTTTGGGCCCGGGTGCCATGATTTCAGATCTGAACCGTTTATGTTATCACCATTATGTCCATGTCCTAGATCCAATCTTGCAAGTTATAGTCACCTACTACGTTTTATGATCCGGCAACCCCGGAGTGACAATAGTCGGGACCACTCCCAGTGATGACCGTAGTTTGACGAGTTGGTGTATTCACTATGTGTTAATGCTTTGTTCCGGTTCTCTATTAAAAGGAGGCCTTAATATCCCTTAGTTTCCAATATGGCCCCTGCTGCCACGGGAGGGTAGGACAAAAGATGTCATGCAAGTTCTTTCCATAAGCACGTATGGCTATTTACGGAATACATGCCTACATTATATTGACAAACTGGAGCTAGTGCCGTATCGCCCTAGGTTATAACTATCTCATGATGAATATCATCCAAAAAGTCAGCGATCCAATGCCTATGAATTTGTCTTATATTGTTCTTGCTAAGTTACTACTGCTATCATCACTGTTACACTTGCTACAAAATTACTGCTATCACTGTTACCGTTAGTGCTGCTACTATTATCAAAATTATCATACTACTTTGCTACTGATCACTTTGCTGCAGATAATTAATCTCTAGGTGTGGTTGAATTGACAACTAGCTGCTAATACCTTCAAATATTCTTTGGCTCCCCTTGTGTCGAATCTATAAATTTGGGTTGAATACTCTACCCTCGAAAACTGTTACGATCCCCTATACTTGTCGGTTATCAATCTGCCGTGACAAAACCACGGCAGAGGTGAAAATAGGGCTTACTGCCATTGTCGAAGTGCTGTCGAGGATGTTGGTGATGCTGGTGATGGATAAGTCTCCAACGTTTCTATAATTTTTGATTGTTTTATGTTATTATATTACTCGTCTTGGATGTTTTATATGCATTATTATGCCATTTTATACAATTTTTTGGGACTAACCTATTAACCTAGCGCCAAGTGCCAGTTACTGTTGTTTCCTTGTTTTTATCTTATACAAAAAATCAATACCAAACTAAGTCCAAACGAAACGAAACTTTTTGAAGATTTTGCTTGGACCAGAAGACACCTAGGAAGCTTCGGGAGGAGGCAAGATGTCATAGCCCATTGCTTGTAATTAGTTGCATTAAGGCATCCATGCATCATGATTAAATTTTGCTTAAACTTGAAATGGGGATGTTCAAACCATAGCACCAAAGGAAATCCAACTAGGATCAAAATAAAATATTATCAATGAACCCAAAATTCCCTTTAGAAAAGTTCATGATTTTTGATAAAGGTGAAAACCTCTGCCAAAAATGATGCACATATTTTTAGGCCATTCTGGATTTTTGAATTAAATCATAAACTATTTGAATTTGGGCATTTAAATGCTACACATATTTTAAATGCTCAAATAATTCTAAAACTAAATGAGGGTTGTTGGAAATATTTCAAATAGTGCCCGCAATTATTTTCAGGATTTTTAGAAGTGCTCTGGTATTTTAATCAAAGCCAAAACAAAGACAGAAATAGAAAAACATAAACTAAATAGAAAAATGGAGAGAGAGAGAGAGAGCACTGTACCTGGCAGCCCAGTTACCTGACCCAGTTGGCGGCCCGGTAAGACAGCCCAGCCCACCAGGGGCAGGGCCGTCTTCTTCCCCATGCCAGCGAGACGCTGCGCGCGTGGCCGATGCGCGCAAGCACACGCGCGGCCACCTCCTGCCTGCTTGCTCGCTGGTGGAGATGGCCCCTTGGGACATGACGCCCTAGAACCCCCTCCACCTCCTCCCCGTGCTCACTCCCCTCCTCTCTCTCTCTCCGTCGCCTCAGCACCACCACAGCCGGACGCAGCCGTCGCTGTCGATTGCCGTACTCGTGGTCACCGGCCACCCCTTGCCCGGCCGCTGAGTCCAGAAGCACCGTCTCGTCTTCCTTGTATTGTCCACCAAGCTACGAGACACCGGGCCCTGCTTCCTCATCACCGCGCTCGTCTTCAACCTTGGATGGCCGAGATCGCTCTCGCCTGTACGTCGCCGTCATAGCCTCCCCTAGCTGCCGACCTGCTCATCGTCTTCACCGTGAGCTCCTACCCTAAACACCCCTCTCCTTTGCCTCGTTTGCATGTCATAGCCACCGTGCCAATCTCACCCGCATGTGCCGCCACCTGCACTCACCGCTGATGCGCTCCCGGCCACCAAAGGGCCCGGTCATCGTGCCTAACGCACTCGCCGCATCACGCACGCCCCCTAGCATGCTAGCTCGCCCGCCTGTGCCCTGCAGCACCACCCACGCCTGCAACTGAGCTCTGGCCACCGCGGCCGTGCTCCTCGCCATTGCCTCCAGCCGCTTCAGCCCCGGCTGGCACCACCACTCGACGCGCGCTGGTCTGGGCTCTCGAATGAGCACAACCACGCAACAAATGGGGCAGCACACAGCCCGTTCCCGCAGCGCCTCGCCGCGTCCGTTGTTGCCGGTGTTGAGCCGCCGGCGGTTTAGACCCAGTTGACCAGGGGTTTGACCTCCCCTGGGTCAATGGCAGGTGGGGCCCGCCCTGCTAATTAACTTAGGCTAGGTTTAATTAATTAGGTTAGTTAGATTAGTGGCTGACACGCGGGATCCACTGGTTAGTTTGACCTGGGCCGCCCCACTGACTCGCTAACATCATGATGATGCAGTGCTGACACATTAATTCCTTTTCTGGAATTAACTTAATTCTAAATAAACAGAAAATACAAAGAAAGACCTAAACTTCAAAAAAATCCTAGAAAATAATCTATAACTCAGAATGAAATAATTTATATATGAAAAAATATCAGAAAAATGTGAAGAATCTGTTTATGGCAATTTCATGCATGTTTGAATAACTTATATTCACTTAATTGTACAACTCCTTAAGTGTGATTTCAAATGCTTAAAATGAACCTTTCATTTCAACCCTTGGTTCAAATGAGCTTCATTCAATCTGGCTATTAGTTACACCAGCTCAAATCACATCATATTGCCATGTCATGATCATGAATCATATTGTTGCATTGCATTTATTGTGTTCCTTCTCTGTTTGCCGGTGTTGTTCCCTCTAAGTGGATGTTGTTCTGACGTTGTGATCATTGACAGGGATGAACAGCTATACTATCTTCAGAAGTGCCAGGCAAGAAAACCCCCTTTTGAGCACTCTGATACAACCCCACTCTCTCTTTCTTGCTCTCTTTTACTGCATTAGGACAACAACGATTGAACTATTATATGTTGCGGTAGTTGAACCCATTCCTCTGCATGACCTATCATTGCCACTGTAAATAGTTGAAACCCACTAGCATGAGTCGGAGTTGTTTGAGCCATGGTGTGCCTACTCATTCATGTTTGCTTGTTATGCCTGCAATGCTTAGAGTTGTGCCGGGTCTGATTAATCTAGGATGAATTGGAATGGTAGTGAACATGTCCTATTGTTGCGAGTTAAGTGTGTGAACACGTTTTTGGTAAAGGTAGCGATGAGAGGCCATGTAGGAGTATATGGTGGGTTCTCTCATTAAAACCGTCCTCGGGAACTGAGTTCTGTGTTTGTGATCCAAGACAGTTACTACCACACATTGGGATCCTTAATTGACTCTCTTGACTTATTAGCCACCTTGATCTCTGTCTAGGAGTTGCAAATAGTTTCTGGTGTTTGTAGTATGCTGGAGGCCGTTCGCAGCACTGACCCTAGTGGTGGATTGTGATGCGGTAGGCACGTGACATGGCATACCGGGGCACCCATTTGGTGGGCTCGGGAACCCTACTCACATTATTTGGGGCCGTAGTAGAAACCTCGGTCGGACTTCCTTGCGAACGGAACTCAAATAGCCGATAAACCTTGACTAGAGTCTTGTGTAGTTAGTTAGGTCATGGCATATACCCTCGCTGGGCTTCTTCTTGAAGGTTGCCGATGTAACACCCTCGATGCGATTATAGCTCCCACGTGTCGAGGCACGACTTAGAGGCATAATCGCATTGAAGGCATATGTTGCAAGTTAGGCAATCTTCACAACATCCCATGTAATATAAATAATAATAAAGGGGAGATAACATAGTTGGCTTACACTCGCCACGTCAATCAAGTACATAAATAACATTACATCATCCAAACACTCATGGCCCGACTACGGCGCCAAAATAAAAGAGAACCCAACATGCAACACGGTCCCAATCACCCCCAACTGGGCACCACTACTGATCATTGGGAAAGGAAACATAGTAACGTTGAGAGTCTTCGTCGAACTCCCACTTGAGCTCATACGCGTCTCCTGGAGCGGAATCATTAGGCCCTGCATCTGGTGTAATAGTAATCTGTGAGCCACAGGGACTCAGCAATCTCGCACCCTCGCAATCAAGACTATTTAAGCTTATAGGTAAGGCAAGGTAAAATATGAGTGGAGCTGCAGCAAGCGACTAGCAAGTATGGTGGCTAACTTATTCGCAAAAGAGAGCGAGAAGAGAAGGCAAAGCACGAGCGAGAAACTAGAGAGCAACCAGCGCAAACATTACTCCAACACCGTGTCCACCTCCCGGACTCCGCCGAGAAGAGGCCATCACGGTAACACACTTAGTTGATTCATTTTAATTAAGTTAAGGTTCAAGTTATCTACAACCGGACATTAACAAATTCCCATCTTGTGACGCCCCCGATTTAATCGTACACTAATCATACACGCAAACGTGTATGATCAAGATCAGGGACTCATGGGAAAATATCACAACACAACTCTACAAATAAAATAAGTCATACAAGCATCATATTACAAGCCAGGGGCCTCGAGGTCTTGAATACAAGAGCTCGATCATAGACAAGTCAGCGGAAGCAACAATATCCGAGTACAGACATAAGTTAAACATGTTGCCATAAGATGGCTAGCACAAACTGGGATACAGATCGAAAGAGGCGTAGGCCTCTTGCCTGGGATCCTCCTAACTACTCCTAGTCGTCGTCAGCGGGCAGCACATAGTAGTAGGCACCTCCGGTGTAGTAGGAGTCGTCGTCGACGGTGGCGTCTGGCTCCTGGGCTCCAACATCTGGTTGCGACAACCAGGTAGAAGGGATAAAGGGAAAAGAAGGAGAAAGCAACCATGAGTACTCATCCAAAGTACTCGCAAGCAAGGAGCTACACTACATATGTATGCATTGGTATCAACTGGAATAAGGCTATTATATGTGGACTGAACTGCAGAAAGCCGGGATAAGGGGGGATAGCTAGTCCTTTCGAAGACTACGCTTCTGGCAGCCTCCGTCTTGCAGCATGTAGAAGAGAGTAGACTGAAGACCTCCAAGTAGCATCGTATAGCATAAACCTAACCGATGATCCTCCCCTCGTCGCCCTGTGAGAGAGCGATCACCGGTTGTATCTGGCACTTGGAAGGGTGTGTTTTATTAAGTATCCGGTTCTAGTTGTCATAAGGTCAAGGTACAACTCCAAGTCGTCCTGTTACCGAAGATCACGGCTATTTGAATAGATTAACTTCTCTGCAGGGGTGCACCACATATCCCAACACGCTCGATCCCATTTGGCCGGACACACTTTCCTAGGTCATGCCCGGCCTCGGAAGATCAACACGTCTCAGCCCTACCTAGGCACAACAGAGAGGTCAGCACGCCGGTCTAAATCCTATGGCGCAGGGGTCTGGGCCCATCGCCCTTTGCACACCTGCACGTTGCGAACGCGGCCGGAAGCAGAACTAGCCCCCTTAATACAAGAGCAGGCTTACGGTCCAATCCGGCGCGCGCCACTCAGTCGCTGACGTCACGAAGGCTTCGGCTGATACCACGACGTCGAGTGCCCATAACTGTCCCCGCGTAGATGGTTAGTGCGTATAGGCCAGTGGCCAGACTCAGATGAAATACCAAGATCTCGTTAAACGTGTTAAGTATCCGCGAACACCGACCAAGGCCAGGCCCACCTCTCTCCTAGGTGGTCTCAACCTACCCTGTCGCTCTGCCACAAAGTAACAGTCGGGGGCCGTCGGGAACCCAGGCCCACCTCTACCGGGATGGAGCCACCTGCCCCTTCAGCCCCCAACTCCGAACAGTACCACAGGTAATGTAACTGTGTAAAGTATATAGTATATGCCCGTGATCACCTCCCGAAGTGATCACGGCCCAGTAGTATAGCATGGCAGACGGACAAGAGTGTAGGGCCACTGATGGAACACTAGCATCATATACTAAGCAGTAGGATAGCAAGTAATGGTAACAACAGTAGTAGCAAGGACAGGCTATGCATCAGGATAGGAATAACGAAAAGCAGTAACATGCTACACTACTCTAATGCAAGCAGTATAGAGAAGAGTAGGCGATATCTGGTGATCAAAGGGGGGGCTTGCCTGGTTGCTCTGGCAAGAGAGTGGGGTCGACAACTCCGTAGTCGTACTGGGTAGCAGCGGCGTCGGTCTCGGTGTCTAGCGAGAGAAGAGGGGGAAGAAACAATAAATATTTGAGCAAACAGATGCATAACGATGCATGACATGACACGTATCGGTGCTAGAGGTGCCCTAAAGCGGTATGAGGTGATACCGGTGAAGGGGGGAAACATCCGGGAAAGTATCCTCGGTGTTTCGCGTTTTCGGGCAGAGGAGCCAGAGGGGGGAAAGTTGCGAGTTTGATATGTTAGGGGTGCGTGGCGGACGAACGGGCTGCGTATCCGGATTTGTCTCGTCGTTCTGAGCAACTTTCATGTACAAAGTTTTTCCATCCGAGCTACGGTTTAATTCATATTAATTTCTAAGTTTTTAATCATTTTTGGAATTAACAGAATTAAATTAATTTGGAAAGGCCATTATGATGCCAGCATGACATCAGGGTGATGTCAGCAGTCAACAGTCAGTTGACTTGGTCAAACTAACGCATGGGTCCCGATTGTCATTGACTTAGGTTAGCTAAACAGGATTAGTTTAGTTTAATAAGTGATTAGGTTAATTTAACATATCTAATTAATTTAACTAATTAACAAATTAATTAATTAATTTTTTAATTTTTTAATTATATATTTTTTTCTTTTTTTAACAGGGGCGTGGTTAGGGGGGCCCCACTGGGCAGTGGCCCATAGGGCCAAACGGGCGTGGGCGATGGATCGGGCGCGGGGCGCCAGGATGCCCCCCCGCAGAGACGGAGGACGTCCCCTCCGGCGGGAGTGGCGAGGCCACGGTGAGTGGCCGGAGCGGCGGAAGCCAGAGGCGGAAACGAGCGAGGTGGCTGTGGTGGTGGTGCTGGTGGCAGCCGCAGGGGGAGGCGACGGGGGGGGGGGGGCGGAGACGGTAGCTGCGACGGGGATGGGGAATGGAAGCAGCGGCTGCGAACGACGCCGGCGCGCGCGGCCATGGGCGCGCGAGGGGTCTGAGCGAGCGCGAGGGGGGGGGGGACGGGCGGCAGCCAGCGCAAGTGGGGAGGCGCGAGCGGGGGAGCACGAGCTCGGGCGCGTCGGCGTTGGCATGCGTGGGTGTGCGCGTGGTGGAGGGGGCTTGGCCTGGCGTGCACGCAGGCGGCCAGGTATGCGGGCGCCGGCAGGGGGGCGAGGCCGCGGGTGCTGGGCGCCGGGCACAGGGCGGCGCGAGGCGGAGTGTCTGGACAGGGAGAGGAAGGGGGGCGTGCTCACATCGAGGAGCAGGGACGGGGCAACGGTTGTTGGGGAGGACGACGGCGACGACGAGCATGGCGGAGACGGGGAAGCAGTCCGACGAGGTGGTGGTGACGACGATGTCCTTGGTGAGCGCGACGACGGCGTCCGACGGGGAGACGGGATCAGGGGGCTACCCCGATCCAGATCAGCCAGGGAGAGAGACAAGGGAGCGAGGTGGAGGGCGAGGCGATGCGGCGTTGCGGCGAGGCGGCACTGTGCGGCGTCGGCCTCCTCCTCTCGATCCCGATTCAATCGGGGGAGAGAGGGGGGTGGGCAGATATTTCGGGGGGGGGGGGTCGGTGGGCGAGTGGGGAGTGGGGTGGTTAGGTGGTGCGGGGGTGGGCCGGCCGGTTGGTTGTGCCAGGTGGGCTGGTGCCGTGCTGGGCCGGAGCCCAGTTGGGGGGGGTTCTGTTTTTATGTTTTTTTGTTTGACCTTTTCCTCTTATCTATTTTCCTGTTTCTTTTAGTTTTAGTTGATATGCAGTTTTATAATATATCAACTCAGTCCCTAAATTAGCATTATTAGTTAGGCTACTGTCATAATTAATTTGGCACTAAATAAATTAGTCTTACATTTGTTTATTATTCAAAAGTATTTAATAATTGTTTTAGCCCCTGTTTTTATTTAGTTTAGGCACTTAAACATTTTGAAAAAGGTTGGTTCCAACACCCAAAATAAGTTACGGATTATTTGCCACATGATGATCATTTTAGTTTTCATGTTTGAGAAGTTTAGAATTTCACTTATTATTTCAATTTGAATTTGAACCGGATTTGGATCAACAGGAGATTAGTAACAGTAATAGTGGTGACATGGCATCATTAGCAAAGGATCACTGTAGTTTAATTACCTGGGCGTCACACATCTGCCCATAACCGCGGGCACGGCTTTCGAAAGTTCAAATCCCTGCAGGGGAGTCCCAACTTAGCCCATGACAAGCTCTCACGGTCAACGAAGGAATACACCTCCTCCCAAGACGTTCCGATCAGACTCGGTATCCCGGTAATTCAAGACACTTCGACAGGTTAAAACAAGACCAGCAACACCACCCGAATGTGCCGACAAATCCCGATAGGAGCTGCACATATCTCGTTCTCAGGGCACACTCAGATGAGACTAGCTACGAGTAAAACCAACCCCCAAGTTTCCCCGAGGTGGCCCCGCAGGCAGCTCAGTTCGGACCAACACTCAGAGGGAGCACTGACCCGGGGGGGCTAAAAATAAGATGACCCTTGGGCTCCGGTAACCCAAAGGAAAAAGAGGCTAGGTGGAGAATGGTAAAACCAAGGTTGGGCATTGCTGGAAAAGCTTTAATCAAGGCGAACTATCAAGGGGTTCCCATTATAACCCAACCGCGTAAGGAACGCAAAATCCGGGAACATAACACCGATATGACAGAAACTAGGGCGGCAAGAGTGGAACAAAACACTAGGCGAGAGGCCGAGCCTTCCACCCTTTACCAAGTATATAGATGCATTAAGATAACAAGATAATATAATGATATCCCAACAAGTAAATAAATGTTCCAACAAGGAACGGCCTTCAATCTTCACCTGCAACTAGCAACGCTATAAGAGGGGCTGAGCAAAGTGGTAACATGGCCAAACAATGGTTTGCTAGGACAATGGTGGGTTAGAGGTTTGACATGGCAATTTGGGAGGCTTGCAAGCAAATGGTAGGCATCGTAGCATTGGCATAGCAAAAGAGCGAGCAAACTAGCATAGCAAAGATAGTAGTGATTTCGAGGGTATGATCATCTTGCCTGCACAGTTGTCAGAGTTGACTGGATCCTCGAAAGCAAACTCAACGGGCTCCTCATTAGCGAACTCGTCTCCCGGCTCTACCCAAACAAGACAAACAAGCAACAAGGATACAATCAACCACGTGCAAGACCAAGCAATATGATGAAATGATGATATGCCATGCGGAATGCGATGCGGGATGCAAAATGCAAGATATGACAGGAAATGCATGAACCTAGCCTCAACTTGGAAATCCAAGTGTTCCACTGGAAAGATGAGATGAAATCGCTTGAAAACGATATAAAGAACGCCGGAATCGGAGTTACGGTTTGGAAATGGCAAGCGATTCAAAAATGACACCGGTCTGCGATTTACAGCAAGTAGGCATATAAATGCAACGAAATGAACATGCTACAGCCACCAAATATGACAACAAAATACATGGCAGGGATGCACACAAGATTCTTAACAAAAGTCTAGCACTGAGCTATGGCCAATTCATCCATTAACAGGTTCAAACAAGCATGGCAAAAATGCATATGACGAACAGATCACAGACTTAGTGAAATTAACACTTGCCTGGAAATTCAGATCAGGTAGCCCTCTTTGGAGCAACAAAACTACATGCTAAAGGACCTGAACATGACAAAGTAAAGCATGGCATGGAGATACTAAAAGAGATTAACAAAAGTCCCTTAGTGACCTTGAGCCAAAAGGGATCAGAAAATACAATTGCAAGCATGTGAACATAGCAAAAACATAATCAGTTTTCAGACTTAGTGAAAACTGACACAAGCTGAAATATAACTCAAGTAGGCATGTTTACGAGCTCGATGCACTAACTACGGTGCAAGTCATGGAAAGACAAGCATACCTCCATCAAGAAGGCACAAAATGCAAGCTAGACATGGAAAGAACAATAGCATAGCATGCACGGATCAACTACAACATCACCGGCAAAATTGCAAACAAGTTGACAATCTGCCCAGATTCACAAAGTAGCAAAAGTAGAGCTCGATTGACTCAAGCTAGGGTGCTCCATAATTGCAAACAAAGACATGGATGGATATAGAACTACAAGATTAACAAAACATCCTTATTGATCATCCTCAAAAGAGGCACGGATCACTAGGAAACAACATGAACATATGGCATCATGAGATAAACCACTCCAGGACTTGGTGAAATTACAAAGTCCCTGAAAACAGAATTAGCAAGTGCACCACTTTGCAAGCATGCACTAGTCACCACACACATCCTAAAAATACACGGGTTGCACCTCTGGAGAGATAAAAAACCCTTAACAAAGCATATGTAGAACTCACGGGCATATCATGCACACAATAATCATGGCAAAAATGACAAAAGTGCTAAACGGAGTAGCAGATCTGGCAATTAACTCAAGTAGCCCTCTTCTAACAGCATTTCGGGCATCAAGATGAGCTTAAATGAAAATAATGCAATGGAATTAAACGATGTACTCTCTGGGATGAACATTTTGATATTCTATATGCATGAATCGGAGCTACGGATGCAAAGTTACGGAGCTACGAACATGTGCATATGGGCTAGAAAATCCGGGGACTTAGACGAAAATTCAACCTCCGATCTAGGGTTTCCAGATCTGCACGCTTCCCGAGGCGGCGGCGCGAGCACTGTAGCAGCCGGGGTTCGGTTCGCCGGCGGGAGAGAAGAAGAGGCGAGGACAGGGGCGAGGGCGGCCGGCGGCGGTGGAGCTTGCCGGCGTCGAGGAGGCGGCGGCTCTGGGCGGCGGACATGGCGCGGCGGCGGCGGGGACCCGTGGCGGCTGCAGCGGCCGGAGAAGGAGGCAGCGGGCGGCGGCTCGCGGGCGATGGCGGTGGCTCGCGGCAGCGGCGGGGCGGCGGCGCGCGCCGGCCGGGCGGGCCGAGCGCAAGGAGGCGGGGCGCGGTGGCGATGCGGGCCGGGGGGCCCGGCCTAGGCCGCGCGGGCCCACGGGGAGGCGGCGGCGATGTGGTCCGGGGCGCCCACCGGGCGGCTCCCGGTTGGCGGAGGCGGATCCGGACGTTGTCCGGCCTGTGCGGACACGTCCGGCGGCGGCGGAGATGGTTTTTTTTTAGGGTTTGACGAGGGCATCCGAGATTTGGAATGGGGGAGGTATAGATAGGCATAGAGGGAGCTAGGAGAGTCCAAATGAGGTGCGGTTTTCGGCCACACGATCGTGATCGAACGCTCTAGGTGATGGAGCAGAGTTAGGTGGGTTTTGGGCCAAAATGGAGGGGTGTTGGGCTGCAACACACACGAGGCCTTTTCGGTCCCTCGGTTAACCGTTGGAGTATCAAACGAAGTCCAAATGATATGAAACTTGACAGGCGGTCTACCGGTAGTAAACCAAGGCCGCTTGGCAAGTCTCGGTCCAATCCGGAAATGTTTAATCCCCACACACGAAAGAAAGCTAGAAATGACCACCGGAGGAGAACGAAGCGCCAGAATGCAAAACGGACAACGGGGAAAATGCTCGAATGCATGAGACGAACACGTATGCAAATGCAATGCACATGATGACATGATATGAGATGCATGACAATGATAACAACACACGGAGACAAAAAAAACCCGAACCCGAGGAAATAAAATATCTTAACGCCGGAAACGGCAAGAGTTGGAGTACAAATTGGGAAAGTTACATCTGGGGTGTTACAACACTCCACCACTACGAAAGGATCTCGTCCCGAGATCTAGGACTGAAAGAACGTCGGGTACTCAGAACGGAGGTGATCCTCGCGTTCCTAGGTAGCTTCACGGTCGGAATAGTGTGACCACTTGACTTTGAGAAATTTGATTGACTTGTTGCGAGTCTTGCATTCCGTCTCTTGAAGAATAGCAACTGGGTGCTCACGATAGGAGAGATCTTCTTGGAGCTCAATGTCCTCGAAGTTGATGGTGCGGTCAGGAGTCTTGAAGCACTTTTGAAGCTGAGAGACATGGAACACGTCATGAACATTTGCAAAGTTTGAAGGAAGCTCGAGTTGATAGGCGAGGTCGCCTCTCTTGCTGACAATCTTGAAAGGTCCCACGTATCTAGGGGCAAGCTTCCCTTTGATACCGAAGCGACGAGTACCTTTCATAGGAGAGACACGGAGGTAAACATGATCTTCGATCTCGAAAGCCAAATCGCGGTGCTTACTATCATAGTAGCTCTTCTGACGGGATTGGGCTGCTTTGAGGTTATCACGAATGACTTTGCACATTTCTTCTGCTTCTGTGATTAAGTCATTACCCAAAAGCTGACGTTCACCGGTTTCAGACCAGTTGAGAGGGGTACGGTACTTCCTGCCATACAGAATTTCAAATGGGGCCTTGCTCGAACTTGCTTGAAAACTGTTGTTGTAGGAGAATTCAGCATACGGAAGACAGTCCTCCCACTTCATGCCGAAGGAGATCACACAAGCCCTGAGCATATCTTCAAGAATCTGGTTGACACGCTCGACTTGACCGCTAGTTTGAGGATGGAAAGCTGTGCTGAAGTGGATGTTCGTGCCCATGGCCTTCTGAAAAGAATCCCAAAACTTCGAGGTAAAGATGCTGCCACGGTTTGAAGAGATCACTTGTGGAATACCATGCAGAGAGACAATACGAGAGGTATAGAGTTCCGCCAATTGAGCTGCAGTGATCGACTCTTTAATAGGCAGAAAGTGAGCCACTTTGGTGAGTTTGTCGATGACAACGAATATAGCATCATTGCCACGCTTGGACTTTGGAAACCTAGTCACGAAGTCCATTTCAATGTGGTCAAACTTCCATTCTGGAATGGCAAGAGGTTGGAGGAGACCTGCTGGCCTTTGGTGTTCTGCCTTCACTCTTCTGCAGACATCACATTCATTCACGAATTGGGCGATCTCGCGCTTCATTCGAGTCCACCAATACACTTGCTTGAGGTCCTGATACATCTTCGTGCTCCCAGGGTGGATGGAGAGGAGAGAATTGTGAGCCTTGTTCAAGATCACTTTACGGAGGTCACCTTTGGGTACAACAATACGATCCTCGAAGAAGAGAGTGTCCTTGTCATCAAGGCGGTAGCACTTGTACTTGGACTGACTCTTGGCAATCCCAATCTTCACCTTTTTCACCATAACATCAAGAAGCTGGGCTTGGCGAATCTGGTCTTCTAAGGTAGGAGAGACTTGAAGGTTGGCAAGGAAACCTTGAGGAACAACTTGCAGATTAAGTTTGTGGAAAGCTTCACAAAGCTCGGGTTGATAAGGCTTGAGAATCAAACTGTTGCAGTAAGCCTTCCTGCTCAAAGCGTCAGCAATCACATTGGCCTTGCCTGGAGTATACTCAATACTCGGATTATACTCTTGAATCATTTCGACCTATTGAGTTTGTCTGAGGTTGAGATTAGGCTGAGTGAAGATGTACTTGAGACTTTTGTGATCAGTGAAAATGTCCACTTTTCTTCCCAATAGAAGATGTCTCCAAGTCAAAAGAGCATGCACAACTGCCGCCAACTCGAGATCATGAGTGGGGTAGTTCTTCTCATTAGGCTTCAATTGGCGAGAGGTATAAGCAACAACTTTCTTCTCTTGCATCAATACTGCGCCAAGACCTTGGAGAGAGGCATCACAAAAGACCTCGTACGGCTTGGATTCATCAGGCGGAGTCGGAACTGGAGCAGTGATCAATTTCTCTTTCAAAGTGTTGAAAGAAATATCACACTCCGGAGACCAAACGTACTTGACGTGCTTCTGGAGAAGATTTGAGAGAGGCTTCGTGATCTTAGAAAAGTTTTCAACGAATCTTCGGCAATAGCTTGCGAGACCGAGAAAACTGCGGAGTTGCTTCACGTTCTGAGGAGGTTCCCAATTCACAATTGCAGACACCTTCTCAGGATTCACGGCAATGCCCTTGGCAGAGATGATATGACCAAGATAAAGAACCTCATCAAGCCAAAATTCAAACTTGGAGAACTTGGCGTAGAACTTGTGTTCTCTGAGCTTATCAAGAACCAAACGCAAATGCTTGGCATGATCTTCCTTGTTCTTCGAGAAAACCAGAATGTCGTCGAGATAGACCAAAACGAAGTCATTGGTGTAGGCGTTGAAGATGAAATTCATCATGCGAGAGAACGTCGGAGGAGCGTTGGCGAGGCCAAAAGACATGACAGTGTATTCATATGAACCAAAGCTTGTTCTGAATGCTGTCTTGGGAATATCTTCTTCACGAATGCGAATCTGGTGATAACCCATACGGAGATCAAGCTTGGAGAATACTTGGGCACCTTTGAGTTGTTCGAACAGCTCATTGATGTTGGGAAGTGGGTATTTGTTCTTGATGGTGTTCTTGTTCACTGGACGATAATCAACACAAAGTCGGTCCGTTCCATCCTTCTTCACAAAAAGAACACCACAACCCCACGGAGAAGAACTAGGCCGGATGAGACCCATTTTCTCTTGAATATCGAGTTGCTTCTTCAGCTCCTTCAACTCTTCAGGTCCGAGCTTGTAAGGACGCTTGCACACAGGTTCCGTACCAGGCTCAAGATCAATAACGAATTCAACTGGCCGGTGCGGAGGCATTCCTGGAAGCTCTTCTGGAAAGACGTCTTGATATTCGCAAACGACTGGAATTTGAGAGATGGCATCCAATTCACCCCTCTCATTGAGAGAAAACAGACGGATGGTATTATCCCGAGCGGCAAAGACAATTACATCCTCAGATGAATGAGTCAATTGAATGTGCCTGGCTGCACAATCAAGCTGAGCCTTGTGCTTAGAAAGCCAATCCATCCCGAGAATAAGATCAATATCCAAGTTACCAAGAACCATTGGAGAAGCCAGAAACTTGAAATCACCCATCAAGATAGAAATATCCGGAACCATCAAACTAGAACTCAGACGCTTAGCCGGAGAGACGACTTGCATAGCTCTGGGTAAAGCCTTAGTACTAAAACTGTTCTCCGATGCAAATGGGAATGACATGAAGGAATGCGATGCACAAGAGTCAAAAAGTAATTTTGCGGGAATATCATAAACAGGAAGGTTACCCATGATCACATCTGACGAGTCCTCTGCCTGAGCTGCATTCATCAAATTGACCTTGGCATGCTTGGGGTTATGCTTGACCACAGCTGTACTTGCCGATCTGATAGGAGGAGGAGGAGGAAGACGCCTCTGGTTGAAACACTTGTTGGCATAGTGACCCTTCTGTTGGCACTTGTTGCCCGTGACCTCTGAAAGCGGACGGTGATACAAAGCACTCGATCTTGGAGCTTGAGACGAAGTCTTGTTCTGAAAGCCAGGGTTGGGTGGGTGGGAAGAACCACTGCCACCTTTACTCTTCTGCTGATATGGCTGACGGAACGGAGGAGGAGGAAGCCAATACTTCTGCTGCTTGGCCACTTGAGTAGAGGAAGAAGGAGTAACATCTCTGACTCGCTTCTTGGAAGCATCACACCTCAACTGAGTAGCCTTTTGCTTCAGTGC
Source organism: Triticum urartu (assembly GCF_056163025.1). NCBI lineage: Eukaryota > Viridiplantae > Streptophyta > Magnoliopsida > Poales > Poaceae > Triticum > Triticum urartu. The sequence continues at coordinate 267,103,887 of NC_141878.1, read as the reverse complement.
CATGTTGTAGAACTCATCGTACCTCAAGGGCTCAAAGAGAACAAAAGCGAGCTGGATATCTTCTCTGAGACCATCCCTGAACTGGTATATAATGCTCTTCTCATCAGGGACGTCCTCCTTGGCAAAGCGGGCGAGCTTCTGGAACAACTTGTTGTAGTCATAGACAGACAAAGAGCCTTGCTTCAGATTGCGGAATTCCTCACGCTTGCTTTCAACCACGCTCTGTGGAATATGATGAGCTCGGAAATCTCGACGGAAATCATCCCAAGTGATAACACGTCCATCTCTGGAATCCTTGTACTGCTGGAACCATTCTGCAGCTTGATCTTTGAGTTGGAAGGAAGCGAACTTAACAAAGTCCTCAGGCCTGACGTTACTGCACTCGAAATGCTTACACAGATCCACAAGCCAATCGTCAGCATCGGTTGCCTCGACACAATTGCTGAAAGTCTTTGGCCCGTTAGCAAGGAACTGGTTGAGTGTAGCAAAGTGACTCTGATTGCTGCCTTGATTCCCTTGGTTGCCTTGATTGCGCTCTTGGAGAATTTGCATGATCAACTGTGTGTTTGCATTGGTTGCGGCCATCACAGCTTGCCATGCCTCCGGAGGAGGTGGAGGTGGTGGCGGATCAGGATTCGGAGTCGTGCGTGTTGGAGGAGCCATCCTGAAGAGGTTGACCACCATTAGCACATTGACAGATAAATATTGAAGCTGAATCCAACGGAATGAAAATTGCAACATATAGTCTTCAAATCCGAACAAAATGAACGAATGCATTCCTCTTGAAATGGTCACATATCCATAAATTGAGAAGCCACGTAGAATTAAGATAGAGAAATAAATCAACAAGGTACGGATCAAGAACGAATAATCGGTAAGAAATCCCAATCTCAAACCAATATCCGTGGAAGAAGAACTAGAGCTACTAGAATTCCCACCTATGAAACTCCCGAACCTTTCCGGTTATTCAATCAGGTGTTGGGGATACAGGGGAAGCATAATATCTCACCCAAACTAGCAAATCCTACATCCAGCTGTATCCATCCTTCAACACATAACCAAGAAACCTTCGGAAACCATCTACCTGAACCTTCGAAAAGCATCCGTTATACAAGTGATGGAGATACTCCCGAACTCCCGCCCCAGTACTGGGTGGCATCGAGGTTATCTCACCAACGAACTGCATAAAAGATATTTTCGATGTCGGCGTACTAAACTCAGGTATTCTAGAACTGCAACGATAAAATTATGATGACAACACCTCAGAGCTCAACTCCCCGGGACACTTCCACTAAACCCCTGACAGGAGGCACCAAGACAATGTTCTCATCATAAAACCATCGGAACGATTCCAAGATACCCGCGTGATCCTAAAATTTTTTTTAGTGAAATTTGAGAAGAGAAAAGTCAAAACTCTACGTCAGGATGCCTTACCAGAGCGATGAGGAGACTGGGAAGTAAAAAGAATTCCTAAACTCTCCGATATATAATTCCTAAAAGACTCAAAACATTTTTCTAGACACAACTCGGCCGCTAAAAACGATCAAGCAATGGGGCTCCTAAGGTCGGGGATGGCTTTGATACCAACTTGTAACACCCTCGATGCGAGTATAGCTCCCACGTGTCGAGGCACGACTTAGAGGCACAATCACATTGAAGGCATATGTCGCAAGTTAGGAAATCTTCACAACATCCCATGCAATATAAATAATAATAAAGGGGAGATAACATAGTTGGCTTACACTCGCCACGTCAATCAAGTACATAAATAACATTACATCATCCAAACACTCATGGCCCGACTACGGCGCCAAAATAAAAGAGAACCCAACATGCAACACGGTCCCAATCACCCCCAACTGGGCACCACTACTGATCATCAGGAAAGGAAACGTAGTAACGTTGAGAGTCTTCGTCGAACTCCCACTTGAGCTCATACGCGTCTCCTGGAGCGGAATCATCAGGCCCGGTATCTGGTGTAATAGTAACCCATGAGCCACAGGGACTCAGCAATCTCGCACCCTCGTGATCAAGACTATTTAAGCTTATAGGTAAGGCAAGGTAAAATATGAGTGGAGCTGCAGCAAGCGACTAGCAAGTATGGTGGCTAACTTATTCACAAAAGAGAGCGAGAAGAGAAGGCAAAGCACGAGCGAGAAACTAGAGAGCAACCTGTGCAAACATTACTCCAACACCGTGTCCAGCTCTTGGACTCCGCCGAGAAGAGGCCATCACGGTAACACACTCAGTTGATTCATTTTAATTAAGTTAAGGTTCAAGTTATCTACAACCGGACATTAACAAATTCCCATCTGCCCATAACCGCGGGCACGGCTTTCGAAAGTTCAAATCCCTGCAGGGGAGTCCCAACTTAGCCCATGACAAGCTCGCACGGTCAATGAAGGAATAGACCTCCTCCCAAGACGTTCCGATCAGACTCGGTATCTCGGTAATTCAAGACACTTCAACAGGTTAAAACAAGACCAGCAACACCGCCCGAATGTGCCGACAAATCCCGATAGGAGCTGCACATATCTCGTTCTCAGGGAACACTCAGATGAGACTAGCTACGAGTAAAACCAACCCTCAAGTTTCCCCGAGGTGGCCCCGCAGGCAGCTCAGTTCGGACCAACACTCAGAGGGAGCACTGGCCCGGGGGGGTAAAAATAAGATGACCCTTGGGCTCCGGTAACCCAAGGGAAAAAGAGGCTAGGTGGCGAATGGTAAAACCAAGGTTGGGCATTGCTGGAAAATCTTTAATCAAGGCGAACTATCAAGGGGTTCCCATTATAACCCAACCGCGTAAGGAACGCAATATCCGGGAACATAACACCGATATGACAGAAACTAGGGCGGCAAGAGTGGAACAAAACACTAGGAGAGAGGCCGAGCCTTCCACCCTTTACCAAGTATATAGATGCATTAAGATAACAAGATAATATAATGATATCCCAACAAGTAAATAAATGTTCCAACAAGGAACGGCCTTCAATCTTCACCTGCAACTAGCAACGCTATAAGAGGGGCTGAGCAAAGCGGTAACATGGCCAAACAACGGTTTGCTAGGATAATGGTGGGTTAGAGGTTTGACATGGCAATTTGGGAGGCTTGCAAGAAAATGGTAGGCATCGTAGCATTGGCATAAAAAAGAGCGAGCAAACTAGCATAGCAAAGATAGTAGTGATTTCGAGGGTATGATCATCTTGCCTGCACAGTTGTCAGAGTTGACTGGATCCTCGAAAGCAAACTCAACGGGCTCCTCGTTAGCGAACTCGTCTCCCGTCTCTACCCAAACAAGACAAACAAGCAACAAGGATACAATCAACCATGTGCAAGACCAAGCAATATGATGAAATGATGATATGCCATGCGGAATACGATGCGGGATGCAAAATGCAAGATATGACAGGAAATGCATTAACCTAGCCTCAACTTGGAAATCCAAGTGTGCCACTGGAAAGATGAGATGAAATCTCTTGAAAACGATATAAAGAACGCCGGAATCGGAGTTACGGTTTGGAAATGGCAAGCGATTCAAAAATGACACCGGTCTGCAATTTACAGCAAGTAGGCATATAAATGCAATGAAATGAACATGCTACAGCCACCAAATATGACAACAAAATACATGGCAGGGATACACACAAGATGCTTAACAAAAGTCTAGCACTGAGCTACGGCCAATTCATCCATTAACGGGTTCAAACAAGCATGGCAAAAATGCATATGACGAACAGATCACAGACTTAGTGAAATTAACACTCGCCTGGAATTTCAGATCAGGTAGCCCTCTTCGGAGCAACAAAACTACATGCTAAAGGACCTGAACATGGCAAAGTAAAGTATGGCATGGAGCTACTAAAAGAGATTAACAAAAGTCCCTTAGTGACCTTGAGCCAAAAGGGATCAGAAAATACAATTGCAAGCATGTGAACATAGCAAAAACATAATCAGTTTTCAGACTTAGTGAAAACTGACACAAGCTGAAATATAACTCAAGTAGGCATGTTTACGAGCGCGATGCACTCACTACGGTGCAAGTCATGGCAAGACAAGAATACCTCCATCAAAAAGGCACAAAATGCAAGCTATACATGGCAAGAACAATAGCATAGCATGCACGGATCAACTACAACATCACCGGCAAAATTGCAAACAAGTTGACAATCTGCCCAGATTCACAAAGTAGCAAAAGTAGAGCTCGATTGAGTCAAGCTAGGGTGCTCCATAATTGCAAACAAAGACATGGATGGATATAGAACTACAAGATTAACAAAACATCCTTATTGATCATCCTCAAAAGAGGCACGGATCACTAGGAAACAACATGAACATATGGCATCATGAGATAAACCGCTCCAGGACTTGGTGAAATTACAAAGTCCCTGAAAACAGAATTAGCAAGTGCACCACTTTGCAAGCATGCACTAGTCACCACACACATCCTAAAAATACATGGGTTGCACCTCTGGAGAGATAAAAAACCCTTAACAAAGCATATGTAGAACTCACGGGCATATCATGCACACAATAATCATGGCAAAAATGACAAAAGTGCTAAACGGAGTAGCAGATCTGGCAATTAACTCAAGTAGCCCTCTTCTAACAGCATTTCGGGCATCAAGATGAGCTTAAATGAAAATGATGCAATGGAATTAAACGATGTACTCTCTGGGATGAACATTTTGATATTCTATATGCATGAATCGGAGCTACGGATGCAAAGTTACGGAGCTACGAACATGTGCATATGGGCTAGAAAATCCGGGGACTTAGACGAACATTACATCATCCAAACACTCATGGCCCGACTACGGCGCCAAAATAAAAGAGAACCCAACATGCAACACGGTCCCAATCACCCCCAACTGGGCACCACTACTGATCATCGGGAAAGGAAACATAGTAACGTTGAGAGTCTTCGTCGAACTCCCACTTGAGCTCATACGCGTCTCCTGGAGCGGAATCATTAGGCCCTGCATCTGGTGTAATAGTAATCTGTGAGCCACAGGGACTCAGCAATCTCGCACCCTCGCAATCAAGACTATTTAAGCTTATAGGTAAGGCAAGGTAAAATATGAGTGGAGCTGCAGCAAGCGACTAGCAAGTATGGTGGCTAACTTATTCGCAAAAGAGAGCGAGAAGAGAAGGCAAAGCACGAGCGAGAAACTAGAGAGCAACCAGCGCAAACATTACTCCAACACCGTGTCCACCTCCCGGACTCCGCCGAGAAGAGGCCATCACGGTAACACACTTAGTTGATTCATTTTAATTAAGTTAAGGTTCAAGTTATCTACAACCGGACATTAACAAATTCCCATCTTGTGACGCCCCCGATTTAATCGTACACTAATCATACACGCAAACGTGTACGATCAAGATCAGGGACTCACGGGAAAATATCACAACACAACTCTACAAATAAAATAAGTCATACAAGCATCATATTACAAGCCAGGGGCCTCGAGGTCTTGAATACAAGAGCTCGATCATAGACAAGTCAGCGGAAGCAACAATATCCGAGTACAGACATAAGTTAAACATGTTGCCATAAGATGGCTAGCACAAACTGGGATACAGATCGAAAGAGGCGTAGGCCTCTTGCCTGGGATCCTCCTAACTACTCCTGGTCGTCGTCAGCGGGCAGCACATAGTAGTAGGCACCTCCAGTGTAGTAGGAGTCGTCGTCGACGGTGGCGTCTGGCTCCTGGGCTCCAACATCTGGTTGCGACAACCAGGTAGAAGGGATAGAGGGAAAAGAAGGAGAAAGCAACCATGAGTACTCATCCAAAGTACTCGCAAGAAAGGAGCTACACTACATATGTATGCATTGGTATCAACTGGAATAAGGCTATTATATGTGGACTGAACTGCAGAAAGCCGGGATAAGGGGGGATAGCTAGTCCTTTCGAAGACTACGCTTCTGGCAGCCTCCGTCTTGCAGCATGTAGAAGAGAGTAGACTGAAGACCTCCAAGTAGCATCGTATAGCATAAACCTAACCGATGATCCTCCCCTCGTCGCCCTGTGAGAGAGCGATCACCGGTTGTATCTGGCACTTGGAAGGGTGTGTTTTATTAAGTATCCGGTTCTAGTTGTCATAAGGTCAAGGTACAACTCCAAGTCGTCCTGTTACCGAAGATCACGGCTATTCGAATAGATTAACTTCTCTGCAGGGGTGCACCACATATCCCAACACGCTCGATACCATTTGGCCGGACACACTTTCCTAGGTCATGCCCGGCCTCGGAAGATCAACACGTCTCAGCCCTACCTAGGCACAACAGAGAGGTCAGCACGCCGGTCTAAATCCTATGGCGCAGGGGTCTGGGCCCATCGCCCTTTGCACACCTGCACGTTGCGAACGCGGCCGGAAGCAGAACTAGCCCCCTTAATACAAGAGCAGGCTTACGGTCCAATCCGGCGCGCGCCACTCAGTCGCTGACGTCACGAAGGCTTCGGCTGATACCACGACGTCGAGTGCCCATAACTGTCCCCGCGTAGATGGTTAGTGCGTATAGGCCAGTGGCCAGACTCAGATGAAATACCAAGATCTCGTTAAACGTGTTAAGTATCCGCGAACACCGACCAAGGCCAGGCCCACCTCTCTCCTAGGTGGTCTCAACCTACCCTGTCGCTCCGCCACAAAGTAACAGTCGGGGGCCGTCGGGAACCCAGGCCCACCTCTACCGGGATGGAGCCACCTGCCCCTTCAGCCCCCAACTCCGAACAGTACCACAGGTAATGTAACTGTGTAAAGTATATAGTATATGCCCGTGATCACCTCCCGAAGTGATCATGGCCCAGTAGTATAGCATGGCAGACGGACAAGAGTGTAGGGCCACTGATGGAACACTAGCATCATATACTAAGCAGTAGGATAGCAGGTAATGGTAACAACAGTAGTAGCAAGGACAGGCTATGCATCAGGATAGGAATAACGAAAAGCAGTAACATGCTACACTACTCTAATGCAAGCAGTATAGAGAAGAGTAGGCGATATCTGGTGATCAAAGGGGGGGCTTGCCTGGTTGCTCTGGCAAGAGAGTGGGGTCGACAACTCCGTAGTCGTACTGGGTAGCAGCGGCGTCGGTCTCGGTGTCTAGCGAGAGAAGAGGGGGAAGAAACAATAAATATTTGAGCAAACAGATGCATAACGATGCATGACATGACACGTATCGGTGCTAGAGGTGCCCTAAAGCGGTATGAGGTGATACCGGTGAAGGGGGGAAACATCCGGGAAAGTATCCTCGGTGTTTCGCGTTTTCGGGCAGAGGAGCCAGAGGGGGGGAAGTTGCGAGTTTGATATGTTAGGGGTGCGTGGCGGACGAACGGGCTGCGTATCCGGATTCGTCTCGTCGTTCTGAGCAACTTTCATGTACAAAGTTTTTCCATCCGAGCTACGGTTTAATTCATATTAATTTCTAAGTTTTTAATCATTTTTGGAATTAACAGAATTAAATTAATTTGGAAAGGCCATTATGATGCCAGCATGACATCAGGGTGATGTCAGCAGTCAACAGTCAGTTGACTTGGTCAAACTAACGCATGGGTCCCGATTGTCATTGACTTAGGTTAGCTAAACAGGATTAGTTTAGTTTAATAAGTGATTAGGTTAATTTAACATATCTAATTAAGTTAACTAATTAACAAATTAATTAATTAATTTTTTAATTATATATATTTTTTCTTTTTTTAACAGGGGCGTGGTTAGGGGGGCCCCACTGGGCAGTGGCCCATAGGGCCAAACGGGCGTGGGCGATGGATCGGGCGCAGGGCGCCAGGATGCCCCCCCGCAGAGACGGAGGACGTCCCCTCCGGCGGCAGTGGCGAGGCCACGGTGAGTGGCCGGAGCGGCGGAAGCCAGAGGCGGAAACGAGCGAGGTGGCTGTGGCGGTGGTGCTGGTGGCAGCCGCAGGGGGAGGCGACGGGGGGGGCGGAGACGGTAGCTGCGACGGGGATGGGGAATGGAAGCAGCGGCTGCGAACGGCGCCGGCGCGCGCGGCCATGGGCGCGCGAGGGGTCTGAGCGAGCGCGAGGGGGGGGGGGGACGGGCGGCAGCCAGCGCAAGTGGGGAGGCGCGAGCGGGGGAGCACGAGCTCGGGCGCGTCGGCGTTGGCATGCGTGGGTGTGCGCGTGGTGGAGGGGGCTTGGCCTGGCGTGCACGCAGGCGGCCAGGTACGCGGGCGCCGGCAGGGGGGCGAGGCCGCGGGTGCTGGGCGCCGGGCGCAGGGCGGCGCGAGGCGGAGTGTCTGGACAGGGAGAGGAAGGGGGGCGTGCTCACATCGAGGAGCAGGGACGGGGCAACGGTTGTTGGGGAGGACGACGGCGACGACGAGCATGGCGGAGACGGGGAAGCAGTCCGACGAGGTGGTGGTGACGACGATGTCCTTGGTGAGCACGACGACGGCGTCCGACGGGGAGACGGGATCAGGGGGCTACCCCGATCCAGATCAGCCAGGGAGAGAGACGAGGGAGCGAGGTGGAGGGCGAGGCGATGCGGCGTTGCGGCGAGGCGGCACTATGCGGCGTCGGCCTCCTCCTCTCGATCCCGATTCAATCGGGGGAGAGAGGGGGGTGGGCAGATATTTCGGGGGGTGTCGGTGGGCGAGTGGGGAGTGGGGTGGTTAGGTGGTGCGGGGGTGGGCCGGCCGGTTGGTTGTGCCAGGTGGGCTGGTGCCGTGCTGGGCCGGAGCCCAGTTGGGGGGGGGGTTCTGTTTTTATGTTTTTTTGTTTGACCTTTTCCTCTTATCTATTTTCCTGTTTCTTTTAGTTTTAGTTGATATGCAATTTTATAATATATCAACTCAGTCCCTAAATTAGCATTATTAGTTAGGCTACTGTCATAATTAATTTGGCACTAAATAAATTAGTCTTACATTTGTTTATTATTCAAAAGTATTTAATAATTGTTTTAGCCCCTGTTTTTATTTAGTTTAGGCACTTAAACATTTTGAAAAAGGTTGGTTCCAACACCCAAAATAAGTTACGGATTATTTGCCACATGATGATCATTTTATTTTTCATGTTTGAGAAGTTTAGAATTTCACTTATTATTTGAATTTGAATTTGAACCGGATTTGGATCAACAGGAGATTAGTAACAGTAATAGTGGTGACATGGCATCATTAGCAAAGGATCACTGTAGTTTAATTACCCGGGCGTCACACATCTGCCCATAACCGCGGGCACGACTTTCGAAAGTTCAAATCCCTGCAGGGGAGTCCCAACTTAGCCCATGACAAGCTCTCACGGTCAACGAAGGAATACACCTCCTCCCAAGACGTTCCGATCAGACTCGGTATCTCGGTAATTCAAGACACTTCGACAGGTTAAAACAAGACCAGCAACACCACCCGAATGTGCCGACAAATCCCGATAGGAGCTGCACATATCTCGTTCTCAGGGCACACTCAGATGAGACTAGCTACGAGTAAAACCAACCCCCAAGTTTCCCCGAGGTGGCCCCGCAGGCAGCTCAGTTCGGACCAACACTCAGAGGGAGCACTGACCTGGGGGGCTAAAAATAAGATGACCCTTGGGCTCCGGTAACCCAAAGGAAAAAGAGGCTAGGTGGAGAATGGTAAAACCAAGGTTGGGCATTGCTGGAAAAGCTTTAATCAAGGCGAACTATCAAGGGGTTCCCATTATAACCCAACCGCATAAGGAACGCAAAATCCGGGAACATAACACCGATATGACAGAAACTAGGGCGGCAAGAGTGGAACAAAACACTAGGCGAGAGGCCGAGCCTTCCACCCTTTACCAAGTATATAGATGCATTAAGATAACAAGATAATATAATGATATCCCAACAAGTAAATAAATGTTCCAACAAGGAACGGCCTTCAATCTTCACCTGCAACTAGCAACGCTATAAGAGGGGCTGAGCAAAGTGGTAACATGGCCAAACAATGGTTTGCTAGGACAATGGTGGGTTAGAGGTTTGACATGGCAATTTGGGAGGCTTGCAAGCAAATGGTAGGCATCGTAGCATTGGCATAGCAAAAGAGCGAGCAAACTAGCATAGCAAAGATAGTAGTGATTTCGAGGGTATGATCATCTTGCCTGCACAGTTGTCAGAGTTGACTGGATCCTCGAAAGCAAACTCAATGGGCTCCTCATTAGCGAACTCATCTCCCGGCTCTACCCAAACAAGACAAACAAGCAACAAGTATACAATCAACCACGTGCAAGACCAAGCAATATGATGAAATGATGATATGCCATGCGGAATGCGATGCGGGATGCAAAATGCAAGATATGACAGGAAATGCATGAACCTAGCCTCAACTTGGAAATCCAAGTATTCCACTGGAAAGATGAGATGAAATCGCTTGAAAACGATATAAAGAACGCCGGAATCGGAGTTACGGTTTGGAAATGGCAAGCGATTCAAAAATGACACCGGTCTGCGATTTACAGCAAGTAGGCATATAAATGCAACGAAATGAACATGCTACAGCCACCAAATATGACAACAAAATACATGGCAGGGATGCACACAAGATTCTTAACAAAAGTCTAGCACTGAGCTATGGCCAATTCATCCATTAACAGGTTCAAACAAGCATGGCAAAAATGCATATGACGAACAGATCACAGACTTAGTGAAATTAACACTCGCCTGGAATTTCAGATCAGGTAGCCCTCTTCGGAGCAACAAAACTACATGCTAAAGGACCTGAACATGGCAAAGTAAAGTATGGCATGGAGCTACTAAAAGAGATTAACAAAAGTCCCTTAGTGACCTTGAGCCAAAAGGGATCAGAAAATACAATTGCAAGCATGTGAACATAGCAAAAACATAATCAGTTTTCAGACTTAGTGAAAACTGACACAAGCTGAAATATAACTCAAGTAGGCATGTTTACGAGCTCGATGCACTCACTACGGTGCAAGTCATGGAAAGACAAGCATACCTCCATCAAGAAGGCACAAAATGCAAGCTAGACATGGAAAGAACAATAGCATAGCATGCACGGATCAACTACAACATCACCGGCAAAATTGCAAACAAGTTGACAATCTGCCCAGATTCACAAAGTAGCAAAAGTAGAGCTCGATTGACTCAAGCTAGGGTGCTCCATAATTTCAAACAAAGACATGGATGGATAGAGCACTACAAGATTAACAAAACATTCTTATTGATCATCCTCAAAAGAGGCACGGATCACTAGGAAACAACATGAACATATGGCACCATGAGATAAACCGCTCCAGGACTTGGTGAAATTACTAGGTCCCTGAAAACAGAATTAGTAAGTGCACCACTTTGCAAGCTTGCACTAGTCACCACACACATCCTAAAAATACATAGGTTTCACCTCTGGAGAGATGAAAAAACCCTTAACAAAGCATATGTAGAACTCACGGGTATATCATGCACACAATAATCATGGCAAAAATGACAAAAGTGCTAAACGGAGTAGCAGATCTGGCAATTAACTCAAGTAGCCCTCTTCTAACAGCATTTCGGGCATCAAGATGAGCTTAAATGAAAATGATGCAATGGAATTAAATGATGTACTCTCTGAGATGAACATTTTGATATGCTATATGCATGAATCGGAGCTATGGATGCAAAGTTACGGAGCTACGAACATGTGCATATGGGCTAGAAAATCCGGGGACTTAGACGAAAATTCAACCTCCGATCTAGGGTTTCCAGATTTGCACGCTTCCCGAGGCGGCGGCGCGAGCACTATAGCAGCCGGGGTTCGGTTCGCCGGCGGGAGAGAAGAAGAGGCGAGGACGGGGGCGAGGGCGGCCAGCGGTGGTGGAGCTTGCCGGCGTCGAGGAGGCGGCGGCTCCGGGCGGCGGACACGGCGCGGCGGCGGCAGGGACCCGCGGCGGCCGGAGAAGGAGGCAGCGGGCGGCGGCTCATGGCAGCGGCGGGGCGGTGGCGCGCGCCGGCCGGGCGGGCCGAGAGCGAGGAGGTGGGGCGCGGTGGCGATGCGGGCCAGGGGGGCCGGCCTGGGCCGCGCGGGCCCGCGGGGAGGCGGCGGCGATGTGGTCCGGGGCGCCCACGGGGCGGCTCCCGGTTGGCGGAGGCGGATCCGGACGTTGTCCGGCCTGTGCGGACACGTCCGGCGGCGGCGGAGATGGTTTTTTTTTTAGGGTTTGACGAGGGGATCCGAGATTTGGAATGGGGGAGGTATATATAGGCATAGAGGGAGCTAGGAGAGTCCAAATGAGGTGCGGTTTTCGGCCACGCGATCGTGATCGAACGCTGTAGGTGATGGAGCAGAGTTAGGTGGGTTTTGGGCCAAAATGGAGGGGTGTTGGGCTGCAACACACACGAGGCCTTTTCGGTCCCTCGGTTAACCGTTGGAGTATCAAACGAAGTCCAAATGATACGAAACTTGACAGACGGTCTACCGGTAGTAAACCAAGGCCGCTTGGCAAGTCTCGGTCCAATCCGGAAATGTTTAATCCCCACACACGAAAGAAAGCTAGAAATTACCATCGGAGGAGAACGAAGCGCCGGAATGCAAAACGGACAACGGGAAAAATGCTCGAATGCATGAGACGAACACGTATGCAAATGCAATGCACATGATGACATGATATGAGATGCATGACAACGATAACAACACACGGAGACAAAAAACATGAACCTGAGGAAATAAAATATCTTAACGCCGGAAACGGCAAGAGTTGGAGTACAAATTGGGAAAGTTACATCCGGGGTGTTATAGCCGAGTACACCCCTGCAGGGTTATTAATGATCTATTCGAATAGCCGCGTTCGAGGATATGGACTACTTGGAACGCCTACATTGTTCATAGATAACTAGAAGTGGATACTCTAAAATGTGCAAGATAAGCGTGAGTGATATGGATGGCCTTCTCGTAGGGAGACAGGAGCGGATCCATAGTGGTGTTTTGATATGGTGAATATGTGGACTCCTGTGTGCTTTCTCACCTCAAAGATAACATTGGTAGTCTTAGTACATGAGAGCCACTGAGTCAAAGCTGGCTTGCTGAAGTTAAACTCCACCATCCCCTTTGTTGATACTGATGCATATGTAGATATTTCTGTGTAAGTCTTGTTGGGTATATTTGTACTCACATTTTCTTAATTTATGTTTTTGCGAAGAGACTTCAGTCTCACTAGTAGTTCCACGTGGGCTTCGACAATTAGCTTGGGAATCCTAGACAGAGGTCTGGCTCCTTTGGAGGATCTTATAGATAGAAATGCTTTCTAGCCTTCTTTCTTTTCAGATGTCTATACTCAGATATTTTTACGCTTCCGCATGTGCTTATTGCTTCTATGACTTGAATGCTCAGTCATGAGACCCATGTTTGTAATATCTGGCTCCTCGGAGCCTATTGAATAAATACTTTGAATCGTAGAGTTTTGTTGTGATGCCATGTTGTAATTACACATATCGAGCATATTGTGTGTATGTTATTGAAATGTTGGTATGTGTGGGATCCGACACCTAGTTGTTTATTCTTGGTAGCCTTCCTATGGGGAAATGTCTCCTAGTGCTTCCACTGAGCAATGGTAGTTCGCTACTGCTGCGGAACACTTAGGTTGGCCGGCATGTATCCTTCTTTGCTCCTGTGTCTCTCCCTTTAGGGAAATGTCACGTGTTGTTCCTTTAAGTCCTTGCAGCTTGCTATGACTTGGGTTCATACGTTGATGATTGACACGTTCATTGTTGGGTTACATATGCCTATCCGTCTAAGTTTGTGCCACCATGGGTTAAGGCTAGTCATGTTGGCCCAGGTTCTCTGTCATATGGGTGCTAGCGATACAATCATATACGTGAGCCAAAAGGCACAAACGGTCCCAGCCAAGGTAAGGCTGCAGCCGTGGGAATACCGTGCGTGAGGCCGCAAAGTGATATGATGTGTTACATGCTAGATCGGTGTGACTTAGGATCGGGGTCCTAATAGTTTTGGTATTAGATTCTGACTTCTTGTAGGATTACCAAGACAAACTGGTCGAAGTCGTGTCTGGAAATTCTTTAGTTATATAAGGGAATTGATTGTGGAAGGGAACGTAAAGCTCTTTACTCCTTTACCTTATGTCTTTCTGATCTAAGTCACCCTCTCCTTTTCTTACGGGGATTAAGAACTAGGCTTCTCTTTTTCTACCAGGATCATGTGTTCTAATCTATAGACTTATAGGATTGTTAGATTCAAGCCAGATTAAGCACACTAATCGGTGTGTTGAGGTACTCCGTTGCCTCGACGCATTTGTCGAAGCTATCAGCAAACTAGGATATCATAGATAACCACCCAGTAAACCAACCTTGTGTTGTGTTCTTAGTGTGATCATTCTGTCCCCCAATCTTGAAAGCATCTCATGTTGTTATTTAGTTAGTAGGAATTCCATTTCCGGGTTCTTGAACCCAGGATTCACTCTATTTACTTGCTACTGATAGTGTTTGCTCATTCCTTTAGGATATTAGTAACCTTCGTGATAGTCCTCGAGGTCCATGGTATATTATTCTTCCAGAGACAATGAATAATCTTTGGCAGAAGTTCTTAGAACCATAAGATCACAACAAGAGCACTCTCGATGAGTCCTCCATTCTATATTGTAAATCTGCCAGTCCTACCTTTCTGCATGGGTTATCCGGAAGAAACATGTTGAACTTGTTCGACATGCTAATCTATGAATCCATAACTCGGAAAATCATGTGTCCGTTTGGGTTGTCCCTCTTCAGGAAATCAATTTATAGTTAGGAGTAGTAGTGCATTCGTGTTCGTCGAAGTCTAAAATTCTTGTGGTCCATCAAGCCATTCTATTCAGAATAGCTTAGGTGAAACAAACTCCGCCACCTCGTCCATATCTAGGATTGGGTCAAAGCAATTGTATTCCATAGTTTAGAATGCCAATCCGACATCTAGTCTGTTCTACCCTGGAGTATTACCCCCTTTATGTCAAGAATATCATAGGAATTGTACCACCTCTTATGAATTCCTGACGCAGTGATACTTCTCGCCGTCGTTGTTCTTTCCTCGGTCCCCGTGTTGTTGCAACTGGAATATCGACAAATGAAATGTGATGTGTGAAATCAATACTCCTAGCAACCCCATTGCTTGGTAGTTAAAGGACGACAATTTCATTCTTAGCATGCTGGTTATTGAATCACCATCTTAGATTGATCGTGCTACCTAGTCGATTTTTCTGGTGCACTCTTCGATCAATGAGTTAGGATTGTGTCAATCTCTCTCTGCTTGATCATATAGTCTTGCCCTGAAAAGCAATATTCACTAAAGGAATCAGCTGTTTTCCCGTCCGCCATGGCAGACGACAAAGGACCAGTCAACGGACGGCAAAGGTCTTTGTCGTCAGCCGCGAACAACAAATGTGTCTGGCGCTGTAAACTCTGGCAAAGAGCTTCTTTGCTGTCAGCTTTCCCTCAGCGGACAGCAAAGACATTTTTCCGTCGGTGGCAGATGACAAAGATTGTGGATGGCAAAAAAAGGACCATTAGCCACGTTAGGTGTCTAACGGGAGGCTTTGCCGTCTGCCTTGTGACGTCAGCTATTTGGTCACTTTGTCATCTATGGCAGACGACAAATACCCCTTTGCCATCGGTGGCAGATGGCAAAGAGCATGTATTGTTACCGTTTTTTCTGTTTTCTATTATATCCCTGCATTTTCAAAAGAAATAAATGATATATATAGTTTCAACCTCAAACATAGCCCATGTATCCAACATCTAGCAGTCCATCAACCTCTGGTACGCGTGGGTGCTATACAAGTAGTTTTTAACCCCTTTCCGTGACGGCATTTGGAACCGTCACCAAGTGAGTGTGGGTGATAGGGGGGTCCTTCCCACACGACCCAGAAATCGTCGGGGATAGACCCTCCTGGCACGCACGCTTGGCAAAATGAGGTCGTGTGCGACCGGCGAGCAATCAAATACAGAAATACGTACAGTAGTGCTAAAAAATAATATCATACAGGCGAAGTCATTTCCGGTCATAAGTACATCCCACACAGTCAGTCACCGCAAAACATTTTCGTTCATATACACATCCCACACAGTCACTCTAAGGAAAATGTTTGCGCAAGGTGGTGTAACGCAAACAGTTTTCAACAGAATCTCATGTGTGATTGTTCATTGATCCAACACGGTTTATTCCTAGAAATTGTGTGCGTTGCTTGAGGTCATCGCCCATGGTGTTTTCTCAATAACCATTTGCAATAGGAAAACCCAATTAGCAGGCTAATTGACCTATTATTAATAATCCATTTACTAATCTAATTGACATTCATATTAAGAACATAAAACAGTTCGCTGCCGGAAGCCGTGTGTGATTGTTAGTTGATTGAACACACCTACTTTCTAGAAAATGTGCGGGTTGTTTGAGTTCATCGCCCCCGGTGCTGTCTGACTAACCGTTTGCAATAGAAAACCCTAATAAGTAGGGTAATTAGCCTATTATTGATAATCCATGTACTAATCAAACTGATATTTCTTATAAACACGCTAGATATTCCATATTCGTATAAAAGCAACCAGGATTTCATAATTGAATTACATCAGATAGCTTCGGCACTCGATTACGCCATTACACAATAGCACCAAGTTTCACATGCAGCATCAAAAACCTTTGGAAAGTAGCATCATACATGGTAAATAGACAAATGAATCTCATCTGGGAAACAGCAGAAGCGGAAGGCAAATATTGAGCCTTCAGTGATGTTGAATGTCCTTGCAACTTTAGGCCAGTGGCTATGGATAATTGCCCACCCAATCTTCGTCCTCTTCAGCAAGACTTCAATATTGTACCGTGAGTGTTGAATGAATACCTTCCTCACCTCTTGACCATGCAGGTGGTGTGAGAGGTAATCATTAGTGAACTGCTTTGAAAAGTACTAAAAACAAAGCTATGCATAAATCGCTATTGTAAATTTTGAAATGGCGCAAGGGGTAAAAACAAGGTAAAAGAGTTGGTACCATCCTATAGTTGACTGATGTCTTGTTCATTGTGCAAACAAAGATCTTGCTGTTATTCGTCGCAAGTTTCTTCATCCTAACAATCTTTCTGAGTTTCTTGACTTTACTGATATTCATGGACATCTCATTTCCCCATATGCAAAATGGGCCGAACAGTGGGTCTAAGCCTCTCACAGCAGGACCTACATGTGCAAGACCAAATTGTAAGAAACCTAAATATTAGAATGATTGCTACAACTGCACAATAATGTGCTATTAGCCAAAGGACCCTGCTTGAAGAAACCTCGATGGTAAACCGCAGTGTCTCCCATTGTTTCCCTGCAACACACATAAGGAAGACCTTGATCAGATTAACTAAGAGTTTCCATACTATCAGTAGAATATGTATTGAGTATAGCCAAATTCGATTGGTGTCACATGCATAACAATACAAAATTGTACCCACAACAAATGAAAATCAAATTGCAGAACTGAACCAAACAGTTAAATGGACAGCAGACCAAATGAACCAAAATAGTTAACTGAGCACGACATTGCAGAATAGAAACATCTACTAGAAGATAAGACAGTTAACAAAACAAAGAATGCTTGAGAACAGTATTACAAAATGTAGCAATTGTTGGACCAAAGTGTTAACTAAACATTACATTTTAGAGGACCAAACTGTTAACTGAACATCAGATTGCATATTAACATTACAGAGAACAAATCACTAGAAGGCACTGGCGGTGGCCTCAAGAAAACATCACGAACTGTATTTAAAGTAGACAACCGCATGGCGGTGTCGACGGTGGCGTTGAAGACGAGGTGCTCCTCCAAGATCTGGCGGTCGACATGCATGGCAGCGATAGCGACCTCATTCGCGCGTGCGGCCGCATGCTACTCAGCTCCACGTTATACTGCGTGTAAAATGGCTGTGGGCGGCGCTTAATTGGATGAGGGGGCAGTGATTTTGGGGGAAGGTGTCACTCCGTCAGTCGGGGCATGTGGGACGGGAAAGGAGGAGGATGGTGTGGGTGGGGTGTGGATTACCTGACCATATCGACGAGGCCGCGCAGCAAGACGAAGGGTTGGTGGTGAGGAGGCCGCGCAGCAAGAAGAAGGGTCGGCGGCGAGGAGGCCGCGCAGCAAGAAGAAGGGTCACCGGCGAGGAGGCGGTGCTGCGAGAAGAAGGGTCGCTGGCGAGGAGGCGGCGCTGCAAGAAGAAGGGTCACCAGCGAGGAGGCTGAGCAGCCAGTAAGCAGCAGTGAAGGTTTGAACTTGGAAAGCAAGGAGGAACAGTGGAAATGTAGCTTTTGGTAGGAGGGAGGGGCGGGGAGATAGATATTTTTGCGGTGGCAAAAAAATTTGGCTCGGTGCCACAAGAAACTGGCATGCAAGTGTGGTTCAAGCGGGGGTGGTGGACTGTAGACGACGAAGCTTCCTGCGTAAGCCAGACAAGACGGTGCCCCAAGATATTTTATATCGCATCCTACACGATTCTTTCTAGTAAACTGTTTGTGGTATACCTGATTTTTTTTCATTATATTTTGAAAGACAAAATGGTGTTATGGAGGGAAAGGATGGTGTTTGAATTGCTAGAACATTTACGTACAGTGAACCTGCAACTAGTACATGAGTGTCGTGTTCAAATTTGGAATTATTCCGGATTCGTTTGGCATTTTATGAATTAATTAAGTTTCTGGGCATTTAATGTGCATAATTCAAATTTGAACTACAAGCACATGTTGCAATCCACCAAAGTTTGCTGAAAAATCACATGTGTGTCTTTGGGTGAATTTATAGGTCCCATGCAAGAAATGGGAATAAAATTCAAACATGTAGGCGTAGTGGCTCAGCCGGAATGATTGCGAAACTTGGTTTTTTAATTCCTGTAAATCCAAAACATGGCTGAAAATCATGAAACTTGACATGGTGTCATGACATGTCACCAACATGCTGCAGTAAATTTTTTGGCCGAATTGGGACAAGCTTTGGTGTAAGCTTCTTGCAAACCGGAGCTTCCCTCAAGAAGGCTCATGGTTCCAAGAGGGAACATGTCACCTCCGTGTGCGAAACGACATACGTACACTGCCTTCTCCCACATTAATTTTTGTACACTCGCAGATTAGACCAAATAGAAGTATCGTGCTAAATTTTGGAATTATTCCGTGTTCGTTTGGCCTTTTTTATACATTAATTAAGTTTCTGCGCATCTAATGTGCATAATTCAAATTTGAACAACAAGCACATGCTCCAGTGAACCAAAGTTGTTTGAAAAATCACATGTGTGTCCTTGGGTGAATTTCTAGGTCCCATGCAAGAGATGGGAGTAAAATTCAAACATTTGCGCGTCATAGCTAGGCCGGAAAGATTGAGAAACTTGGTTTTTTAATTCCTGTAATTCCAAAACACGCCTGAAATTATGAAACTTGGCATGGTGTCATGGCATGGCACCAACATCCTGTGGTAATTTTTTTGGCCGAATTGGGACAAGCATTGGTGTAAGCTTCTTGCAAACAGGAGCATCCCTCAAGAAGGCTCTTGGTTCCAAGAGGGAACGTGTCACCTCCGTGTGCGGAACGACATACGTACATTGCCTTCTCCCGCGTTAATTTTTGTACACCGGTAGATTAGACCAAATAGAAGTATCGTGCTAAATTTTGGAATTATTCTATGTTCGTTAGGCCTTTTTATACATTAATTGAGTTTCTGCGCATCTAATGTGCATAATTCAAATTTGAACTACAAGC
This sequence comes from Triticum urartu, assembly GCF_056163025.1. NCBI lineage: Eukaryota > Viridiplantae > Streptophyta > Magnoliopsida > Poales > Poaceae > Triticum > Triticum urartu. The sequence continues at coordinate 267,084,226 of NC_141878.1, read as the reverse complement.
ACATGCTCCAGTGCACCAAAGTTGTTTGAAAAATCACATGTGTGTCCTTGGGTGAATTTCTAGGTCCCATGCAAGAGATGGGAGTGAAATTCAAACATCTGGGCGTCGTGGCTCGGCCGGAAAGATTGAGAAACTTGGTTTTTTAATTCCTGTAAATCCAAAACACGCGTGAAAATCATGAAACTTGGCATGGTGTCATGACATGGCACCAACATGCTGCGGTAATTTCTTTGGCCGAATTGGGACAAGCTTTGGTGTAAGCTTCTTGCAAACCGGAGCTTCCCTCAAGAAGGCTCGTGGTTCCGTGAGGGAACGTGTCACCTCCGTGTGCGAAACGACATACGTACACTGCCTTCTCCCGCCTTAATTTTTTTACACAGCCAGATTAGACCAAATAGAAGCACTGTGCTAAATTTTGGAACTATTCCAGGTTCGTTTGGCATTTTATTCATTAATTGACTTTCTGGGCATTTAATGTGCATAATTCAAATTGGAACAACAAGCACAGGCTCCAATGCACCAAACTTGTTTGAAAAATCACATGTGTGTCCTTGGGTGAATTTCTAGGTCCCATGCAAGAGGTGGGAGTGAAATTGAAACATCTGGGCGTCGTGGCTCGGCCGGAAAGATTGAGAAACTTGGTTTTTTAATTCCTGTAATTCCAAAACACGCCTGAAAATCATGTAACTTGGCATGGTGTCATGACACGGCACAAACATGTTGCGGTAATTTTTTTGGCCGAATTGGGACAAGCTTTCATGTAAGCTTCTTGCAAACTGGAGCTTCCCTCAAGAAGGCTCGTGGTTCTGAGAGGGACGTGTCAACTCCGTGTGCAAAACGACATACGTACACTGCCTTCTCCGCCTTGATTTTTCCAGACAACCAGATTAGACCAAATAGAAGTATTGTGCTAAATTTTGGAATTATTCCGGGTTCGTTTGACCTTTTTTATACATTAATTGAGTTTCTGGCCATTTAATGTGCATAATTCAAATTTGATCTACAAGCATGGGCTCCAGTGCACCAAAGTTGTTTGAAAAATCACATGTGTCTCCTTGGGTGAATTTCTAGGTCCCATGCAAGATATATGAGTGAAATTCAAACATCCAGGTATCGTGGCTCGGCCGGGAAGATTGAGAAACTTGGTTTTTTAATTCCTATAATTCCAAAACTTGCCTGGAAATCATGAAACTTGACATGGTCTCATGACATGGCACCAACATGATGTGGTAATTTTTCTATCCGATTTGCGAAGGCGCACACATTAACAATCAACAAAGTCATTTTGGAACAAGTGCTGTCATGTTACAAGTCGGAAACACAAGTATTATTGAAACCGTGGGCGTTCGACTTACCAATTACATGTGGCCCCTTTTTTATTGCCACGCGTCCCCTTTTTTATTGGCTAGGAGATGCCGTGCGGGGTAGCTATTTGAGGACGGGAAGCGTGCGATCAGACCCCTGCCGTGCTCATCGGGAGGAGAGCCCTTTGACCGCTACCCGCCGCGCACCTCCCTCCCAACGTCTCCATTAATGGCGCCCGAGCACCTGTTCTACGGCGTGGCTATATGTCTCGCTGGACTGAGATTTAAGAGAGAAAAATGAAAATCTTAAAAGAATGTTTTGCACAGATCTTGATGTAAGACCCGACGGACCTATATAGGATCAACTATGACTTATAGCAAGCATGATGAATATAAGGACGATGACATTGGATTATAATTGACTTACATATTTAGAAACATAATTAAAAAAGCCACATGCATGAACGCCCGAAGTACACAAGGGCAAAAGAAGAAGGGATACAATGATCTGGCTCGCTGATCTCTACATTCTTCAGGCGTTGCTGCAGGCCGCGAGAACTAGTATCCACGGCGAGCGGAGACGAGCTCTTTCTTGTCCTCAAGATGCTGCTTGAGAGTATCCATGGATTCCTCCACCAGCCTTCTGTGCTCGATGCACAGCATGGCATTCTCGTCCATAAATTTCTCGATGATGACGTCGGTCCTCTTCAACAAGGCAGTGGTCTGCTCCTGCTGCTCCGCACTTTCGACGATCTTCGCCCTCAGCGGTTCGCGCTCGGCCCAGAGCTTCGCATTGCTCTCATTTAGTTGTCGGATGTTGTCGGTAGTCTGTTCAAACAAGGCTTTCAGGTCATCCTTCAACCTCGCCCACCTAGAGATCTGATCCATCTACCTAAGGAAGAGGGTACGCATGCGCCTATAAGAGTCTCCGCCTACCCATGAGACATTTTCCCAAGCCGCCGCGGCGCGGGAGGACATGTTTGCTGCATTCACGGATCGGTGGGACATCTCTTCTATTTCCGTGGCGCGGACGGACTAGTCTGCTTCGGCGGCGTGGCAGGACCTCTCTGCTGCTACGGCTGTGCGGTGGGACATGTTGGCTGCTTTCGCGGCAAGGAGGGACATCTCTCGTGCTTCAGCTTCCAGACCCGCCTCTACCTGGTGGCAATCTGTTGACCCAGAACTCATACTGGCCATGGCGGAAGCAAGGGAACGATGATGAATGACTTGTTTGTTTTGACTTTTTGTGGATGAGGAGTTGAGGAGGAATGTGCAGTCATCTTGGAAGAGTAGTATTTATAACCGCGTAGTAATACGCTCCTAAGTGGGAAACCATTTAGGTTTTGATCGGTGTGAGCAGGTTTGCAATTCATAATGTGACGGGACGCAGCCTCCCTGTTCTTCTGAAAAAATTGTGACGGGATGCATGCTCAAAATTTACTGACGGTTAGAAGTGCGGCACTATTCCCGGAAGGCGTAACGTGGGCACATACGCCTTCTCGGCCGTGTATGTGACGTTTGCACCATAGGGTGCACCGCAATAGACAATGTCAGCACACGTCTTGTTCCAACAACCACGCGCACTCGTTATTACCATCGCGTACGCTTCTTTTAATTAGAATGGGTGTGCCCGTCCAGCACACACACGTTGATCTATCTAACTGTTTCAATTTGTTGTGGCTAATCGCAAACAGTTCATCCATGTGAAGTGTATGCCATCAATCACAAACACTTTGGTCTGTCTTACCCATTTCTGTTCTGTTGCCTAATCGCAAACAGTTAATCCTTCTAAAGAGTCTACCCTCAATCACACACACCTTGATCTGGATGACCGTTTCTTTTGTGTTGCCTAATCACAAACGGTTCATCCGAGTGAACTGTATGTTGTATATCGCACACACCTTCATCTGGCTGCCCGTTTCTTTTGTGTTGCCTAATCACAAACAATTCATCCGAGTGAACCATATGCTGTACATCGCACACGCCATCATCTGGCTGCCCGTTTCTTTGGTTCCTCCTCATCAAAAATGGTTAATTGAACTAAACCATATGCCCTAAATCACACACGCAACTAAAATCTAAACCGTGTTTGATGCATCCTCCATCACAAACGTTTTGCACCTTTTTGATGGTTTTTTACACCACCGTTTGCGATTATGGCATCACACATAGTTTCGTCGAAGGGTCTCTGATCGTAGTGTCGCGTTAGCAGCATCCTACAGTAGTGTAAGCTTATTATAAGTATATGTCAATTTTGTGCTAACCTAAGTAATTATGCCATTTTTGAGCCAACCTAGGTAAAATGGATCATTTTGGAGCTAACTTGGGTAAAATGGATCATTCTGGAGCTAACCTAGGTAAAAATGTATCATTTTGGAGCTAACTTAGGTAAAATGGATCATTTTGGAGCTAAATTAGGTAAAAAGGATCATTTATGAGCTAACCTAGATAAAATGGATCATTTATGAGCTAACTTAGGTAAAATGGATCATTTATGTGCTAACTTAGCGAAAATGGATCATTTTGGAGGAAATAAAGCTAAGTCTAGGTCATTATGCATTTGTTAAGCAAAACACTAGGTGAAGCACCGGGGTTGCTCATGCCGGCACCATCTGGAGAAGGATCGTGTGATGCTTGTCTGAAGTTACACTGCACCAAAGATCATTTGCATTGTCCCGTTAGCATGATGACACTGAAATGTTAAGACTAGTAACTAATGACCATTCAAATGAAACTCACCATGGCCCTCTTTGCACACAAAAGCATAGCAAACAGATTTGCTGAAATCTAGATCATCAATATCAGATTTGGTGGCAAGTAAACATGCACTTTTCAGTTTAATTTCAGAAACAACATTAGATGGTTTATTATTAGGCTTCATGTGTTGCTCAAATTCTTTTGCCACAATATGATTTTCACTCTTATTTTGCTCCTGTTTTGCTTTATTAGATCTATTAATATCATCTTTCAAAATGGAATCAAGAGTCATATGAAGCAAAGTAATATTTTTGTCCTTATGAACAAGAGTATACTGATTGTTTCTACCATGGTGTACAGAATTTTTATAAAATTGCCATGGTCTACCAAGTAATAAGGAACATGCTTGCATAGGTACCACATCACAATCAACATAATCAGCATATGTAGAGATACTAAAGTGCACACGAACAGTACGTGTTACCTTAACCTTGCCGTTGTTGTTGAACCATTGGATGTAGTAAGGATGTGGATGTGGTCTTCTGGTGAGAGATAGCTTGTCCACCATCTCCATGCTAGCCAAGTTGTTGCAGCTCCCTCCATCTATGATGACGCGAAGAGAACGTTCCTTCAAAACTCCCTTTGTATGGAACAAATTATGCCTCTGATTTTGCTCAGCTTGTGTGACCTGCACACTCAAAACACGTTGAGCAACTAAACATTCATACCTGTCAGCATCTTCAGCAGCCATGTACTGTGTCTCATGATCAGAATCATCTCCACCATGTTCTTCATGTGTAATAAAAGCCAAAGTCTCCTCATCATAGTCACTAGCGGACTCATACCCACCATCCTCAGTAGCAATCATCACATGCTGAGATTTGCATTCTCTCGCAAAATGCCCTCTTCCCTTACAACGACGACAAATAATATCACTTGTGTGCCCTGTTGATGCCATGGAAGAAGAAGAGCTCTGCGCAGGGCCGACAGGTGTGCTCTTGGCAGATAGTGGTGGTTGTGCCTGCTTTCTTGTATCACGGCTGGAGGTGGCACCTGATGGAGGTGCTGGTGTAGTGGAAGTAGAGGATGCACGTGGTGTCCATGATGAAAATCAACATGCAGAAAAGTTAGTTCGCGCCAATGCATGTCGATCCTGCACTTCCCGTTCAGCTTTACAAGCAAGATGGAATAAACGAGTGATATTAGTATACTCCTTATACTCTAGAATGGTCTGAATCTCTCTATTTATTCCACCCATAAAACATGCAAGCATAGCTTCATTCTCCTCAACAATACCACATCTAATCATGCCAGTTTGTAATTCCTGATAATATTCTTCTACAGAATTTTTTCCTTGTCTTAAACGCTGCAATTTTTGAAGTAATTCACGTTGATAATATGGTGGAACCCAACGAGTACGCATAGCAGTTTTCAAAGCAGCCCAAGTAGTTGGAATAGGATATAATCTACAATGTTCAGACCACCAAACACATGCGAAGCTAGTGAAAGCACAAACAGTAGCAGGAACACGTCTCTCCTCCGGATATTGTAAACATGTAAAACGTTGTTCAGTTTCTAACTCCCAAGTAAGATATATATCAGGAAAATATCTACCCTCAAATGGTGGAATATTCAATTTCAGTTTAGGAAGATGGTCATGATCTCGTACCTCATATGGTGGTGTAGCCCTACCATTGCGATGATATACCTGAGGACGACCTGGTGGTGGTGGTGCTGGTGGTTGCACGTAGTTCTGATTTTGATCAACCTCATCCTCGTAATGGTCCTCCACCTCTGCAGTAGCAGCAGGAGCGACAGAAGTATCAACAGCGGCACCAGAATTTTGCCCAGGGTCAATGGGAACGTGTTGTGCTCGTCCCACTTGATTTGGAAAGCGACGCTGTTGTTGTTGTAGAGGTGCGTTAGGGGCAGCCAGTGGTGGTGGTGGAAGATGCGTGAGCAATTCATTAAACTTGTTATCGAGCTTTGTTTCGAACGTCTTGTCCATGCCATCTATCTTCTCCATGGCCTCTTCAAATCTGTTTAGCACATCTTGCTCCTGTCCACTCATCATTATCTGAAATTTATCATACAACTCCTTATTCATTATGTTCTCCCAGTCAGTCTCATCGGCTTGTGATCCTGCCATGGTTAGCAGCAATAGAAACACACAAGAATATGATCCTACAGACTACTAACAAGAGGTGGTGGTGGGTGTCACAAATCCGTCAAGAAAATCTCAAATTCTTACCAGTTCTTACCCAGCAGCAGGCGGTGATCGGCAACCGTCGTAGTCAAAACTCTCAAAGCTTGGATAGAGCGATTACCAGGGAAAATCAAATGCACGACATAGATGTATGTGGAGCTGGGAAGGCTTATAATATGGTAGCAAAAAGGGTCAGCAATAATCAATTCAGAGATGCAAAGTTGAATAAACGCTCAACGACGGTACTGTGCTGGTCCTAGGCTAGACCGTGCTAGAGACGCGAGCCTAGAACACTAACAAAATCACGGAGCTGCATGTAAACAAGGGAAAAGCACACTCTGGAACTTTTTTTTCGCTGTGTTTTCTTGGCGCTCCTCTTTTTTTGTGAACAATCACTATAATTGCGAGTGTCTCAAAACTCTTCCCTCGTCAAACTGACAGGATGGTTATGAATTTTTTTTTGACTTTTTTTCGTAAATCAGGGCAGCGACGATGAAAAAGTGCGACAAAAAATAACTATGATGGCACGTGGCTCAAAATACTCAGGAAAGCCTAAAAATAGGATAGGGGGAAAATATTTTTGCCTGTGAAAATTTTGGCCTAAAAACTGCCCGAGGGTCTCCAGACTCTTTTTTTCGAAACCTACTCAGGCATGGAAACATGAATCGGAAATTAGACGGATCTCAAAAACAAACCTAATACGAAAGGAACTCGGATTGGTGATGGATATATGGTGGTAGGATATGGCAGCGGTGGTGGTGTATGGATACGGATTGGTGGTGGTATATGGATACAGATTGGTGGTGGTGTATGGATACGGATTGGTGATGGTATATGGAGACGGATCGATGGCGGATTAGCAGTGGTGGTAGATGGCAGGGGCGATGATGATGGTGCGGCGGCGGTGTGATAACTTATGACCAGAACTCGAAACTCTAAAAGACTAGACTCTAAGACCAGCAACTAGACACGATGATGCAACCGCAAATTCAACAGAGAAAAATACTGAAAAGACTATGCAAAGGCTCAGATTGGTTCGGATATGATGAACTAACCTAATTATTTTTTGGCTTTTTTCGTGGACTGTAGATATGAAGAACAGACTCAATCTAAACTATGAAAAGCATTAAAATCTCACCGAGCAACCTGGAAATCTGATACCACCTGATAGAGGTGAAGGTGTCCCGATGTTCCGATGAGATAGATATCGTTTTCGGTGGGAATCGACTTTGACGATCCGACTACGAATGTGCGAAGACGTGGCGCCTTAGCAATCGCTAAACCAACTTCCGAGGGTTATTGACCACGCCGGAGCACGATCAACCTGACCACGAGGGTCTTTTTCCTGCGAGCAAACGAAGAACTAGCAAGAAACTGAGATTGCAATCTGGATATTGCGAATAAAAGAGGAAAGCTTTATTAATGAAGGTGGGGTTCTATGACGTCTTGGTCTGGTCGTTGGACACAACGAAGTACGCGAAGTTGTAGCTATGGCGAACTTTTAATCTAAACAAAACCCGAAGTCTAAACGACGCCCTAAGGGCTGTATATATGGAGGAAGAGGGGAGAATTCCATGGCCCTTGGAGGAGGGGTCCGAAACCAACCCTAACTCTTGTTTCCCCAGACATACGGACTCTAAAAAAGCCTATACTTAAGTATTTTGAAAATACATGGGCATGGCCCAATAATAAGGTGACACGGCACCTAGAATAGTCTCTGGAAAAAATTTATGAAGTGGCATCTTGTATATTTCGTCCAAGGCTTCATGCACTCCTTATGGTGGCTTCAAAGTCCTGAAATCATCACTTGTAACTCTGTTCTTGATCCCCTTGCGCATGCCATCATCTCCATGCTTGAACTTGCTCCAAGGTTCATCTTTCTTGTCCAAGCTAGGCCCTTCATTTGTAAGCAAAACAAATGTATCCAATTTAGGCAGCATCATATTTTCATGAACATTAGAATCATTACCAAGAAACAAAAGTACCTGATAATTCAATTGGCGTGGGCGAGCTCTAGTAATTGGTCCAGTATGTATAGCAGCAGGGGCTGTGGGTGTAACAATGGTATTGATGTCCTCATCAGCCATGATACGAGCCAATGTCATGGAAGACGATGAGCAAACTATGGCACGCTTCTTGAATGGACTCAATCATCCCATCAAGAAAATCACCAACTTCCAACCATACTCGAACCTCATTGAGATAGTGCATCAAGCTACCAAAGCGGAACGCCAAGTGCAAGATGATTTCAAGTATGCCAAGTTCTCATCCAAGTCCTACGGTTTATCCAACAACCAAGCTTCAACGACTCCAACACCGACTACCAAGCCTTCTACTAGCAACATCGACAAGTCGAGTTCCAAGAAAGCTTCGTCAACTCCAAGTCATCATCCTACTATGAGCAACTTCTAGCCGAGAGCTTCATCATCATCAACTCCAACCGGTGAGACCGTCAAGACGAGTTCCTTCAAGTGTTTCACTTGCGGAGGCCGAGGCCACAAGTCCTATGAGTGCACCAACAAGCGGACCATGATCCTCAACAACGACGGCACTTACGACTCAATGAGTGAAGAAGAAATGGATGCCATCGAGCAAGTCGCCATGCACCGGCAAGTGAATGATGAAGAGGAACAAGTCTTTTGCGATGAAGATTCAAGTCCCGCACTTGTTGTCTCCAAAGTCTTGACTCTCCAACATCACCAAGAAGAAGACCAAAGATGCCACATATTCCACACCAAGGCCGGCATCAATGGACGATCCGTCCAGGTCATCATCGATGGAGGAAGTTGTCATAATCTCGCAAGTGAAGAACTTTGCTCCGAGCTCCAATTTCCCAAGACGAAGCATCCACATCCATACAAAGTGCAATGGCTCAGCGACTCTGGCACCATCCAAGTCGAGCACCGAGTACAAGTCTCCTTCAAAATTGGCGCCTACAACGACACCTTGGAGTGCGACATCATTCCAATGACCGTTTTCCATCTTCTCCTTGGACGCCAATGGAAATTCGATAGAGGAGTCATCCACAACGGCCGAACGAACCACTACATCTTCAAGATGAAGGGCAAGGAATATGTACTTCGTCCCATGTCTCCAAGTCAAGTGATCGCCGATAAGCAAGCCACCCATCGTGGAGAGAATTGTGAGAGAGCGAGCCACCAAAAAGAGAGTGAGCGCCACAAACCCAAATCGAACACCTCCACGATGAGCGACAAGAAAACCTAGTCCTATTTGCCACCAAAAGTGAGATAAGAGGAGTGTGTGAGAACCCATCTAGTGTCCTACACTACGTCGTTGTGTGTAAGGACAATGCACCACAAACTAACACTTCTCACACTCCTCCTCTAGTGTTGTCTTCTCTTTTGTAGGAATTTCACGATGTTTTCCCCGATGAACAACCTCCAGGACTACCTCCACTACGAGCCATTGAGCACCGCATCGACCTCATCCCCGGAGCACCACTTCCGAACAAAGCTCCCTACCGCGTCAACCCCGAAGAAACCAAAGAAATACAAAGGCAAGTAAAGCATCTCATAGACCATGGACATGTGCATGAAAGTTTGAGCCCTTGTGTCGTCCCGGTCATTCTTGTGCCAAAACGTGACGGTAGCTTTTGCATGTGCTCCGATTGTAGACCTATCAATGCTATCATCGTTCGCTATAGGTATCCCATTCCACGCCTAGATGATATGCTTGATGAACTTAGTGGTGCCACTATCTTTTCTCAAATTGATCTCACGAGTGGTTACTATCAAATCCGCATACAAGAGGGTGATGAATGGAAAACCGCTTTCAAAACCAAGTTTGGTTTGTATGAGTGGTTAGTCATGCCTATGGGTCTTTCGGAAGCACCAGGTACTTTTATGCGTCTTATGAATCATGTCTTTCGCCCTTACATTGGTATATTTGTTGTGGTCTACTTTGATGATATCCTTGTTTTTAGCAAGTCTCTCAAAGAGTATGTCACCCATGTCCGAACCGTTTTGCAAACTCTTCGAAAAGAGCATCTCTATGCTAATATGGAGCAATGCCTTTTTGGCATTGACAAGCTCGTTTTCTTGTGTTTTGTTGTTTCCCCTATGGGTGTTCATGTTGATGAGTCCAAGATCAATGCTATCAAGACTTGGGCACAACCAACCACTTTGCATCAAGTGCGTAGTTTTCTTGGCCTTGCGGGTTTCTATTGTTTCTTTGTGAAGGAATTTAGCACCATTGCTTCGCCTTTGCATCCTTTGAGCAAGAAGAATGCACCTTTTCTTTGGGGACCATCCCAAGATACCGCATTCAACGAGCTTAAGAATTTGCTTACTCATGCTCCCATGCTCGATTTACCCAACTTTGACAAGCCTTTTGAGATTCATTGCGATGCTAGTGGTAATGGCATAGGAGGTGTGTTAAGACAAGAGAAGCGCTCCATAGCCTACTTTAGTGAGAAACTTTCTGGAGCGCAACTCAATTACCCCATCTATGACAAAGAGCTATATGCTTTAGTGCGCGTTTTGCATGAATGGGAACATTACCTTCGTCCCCACGAGTTTATCATTCATACCGATCATGAGACTCTCAAGTATCTTAAGGGTCAAACCAAGTTGAACAATTGTCATGCTAAATGGAGTGAATTTATTGAGTCTTTTCGTTATGTCATCAAGTACATCAAAGGTAAGGAAAACATTGTAGCAGATGCTCTTTCCCGCATATGCATGCTTGTTACCCAACTTGAGTTAGATGTCATTGGCTTCGAGCATATCAAAGACTTGTATGAGCATGACCAACTTTTTCTACTCCTTATGCCAAGTGTTTGATGCACACTTCTTGGGAACGCTATTACATCAAAGATGGATATATTATGAGAGCTAACAAACTTTGCATCCCCGAGTCTTCTCTTCTTTTGTTGCTTTGGAGGAATCTCATGGAGGAGGCTTAATGGAACATTTCGGACGCGACAAGACGTTCGCTATGCTCTCGAAGAACTACTTTTGGCCCAAGATGTTTCAAGACATCAATCGCTTCACCAACCGATGCTCTATATGTCGCAAAGCCAAGTGCAAAGCTCAATCTCATGGACTTTATATGCCTCTACCAATTCCATACCAACCATGGGAAGATATTAGCATGGATTTTGTTCTTGGTTTGCCTAGGACTTGAAATGGGAAAGATTCCGTATTTGTTTTTGTGGACCGTTTCTCAAAAATGGCACATTTTATTCCTTGCAACAAGATATACGATGCTTCACATGTTGCTAATCTCTTTTGTAGGGAAATATTGCGTCTACATGGAGTGCCAAAGACGATCGTCTCAGACCGCAACGTCAAGTTCATAAGCTTCTTTTGGAAGACCCTATGCGCCAAGCTCGGAATCAAGCTACTCTTCTCCACGGCTTACCACCCTCAAACCGACGGCCAAATGGAGGTGACCAACCGCACACTCTCCGCTTTACTTCGAGTACTCATCAAGAAGAATATCAAGGAGTGGGAGCAGTGCCTACCTATCGCCGAGTTCGCCTACAACCGAGCAAGAAACTCAACTACCGGCAAGTCCTCCTTCGAGGTCGTCTACGGATTAAACCCATTGTCACCATTGGACATTCTTCCTCTACCACTCCAAGAGCGCATCAATTTGGACGCAAGTGCACGAGCGACACATCTCAAGAAGGTGCATGAAGATACAAGAAACACCATCGAGCGCCAAGTTCAACGCCTTGTGATGTAGGGTAGAACCCTAATCGGCCGATCTTTCATGAAAGGAGCGGATCCCGCGATGAACATGAAGAACACGAGGGGGGAAACGAGGGGAATCACGGGGGGGGGGGATGATGTAGGGTAGGAACCCTAGGGGCCGATCTTTCACGAAAGGAGCGGATCCCGCAAAGAACACAAAGAACACGGGGTAGGAAACGAGGGAAGTCACAAGGGGAAACACAAGAGGAACACTCAAACTAACAAGAACAAGACACAAAGTGCTAGATCCTCGGATACATAGGGTTCACACGGTACACAATCAACCAAGGATGATACACGGATAGCCGGTCTTCTCCGTGAGGAGGTCTTGATGTTCTTCGCTAAAGAGGGGTCTTGAATCCGCTTGAAGGATCTTCTCCGGTGGAGGCTCGAATCTCCGTGGAGAAGGTATCCAAGTGGATGAGCATAGCTCTATCTCTCAAATGAGCTAAACCAACGCTAACCCTAACTAGGAGGATGAGAGGGAGTATATATAGTCTAAATCCACGAAAGGGTAAGTGACGAGGGGATACATGGGCCCTAGGCCCGTTCTCTGCCCATAGGCAGGGCGGTAGTACCGGGCGACGAGCGGTAGTACCACTTAAAGCGGTAGTGCCGCTGGCACGGGCGGTAGTACCGGTCAAGGGTCGTGCGAACACAGGGATTTGTCGGGTTGAGCGGCAGTGGAGCGGATGCCCTGCGGTAGTACCGCTTGGAGGGCTTCAGCGGTAGTACCGCTCGCCAGCGGTAGTACCGCTCATCCTGGCGTGTGCGGCTCCTCTTCAGGCTCTTGACATCCATCTCGCTCCGTAGCTCCTTCTAGGCTGGTTCCTTGGTACCTAAGCACACAAAACATCTCCGTTTGAGGTAGTAACCATGTCTCAAGTGGATCGAAGTGGAATTGTGAGAGGAGAGATGTCACCTCGGTTTCAAGAGATCTTGTACGTGCTCATGTCATGGGTCCAAGAGGTGTCGTAGTAGATGTATTTGGGTCCATGGGGATGGCCTTGGGATGCTTCGCATCATCTCCCCTCCCTTAGGGAAGATCCGTCCTCGGATCAAATTCTTCATCACCATGGAAGGGAGAGAGATCTTTGACGTTGAAGATGTCGCTCACGTTGTACTTGTTGCGCGGGAGGTCGATCTTGTAAGCGTTGTCGTTGTAGTGTGCAAGCACCTTGAAGGGTCCATCCACTCGTGGTCGAAGCTTGGACTTACGTTCTTGTGGAAAGAGGTCCTTGCGAAGGTGTAGCCACACGAGATCACCAATGTTGAAGACCATAGGTTGCTTGTTGAAGTTGAGCTTGGTCGCAAGGCGTTGAACTTGGCACTCGATGGTGTTTCTTGTATCTTCATGCACCTTCTTGAGATGTGTCACACGCGCACTTGTGTCCAAATTGATGCGCTCTTGGAGTGGTAGAGGAAGAATGTCCAATGGTGACAATGGGTTGAACCGTAGACGACCTCGAAGGGTGACTTGCCGGTTGTTGAGTGTCTTGCTCGGTTGTAGGCGAACTCGGCAATAGGTAGGCACTCCTCCCACTCCTTGATGTTCTTCTTGATGAGTACTCGAAGTAGAGCAGAGAGTCTGCGGTTGGTCACCTCAGTTTGGCCGTCGGTTTGAGGATGGTAAGCCGTGGAGAAGAGTAGCTTGATTCCGAGATTGGGGCATAGGGTCTTCCAAAAGTAGCTAAGGAACTTGACGTCGCGGTCCAAGACGATAGTCTTTGGCACACCATGTAGACGCAATATTTCCCTACAAAAGAGATTAGCAACATGTGAAGCATCGTCGATCTTGTTGCAAGGAATGAAATGTGCCATTTTAGAGAAATGGTCCACAATGACAAATATGGAATCTTTCCCATTTCGAGTCCTAGGAAAACCAAGTACAAAGTCCATGCTAATGTCTTCCCATGGTTGTTATGGAATTGGTAGAGGCATATAGAGGCCATGAGGTTGAGCTTTGGACTTAGCTTTGCGGCATGTAGAGCATTGGTTGGTGAAACGATTGACGTCCCGAAACATCTTGGGCCAAAAGTAGTTCTTCGAGAGTGTAGCGAACGTCTTGTCTCGTCCAAAGTGTCCCATTAAGCCTCCTCCATGACATTCCTGCAAAAGCAACAAACGAAGAGAAGACTTTGGGATGCAAAGTTTGTTAGCTCTCATAAGATATCCATCTTTGATGTAATAGCATTCCCAAGATTTATGCGACAAACACTTGGCATAAGGAGGAGCAAAAGTTGCATCATGCTCATACAAGTCTTTGATATGCTCGAAGCCAATGACATCCAACTCAAGTTGAGTAACAAGCATTCATATGCGGGAAAGAGCATCTGCTACAATGGTTTCCTTACCTTTGATGTACTTGATGACATAAGGAAAAGACTCAATAAATTCACTCCATTTAGCATGACGCTTGTTCAACTTGGTTTGACCCTTAAGATACTTGAGAGTCTCATGATCGGTATGAATGATAAACTCATGGGGACGAAGGTAATGTTCCCATTCATGCAAAACGCGCACTAAAGCATATAGCTCTTTGTCATAGATGGGGTAATTGAGTTGCGCTCCGGAAAGTTTCTCACTAAAATTAGCTATGGGGCGCTTCTCTTACGTTAACACACCTCCTATGCCATTACCACTAGCATCGCAATGAATCTCAAAAGGCTTGTCGAAGTTGGGTAAAGCAAGCACGGGAGCATGAGTAAGCAAATTCTTAATCTCATTAAATGTTGTATCTTGGGATGGTCCTCAAACAAAAGGCGCATTCTTCTTGCTCAAAGCATGCAAAGGAGATGCACTGGTGCTAAAATCCTTCAGAAAACGACGATAGAAACCCGCAAGACCAAGAAAACTACGCACTTGATGCAAGTTGGTTGGTTGTGGCCAAGTCTTTATAGCATTGATCTAGGACTCGTCAACATGAACATCCTTAGAGGAAACAACAAAACCCAAGAAAACGAGCTTATCAACACCAAAAAGGCATTTCTCCATATTAGCATAGAGGCGCTCTTTTCTAAGAGTTTGCAAAACGGTGCGGACATGGGTGACATGCTCTTTGATAGATTTGCTAAACACAAGAATGTCATCAAAGTAAACCACAACAAATATACCAATATAAGGGCGAAAGACATGATTCATAAGGCGCATAAAAGTGTCCGGTGCTTCCGAGAGACCCATAGACATGACTAACCACTCATACAAACCAACTTGGTTTTGAAGGCGGATTTCCATTCATCACCTTCTTGTATGCGGATTTGATAGTAACCACTCTTGAGATCAATTTTTGAAAAGATAGTGGCACCACTAAGTTCATCAAGCATATCATCTAGGCGTGGAAATGGGATACCTATAGCGAATAGTGATAGCATTGATAGGTCTACAATCGGAGCACATGCAAAAGCTACCGTCACGTTTTGGCACAAGAATGACCGGGACGACACAAGGGCTCAAACTTTCATGCACATGTCCATGGTCTATGAGATGCTTTACTTGCCTTTGTATTTCTTTGGTTTCTTCGGGGTTGACGCGGTAGGGAGCTTTGTTCGGAAGTGGTGCTCCGGGGATGAGGTCGATGCGGTGCTCAATGGCTCGTAGTGGAGGTAGTCCCGGAGGTAGCTCGTTGGGGAAAACGTCATGAAATTCCTGCAAAAGAGAAGACAACACTAGAGGAGGAGTGTGAGAAGTGTTAGTTTGTGGTGCATTGTCCTTACACACAACGACGTAGTGTAGGACACTAGATGGGTTCTCACACACTCCTCTTATCTCACTTTTGGTGGCAAATAGGACTAAGTTCTTCTTTTCGCTCATCGTGGAGGTGTTCGATTTGGGTTTGTGGTGCTCACTCTCTTTTTGGTGGCTCGCTCTCTCACAATTCTCTCCACGATGGGTGGCTTGCTTATCGGCGATCACTTGACTTGGAGACATGGGACGAAGTACATATTCCTTGCCCTTCATCTTGAAGATGTAGTGGTTCGTTTGGCCATTGTGGATGACTCCTCTATCGAATTGCCATGGGCGTCCTAGGAGAAGATGGCAAACGGTCATTGGAACGACGTCGCACTCCAGGGTGTCTTCATAGGTGCCAATTTTGAAGGAGACTTGTACTCGGTACTCGACTTGGATGGTGCCAGAGTCGCTAAGCCATTGCACTTTGTATAGATGGGGATGCTTCGTCTTGGGAAATTGGAGCTTGGAGCAAAGTTCTTTGCTTGCGAGATTATGACAACTTCCTCCATCGATGATGACCTTGACGGATCGTGCATTGATGCCGGCCTTGGTATGAAAGATATGGCATCTTTGGTCTTCTTCTTGATGATGTTGGAGAGTCAAGACCTTGGAGACAACAAGGGCGGGACTTGAATCTTCATCGCAAAAGACTTGTTCCTCTTCATCGTTCACTTGCTGGTGCATGGCGACTTGCTCAATGGCGTCCATTTATTCTTCACTCATTGAGTCGTAAGTGCCATCGCCGTTGAGGATCATGGTCCGCTTGTTGGTGCACTCATAGGACTTGTGGCCTCGGCCTCCGCAAGTGAAACACTTGAAGGAACTCGTTTTGACGGTCTCATCGGTTGGAGTTGATGATGATGAAGCTCTCGGCTTGACGGTGCTTGTAGTAGGAGGATGACTTGGAGTTGACGAAGCTTTCTTGGAACTAGACTTGTCGATGGTGCTAGTAGAAGGCTTGGTAGTCGGTGTTGGAGTCATTGAAGCTTGGTTGTTGGATAAGCCGTATGACTTGGATGAGAACTTGGCATACTTGAAATCATCTTGCACTTGGCGTTCCGCTTTGGTAGCTTGGTGCACTAGCTCGATGAGGTTCGAGTATGGTTGGAAGTCGACGGTCTTCTTGATGGGATGATTGGGTCCATTCAAGAAACGTGCCATTGTTTGTTCATCATCTTCCATGACATTGGCTCGTATCATGGCAATCTCCATCTCCTTGTAGTACTCTTCAACGCTCTTGGTTCCTTGCTTGAAGAGTTGGAGTTTCTTGAAGAGGTCGCGGTTGTAGTAGGTAGTCACGAAGCGTGCTCTCATGACATCCTTCATTTGTGCCCAAGTAGTGATGGGTGGTTCACCTCTTGCCTCACGACGCTCGATGACTTGTTCCCACCAAATGAGGACATAGTCTTGGAACTCAAGGGATGCCATCGCGATCTTCTTCTCTTCTTTACAGTTGTGCAAACGAAAGATTTTGTCGACCTTCAATGCCCATGATAGGTACTCTTCAGGATCGTTGCTTCCATTGAACTTGGGCATGGTGAACTTGAGTTTGCTGTAGCGTTTCTCTTCATTGTGTTGGTGCCGGGGATGATGATGCCCATGTTGTTGATGATTGTTCAACTCGTGGTGCTCTTGGCGCGGAGGGTTATAATCCTCATGTTGCTCTTGTCGTGGAGGATCTCCATTGTCTTCATGCTCTTGACAAACTTGTTATTCTTGGCGAGCTTGTGGAGGAGCTTGTCGAGCTCGAGGAGGGACTTGACGATGCACACGGGCTTCAAATCTTCGTTCTTGAATTTCTTCGCGAAGTGCTTCGGCATGTTCACGAGCTTGTCGGCCTTGATCGGCTACGGCTCGACTTGAATCTCGTAGGGCTTGTTGCGCCTCAAGTGCTTGAGCGTCACGGAGTTGTTGTTCTTGACGTTGTGCCTTGGCATCTTGTGCATTTTGGTGTAGACGCGCTCGCTTTTCCTCTTCGTGTTGGCGTTGTCGTTGCCCTTCTCGTGCTAGCGCAACGGCTACTTGGTTTTGACGTTGTCGGTGCTCTTGCGAGTCGGTGTCGCGTAGAGGATTGAGGCTTGCTTGATGCTCGTTGTGCGCGGCACGGCAAAGAGTGTTCGATGATGGTGTACTTGAGCCGGAGAGGGTAAAGTCGGAGTGGCGGCTTGAACGGATCCTTCTTGAAGTGGAATAAGAGTGGTTGAGCAACAAAGCGCGAATCTCGTCCATCCTTGCATCATTCTCTTGCTTGTGATCGTCGAGCTTGTGGTCGAAGTAGTCTCTTGTACGTTGCTCAGAGAGTCGCAAGTCGGTGGCGAGGTTGTCGATGCGGTCACTCCTGGCTTGTTGCTCTTGATGCAAAGCATGTTGTGCACCAAAGAGGTGACTCTTGGTGACAAAGGAGTTCATGTCATCGTCTTGCTCCATGACGAGTGGGTTGGTAAAAGTACTTGGCCTATCCATCATTCCAAGACAAATGTGAGTGGTAGAAAGAGAAGAACGAATACCAAATGTACCTTGACCGAAGTTGAAAGTGGATCCATGATCACTCCAATGTAGGACAAGGAAATAACACAATTGGTACCAATTCTTGTCGGTTTCTCACACCTACACAAGTAAAAGCTTATGGTGGAGCTTGGTTAGGATGGTGGCACAAAATTTGATGCAATTTGTAAGTGAGCTTCAATAATGTTGGAAAAGATTCGCAAGATGCAATGTAACAAGTAGACCAAGCATATAAGGTACACGGAAACACACGCGCAAAAAGATAAGTGGGGTCATGCAACCAAGGGTGAGCCAAAATGTGGAATCCACAAAAATGCTCTTGTTGCACAACTCTAGGGAGACGCTAGCACGATTGCACAATAGGTGGATACAAGAACTTGTGCACAACCTACGTAGCAAAAATGCAACGACTTCTATCCCAAGTATGCTCTATGCAAGGTGTTGCTATGATATGATCCAAGATGATCGACTATGACAATCTTAATGTTGTATGGTGCTATGGTTCTTGCTTAAAAGCTCTTTGCTTATCTTTTCTCTTTGCTTAAAAGCTTATTTGGCTCTTTGAAGTTTGAGCTCTTTTCTCATGCAATGCTTGACGAACCGATATAGCAAGTGAGTATGCGATGACAACTTTGTGACACAAGAGATGATACCAAGAAATGCAACAATGATGTATGTATGCTATGGGAAGTATGATCACTAATGTGCACAAGTCTCGTTGCCGGCAATACTCAATGGCTAGTCTCGATGGGTAAGCAACGCAAAGGAGTAAGGCTATGATGTCTATCAAATGTAATGGCAAGAATGATGTATCATGATACAAAGATGAATTTACCGTTCTTGCTTTGGTATGGTGTCAAAATGGTGGCACGAATACAAAGTGTAGTCGAGGCTATCGTTGTTGATGACGCGTCTGTGGCGAAGAAGAGAGGCGGTGATGTCGATATCGAACCGTACCTAAATAGCCGAAACACAAAAGGATACGGCACCGCAACTCAAATTCTCAAACCTCAAAGTGGCAACACGTGTCGGAGTGCGGAACAGGCACAATGGTGGTGTTATGCGGAAGTGGTGATGGTGTAGAGATGGTTGAGGCAAAGATGCCAATCGGTATGGGCGGAAACTGGGCGGAACGGTAGTACCGCTGGTACAGGCGGTAGTACCTCCGGTGGTACTTAAGCGGTAGTGTCGCTCGGTGGGGCAGTAGTACCGCTGGTGTCGGAAAAATCGCAAGATCTGGATCGGGGTGGTTTTTGTGGCAGAAAAGGATGATTACGTGGTCAAAATTCGAGCGATTTCATGGATGGAAGGTGGAGAAAATTGGGGAGAATGCTAGATCCACTTGAAACCAAGCAAATCCACGGATCAAATCCAACAAAACATCAACACACCAACAAAACACAAAAAAAATTGGGGCTATTTTTGGTGGGGAATTTTTGAATTAGGACGAAAAACAACAAAATTAGGCTAGAAACACGACGGGGAGGCTCTGAAATCATGATCAACTTGGCTCTGATACCAAGATGATGTAGGGTAGGAACCCTAGGGGCCGATCTTTCACGAAAGGAGCGGATCCCGCGAAGAACACGGGGAGGGAAACGAGGGAAATCACAAGGGGAAACACAAGAGGAACACTCAAACTAACAAGAACTAGTCACAAAGTGCTAGATCCTCGGATACATAGGGTTCACACGGTACACACTCAACCAAGGACGATACACGGGTAGCCGGTCTTCTCCATGAGGAGGTCTTGATGTTCTTCCCTAAAGAGGGGTCTTGAATCCGCTTGAAGGATCTTCTCCGGTGGAGGCTCGAATCTCCACGGAGAAGGTATCCAAGTGGATGAGCGTAGCTCTATCTCTCAAATGAGCGAAACCAACGCTAACCCTAACTAGGAGGACGAGGGGGAGTATATATAGTCTAAATCCACGAAAGGGTAAGTGACGAGGGGATACATGGGACCTAGGCCCGTTCTTTGCCCATAGGCAGGGCGGTAGTACTGGGCGACGGGCGGTAGTACCGCTTAAAGAGGTAGTGCCACTGGCACGGGCGGTAGTACCGGACCCGGGTCGTGTGAACACAGGGATTTGTCGGGTTGAGCGGCAGTGGAGCAGATGCCCGGCGGTAGTACCGCTTGGAGGGCTTCAGCGGTAGTACCGCTCGCCAGCGGTAGTACCGCTCGTCCTGGCGTGTGCGGCTCCTCTTTAGGCTCTTGACGTCCATCTCGCTCCGTAGCTCCTTCCAGGCTGGTTCCTTGGTACCTAAGCACACAAAACATCTCTGTTTGAGGTAGTAACCATGTCTCAAGTGGATCGAAGTGGAATTGTGAGAGCAGAGATGTCACCTCGGTTTCAAGAGCTCTTGCACGTGCTCATGTCATGGGTCCAAGAGGTGTCGTAGTAGATGTCGTTGGGTCCATGGGGATGTCCTTGGGATGCTCCGCATCAGGAAACACGAGAGAAACACTAAAACCAACAAGAATGATCACACATGTGCTAGATCCTCGAAACACAAAGAGAGATGCAAGATCCACGATCAACAAGGGACGATACAAAGGGTAACCGGTTCTTCTCCGTGAGGAGGTCTTGATGTCTTCTCCGTGAGGAGGTCTTGAATCCAAGGTGGATCTTCTTCGTAGAGGGGCCGTGGTCTGTCTCGTGGAGTAGATCCAATATGGATGAGCGAAGCTCTATCTCTCAAATGAGCTATCACAACGCTAACCCTAACTAGAAGGAGGTGGGGGAGTATATATAGTCTAAGACACCAAGGGGTAAGTGGGAAAGAGGGATACATGGGCATCGGGCCCTGTCCATGCACGTAGGCAGGCGCCGGATGTCCGACCATTTGCGGGGTGCTAGATGTCCGGGGCACTTGCCGGATGTCCGGCCTGGCGGTGGCCGAAACTGTTGCTCTCTAGATAGCTGTTGTTCGGATTTCCAGGGGTGCGCGCCGGATGTCCGCGCATTGCTGAGGCGCCAGATGTCCGGCCGCTGATGCTGTTGGCCGTCTGTTGGGGCAGCTCCTGCGCGGCTGCCCAGGCGCTGGATGTCCGACCTCTAGCCCGGATGTCCGGCCGCTGTAGCTTCAGTAGCTCCGTCTTCTTCCGTCGTCGCTTCCAGGCTTCCCTCGCGGATGGTGTAGTTGTTCCTAGGCGCTTGCACTCCTCCTCGTCTTCCGTGAAGCTTCGACAATACCTATGCATGCACATAGGAGAAGTGTCAAGTAGTATACCATCCTCGAAGGGGTCAAGTGAGCACGTGTAAAGGAGATGATTCACCTTTGTGTATGTCAAGTAGATGTCGCATGTGTCACTCGCCAAACGGATTCTTGACATGGTGATGTCCATAGGATGCTCCGCATCATCTCCCCTCCCTTGGGAAAGATCCGACCTCGGATTGAAAACCAAATCACCATGGGAAAGAGATGGCTTCGCCATGTAGAAGTGGATGTTCACCAAGTACTTGTCATCTTGAAGCTCGAAATGGGCACTCTCCAATGTCGCACCATCTTGTGATTCCTTCAAAAGGAGTAAGGACAAAAAACACTTGGAAAAACAAATGTGGTTAGCGTTAGTGCAAAACCAAACATTCAAGAGGTGAGTGACCAAACAAGTGTCGTCATCATGCAAAGCATATGGTGTGACAAGGGATTGTGACATGGCATGTAAGCATATCAATCGAGCACAAGCAAAGATATCATGGGGACAAGTATGTAAATGTGAGGTAGAGATGCAAATATGTATGACAATAGAATAAGCATCTACCTCAAAGTCATAGCAAGCATGGGCAAAGCGCTCAATGAAAGGTCTATGGTAGGCATAGGAATCATTCACAACACCAAAAGAAATGAATTTTCTGAACACATGGGTCAAGTGCAAGACAATCCAAGCATAATGTGCATAGGGTGTTGATGAGGACATCAATACCATTGTTACACCCACAGCCCCTGCTGCTATACATACTAGACCAATTACTAGAGCTCGCGCACTCCGATTGAATTATCAGGTACTTTCGTTTCTTAGTGACGATTCTAATGTTCATGAGAATATGATGCTGCCTAAATTGGATACATTTGTTTTGCTTACAAATGAAGGGCCTAGCTTGGACAAGAAAGATGAACCTTGGAGCAAGTTCAAGCATGGAGATGATGGCATGCGCAAGGGGATCAAGAACGGAGTTACAAGTGATGATTTCAGGACTTTGAAGCCACCATAAGGACTGCATGAAGCCTTGGATGAAATATACAAGATGTCACTTCATAAATTTTGTCCAGAGGCTATTTTAGGTGCTGCGTCACCTTATTATTGGGCCAGGCCCATGTATTTTCGAAATACTTAAGTATAGGCTGTTTTTAGAGTCCGTATGTGTGGGGAAACAAGAGTTAGGGTTGGTTTCGGACCCCTCCTCCAAGGGCCACGAAATCCCCCCTCTTCCTCCATATATACAGCCCTTAGGGCGTCGTTTAGACTTTGGGCTTTGTTTAGATTAAAGTTCGCCATAGCTGCAACTTCGCGTACTTTGTTTGTGTTCAACGACCAGACAAAGGCGTCACAGAACCCCACCTTGATCAATAAAGCTTTCCTCTTTTATTCGCAATATCCAGATTGCAATCTCAGTTTCTTGCTTGTTCTTCATTTGCTCGCAGGAAATAGACCCTCGTGGTCAGGTTGATCGTGCTCCGACGTGGTCAATAACCCTCAGAAGTTGGTTTAGCGATTGCTAAGGCGCGACGTCTTCGCACGTTCGTAGTCGGATCGTCAAAGTCGACTCCCACAGAAAACGATATCTATCTCATCGAAACATCGGGACACCTTCGCCTCTATCAGGTGTGGTGAATATAGTGTGGCACTCAACACAATAGAAAGAGAAATTGTTCATCATGTGTGAGGGAATCAAGGCAAGCATGTAGCAATCAATGAGACATGGCATACGTGACTATGCATGCCCCATTACAATAAATCCCATTTGCACTTATGGCATAGATGACGAGATGATGGTCATTGGCTTTTGTTTTTCTTGTGATGATATTGCCATGCTTCCTTTACATGATTTGTGCAATTCATCTACTATGCCATGCCATGATCACATTGTTCCAAATATGCATTGTTTTGGATGTTGTCAATATTCTCCATGTGATATTTCCATTAATGCTCATGAGGATACCCCCATAGTTTCCTCATACATATTAGGAGATTTTGATGCATTCCATAATTTGCATGATTCCCATAATTGCTTGCACCATATGCATTCCATGAATAATAATGCTCTACATATTTCCCATGATGCATTACACAATTTGAGACTCCATTATGCTATACATAACAACAAACCTATCATGATGGATGACATGTTTCTATATCACGCATCTCATTTATTTGAGCATTGTATATTTTGTGCTAACCGACACAAGCACGTGCGCATCATGATGGATGATGTGTACATATACCACGCACACACAATTTTCCCTTTGTCTTTGTTTTGTGTAGGTACTCACGTATACTCGTCAACCTCTCAATCCCAAGAGTTGACGAAACGAGCTCTTGAGAGCAATGATGAATTGGGATCCCATGGACTACCATTACCACCGTTCCATTCGCGCAAGAACTACGTGCATCTCTTTTACTTGGCTCTCACACGGCTTTGGGTTGTTTACCATTTGTCACCTTATGCCCATTATATCGTGTTCACTTTGCATGCTACGCCTCTTTCTATGATTTTGCCATCCAATTGTGACCCTTGCTTGCATCTACCCATGATTCACCGTTATGCTACTCCTATGTGTATTTGCATGCTTGGTGGAGATCCTTGTTGCTATTGCCATGTTTATCATGTGCCTCATGCTATTGTTGCTTGTTGTGTTGGGAGAGTCATGATGTCCCATTGCTATTTACATATGGCCTCTCTCCAATACATTGATGATACTTTGCTCATATCCTCCTTTCATGCTTGTGCTATGTCGTGTGAATTATTGATGCACACTATTTGCACCCATGACGTGCTTGCCATGATTCCTCCTAGTATGTTGCATCTTCGCACTACTAGCTTGCTTGACTTGATCGCTATGATTGCTTGCTTTGTCGCATCACCCATGTTCCATTCTTACTCGCTTTCTTGGGTTGATGACATATATGTTCATGCCTCTCACTTGATTTGTCTTGATCATTGTCTCTTGTCTCCATTAGTGCCATATCTCATATACCCTTGTATTGAGTGCCAACTTCCTATGCTTATTGATCGTGGAGGCTTGGACATATTACTTGTGATGCATGCTTGTTTGATTGAGCCTATTATATATGGTTGTTCTCTCATCATATGCCTCCATACTATGAAATCCTCCCTTGTCCTTTCTTATGATGAGCATGATGCATACACTCGTTGGGTATCTTACCACACGAATGATAGGTTTTGCACTTACGCTAACTTCATTTGTTTTTCCGAGTGTTTGTCATGTTCTTTCATTTTCAAGGATTCACAAGGTGGTACCATCACGAGACAACTTGGTCGTGTGAAGGCGTACATGATGTGCAACACCAACATTCTCGACATCCTCATAAAGGTGAACTCCTTCCCTTTGCGCCATCTTCACATATGCATATTGGATGGGCCATACTTTCATTGTTGTTTCCTTCTTCTTGTCTACATGATACATATATCGGATGGAGGACTGACATTGGAGATGGACCCTATGCACCTTCAAGTTGAGGAGTGCCACAACATCGAGCTATGCACATCATACTCCATGAGCGATATCTTCAACATCAAAGATCTCTCGCCCTACCATGGTGATGAAGATTTCGATCCGAGGTCAGATCTTTCCCAAGGGAGGGGAGATGATGCGGAGCATCCTATGGTCATCCCCATGGACCTACCACCGTCTCATCAAGTACCAAGAGGACCCATGACATGAGCCCGAGCTAGAGCTCTCGAGAACGAGGTGACTTCTTTCCTTAGTGATGTCCCATTTGATCCTCTCGATACATGGATACTACCTAAGTCCGGAATGTTATGCATGATTACGTATCAAGAGGACCCTCTCGAAGATGCGCATGAATTCGGACAAACCGCCAAGTCCATGGATGAAGAGATACGCCGAAAGGACAAGAAGGCAGCTCCAGGACCCGGACATCCGGCCCCAGGCCCGAACATCCGGTCGTTGGAGACAACCACTACAGCAACAGCGGCCCAGCCGCCAAGTGCTACAGGCCCCGGACATCCGGCGCCTCGCCATGTCCAGGAGATCCGGCCTTGCCCCCGGAAATCCGGACACCGCCAAACAGAGAGCAATAAAGTCAGCTCCTCCAGCCCGGACATCCGGCCTGCCAGCCCGGACATCCGACTCTCCGTGAAGCCCCGGACATCTGGCCCGTCGCCCAGACGTCTGGCTTCCCCTGCTTGCGTGCAGTGCTTCTGGGCGGAGGCCCATGTACCCCTTCGCCCCTTAGACTATTTATACTTCCCCTCCACCTAATTTTTAGGGTCAGCAAAGGATTAGCTCATATTTTGTGTGAGAGCTTTGCTCATCCACTTGGATACCTTCTCCTTGGAGATTTAAGCCTCCATCGGAGAAGATCCCCCAAGTGGATTCAAGACCCCTTTTACGGAAGAACTCAAGACATCCTCACAGAGAAGACCGGCTACCCTTGTATCGTCCTTAGTTGTCTGTGGATCGTGGATCTTTCCTTATGTACTCGAGGATCTAGCACATGTGTGACTTATTCATGTTGGTTTAGTGTTTCCTCTTGTGTTTCCCCTTGTGTTTTCCCTTGTTTCCCCCTCGTGTTCCTCGTGTTCTTTACGGGATACGCTCCTTTCGTGAAAGAGCGGCCAATTAGGGTTCCACCCTACATCACCTCACCTATACCACTTGAGTGGAATGAACAAGGTAACATAGGTGAAGGTGATGCTCTAGTCCCACTAGTGGACATTCTTGACATTTGATTGATTGCATGATGTTGATCCACCTATTACAATGCTTCATGCTAGTTCGACTTCCGCATGTGATGATTTCTTGCCCATTTATGATGAGTATGATGATTCTCATCTGGAGTTTATTAGTTGTGATGCCATGTTACATAGGATTTCCTGCGACAATTCTTTAGGTCACATCATGTTTGACAATCTGCTTGACTTGTCGTATGCTATGCATGAGATCAATCATATGTCATATTTGCAATCTCATCGTAGTGACTATGCATATGCCATTAAAATAAACCCAATTTGCGCTTATGGCATAGATGACAATCCATGGTTATCGGCATTTGTTTTTCTTGTGATGATATTGATATGCTCCCTTTGCATCATTTATCTCATATGCCATGTCATGACCACCTAGCTTCGGATATGCGTTGTTTTGGATGTTGTCCATTTTCTTCATATGATGTTTCCAATATTGCTCATGAGGAGACCCCCATAGTTTCCTCATACATGTTAGGAGATTTTGATCCATCCCATCCATTGCATGATCCCAATAATTATGTGCACAATATGGTTCCCATGAATAAGCATGCTATTGTTGTGCCATATACTTGCATTCTCAATTTGTGTCCCCATCGTGTCATACATAACAACTATTCTTTCATGATGGATGACATGTTCTTGTACCATGCATCAAATTTCTTTGAGCGATGCTTATATTTAGCTAACTCTCACGTGCACATACACATCATGATGGATGATGTTTACATTTACCATGCACATAATTTCTTTGGTTTGTGTCTCTTTTGTGTAGGTACCCATGAATACTTGTCAACCTCGCAATCCCACGAGTTGACAAAACGAGCTCTAGAGAGAAATGATGACTTGAGATCACATGGATTGTCTTTCCCACCGCTCTCTTTGCGCAAAGACTTCACGCATTTCTTCTACATGGCCCTCACTTGGCTATGGGTTATTGTCAATTATATATCATTTGCCCATCTTTCCATATGCTCATTTCCATTTGGATGACATGCTTTGGTGACTGTTGACACTAGATTTTGGCATGGCCAAGAACTTAATTAAGATGGCCTCAAATGGAGAAGTGTTCAAAGTGAGAAAGTTCTGTATCGTCAAAAGGAGAAACTTTGATATTTGGGCCATAGCCATGCGGTCTCATCTATAAGGCCGAAGTTGTGTTTGAAGTACTCGGATTTTGCATTCAAAACACTATTCGACTGATTACACCCCCCAAGATGGCCTCATATGAGAAAATTTTCTACACGGATTGTCTTCGCCTCGTCAAAACGGTTGATTTTGATATAAAAACATCTAAATCAGAGTTTGTATGCAAAAGTTAGAGCCAAAACGGTGTGCTACAAAATTTTAGCACGGAAATTCCGGGAAAAACTTCCGGGGAGGTTCCGGGCTAAATAGAAAGTTCACACGCGGTTCGTCCTGAAAGCTGGAATTTCAACATTATTGGCAGATTTGCGGGCCATAATTCAATCTCAAGATGACCTCGGATGAAAAAGTGATCAACTGAAGAGTTTTTCTCCATTGCAAGATCTACAACTTTGCTTTTTGGACCATCACGATCTGAGGTCATGTGCGACCTGCAGGAGCTGTACAAGAGGGCTACTTGATGTAATTTTAGCCCGGAAGTTCCAAGCTGACCGGAAGTTCCGGCCCTCGTATTCTGAATTAGGTTAACGTTTAATGTTTTGGACGGGATTTGAGATCTTTTTTTGTACACACAATCGATCTATCAATATATCATCTTTTTACCTTTACCTTTATCTCTCTCCCTTGTTCTTCGTTCGTTCTTCATTTGCAGGGCGGCGAACCTTGACGCCCTAGGGGCGATCAGGTCGACCTAGGGCAGCTCATATCCGCCGCGCACCCAGACGGGGTCCCTCCCGGGCGTGTGGGGTTTCAGGTATACAAAAGCACCCGCCGGATTGTCTTCCGTACCGCGCTTCCGGGCGGGTCTCCTTCAACGTGAGCTGTGGTGCATCAGCCCCGGCATCGAGGGTACACGGTGACGTGTTCGTTTGCGAACACACTTTTTGGCGACTCCGCCGGGGATGAAGCTTTGAACGGTCTCCGGCCCGTTCTTGCTACAAAGAGATCGTCATCTAGGGTTTGCAATCTATAAAGATAATATGAATACCCAATTCCCTACTATAGATGCAAATAATTCATATGATGTTACTAGATCGTTCAATGATTATACTCTATCGGCCAGCCCTAGTTTTTCCAATAATGCATCTAATTACGTGCATAGGCCGATTCAAAGTAATTTACATGTTTCAACTTCTTATGATACTAGTAACATACAACATATGTATCCTAACTCTCATGCATCGGCAACCCCACAAATCCATATGCCGATGAACAACATGATGGGTTCAGTTAATCAATTTGAAACACCTCATGTTAAAATTTCCAATAGCATACAAGAAAGTGTTTCACCTTTTTATTCACCGGCAACTAATTTGCAGTATGTGAATCCAACCTTGCCAATGGATGGGAAAATTGGCCTTGCTACTACTAGCTATTCGGTCAGTTACTCTCAACCATCATATGCTACACCTCATGTTAGTAATTTTTCAGCACCCTATGCAACTGTAGATGTTCATAATTCGGCCCCACATCTTCATGGTCATAGCCGAATAAGTGAAAAATTTACAGGAACACATGTGCCGTCATCAAATACTGTAGCATATAATGAACACTCTACGCAATTCGAGAATTTTGGCAACACTTGCAAATCATTGCCGAAAGAATCTAAAAGTATTGCGGAGCAATCACTTCTAGAAGCGGTTATGGATGCGTTAAAGAAGAGCTCGGCACAAAACAAGAGAATTAGTGCTCTTTGCCTTGAACAATATGAAAAGGGGTTGTTTCCTGATTATGCTGCAATAAAGGCTAGTGTTTTGCAAGAAGATGAAACTACATGCATTGATAGAATTGGCGAAAGAGCATATGGTTATACAGCAGTGCATACACATCCACCTAGTACCGCAGCATATTATACACCCCCTACACAATTGCAAAATTTCGGCAACACTAACACTTCATTGCTGAAAGATTCTAAAACCATTGGGGGGCAAACTAATCTAGAGCGGGCTGAGATTGAGAGGGGAATTAAAGCTTTGCGCGATAGGGTGTAAGTACTTCGTCGAGAGAGAATTGATAGGGAATTGGCTCAAAGAAAAGAAGCCTTGCCAATTGATATAACCGATGAAAAGAAAGATGATTCGGAAACTAAAAGTGCTTCAGATGAAAAAGCCGAATCGAGTAGTATATATTCTGAATCCATCAAATCCAAAGAGGCAAACATTGTTGAGAAAGGGCATGGAAACTATAGGAAGACAGCCATACTTGATTTTTCTAAAGTTAATGGAACCTACTTCCTGCCCTATGAGTTTCGTGCCATAGAATTTGACGAGCTTCAAGAACAAGAACAAGTAGCCGAGGAAAGTTTGGTGGACAAGGATCTTCAAACTAATGATGCATGAAATCAAGAAAAAGATGATGACAAGGCGTTGGGGAGCTATCCGAAGGCGGAGCAAGATATTCTTCAAGTCACACCACCATCATGCTCTCCCAACATATTTGAAGAGGTATGTCTAGCAATTAATTTACCTGTTTTCAGATTTGGTCATGACTTAGTTGTTCATGCATATATTAGAAAAATCTTCATAAGAAATACTGAGAGACCAATGAAGAAGGGTAATTTATTTGTTAGCAATCAGATTGTCACAAAGCATATCAGTCAACACATTGCACCATTCAGAAAGACCGATAGCGAAAAATTATTGCAGCCACGGCCTTCCCCATTGCTTTATCTAAAACTCATATCTAATTGGGTAGCTTTCCTTATTTCTTACTTGGCTTACACTTGGTCTCAATAGAGACATGTATGTTCTAACTATTTTCGTTTCAGAAATTTAAAGCCAAGGTTAAAATCCTCTGAGCAAACCGATGCTAGTATAGTTTCTTATCCAAAGACATCAGAGATAGAGTGCAAAACACAATGCATAGCCGAATGGGGAGATGCAAAATCTGAACCATTCGTTTGCTTAACTCCGAAGCCGTTCTCACAACAAGATCGTCTAGAGAATAAAAAGTTTACCTTCAATTCAAGCATGTGTGATCAAATATTTAATATGTTGTCGAGAAATAATTATATTAGAATTCTTGATCACCATGTTGAGCCATCTGTCCAGGGACGAATGTATTGTAAGTTGCATGATTCGTCCAAGCATAATTTTGAGGATTGCAACATGTTTCGTCAAATAGTTAAATCGGCCATTGATAAAGGACAATTGAAATTTGTTGAGACACCAAGCAATGATATTCCGATTGGTCCCGATGGCAGAAAGTTTTTGCATCGGCTACTTCAAGCCGATCATTTAAAGAGAAGGTAAAAACTGCAGGTGATGGGATCAAGCTTTCAAGTAAAGAAGTTGTTGAAGAGCATAATGAACATAATCTTGAGGGCAAAAATTCCATCGAAGCTACAATGGGGACGCCAAGGACTGGGGGGCAGCAAGCAAATTCAGAGATCGGTGCAAGCACAACCAAAGGAAACAAAGGCCGCAATAAGCACAAGTGCAAGAAATCCATGGTCACTTTTGCACAATTATTAGATAAATATCAAAAGAAGAGTGGAGAGAAAAGTGCTTATCGGCCAACTAATGCAAAAGCATCAAGATCACCCCCAAGGCGCAAATATGAGGATCGGTATTAGAAAAGTGAAAATTTTCATGCAACATATTCATATCCTTATTTTGGGCTGCCAATGCCAATGTCGTGGATGCCTCCCTATGCTCATGTAGATTCATATCCATCATGGGATAGGTATGATACAAGGGCACATTCTCCATCTTATTTTAAACCATCTCACCAATATTATGCCGCTCCGAGAAGATCAACATTTGAACAATCACATGTTAAAGACCGTTTCAATCATAAGGAATCGGTCCAGAGGTCAAGAAAGAAGAAAGAGGTGATCAAACAAGTATATCGAGTTAAAAAAGATGGTCGCAAGAGTGCCAATTCACATTTGATCTTAAAGGATAAAGAGCCAATTAAAGTGTTGGCATTGGCTACAAAAGGCAAAGAAGTGAAGCAATCAATTGATAAAAATCAGAGTGCCAAATCTGGAGAAAAGAGGTTGAGGGTGCACAAGGTCCAAAACGAGTTGCCATTGGTTGAAACAAAAACACAGTTAACATGCCCACTCGGCTTGTCATATTGGCAAAAGAAGGAATTACAAAATCTTAGTGCACAAGAGCTGAGAAAGAAGAACATGGCATGGGTTCCCAAGAAGACCAATCATAACAAAAATGATTTGCATGCTTCTATTGCAACAAGTACAATAAAAGTGAAGAAAGAGAAGGATGGAAGCAACAAACAATTAAGCCGAAGGTGTGCATCACAACATCAAAATCTTCGGTTAGAACATCGTCCATTTTCATCAACCATGCCATTGATGCCTTCGCCATGGAATTCATCCCTATGTATGATCAATTGGCCTCCATGGATGCAACATAATTTTCTATATCATGAGAGGGTATTACCAAATCACTATACATTTGGTTAGTTTCATTTTTGTTGCTAATATAAAGGGGCCGAAATATTTTATTACTATTTAATTTGTTTATTTCGGGTATACATACTTTGGTGGGTGAATTCTACATGGACCTTGTGGTAATGGCCGATATTTATCTATCGTCCTAAGAGTTTGTCAATGCATGGCCGATGCACTATTCTAACATCGTCCTTAGTTCAATTGGAGAGCAAGACAAGGTATGTGCTCATGGAAATTTATATGTATGCCTATATTATGATTGAATGGAGTTGAGACATTATGACCGATGTCATTGAATATATGTTGCCTAGACCAATTCATAGTTACAGAATTGGTGAGTGGGTTTATGCTTTGATTTAATATATATGATTTGGCCTACAAGTATTTCAAGTTTATGAGAAGCCAAATCATTGTTGGTTTCATTATTGAGCATCAGATTTATGACATGCATAATATTGATATTAGCCTTGTCTCTCTAGTACTATGGAGATTATGTTTTGATGGTTGAATTCACAATGGCCAAGGTGTTGGTGTTGTTTATATATATCCTTATGGTGCAATTTTGTGAAGCCTCATGCCACTTAGAATATTTTTTGCACAAATGATCAAAGCCGAATATGCATTGTTATTCGGATTGGAGCTTTGCCTTGCTATAGGTGCTATACATATTGAGGCTTTCGATTAGTGCAACAAATATCCAATGGTTATCAATGTTTTGACGAATCACTTTTAGTTTATCTTGAGGTATGTCTAGATGTAAAATTTACCATGTGTTGTTTTAAGATTCTTCATATATCTAGACATGACAATTGGAGAGAGTTGGCATAGCAAGCATTCGGCTACCATGTTGGTCATGGTGTATTGCACATCTATCAATAGCCATTGCTTATTCTTGCCAACATAGGTAAGGCCGAATTGGAGCTCACCATCTCGGCCACTAATGAAACTTTTATGCAGACGAAGTAAGGATTGAAGGAAGTTCATTCTTGATTATCTGCAAAATCCTAGCGAAAGGGAGAACAATATGGTTCGGAGGATGGTTTTGGTCTATGGAACCTTATCACTGGATTGTTATAGAAGCTGAGAAGTTTTCACCCAAGTTTGCATCAAGAGGTTCAAACAAGCAATGCCTGATATATACTTATCTTCCTAAGAACATGCAAAATGGCCGATGGAGTGTTGACATCGTCCTTAGAAAAAGCATCGTTCAAGTTATTTTTCGGCACACAAGTTTGCTGAAAAACAGGGGGGCATGTGTTGACACCAGATTTTGGCACGGGCAAGAACTTAATTAAGATGACTTCAAATGGAGAAGTGTTCAAAGTGAGAAAGTTCTGTATTGTCAAAATGAGAAACTTTGATATTTGGGCCATAGCCATGCGGTCTCATCTATAAGGCTGAAGTTGTGTTTGAAGTACTTGGATTTTGCATTCAAAACACTATTTGGCTGATTACGCCCCCACGGTGGCCTCATATGAGAAAAGTTTCTACACGGATTGTCTTCGCCTTGTCGAAATGATCAATTTTGATATAAAAACGTCTAAATCGGAGTTCGTATGCAAAAGTTAGAGCCAAAACGGTGTGCTAAAAAATTTTAGCACAGAAGTTCCGGGCAAAACTTCCGGGGAGGTTCCGGGCTAAACAGAAAGTTCGCACGTGGTTCATCTGGAAAGCTGGAATTTCAACATTATTTGCAGATTTGCGGGCCATAATTCAATCTCAAGATGACCTCGGATGAAAAAGTGATCAACTGAAGAGGTTTTCTCCATTGCAAGATCTACAACTTTGCTTTTTGGACCATCGCAATCCAAGGCCATGTGCGGCCTGCAGTAGCTGTACAAGAGGGCTACTTGATGTAATTTTAGCACGGAAGTTCTGAGCTGACCGGAAGTTCCGTCCCTCGTATTCCGAATTAGGTTAACTTTTAATGTTTTGGATGGGATTCGAGACCTTTTCTTTTACGAAAAGTCCAGCCGCCTCATTTATATGTAAGGGGTGACGGCCGATTGAACAACACACAATCGATCTATCAATATATCATCTGTTTACACTTACCTTTATCTCTCTCCCTTGTTCTTCTTCTTCCTCGTTCTTCGTTCGTTCTTCGTTTGCAGGGCAGCGAACCTCGAGGCCCTAGGGGCGATCAGGTCGACCTAGGGTAGCCCATAGCCGCCGCGTGCCCAGACGGGGTCCTTCCAGGGCGTGTGGGGTTTCGGGTATACAAAAGCGGTAGCCGGATTGTCTTGCGTACCACGCTTCCGGGCGGGTCTCCTTCAACGTGAGCTGCGGTGCATCACCCCCAGCGTCGAGGGTACACGGTGACGTGTTTGTGTGCGAACAGTGACTCATGCTTTGCATTACACATGATGATTGATTCTTGTACTTGTATGTCTATTTGCAAGCTTGGTGGAGATATTACTTGTTATTGCCATGTTTGCTTTGTACCCCATGCCTATGATTATACTATGATCTTGCTTTGTGTTCGTGCTTGTGATATGTCATGTGCATTTCCTATGCCTATTATTTTCTCTCATGACATGATTGCCATGATTTACTCTAGTATGTTGCATCTTCGCACTATTAGCTTGCATGACTTGATTACTATGATTGCTTTCCTTGTTGCATTACCAATGATTCATACTTGCTCGCTTCATGCGGTTGATGACAACCATCTACATGCTTTGCACGACATGATTGTTATTGCATCTTGTCATATATCTCCATGTGTTGTGATGTAGGGTTCGGTCGATCTTTCATGCAAGGAGCGGATCCCGCGAAGAACACAAAGAACACGAGGGTAAACTCGAGGGGAAACACGAGAGAATCACTCGAACCAACAAGAATGATCACACATATGCTAGATCCTCGAACACAAAAGAGATCACATGATCCAAAGTCAACACGGGGCGATACATAGGGTAACCGGTCTTCTCCAAAGGAGGTCTTGATGGGGCCACCCAAGAGGGGGTCTTGAATCCAAGGGGATCATCTCCGTAGAGGGGCCACAGTCTCTCTCAAGGAGTAGATCCGTATGGATGAGCGAGGCTCTATCTCACAAATGAGCTATCACAATGCTAACTCTAGCTAGGAGGAGGGAGACGTCTATTTATAGTCGAAGTACAGAAAGGGGGGCAAAGTGAAGGGGTACATTGATAGAGGCAAAGGTGTCCTGTCTTTCGATCAGATGGTTGCTATCGTTTTGTAGGAAGTCAACTTTGACGATCCAACTACGAATGTACGAGGACGTCGTGCCTTAGCAATTGCTAAACCACCTCCGAGAGGTTATTGTAGCGACCAGACCTCAAACAGTCTGATCTCTATGCTCCGGTGTCATCCCTGGATCAGTAATGCTGACACCACACAGTACTCGAAGGATTTACATCAGAGTAGCAATCACACACTTATTACATCGAGTGTCTCAAAAGAGAACTTATTACAATAAATATGGCTTAAGGCCATCTAGTGACGATAACAGCGGAAGGCTTGGAAGATAAGTGAGTCCATCAACTCCAACGGCACCACTGAGTATAGAACCACGACCTAAAAACTCCTTAATCATCATCTGAAAAGTCTGCAACATTAATGTTGCAGCCCGAAAACGGGTCAGCACATGGAATATGCTGGCAAGGTAACACATAGAGAATAATGGAATGCAACAGCTATACTATATGCATATTTGGCTGGTGGAAAGCTCTATGGTTACAGTTTTTGCGTAAAGCCAATTTTTCCCTACTTCAAAGGAATAAATTTAATTACTATCATGGTGGTTGTTAAACATTGAGAATGGTTGACAGCATTCTCAATCCCAATTAAGTAACATCATTAAAACCCAACAAATTCAATTTAGAGTAACATGTTGAGATTCACATGATAATCCAGGTACTAGATACTCAAGATGTCCATAATCGGAGACACGGCTAACCATGATTAGTTTGTTACACTCTGCAGAGGTTTGCGCACTTTTCCCCACAAGACTCGATCGCCTCCGTTTGGTTTCTCGCACTACAGGGTGTTTGAGAAACGGATGACCGAGACATAGTCTTTCAGAAGCGCTAGCACCTTACGATCGGGTAGACCGTACCACCTACATCCCCTACATCTGCTAGTCTACCACTTTAAGAGTTTGCACAACTTAGTCAACTATGCCAGAGCCCATAATGGCTTGTGGCTGCACACGGAAGTTTCTAGTTTGAATAATCTCATGATCCCTTTGAGCCTGGGTGGCGGTCCAAAGAAAATAGGCAAGTCCTGGAAACCCCAGGTGCCTCAATCCACCCAGATGTGTGTTAGGTTGCCACCTTAGATAAACCATTAATTAACAATCTCACATCTGTCATGGATATCACTCACCCAATCCACGTCTACTAGCATAGCATGGCATAATAAGCAAACGTAGAAGTAACTCCCAAAGGTTTGATAATAAACAGGTAATAGGTACTACCTCATCTACTTCCCATCCCACAATTTAATTAGATCCTAATCATGCAATGTGTGAGGATTGATCTAATGCAATAAAACTGGGTTGTAGAAAAGGTATGATCAAAGTGTTACTTGCCTTGCTGATGATCCGCGAAACCTAGAGATTCGAAGTAACAGGCGGCGCACTCCGGGTATTCTATCGCAGACAAATAACAAGCATACAATAAGTACTCATCTAATGCACAGGTAAAACTCAAATAGAAGATCTAACCAGAAAGTTCAACTTAAGAACCCTGGTTGGCAAAAAGAATCAAATCGAACGAAGCAAAAGAAATCAAACAGCGAAAGAAACAACTTCGTTCTAGTAATCTGGATCTAGGGCATATTTTATAGTAGAAAAAACATGTTTAAGTTGATTATTCGGAAATAGGGTTTCGAGACGAAACTCCAGGCGCTTGAATCGCCTGATTCTGATAAACCAGCGAAAAGTTATACTAAAACGAAAATCGGATCAGAAATCACGATCAGAAAATAACCGCGGAAAATCCAACGAAAAAGAAAAACGACGAACATAATTTTTTTTAACAGCACGGAAAACGAGGCGGCGACGAACCTCGGGCGGCGCGCACTCCGGCGAGTCGGCGGCGGGTGGCGGCGGCGGCTAGCGGCGGCTAGGGTTAGGTCAGGGGCGGCTGGCGGCTGGGCTTTCGGGCCCCGGGGCGGCGGCTTATATAGCCTTGGCCGGCGGTGTCCTGGCCGAGTACGGCCCAAAGTCGGTTCCGCGCATTTTTTTTTAAATTCCGCTCGGAAGAAAAATAAAAAGAAATACTAAACGGACTCCAAAAATCACGAAATAAATTTTGCCAGGTTTCTAAAATCAAGCCCGATAAAGTGAACATTTATTTGGGCCCAAACTACAACTTTGAAAAACGCGCATTTTTCCTAAATTCAAATAAAAATACCGAAAAACTCCGAAATAAATATTATTTGATTTTTTTATTAAATCCTCAATATTTCTATATTTTGGGAAAGTCATTTTATTCCCTCTCTCATATTTTTGTAATAGAAATAATTGATGATAAAATAAATAAAATCAAATGATCCTGTTTATATAATTTGAGAAAACTCAAATATGTAAATAACGAAATCCCCAACTCTCTCCGTGGGTCCTTGAGTTGCTTAGGATTTTCTAGGATCAAAACCAAAAGCAAAATAAAATATGATATGCATGATGACCTAATGTATAACTTTCCAAATTGAAAATTTGGGATGTTACAGTTATTGACCATGCCTGAGCACGATCAACCTGACCACGAAGGTCAGTTTCCTATAGGCAAATGAAGCACAAGCAAGAAACTAAGATTGCAATCTGGGTATTGCGATTATAAGAGGAAAGCTTTATTCATCAAGGTGGGATTCTGTGATGCCTTTGTCTGGTCGTTGAACACAAATGAAGTACGCGAAGTTGCAGCTATGGCAAACTTTAATCTAAACAAAACCCAAGTCTAAACGATGCCTTAAGGGCTATATTTATAGGGAAAAGAGGGGGGATTTTGTCCACCCTTGGCAAGGTGGGACTAAAACACCTCCTAAATCGTTTCCCCTACAATATGAACTCTAAAAATAGATTACATGGGCCTGGCCCAAAATAAGGTGGTGGAACACCAATAATAAGGTATGGACGAAATTTATGAGAGGCCATCTTGTATATTTCGTCCATCTTCTTGTATGTCATCATGGTGGCTTCAATGTCCGGAAATCACCACTTGAACCTCCGTTCTTGTTCTCTTCGCATGCACCTTCACCTCCATGCTTGACCATACTCCAATGTTCAACCTTCTTGTCTGTGCTAGGCCCTTCAATTGCAAGCAACACAAATGTATCCAAGTTTCGCAACATCATATTCTCATGAACACTAGAAACATTACCAAGAAACGAAAGTACCTTATAATTTAATTGGCGTTGATGTCTACTACACAACCTTCTTCTTGTAGACGTTGTTGGGCCTCCAAGTGCATAGGTTTATAGGACAGTAGCAAATTTCCCTCAAGTGCATGACCTAAGGTTTATCAATCTGTAGGAGGCGTAGGATGAAGATGGTCTCTCTCAAGCAACCCTGCAACCAAATAACAAAGAGTCTCTTGTGTCCCCAACACACCCAATACAATGGTAAATTGTATAGGTGCACTAGTTCGGTGAAGAGATGATGAAACAAGTGGTATATGGATAGTAGATAAAGGTCAAATTGGGGACACTCAAGAATCTTGACTAGTTTCTCCTCATAGGTCAAATTGTTATCCAACTGAATTGCTTCCAATGGCACTGTGTCTCTCAAAGGTGTGTCAGCCATCTCCGCATGACACTTCTTCAACTGAGAAACATGAAACACATCATGCACTCCTGTTAATCCTTCTGGCAATTCCAACTTGTAAGCCACTTCTCCCATACACTCCAAAACTCGATATGGTCCTAAAAATCGTGGCGCTAACTTCCCCTTAACTCCAAAGCGCTTAATCCCTCGAAGTGGGGATACTCGAAGATAAGCTCTGTCTCCGACTTCGTAAACTGTCTCTTTGCGTTTAGAATCTGCATAACTCTTCTGTCTGGACTGGGCTACCTTGAGCCTATCGCGAATCAACTTCACCTTCTGTTCAGACTCCTTAATCAAATCTGGTCCAAACAACTGGCGGTCTCCAACTTCGTCCCATGACAACGGTGTCCTGCACCTCCTTCCATACAAAGCTTCGAAAGGGGCCATCTTCAAACTGGTCTGATAGCTATTATTGTAAGAGAACTCTGCATATGGCAAATTATCGTCCCAACTAGATCCATAATCTAGCGCACAAGCTCTCAGCATATCCTCCAAAATCTGATTGACTCTCTCAGTCTGTCCATCTGTCTGCGGATGAAAAGCTGTACTAAATTCTAACCTAGTACCCAAAGTCTCATGCAACTGCTTCCAGAACTTTGAGTAAACTGGGTTCCTCTATCTGATACGATGCTCCTCGGAACTCCATGCAAACATACGATCCTGGTCATGTATATCTTTGCCAACTTAGCACTGGTGTAAGTGGTGTTTACTGGGATGAAATATGCTACTTTCGTCAATCGATCGACTACAACCCAAATCGGGTCATAGCCTGAACGAGTCCTTGGTAATCCTGTGATAAAATCCATGCCTAGCTTATCCCACTTCCATTCGGGTATCGGCAATGGTTGCAATAATCCTGCTGGCTTCTGATGCTCTGCCTTTACTCTCTGACATACGTCACAAACTGCTACATACTCTGCAATATCCTTTTTCATTCCGGTCCACCAGAAAATATCCTTCAAATCCAAATACATCTTGGTATTTCCTGGGTGAATCGAATACGGTGAATCATGTGCCTCTTGCAGAATCAACTTTCTGATCTCTGGGTCATTGGGCACGTAAACACGGTCTTCCAACCATAGGGTGTCGTGTTCATCCTCACGAAATCCTTTAGCTTTTCCCTTGCTCAGTTTCTCCTTTATAGCGGCAATCTCTTTGTCAGTTTTCTGAGCTTCCCTGATTCTATCCATCAAAGTTGACTGAATTTCCAACGCTGCTACATAGCCTCTCGGAACTATCTCCAAACATAGCTCATGAAGATTTTCTGCTAACTCCTTGGGTATTTCTCCCGTCATTAACATATTGACATGACTCTTGCGGCTTAATGCATCAGCTACTACATTAGCTTTTCCGGGATGATAATGCAATTTCATATCATAATCCTTGATAAGCTCCAACCATCTCCTTTGTCTGAGATTCAACTCCTTCTGTGTGAAAATGTACTTCAAACTCTTATGATCCGTGTACAACTCACAATGATTCCCAATGAGGAAATGTCTCCATATCTTCAATGCATGCACTACGGCTGCTAACTCCAAATCATGCGTAGCATAATTCAATTCGTGAGGCTTCAATTGTCGTGAAGCATACGAAACAACTCTCCCTTCCTGCATAAGCACTGCTTCAAGTCCTCGACGTGAAGCGTCGCAATACACCTCATAATCCTTGGTTTGATCTGGCAAAATCAACACTG
Source organism: Triticum urartu (assembly GCF_056163025.1). Taxonomy (NCBI): domain Eukaryota; kingdom Viridiplantae; phylum Streptophyta; class Magnoliopsida; order Poales; family Poaceae; genus Triticum; species Triticum urartu. The sequence continues at coordinate 267,044,070 of NC_141878.1, read as the reverse complement.
GTGAGGTAACCAAACGGTTCTTCAACTCCTGGAAACTTGCCTCACACTCATCAGTCCATTTGAACTTAGTATCCTTCTTCAACAACTCCGTCATAGGCTTCGCAATCCTTGAGAAATTCTCAATAAACCTACGGTAGTATCCTGCGAGTCCAAGAAAACTCCGGATCTCTCCAACGGTAGTTGGGGCTTCCCACTTGGTCACGGTTTCAACTTTAGCGGGATCTACTGCTGTACCTTCTCCAGATATAACATGTCCAAGGAATCCTACTTCCTTCAACCCAAAATTCACATTTGCTGAACTTGGCATATAATTGATGTTCTCTGAGCTTTCCAAGTACCAAACGCAAATGCTCCTTATTCTCCTCTTCATTCTTTGAATATACCAGGATATCATCAATGAACACTACGATGAACTTATCCAAAAACTCCATAAACACTTTGTTCATCATGTTCATAAAATAGGCAGGCGCGTTAGTCAGTCCAAATGACATAACGGTATACTCATACAGCCCATACCTGGTGGTAAAAGCTGTCTTCGGAATGTCCTGTTCTCGAATCTTCAACTGGTGGTATCCTGATCGCAAATTGATCTTGGAAAACACTTTAGCCCCTTGCAATCGATCAAACAGATCGTTGATCATTGGTAGCGGGTACTTGTTCTTGATCGTTACCTCATTCAATCCTTGATACTCAACAACCATCCTTAACGATCCATCCTTCTTCTCTACTAGAAGTACTGGCGATCCCCAAGGCGAAGAACTTGGGCGAATATATCCCTTATCCAGTAACTCCTTAATCTGTTTCTTAATTTCCACCAAATCTTTTGCTGGCATCCTATATGGTCTCTTCGATATTGGCCCAGTGCCTGGCAAAAGTTCAATCAAAAACTCAATGTCTCTATCCGGTGGCATGCCTGGCAACTCTTAGGGAAATACATCAGGAAAATCCTTTACCACTGGTACTTCCTCCTGCACAACTCCTGATAAGGAATTTATTTGTGTCCTGTTTGGCACATGCCGGGGTACATACTTGATCCTTCTCCCTTCTGGTGTGGTAAGAAAAATTGAATTACTAGCACACTCAATATTCCCTTCATACTTTGATAACCAATCCATGCCTAATATCACATCCAATCCTTGAGATTCCAATACTATTAGGTCTGAGGGAAAAGCATAGTTACCAATCCTTAATGGTAACCGATCACACCATAGACTTGCCACATACTCTGCTCCTGGCAAGGTTACTAACATGGGTGACCTAAGGGCTTGGGTTGGTAGGTTATGCTGATCCACAAATCCCCTTGATATGTATGAATGCGATGCACCAGTATCAAAAAGAACGAGTGCAGTAAATGACTTAACCAAAAACTTACCTATTACTGCATTGGGCTGAGCTTCAACCTCCTAAACGCTAACGTGGTTCACCTGTCCCCTGTTGAAAGGGTTCGGCTTCTTTCCAGAACTTCCATTGCCATTTTGGCCTTCACGACATTCATTTGCATAATGGCCTGGCTTCGAACACTTATAGCAAGTGACTTGACTCAAGTCCTTCTTGGCTGGGGTTGATGGGGTGCTGCGGTTCTGTCCATTGCTTCCTCCATTCCCATTACCATTCTTGGTGCCATTGTGGTTGTGCGAGCTACCTACTCCATGGGTATGCTGAAAATGTCCTCCTGGCCTAGGGGTAAAACGAGGCTTCTGATAAGCTCCTGAATTATACTTTCCTTGTCCATACTTCCTCTTGCGGTTCTCAATTTGCTGCTGCTTCCCTTCAATCATAAGAGCACGGTCTACCAACTCCTGGTAGTTGTTGAAGGTGGCTACCATCAACTGCATACTCAACTCGTCATTCAGTCCTTCCAGGAATTTCTCCTGCTTAGCTGCATCCGTAGCAACGTCATCTGGGGCATAACGTGCTAGCTTACTAAACTCCTCCACATACTGGCCAACTGTCCGTCCTCCTTGGCGCAAGTTACGAAACTCACACTTCTTCATGGCCATTGCTCTTGCTGAAACATGGGCAGTACGAAAAGCCTGCTGAAACTGGTCCCATGTCACAGTGTCGACTGGGAAGGTGGCTGTGAAATTCTCCCACCAAGATGCTGCGGGTCCTTCTAACTGATGTGCGGCAAACTTAACCTTCTCCACATCTGTGCATCCTGCTATGGTCAACTCCCTAGCTATCTTGCGGAGCCAATCATCTGCTACTATCAGCTCGGTGCTACTGGAAAACACCGGCGGATTTAGCCTAAGAAAACGGGCTAAGTGGTCAACAGGTGGTGGTGGTGGGGGTGGGGTGCTGTTGTTGTTCCCTTGATTCTGATTCTGAACTAGCAACTGCATCAAGGTGTTCTGCTGCTGGATCAACTGAGTGAGCTCCGGCGGAAAGGAAAATCCGGGGTCACGTCTCGGAGGCATCTGAGGGTTTAGAAAAGATGAGATATAAGAATAGAGGGGGTCTAAAGGGAAAACACTACCCATATGCACATGAGGCAAAAACAAACAATTCACTTCAATCAATCAAACAAGGACATACAATCGATCTAGCTATCGCAAAAGTGCTCGGACTACTAAATTTACATGGTGGACTACTACTACTGATGAGGTGGTCTACTAGAAATATTCTACGGTTGTAGATTCCATGATATCTGCCCCTGCTTCATCAACATAGTCATCATCGCTACTATCTTGTTCCGAGTCGGTGCCGTCAATGATGATGTAGTCTTCCGGGCTAATCTCCTTGGGTTCCTCGTCTTCATCTACTGGGGTCGGGCCTCCCATAAATATTGCTAGATTCATAGTTAGGTCGGCATTCTTATCCATCAATACTTCAATTTCTTCTTCATAATCTTCACGTGTAGCCTTGAGTTCTTCCTCCAGTTCCTTGATTCTAGTCTTAGCCTTCTTCAGATCTATCATGTTGGCGCACATCTGATTCTCCTGTCGTCGAATGTGCTGGTTTAACTCCTGGATAAAAGCTGCGATTGATCTATCCTTCCTGGTGCTAATCATCTCCCAGTGTTCATCTCGGCGCCCACAAATCTGGTAGATAGTATCCTTAAGATCCTTGCGGTAGACTTCTCCAATGCGTCCCATGGCGATGTGAGCTGCCATACTCTTTCCTAGACTCCAAGTTGGTGCATCAAAAGAAAACTCTATGGGCTCAGTGAGTGGCATGAACGTCCTTCCTGGAACTTGAACTTGAATCATCCAGCGCTCTTCTTCAGGTAAAGTGGCGTTGTAGGTTCCCGTGAAGCTTGGTACTCCTATGTTCGGGTATCTAGTAACTTCCTTCAAGTGGCGTCCAAAGGGTGTATCTTCATCCGGTTGGGTGAACTTGTTCCTTGCATCCGCCATCCTAAAGAGTAGAAAAGATGAGAGGTCAGAAGAGAAGAGAGTGAGTAGTGATCTAGGTCTTTAGCTTAGTGGTCGTGTCCTACAGTCAGCGTGTGCTCTAATACCATCTCTGTAGCGACCAGACCTCAAACAGTCTGATCTCTGTGCTCCGGTGTCATCCCTGGATCAGTAATGCTGACACCACACAGTACTCGAAGGATTTACATCAGAGTAGCAATCACACACTTATTACATCGAGTGTCTCAAAAGAGAACTTATTACAATAAATATGGCTTAAGGCCATCTATTGACGATAACAACGGAAGGCTTGGAAGATAAGTGAGTCCATCAACTCCAACGGCATCACTGAGTATAGAACCACGACCTAAAAACTCCTTAATCGTCGTCTGAAAAGTCTGCAACATTAACGTTGCAGCCCGAAAACGGGTCAGCACATGGAATATGCTGGCAAGGTAACGCATAGAGAATAATGGAATGCAACAGCTATACTATATGCATATTTGGCTGGTGGAAAGCTCTATGGTTACAGTTTTTGCGTAAAGCCAATTTTTCCCTACTTCAAAGGAATAAATTTAATTACTATCATGGTGGTTGTTAAACATTGAGAATGGTTGACAGCATTCTCAATCCCAATTAAGTAACATCATTAAAACCCAACAAATTCAATTTAGAGTAACATGTTGAGATTCACATGATAATCCAGGTACTAGATACTCAAGATGTCCATAACCGGGGACACGGCTAACCATGATTAGTTTGTTACACTCTGCAGAGGTTTGCGCACTTTTCCCCACAAGACTCGATCACCTCCGTTTGGTTTCTCGCACTACAGGGTGTTTGAGAAACGGATGACCGAGACATAGTCTTTTAGAAGCGCTAGCACCTTACGATCGAGTAGACCGTACCACCTACATCCCCTACATCTGCTAGTCTACCACTATAAGAGTTCGCACAACTTAGTCAACTCTGCCAGAGCCCATAATGGCTTGTGGCTGCACACGGAAGTTTCTAGTTTGAATAATCTCATGATCCCTTTGAGCCTGGGTGGCGGTCCAAAGAAAACAGGCAAGTCCTGGAAACCCCAGGTGCCTCAATCCACCCAGATGTGTGTTAGGTTGCCACCTTAGATAAACCATTAATTAACAATCTCACATCTGTCATGGATATCACTCACCCAATCCACGTCTACTAGCATAGCATGGCATAATAAGCAAACGTAGAAGTAACTCCCAAAGGTTTGATAATAAACAGGTAATAGGTACTACCTCATCTACTTCCCATCCCACAATTTAATTAGATCCTAATCATGCAATGTGTGACGATTGATCTAATGCAATAAAACTGGGTTGTAGAAAAGGTATGATCAAAGTGTTACTTGCCTTGCTGATGATCCGCGAAACCTAGAGATTCGAAGTAACAGGCGGCGCACTCCGGGTATTCTATCGCAGACAAACAACAAGCATACAATAAGTACTCATCTAATGCACAGGTAAAACTCAAATAGAAGATCTAACCAGAAAGTTCAACTTAAGAACCCTGGTTGGCAAAAAGAATCAAATCGAACGAAGCAAAAGAAATCAAACAGCGAAAGAAACAACTTCGTTCTAGTAATCTGGATCTAGGGCAAATTTTATAGTAGAAAAAACATGTTTAAGTTGATTATTCGGAAATAGGGTTTCGAGACGAAACTCCAGGCGCTTGAATCGCCTGATTCTGATAAACCAGCGAAAAGTTATACTAAAACGAAAATCGGATCAGAAATCACGATCAGAAAATAACCGCGGAAAATCCAACAAAAAAGAAAAACGACGAACAGAATTTTTTTTAACAGCACGGAAAACGAGGCGGCGACGAACCTCGGGCGGCGCGCACTCCGGCGAGTCGGCGGCGGGTGGCGGCGGCGGCTAGCGGCGGCTAGGGTTAGGTCAGGGGCGGCTGGCGGCTGGGCTTTCGGGCCCCGGGGCGGCGGCTTATATAGCCTTGGCCGGCGGTGTCCTGGCCGAGTACGGCCCAAAGTCGGTTCCGCGTGTTTTTTTTTAAATTCCGCTCGGAAGAAAAATAAAAAGAAATACTAAACGGACTCCAAAAATCACGAAATAAATTTTGCCGGGTTTCTAAAATCAAGCCCGATAAAGTGAACATTTATCTGGGCCCAAACTACAACTTTGAAAAACGCGCATTTTTCCTAAATTCAAATAAAAATACCGAAAAACTCCGAAATAAATCTTATTTGATTTTTTTATTAAATCCTCAATAATTTTCTATATTTTGGGAAAGTCATTTTATTCCCTCTCTCATATTTTTGTAATAGAAATAATTGATGATAAAATAAATAAAATCAAATGATCCTGTTTATATAATTTGAGAAAACTCAAATATGTAAATAACGAAATCCCCAACTCTCTCCGTGGGTCCTTGAGTTGCTTAGGATTTTCTAGGATCAAAACCAAAAGCAAAATAAAATATGATATGCATGATGACCTAATGTATAACTTTCCAAATTGAAAATTTGGGATGTTACAGTTATTGACCATGCCTGAGCACGATCAACCTGACCACGAAGGTCAGTTTCCTATAGGCAAATGAAGCACAAGCAAGAAACTAAGATTGCAATCTGGGTATTGCGATTATAAGAGGAAAGCTTTATTCATCAAGGTGGGATTCTGTGATGCCTTTGTCTGGTCGTTGAACACAAATGAAGTACGCGAAGTTGCAGCTATGGCAAACTTTAATCTAAACAAAACCCAAGTCTAAACGATGCCTTAAGGGCTATATTTATAGGGAAAAGAGGGGGGATTTTGTCCACCCTTGGCAAGGTGGGACTAAAACACCTCCTAAATCGTTTCCCCTACAATATGAACTCTAAAAATAGATTACATGGGCCTGGCCCAAAATAAGGTGGTGGAACACCAATAATAAGGTATGGACGAAATTTATGAGAGGCCATCTTGTATATTTCGTCCATCTTCTTGTATGTCATCATGGTGGCTTCAATGTCCGGAAATCACCACTTGAACCTCCGTTCTTGTTCTCTTCGCATGCACCTTCACCTCCATGCTTGACCATACTCCAATGTTCAACCTTCTTGTCTGTGCTAGGCCCTTCAATTGCAAGTAACACAAATGTATCCAAGTTTCGCAGCATCATATTCTCATGAACACTAGAAATATTACCAAGAAACGAAAGTACCTTATAATTTAATTGGCGTTGATGTCTACTACACAACCTTCTTCTTGTACACGTTGTTGGGCCTCCAAGTGCATAGGTTTGTAGGACAGTAGCAAATTTCCCTCAAGTGCATGACCTAAGGTTTATCAATCTGTAGGAGGCGTAGGATGAAGATGGTCTCTCTCAAGCAACCCTGCAACCAAATAACAAAGAGTCTCTTGTGTCCCCAACACACCCAATACAATGGTAAATTGTATAGGTGCACTAGTTCGGCGAAGAGATGGTGAAACAAGTGGTATATGGATAGTAGATAAAGGTCAAATTGGGGACACTCAAGAATCTTGACTGGTTTCTCCTCATAGGTCAAATTGTTATCCAACTGAATTGCTTCCAATGGCACTGTGTCTCTCAAAGGTATGTCAGCCATCTCCGCGTGACACTTCTTCAACTGAGAAACGTGAAACACATCATGCACTCCTGTTAATCCTTCTGGCAATTCCAACTTGTAAGCCACTTCTCCCATACGCTCCAAAAATCGATATGGTCCTACAAATCGTGGCGCTAACTTCCCCTTAACTCCAAAGCGCTTAATCCCTCGAAGTGGGGATACTCGAAGATAAGCTCTGTCTCCGACTTCGTAAATTGTCTCCTTGCGTTTAGAATCTGCATAACTCTTCTGTTTGGACTGGGCTACCTTGAGCCTATCGCGAATCAACTTCACCTTCTGTTCAGACTCCTTAATCAAATCTGGTCCAAACAACTGGCGGTCTCCAACTTCGTCCCATGACAACGGTGTCCTGCACCTCCTTCCGTACAAAGCTTCGAAAGGGGCCATCTTCAAACTGGTCTGATAGCTATTATTGTAAGAGAACTCTGCATATGGCAAATTATCGTCCCAACTAGATCCATAATCTAGCGCACAAGCTCTCAGCATATCCTCCAAAATCTGATTGACTCTCTCAGTCTGTCCATCTGTCTGCGGATGAAAAGCTGTACTAAATTCTAACCTAGTACCCAAAGTCTCATGCAACTGCTTCCAGAACTTTGAGTAAACTGGGTTCCTCTATCTGATACGATGCTCCTCGGAACTCCATGCAAACATACGATCCTGGTCATGTATATCTTTGCCAACTTAGCACTGGTGTAAGTGGTCTTTACTGGGATGAAATATGCTACTTTCGTCAATCGATCGACTACAACCCAAATCGAGTCATAGCCTGAACGAGTCCTTGGTAATCCCGTGATAAAATCCATGCCTAGCTTATCCCACTTCCATTCGGGTATCGGCAATGGTTGCAATAATCCTGCTAGCTTCTGATGCTCTGCCTTTACTCTCTGACATACGTCACAAACTGCTACATACTCTGCAATATCCTTTTTCATTCCGGTCCACCAGAAAATATCCTTCAAATCCAAATACATCTTGGTATTTCCTGGGTGAATCAAATACGGTGAATCATGTGCCTCTTGCAGAATCAACTTTCTGATCTCTGGGTCATTGGGCACGTAAACACGGTCTTCAAACCATAGGGTGTCGTGTTCATCCTCACGAAATCCTTTAGCTTTTCCCTTGCTCAGTTTCTCCTTTATAGCGGCAATCTCTTTGTCAGTTTTCTGAGCTTCCCTGATTCTATCCATCAAAGTTGACTGAATTTCCAACGCTGCTACATAGCCTCTAGGAACTATCTCCAAACATAGCTCATGAAGATTTTCTGCTAACTCCTTGGGTATTTCTCCCGTCATTAACGTATTGACATGACTCTTGCGGCTTGATGCATCAGCTACTACATTAGCTTTTCCGGGATGATAATGCAATTTCATATCATAATCCTTGATAAGCTCCAACCATCTCCTTTGTCTGAGATTCAACTCCTTCTGTGTGAAAATGTACTTCAAACTCTTATGATCCGTGTACACCTCACAATGATTCCCAATGAGGAAATGCCTCCATATCTTCAATGCATGCACTACGGCTGCTAACTCCAAATCATGCGTAGCATAATTCAATTCGTGAGGCTTCAATTGTCGTGAAGCATACGAAACAACTCTCCCTTCCTGCATAAGCACTGCTCCAAGTCCTCGACGTGAAGCGTCGCAACAGACCTCATAATCCTTGGTTTGATCTGGCAAAATCAACACTGGTGAGGTAACCAAACGGTTCTTCAACTCCTGGAAACTTGCCTCACACTCATCAGTCCATTTGAACTTAGTATCCTTCTTCAACAACTCCGTCATAGGCTTCGCAATCCTTGAGAAATTCTCAATAAACCTACGGTAGTATCCTGCGAGTCCAAGAAAACTCCGGATCTCTCCAACGGTAGTTGGGGCTTCCCACTTGGTCACGGTTTCAACTTTAGCGGGATCTACTGCTGTACCTTCTCCAGATATAACATGTCCGAGGAATCCTACTTCCTTCAACCCAAAATTCACATTTGCTGAACTTGGCATATAATTGATGTTCTCTGAGCTTTCCAAGTACCAAACTCAAATGCTCCTTATGCTCCTCTTCATTCTTTGAATATACCAGGATATCATCAATGAACACTACGATGAACTTATCCAAAAACTCCATAAACACTTTGTTCATCATGTTCATAAAATAGGCAGGCGCGTTAGTCAGTCCAAATGACATAACGGTATACTCATACAGCCCATACCTGGTGGTAAAAGCTGTCTTCGGAATGTCCTGTTCTCGAATCTTCAACTGGTGGTATCCTGATCGCAAATTGATCTTGGAAAACACTTTAGCCCCTTGCAATCGATCAAACAGATCGTTGATCATTGGTAGCAGGTACTTGTTCTTGATCGTTACCTCATTCAATCCTTGATACTCAACAACCATCCTTAACGATCCATCCTTCTTCTCTACTAGAAGTACTGGCGATCCCCAAGGCGAAGAACTTGGGCGAATATATCCCTTATCCAGTAACTCCTTAATCTGTTTCTTAATTTCCACCAAATCTTTTGCTGGCATCCTATATGGTCTCTTCGATATTGGCCCAGTGCCTGGCAAAAGTTCAATCAAAAACTCAATGTCTCTATCCGGTGGCATGCCTGGCAACTCTTAGGGAAATACATCAGGAAAATCCTTTACCACTGGTACTTCCTCTTGCACAACTCCTGATAAGGAATTTATTTGTGTCCTGTTTGGCACATGCCGGGGTACATACTTGATCCTTCTCCCTTCTGGTGTGGTAAGAAAAATTGAATTACTAGCACACTCAATATTCCCTTCATACTTTGATAACCAATCCATGCCTAATATCACATCCAATCCTTGAGATTCCAATACTATTAGGTCTGAGGGAAAAGCATAGTTACCAATCCTTAATGGTAACCGATCACACCATAGACTTGCCACATACTCTGCTCCTGGCAAGGTTACTAACATGGGTGACCTAAGGGCTTGGGTTGGTAGGTTATGCTGATCCACAAATCCCCTTGATATGTATGAATGCGATGCACCAGTATCAAAAAGAACGAGTGCAGTAAATGACTTAACCAAAAACTTACCTATTACTGCATTGGGCTGAGCTTCAACCTCCTAAACGCTAACGTGGTTCACCTGTCCCCTGTTGAAAGGGTTCGGCTTCTTTCCAGAACTTCCATTGCCATTTTGGCCTTCACGACATTCATTTGCATAATGGCCTGGCTTCGAACACTTATAGCAAGTGACTTGACTCAAGTCCTTCTTGGCTGGGGTTGATGGGGTGCTGCGGTTCTGTCCATTGCTTCCTCCATTCCCATTACCATTCTTGGTGCCATTGTGGTTGTGCGAGCTACCTACTCCATGGGTATGCTGAAAATGTCCTCCTGGCCTAGGGGTAAAACGAGGCTTCTGATAAGCTCCTGAATTATACTTTCCTTGTCCATACTTCCTCTTGTGGTTCTCAATTTGCTGCTGCTTCCCTTCAATCATAAGAGCACGGTCTACCAACTCCTGGTAGTTGTTGAAGGTGGCTACCATCAACTGCATACTCAACTCGTCATTCAGTCCTTCCAGGAATTTCTCCTGCTTAGCTGCATCCGTAGCAACGTCATCTGGGGCATAACGTGCTAGCTTACTAAACTCCTCCACATACTGGCCAACTGTCCGTCCTCCTTGGCGCAAGTTACGAAACTCACACTTCTTCATGGCCATTGCTCTTGCTGAAACATGGGCAGTACGAAAAGCCTGCTGAAACTGGTCCCATGTCACAGTGTCGACTGGGAAGGTGGCTGTGAAATTCTCCCACCAAGATGCTGCGGGTCCTTCTAACTGATGTGCGGCAAACTTAACCTTCTCCACATCTGTGCATCCTGCTATGGTCAACTCCCTAGCTATCTTGCGGAGCCAATCATCTGCTACTATCAGCTCGGTGCTACTGGAAAACACCGATGGATTTAGCCTAAGAAAACGGGCTAAGTGGTCAACAGGTGGTGGTGGGGGTGGGGTGCTGTTGTTGTTCCCTTGATTCTGATTCTGAACTAGCAACTGCATCAAGGTGTTCTGCTGCTGGATCAACTGAGTGAGCTCCGGCGGAAAGAAAAATCCGGGGTCACGTCTCAGAGGCATCTGAGGGTTTAGAAAAGATGAGATATAAGAATAGAGGGGGTCTAAAGGGAAAACACTACCCATATGCACATGAGGCAAAAACAAACAATTCACTTCAATCAATCAAACAAGGACATATAATCGATCTAGCTATCGCAAAAGTGCTCGGACTACTAAATTTACATGGTGGACTACTACTACTGATGAGGTGGTCTACTAGAAATATTCTACGGTTGTAGATTCCATGATATCTGCCCCTGCTTCATCAACATAGTCATCATCGCTACTATCTTGTTCCGAGTCGGTGCCGTCAATGATGATGTAGTCTTCCGGGCTAATCTCCTTGGGTTCCTCGTCTTCATCTACTGGGGTCGGGCCTCCCATAAATATTGCTAGATTCATAGTTAGGTTGGCATTCTTATCCACCAATACTTCAATTTCTTCTTCATAATCTTCATGTGTAGCCTTGAGTTCTTCCTCCAGTTCCTTGATTCTAGTCTTAGCCTTCTTCAGATCTATCATGTCGGCGCACATCTGATTCTCCTGTCGTCGAATGTGCTGGTTTAACTCCTGGATAAAAGCTGCGATTGATCTATCCTTCCTGGTGCTAATCATCTCCCAGTGTTCATCTCGGCGCCCACAAATCTGGTAGATAGTATCCTTAAGATCCTTGCGGTAGACTTCTCCAATGCGTCCCATGGCGATGTGAGCTGCCATACTCTTTCCTAGACTCCAAGTTGGTGCATCAAAAGAAAACTCTATGGGCTCAGTGAGTGGCATGAACGTCCTTCCTGGAACTTGAACTTGAATCATCCGGCGCTCTTCTTCAGGTAAAGTGGCGTTGTAGGTTCCCGTGAAGCTTGGTACTCCTATGTTCGGGTATCTAGTGACTTCCTTCAAGTGGCGTCCAAAGGGTGTATCTTCATCCGGTTGGGTGAACTTGTTCCTTGCATCCGCCATCCTAAAGAGTAGAAAAGATGAGAGGTCAGAAGAGAAGAGAGTGAGTAGTGATCTAGGTCTTTAAAGTAACATCCCAAATTTTCAATTTGGAATGTTATACACTAGATCATATGCATATCATATTTTCTTGCATTTGGTTGATCCTAGAAATTTCACGCAACTCAAGGACCCTCGGAGAGAGTTGGAGATTTCGTTATTTTCATATTTGAGAGTTTTCTCGAATTTTGAAAAATAGGATCATTTGATTTATTTATTTTATCTTCAATAAATTTTCCGGTGTCAAAATATATGAGAGAGGGAATAATATGACTTTCCCAAATTTAGGAAAAATGAAGATTTAATCAATAGATCAATTTTGTTGCCGGAGTTTATTTGCATTTTATTGGATAGGGAAAAATGCGCGTTTTCGAAAATTGCATTTTAGGTCCGGAGAAAAGTTCATTTTGTTCGGCTCATTTTTAGGAGTCGGGGAAAATTTACTTTAGATTTTTCGGAGTTCGTTTAGATGAGTACTTTCTGGTTGAACTTTGATTTAAAGGAAACATCCTAGGGTTGAACTTTCTGGTTCGTTCTCTTGTTCGAGTTTTACCCGTGCATTAGATGAGTACTTATTGTATGCTTGTTGTTTGTCTGCGATAGATTACCCGGATTGCCCCGCTTGTTACTTCGAAACCCTAGGACTCGCGGATCATCAGCAAGGCAAGTAACACTTTGATCATACCTTTTCTACAACCCATGTTTTATTGCATTAGATCAATCCTCACACATTGCATGATTAGGATCTAATTAAATTGTGGGATGGGAAGTAGATGAGGTAGTACCTATTACCTGTATTATTATGAAACCATGGGAGTTACTCTACGTTTGCTTATATTGCCATGCTATGCTAGTAGACGTGGATTGGGTGAGTGATATCCATGACAGATGTGAGATGATAATTTTAATGGTTTATCTAAGGTGGCAACTTAAACACACATCTGGGTGGATTGAGGCACCTGATGTCTATCAGGACTTGCCTGTTTTTTTTGGACCGCCACCCAGGCTCAAAGGGATCATAAGATAATTCATGCTAGAAACTTCCATGTGCAGCCACATGCTACTATGGGCTCTAGCATAGTTGACTAAGTTGTGCGAACTCTTACGGGGTGGACTAGCAGATGTAGGGGATGTAGGTGTACCGGTCTACCCCACATGTAAGGTGCTAGTGCTTCTGAAAGACTATGTCTCGGTCATCCGTATCTCAAACACCATGTAGTGCGAGAAAACAAACGGAGGCAATCGAGTCATGTGGGGAAAAGTGCGCAACCTCTGCAGAGTAACAAACTAATCATGATTAGCCGTGTCCCCGGTTATGGACAACTTGAGTATCTAGTACTTGAATATCATTGTGAATCTCAACATGTTACTTCTAATTAATGTTATTGGGTTTTAATTACTTTTAATTGGGATTGAGAATGCTATCAACCATTCTCAATGTTTCACAACCACCATGATAGTTAAATAAATTTATTCCTTTGCAGTAGGGAAAAACTGGCTTTACGCAAAACTGTAACCATAGAGCTTTCCACCAGCCATATATGCATGTAGTATAGCTGTTTCATTCCATTACTCTCTATGTGTTACTTTGCCAGCATATTCCATGTGCTGACCCGTTTTCGGGCTGCAACGTTAATGTTGCAGACTTTTGAGACGACGATTGAGGTGCGTTTAGGTCGTGGTTCTATACTCAGTGATGCCGCTGGAGTTGATGGACCCATTTATCTTCCAAGTCTTCCGCTGTTATCTTTAAAATATGGCCTTAAGCCATATTTATTGTAATAAGTTCTTTTTGAGCCATCGATGTAATAAGTGTGTGATTGCAACTCTGCTATAAAACCTCGATGTACTGTGTGGTGTCAGCATTACTGATCCAGGGATGACACCGTAGCACAGTAGACGTGATCCATTCGGGTCAGGTCGCTACAGAGATGGTATCAGAGCACACGCTGACTGTAGGACACGACCACTAAGTTAAAGCCATAGATCACCCTTCTCTTCTCATTTTCTAACTCCTCATCTTTTCTACTCTTTTAGGATGACGCACACGAAGATTAAGTACGCTCAACCGGATGAAGGCACACCATTGGATTTCACCTGAAGGAAGTCACCAAGTACCTGAACATTGGATTACCAAGCTTCACGGGAACCTTCAACGCCACTCTGCCTGAAGAGGAGCACTGGAAGATTCAAGCTCACGTTCCGGGAAGAACATTCGCGCCAATCACGAAGCCATAGATAGTGTTTTCAATGCACCAACCTGGAGTCTAGGAAGGAGCATGGCAGCTCATATCACCATAGGACGCATTGGAGAAGTTTATCAAGAAGACCTCAAGGATACTATCTACCAGATTTGCGGACGCCGTGATGAACAATGGGAGTTAGTCAGGACCAAGAAAGATAGATCCATTGCATCTTTCATCCAGGAGTTAAACCAGCACATTCGACGCCACGAGAACCAGATGTGCAATGATATGGTAGAGTTGAAGAATGCGAAGGCAAGGATCATCGAGCTAGAAGGAGAACTAAAGTCTACACGCAAGGACTACATGGACGAGATCGTAGCTCTAGCAAGGCACAATTGCGATCTTAAGCAGGAGATTGAAGAACTCAAGAGCAAGTTAGCATCCCAGGAGGACGACAAGTACGTCGCATGTCCGAACAACTACATCATCATCGACGACACCGATTCGGATCCAAGTGAACCCGACTTTGAAGACGAAGCTGGAGTAGATATCATGGAGTCTTCCACCGGTTCAAATTTCTAGATGACCACCAGATAGTAGTAGTATTCCCCCATGTAAACACATTATAGTCGAGCACTTTTGCGATAGTTAGACCGTTTGTAAGCCCTTGTTTGATTGATTGAAGTGAATTGTGTGCTTTTGCCTCATGTGCATATGGGTAGTGTTTTCCCTTTAGACCCCCTCTATTCTTAATTCTCGTCTTTTCTAAACCCTCAGATGCCTCCGAGACGTGACAATGGATTTCCACCGGAGCTCACTCAGTTGATCCAGCAGCAGAATCAATTGATGCAGATGTTAGTTCAGAATCAGCAGAACAACAACAACAACCCACCACCACCACCTGTTGACCACTTAGCCCGTTTCCTTAGGCTGAATCCGCCGGTGTTTTCCAGTAGCACTGAGCCAATAGTAGCAGACGATTGGCTCCGCAAGATAGGAAGGGAGTTGACCACTGCAGGATGCACGGATGGTGAGAAAGTGAAGTTTGCCGCACACCAGCTTGACGGACCCGCGGCAGCATGGTGGGAGAATTTCACAGCCACTTACCCAGTTGACACTGTCACATGGGATCAGTTTCAGCAAGCTTTCCGCACTGCCCATGTTTCAGCAGGAGCTATGGCCATAAAGAAGCGTGAGTTTCGCAACTTACGCCAAGGAGGAAGGACTGTTGGCCAGTATGTGGAAGAGTTTAGTAAGCTAGCCCGTTATGCCCCAGATGACGTTGCTACGGATGCAGCCAAGCAGGAGAAGTTTCTGGAAGGATTGAATGATGAACTAAGCATGCAGTTGATGGTAGCAAATTTCAACAACTACCAGGAGTTGGTAGATCGTGCCATCATGATTGAAGGGAAGCAACAGCAGATTGAGAACCGTAAGAGGAAGTATGGACAGGGGAAGTATAACTCTGGAGCCCAGCAGAAGCCCCGTTTTACCCCTAAACCGGGATTTAAGTTTCAGCACACCCATGGAGGAGGTAGCTCGCACAACCATAATGGCCACAAGAATGGTAATGGGAATGGAGGAAGCAACGGCCAGAACCGAACAACCCCATCAACCCCAACCAAGAGAGACCTGAGTCAAGTCACCTGTTTCAAGTGTTCGAAGACCGGACATTATGCCAATGAATGTCCTGAAGGCCAGAATGGAAATGGCAATGGAAGCTCTGGGAAGAAGCCGAACCCTTTCAATAGGGGACAGGTGAACCACGTTAATGTGGAGGAGATTGAAGATCAGCCCGATGCAGTAATTGGTAAGTTTTTGGTTAAGTCATTTACTGCACTCGTTCTTTTTGATACTGGTGCATCGCATTCATCCATATCAAGGGGATTTGTGGAAAAGTATAGCCTGCCCACTAGGATTCTTAAAACACCTATGCTAGTAAGCTCGCCAGGAGCAGAATACATGGCCAGACAAGGATGTTTTCAAGTACCATTGAGTATAGGAAGGCATGTATTCCCAACGGATTTAATTATTCTGGAATCCCAAGGTCTGGATGTGATTCTTGGTATGGATTGGCTGTCGATGTATGGAGGAAACATTGATTGCGCCAGTAAGACAATTTTGCTTACCACACCAGAAGGAAGAAGGATCAAGTATGTATCCCGGCATGTGCCAAACAGGACACAAGTGAATTGCTTATCAAGAGTTGTGTAGGAGGAAGTACCAGTGGTAAAGGATTTTCCTGATGTATTTCCTGAGGAATTACCAGGCATGCCACCGGATAGAGACATTGAGTTTTTGATTGAGTTATTGCCAGGTACAGGCCCAATATCGAAGCGACCGTACCGGATGCCAGCAAAGGATTTTGTGGAAATTAAGAATCAGATTAAGGAGTTATTGGATAAAGGTTACATTCTCCCAAGTTCTTCGCCTTGGGGATCACCCGTACTTCTAGTGGAAAAGAAGGATGGATCATTAAGGATGGTTGTAGATTATCGGGGATTGAATGAAGTAACCATCAAGAACAAGTACCCACTGCCAATGATTAATGATCTGTTTGATCGATTGCAAGGAGCTAAAGTGTTTTCCAAGATCGATTTGCGATCAGGGTACCATCAGTTGAAGATTCGAGAGCAGGACATACCTAAGACAGCATTCACCACAAGATATGGACTGTATGAGTATACCGTCATGTCATTTGGATTGACTAACGCACCTGCCTATTTTATGAACCTGATGAACAAAGTGTTTATGGAGTTTTTGGATAAGTTCGTCGTAGTGTTCATTGATGACATCCTAGTTTATTCAAAGAATGAAGGGGAGCATAAGGAACATTTGCGTTTGGTTTTGGAGAAACTAAGGGAACATCAGTTATATGCCAAATTCAGCAAATGTGAGTTTTGGTTGAAGGAAGTTGGATTCCTCGGACACGTTATATCCGGAGAAGGTATAGCAGTTGACCCCACAAAGGTTGAGACCGTAACCGAATGGGAAGCACCAACAACAGTTGGAGAGATCCGGAGTTTTCTTGGACTCGCAGGATACTACCGGAGATTTATTGAGAATTTCTCAAAAATTGCGAAGCCTATGACGGAGTTGTTGAAGAAGGAAACTAAGTTCAAATGGACTGAGGAGTGTGAGGCTAGTTTCCAGGAGTTGAAGAAACGTTTGGTTACCCCACCGGTATTGATTTTGCCAGATCAGACCAAGGATTATGAGGTGTATTGCGACGCTTCACGTCGAGGACTTGGAGCAGTGCTTATGCAGGAAGGGAGAGTTGTTTCGTATGCATTACGACAACTGAAGCCTCATGAGTTGAATTATGCCACGCATGATTTGGAGTTAGCAGCCGTAGTGCATGCGTTGAAAACGTGGAGACATTTCCTCATTGGAAATCATTGTGAGGTGTACACGGATCACAAGAGTTTGAAGTACATTTTCACGCAGAAGGAGTTGAACCTCCGACAAAGGAGATGGTTGGAGCTCATCAAGGATTATGACATGAGATTGCATTACCATCCCGGAAAGGCTAATGTAGTAGCTGACGCATTGAGCCGTAAGAGCCATGTCAATACCCTAGTGACGGGGAAAATACCAAAGGAATTAGCAGAAAACCTTCGTGAGCTATGTTTGGAAATAGTTCCGAGAGGCTATGTAGCAGCATTGGAGATTCAATCAACATTGATGGATAAGATCAGAGAAGCTCAGAAATCTGACAAAGAGATTGCTGCTATAAAGGAGAAACTTAGCAAAGGAAAAGCAAAGGGATTTCGTGAGGATGAGCACGATACCCTATGGTTTGAGGACCGTGTTTATGTGCCCAATGACCCGGAGATCAGGAAGTTGATTTTGCAGGAGGCACATAATTCACCATATTCGATTCACCCAGGGAATACCAAGATGTATTTGGATTTAAAGGAAACATTCTGGTGGACCGGAATGAAGAAGGATATTGCAGCGTATGTAGCAGTTTGTGACGTATGTCAGAGAGTAAAAGCAGAACATCAAAAGCCAGCAGGATTGTTACAACCACTGCCGATACCCGAATGGAAGTGGGATAAGATAGGCATGGATTTTATCACAGGGCTACCCAGGACAAAAGCCGGATATGACTCGATATGGGTAGTAGTTGATCGTTTGATGAAGGTAGCACATTTCATTCCAGTTAAGACCACTTACACCAGTGCTAAGTTGGCAAAGATATACATGACTAGAATCGTTTGTTTGCATGGAGTTCCGAGGAGTATCGTATCAGATAGAGGAACCCAATTTACCTCAAAGTTTTGGAATCAGTTGCATGAAACTTTAGGAACCAGACTAGAGTTCAGCACAGCTTTTCATCCGCAGACAGATGGACAGACCGAGAGAGTCAATCAGATTTTGGAAGATATGCTGAGAGCTTGTGCACTAGATTATGGATCAAGTTGGGACAAAAACTTGACGTATGCGGAGTTTTCTTATAACAACAGTTACCAAACCAGTTTGAAGATGGCCCCTTTCGAAGCTTTATACGGAAGGAGGTGCAGGACACCGTTGTCCTGGAACGAAGTTGGAGACCGTCAATTCTTTGGACCAGATTTGATTAAGGAGTCAGAACTGAAGGTTAAGTTGATTCGCGATAGGCTCAAGGTAGCCCAGTCCAGGCAGAAGAGCTATGCAGATTCTAAACGCAAGGAGATAGTTTACGAAACCGGAGACAGAGTTTACCTTCGAGTATCCCCACTTCGAGGAGTTAAGCGCTTTGGAGTTAAGGGAAAGTTAGCACCGCGTTTCGTTGGACCGTTTAAGATCGTGAAACGTATGGGAGAAGTCGCTTATAAGTTGGAACTACCAGAAGGACTGTCAGGAGTTCATGATGTATTCCATGTTTCTCAGCTGAAGAGATGTCACGCCGAGATGGCGGAGGTACCGCTAAGAGATACAGTGCCATTAGAAGCGATTCAGTTAAAGGATGACCTAACATATGAGGAGAAGCCAGTCAAGATTCTCGATTATGCCAGCAGAGTTACTCGCAGCAAGGTTATCAAGTTTTGCAAAGTTCAGTGGAACCACCATTCAGAGGATGAAGCCACCTGGGAGAGAGAAGAAGATTTGCTCAAAGACCACCCTCACCTATTTTCTAGCCAACCCGAATCTCGAGGGCGAGATTCATCTTAAGGGGGGTAGGTTTGTAACATCCCAAATTTTCAATTTGGAATGTTATACACTAGATCATATGCATATCATATTTTCTTGCATTTGGTTGATCCTAGAAATTTCACGCAACTCAAGGACCCTCGGAGAGAGTTGGAGATTTCGTTATTTTCATATTTGAGAGTTTTCTCGAATTTTGAAAAATAGGATCATTTGATTTATTTATTTTATCTTCAATAAATTTTCCGGTGTCAAAATATATGAGAGAGGGAATAATATGACTTTCCCAAATTTAGGAAAAATGAAGATTTAATCAATAGATCAATTTTGTTGCCGGAGTTTATTTGCATTTTATTGGATAGGGAAAAATGCGCGTTTTCGAAAATTGCATTTTAGGTCCGGAGAAAAGTTCATTTTGTTCGGCTCATTTTTAGGAGTCGGGGAAAATTTACTTTAGATTTTTCGGAGTTCGTTTAGATGAGTACTTTCTGGTTGAACTTTGATTTAAAGGAAACATCCTAGGGTTGAACTTTCTGGTTCGTTCTCTTGTTCGAGTTTTACCCGTGCATTAGATGAGTACTTATTGTATGCTTGTTGTTTGTCTGCGATAGATTACCCGGATTGCGCCGCTTGTTACTTCGAAACCCTAGGACTCGCGGATCATCAGCAAGGCAAGTAACACTTTGATCATACCTTTTCTACAACCCATGTTTTATTGCATTAGATCAATCCTCACACATTGCATGATTAGGATCTAATTAAATTGTGGGATGGGAAGTAGATGAGGTAGTACCTATTACCTGTATTATTATGAAACCTTGGGAGTTACTCTACGTTTGCTTATATTGCCATGCTATGCTAGTAGACGTGGATTGCGTGAGTGATATCCATGACAGATGTGAGATGATAATTTTAATGGTTTATCTAAGGTGGCAACTTAAACACACATCTGGGTGGATTGAGGCACCTGATGTCTATCAGGACTTGCCTGTTTTTTTGGACCGCCACCCAGGCTCAAAGGGATCATAAGATAATTCATGCTAGAAACTTCCGTGTGCAGCCACATGCTACTATGGGCTCTAGCATAGTTGACTAAGTTGTGCGAACTCTTACGGGGTGGACTAGCAGATGTAGGGGATGTAGGTGTACCGGTCTACCCCACATGTAAGGTGCTAGTGCTTCTGAAAGACTATGTCTCGGTCATCCGTATCTCAAACACCATGTAGTGCGAGAAAACAAACGGAGGCGATCGAGTCATGTGGGGAAAAGTGCGCAACCTCTGCAGAGTAACAAACTAATCATGATTAGCCGTGTCCCCGGTTATGGACAACTTGAGTATCTAGTACTTGAATATCATTGTGAATCTCAACATGTTACTTCTAATTAATGTTATTGGGTTTTAATTACTTTTAATTGGGATTGAGAATGCTATCAACCATTCTCAATGTTTCACAACCACCATGATAGTTAAATAAATTTATTCCTTTGCAGTAGGGAAAAACTGGCTTTACGCAAAACTGTAACCATAGAGCTTTCCACCAGCCATATATGCATGTAGTATAGCTGTTTCATTCCATTACTCTCTATGTGTTACTTTGCCAGCATATTCCATGTGCTGACCCGTTTTCGGGCTGCAACGTTAATGTTGCAGACTTTTCAGACGACGATTGAGGTGCGGTTAGGTCGTGGTTCTATACTCAGTGATGCCGCTGGAGTTGATGGACCCATTTATCTTCCAAGTCTTCCGCTGTTATCTTTAAAATATGGCCTTAAGCCATATTTATTGTAATAAGTTCTTTTTGAGCCATCGATGTAATAAGTGTGTGATTGCAACTCTGCTATAAAACCTCGATGTACTGTGTGGTGTCACTATTACTGATCCAGGGATGACACCGTAGCACAGTAGACGTGATCCATTCGGGTCAGGTCGCTACATTTAGCTTAGTGGTCGTGTCCTACAGTCAGCGTGTGCTCTGATACCATCTCTGTAGCGACCAGACCTCAAACAGTCTGATCTCTGTGCTCCGGTGTCATCCCTGGATCAGTAATGCTGACACCACACAGTACTCAAAGGATTTACATCAGAGTAGCAATCACACACTTATTACATCGAGTGTCTCAAAAGAGAACTTATTACAATAAATATGGCTTAAGGCCATCTAGTGACGATAACAGCGGAAGGCTTGGAAGATAAGTGAGTCCATCAACTCCAAGGCATCACTGAGTATAGAACCACGACCTAAAAACTCCTTAATCGTCGTCTGAAAAGTCTGCAACATTAACGTTGCAGCCCAAAAACGGGTCAGCACATGGAATATGCTGGCAAGGTAACACATAGAGAAAAATGGAATGCAACAGCTATACTATATGCATATTTGGCTGGTGGAAAGCTCTATGGTTACAGTTTTTGCGTAAAGCCAATTTTTCCCTACTTCAAAGGAATAAATTTAATTACTATCATGGTGGTTGTTAAACATTGAGAATGGTTGACAGCATTCTCAATCCCAATTAAGTAACATCATTAAAACCCAACAAATTCAATTTAGAGTAACATGTTGAGATTCACATGATAATCCAGGTACTAGATACTCAAGATTCCATAACTGGGGACACGGCTAACCATGATTAGTTTGTTACACTCTGCAGAGGTTTGCGCACTTTTCCCCACAAGACTCGATCGCCTCCGTTTGGTTTCTCGCACTACAGGGTGTTTGAGAAACGGATGACCGAGACATAGTCTTTCAGAAGCGCTAGCACCTTACAATCCAGTAGACCGTACCACCTACATCCCCTACATCTGCTAGTCTACCACTCTAAGAGTTCGCACAACTTAGTCAACTATGCCAGAGCCCATAATGGCTTGTGGCTGCACATGGAAGTTTCTAGTTTGAATAATCTCATGATCCCTTTGAGCCTGGGTGGCGGTCCAAAGAAAACAGGCAAGTCCTGGAAACCCCAGGTGCCTCAATCCACCCAGATGTGTGTTAGGTTGCCACCTTAGATAAACCATTAATTAACAATCTCACATCTGTCATGGATATCACGCACTCAATCCACGTCTACTAGCATAGCATGGCATAATAAGCAAACGTAGAAGTAACTCCCAAAGGTTTGATAATAAACAGGTAATAGGTACTACCTCATCTACTTCCCATCCCATAATTTAATTATATCCTAATCATGCAATGTGTGAGGATTGATCTAATGCAATAAAACTGGGTTGTAGAAAAGGTATGATCAAAGTGTTACTTGCCTTGCTGATGATCCGCGAAACCTAGAGATTCGAAGTAACAGGCGGCGCACTCTGGGTATTCTATCGCAGACAAACAACAAGCATACAATAAGTACTCATCTAATGCACAGGTAAAACTCAAATAGAAGATCTAACCAGAAAGTTCAACTTAAGAACCCTGGTTGGCAAAAAGAATCAAATCGAACGAAGCAAAAGAAATCAAACGGCGAAAGAAACAACTTCGTTCTAGTAATCTGGATCTAGGGCAAATTTTATAGTAGCAAAAACATGTTTAAGTTGATTATTCGGAAAGAGGGTTTCGAGACGAAACTCCGGGCGCTTGAATCGCCTGATTCCGATAAACGAGCGAAAAGTTATAATAAAACGAAAATCGGATCAGAAATCGCAATCAGAAAATAACCGCGAAAAATCCGACGAAAAAGAAAAACGACGAACAGAATTTTTTTTTAATAGCACGGAAAACGAGGCGGCGGCGAACCTCGGGCGGCGCGCACTCCGGCGAGTCGGCGGCGGGACGGCGGCGGCGGCTAGGGTTAGGTCAGGGGCGGCTGGCGGCTGGGCTTTCGGGCCCCGGGGCGGCGGCTTATATAGCCTTGGCCGGCGGTGTCCTGGCCGAGTACGGCCCAAAGTCGGTTCCGCGCGTTTTTTTTAATTCCGCTCGGAAGAAAAATAAAAAGAAATACTAAACGGACTCCACAAATCACGAAATAAATTTTGCCGGGTTTCTAAAATCAAGCCCGATAAAGTGAACATTTATCTGGGCCCAAACTACAACTTTGAAAAACGCGCATTTTTCCTAAATTCAAATAAAAATACCAAAAAACTCCGAAATAAATCTTATTTGATTTTTTTTTATTAAATCCTCAATATTTCTATATTTTGGGAAAGTCATTTTATTTCCTCTCTCATATTTTTGTAATAGAAATAATTGATGATAAAATAAATAAAATCAAATGATCCTGTTTACATAATTTGAGAAAACTCAAATATGTAAATAACGAAATCCCCAACTCTCTCCGTGGGTCCTTGAGTTGCTTAGGATTTTCTAGGATCAAAACCAAAAGCAAAATAAAATATGATATGCATGATGACCTAATGTATAACATTCCAAATTGAAAATTTGGGATGTTAAAGTTATTGACCATGCCCGAGCACGATCAACCTGACCACGAAGGTCAGTTTCCTACAGGCAAATGAAGAACAAGCAAGAAACTAAGATTGCAATCTGGGTACTGCGAATATAAGAGGAAAGCTTTATTCATCAAGGTGGGGTTCTGTGATGCCTTTGTCTGGTCGTTGAACAAAAATGAAGTACGCGAAGTTGCAGCTATGGCAAACTTTAATCTAAACAAAACCCAAGCCTAAACGATGCCTTAAGGGCTATATTTATAGGGAAAAGAGAGGGGATTTTGTCCACCCTTGGCAAGGTGGGACTAAAACACCTCCTAAATCGTTTCCCCTACAATATGAACTCTAAAAATAGATTACATGGGCCTGGCCCAAAATAAGGTGGTGGAACACCAATAATAAGGTATGGACGAAATTTATGAGAGGCCATCTTGTATATTTCGTCCATCTTCTTGTATGTCATCATGGTGGCTTCAAAGTCCGGAAATCACCACTTGAACCTCCGTTCTTGTTCTCTTCGCATGCACCTTCACCTCCATGCTTGACCATACTCCAATGTTCAACCTTCTTGTCTGTGCTAGGCCCTTCAATTGCAAGCAACACAAATGTATCCAAGTTTCGCAGCATCATATTCTCATGAACACTAGAAACATTACCAAGAAACGAAAGTACCTTATAATTTAATTGGCGTTGATGTCTACTACACAACCTTCTTCTTGTAGACGTTGTTGGGCCTCCAAGTGCATAGGTTTGTAGGACAGTAGCAAATTTCCCTCAAGTGCATGACCTAAGGTTTATCAATCTGTAGGAGGCGTAGGATGAAGATGGTCTCTCTCAAGCAACCCTGCAACCAAATAACAAAGAGTCTCTTGTGTCCCCAACACACCCAATACAATGGTAAATTGTATAGGTGCACTAGTTCGGCGAAGAGATGGTGAAACAAGTGGTATATGGATAGTAGATAAAGGTATTCGTAATCTGAAATTATAAAAACAGCAAGGTAACTAATGATAAAAGTGAGCGTAAACGGTATTGCAATGCTAGGAAACAAGGCCTAGGGTTCATACTTTCACTAGTGCAAGTCCTCTCAACAATAATAACATAATTGGATCACATAACTATCCCTCAACAAGAAACAAAGAGTCACTCCAAAGTCACAAATAGCGGAGAACGAACGAAGAGATTATGGTAGGGTACGAAACCACCTCAAAGTTATTCTTTCCAATCAATCCGTTGGGCTATTCCTATAAGTGTCACAAACAGCCCTATAGTTCGTACTAGAATAACACCTTAAGACACAAATCAACCAAAACCCTAATGTCACCTAGATACTCCAATGTCACCTCAAGTATCCATGGGTATGATTATACGATATGCATCACACAATCTCAGATTCATCTATTCAACCAACACAAAGGACCTCAAAGAGTGCCCCAAAGTTCCTACCGGAGAATCACGACAAAAACGTGTGCCAACCCCTATGCATAGGTTCATGGGCGGAACCCGCAAGTTGGTCACCAAAACATACATCAAGTGAATCACGTGATATCCCATTGTCACCACAGATACGCACGGTAAGACATACATCAAGTGTTCTCAAATCTTTAAATACTCAACCGGATAAGATTACTTCAAAGGGGAAACTCAATTCATTAAAAGTGAGTAGAGGGGGAGAAACATCATAGGATCCAACTATAATAGCAAAGCTCGCGATACATCCAGATCGTATCACCTCAAGAACACGAGAGAGAGAGAGAGATCAAACACATAGCTACTGGTACATACCCTCAGCCCCGAGGGAGAACTACTCCCTCCTCGTCATGGAGAGCACCGGGATGATGAAGATGGCCACCAGAGAAGGATTGCCCCCTCCGACAGGGTGCCGGAACGGGTCTAGATTGGTTTTCGGTGGCTACGGAGGCTTCTGGTGACGG
The DNA here is from genome assembly GCF_056163025.1 of Triticum urartu. NCBI lineage: Eukaryota > Viridiplantae > Streptophyta > Magnoliopsida > Poales > Poaceae > Triticum > Triticum urartu. The sequence goes on along the minus strand of NC_141878.1, from coordinate 267,018,382 downwards.
AACTCCTGATCTATCGTCTCCACGGATGTTTTTAGGGTATATGGAGATATATAGGAGAAAGAAGTACATCAGGGGGCCCACGAGGGTGGAGGGCGCGCCCACGCCCCCCTGCCTCGTGGTCTCCTCGCAGGTCCCCCGACGTGCACTCCAAGTCTTCTGGGCTTCTTTCCTTCCAAAAATGAGTTCCGTGAAGTTTCAGGTCAATTGGACTCCGTTTGATTTTCCTTTTCTTCAAAACCCTAAAACAGGGTAAAAACAGAAACTGGCACTGGGCTCTGGGTTAATAGGTTAGTCCCAAAAATGATATAAAAGTGTATAATAAAGCCCATAAACATTCAAAACAGTAGATAATATAGCATGGAGCAATCAAAAATTATAGATACGTTGGAGACGTATCAGCATCCCCATGCTTAATTCCTGCTCGTCCTCGAGTAGGTAAATGATAAAAACAGAATTTTTGATGCGGAGTGCTACTTGGCATAATTTCAATGTAGTTATCTTAATTGTGGTATGAATATTCAGATCCGAAATATTCAAGACAAAAGTTCATGTTGACATAAAAATGATAATACTTCAAGCATACTAACTAAGCAATTATGTTTTCTTAAAATAACATGGCCAAAGAAAGTTCATCCCTACAAAATCATATAGTTTAGTCATGTTTCATTTTCGTCGCACAAGAATGATGTCATCATGCACAACCCCGATGACAAGCCAAGCAATTGTTTCATACTTTAGTAATCTCAAACTCATAAACTTTCACGCAATACGTGAGCGCGAGCCATGGATATAGCACTATGGGTGGAATAGAATAATGAGGGGGTTATGTGGAGAAGACAAAAAAGGAGAAAGTCTCACATCAACGAGGCTAATCAATGGGCTATGGAAATGCCCACTGATTGATTTTAATGCAAGGAGTAGGGATTGCCACGCAATGGATGCACTAGAGCTATAAATGTATGAAAGCTCAACAAAAGAAACTAGTGGGTGTGCATCCAACTTGCTTGCTCACGAAGACCTAGGGCACTTGAGGAGGCCCATTGTTGGAATATACAAGCCAAGTTCTATAATGAAAAATTACCACTAGTATATGAAAGTGATAACATGAGATACTCTCTACTATGAAGATCATGGTGCTACTTTGAAGCACAAGTGCGGTAAAAGGATAGTAACATTGTCCCTTCTCTTTTTTCTCTCATTTTTTGGGCCTTTTCTTTTTTATGGCCTTTCTTTTTTTGGGCCTTCTCTTTTTTATGGCCTTTCTCTTTTTTTATTCCTCACTTGGGACAATGATCTAATAATGATGATCATCACACTTTTATTTATTTACAACTCAATGATTACAACTCGATACTAGAACAAAAGATGACTCTATATGAATGACTCCGGCGGTGTAACGGGATGTGCAATGATTCATGAGTGACATGTATGAAAGAATTATGAACGGTGGCTTTGCCACAAATACTATGTCAACTACATGACCATGCTAAGCAATATGACAATGATGAATGTGTCATGATGAACGGAATGATGGAAAGTTGCATGGCAATATATCTCGGAATGGCTATGAAAATGCCATAATAGGTAGGTATGGTGGCTGTTTTGAGGAAGATATAAGGAGGTTTATGTGTGACAGAGTGTATCATATCACGGGGTTTGGATGCACCGGCGAAGTTTGCGCCAACTCTCAATGTGAGAAAGGGCAATGCACGGTACCGAAGAGGCTAGCAAGGATGGAAGGGTGAGAGTGCGTATAATCCATGGACTCAACATTAGTCATAAAGAACTCACATACTTATTGCAAAAATCTACAAGTCATCAAAAACCTCGGCACTATGCGCATGCTCCTAGGGGGATAGATTGGTAGGAAAAGACCATCGCTCGTCCCCGACCACCACTCATAAGGAAGACAATCAAATAACACCTCATGTTTCAAATTTGTTACACAATGTTTACCATACGTGCATGCTACGGGACTTGCAAACTTCAACGCAAGCATTTCTCAAATTCACAACTACTCAACTAGAATGACTTTGATATTATTACCTCCATATCTCAAAACAATCATCAAGCATCAAACTTCTCTTAGTATTCAATACACTCATAAGAAAGTTTTATTATTAATCTTGTATACCTAGCATATTAGGATTTTAAGCAAATTACCATGCTATTTAAGACTCTAAAAATAAAATAAGTGAAGCATGAGAGTTCATCTATTTCTTCAAAATAAAACTACCACCATGCTCTAAAAGGTATAAGTGAAGCACTAGAGCAAATGACAAACTACTCCGAAAGATATAAGTGAAGATCAATGAGTAGTCGAATAATTATGCAACTATGTGAAGACTCTCCCATTTAATAATTTCAGACCTTGATACTTTATTTAAACAGCAAGCAAAACTAAATAAACTAAAATGACGCTCCAAGCAAAACACATATCATGTGGCAAATAAAAATATAGCTCCAAGTAAAGTTACCGATGAACGAAGACGAAAGAGGGGATGCCTTCCAGGGCATCCCCAAGCTTAGGCTCTTGGTTGTCCTTGAATATTACCTTGGGGTGCCTTGAGCATCCCCAAGCTTAGGCTCTTGCCACTCCTTATTCCATAGTCCATCGAATCCTTACCCAAAACTTGAAAACTTCACAACACAAAACTTAACAGAAAACTCGTAAGCTCCATTAGCGAAAGAAAACAAAACACTACTTTAAGGTAATGTAATGAAGTCATTATTTATTTATATTGGTGTTAAGCCGACTGTATTACAACTTCTCTATGGTTTATAAACTCTTTTACTAGCCATAGATTCATCAAAATAAGTAAACAACACACGAAAAACATAATCTGTCAAAAACAGAACAGTCTGTAGTAATCTGGATCAAACGTATACTTCTGGAACTCATAAAATTCTCAAATAAATTGCTGGACCTGAGGAATTTATCTATGAATCATCTTCAAAAATAATTAACTAAATATCACTCTACAAATAAAAATGGCACCAATTCTCGTGAGCGCTAAAGTTTCTGTTTTTTACAGCATGATCAACAAGACTTTTCCCAAGTCTTCCCAAAGGTTCTACTTGGCACAAACACTAAATAAAAACATAAAACCACATCTAAACATAGGCTATATGAATTATTTATTACTAAACAGGAGCAAAAAGTAAAGAACAAGAATAAAGTTGGGTTGCCTCCCAACAAGCGCTATCGTTTAACGCCCCTAGCTAGGCATGATGATTTCAATGATGCTCACATAAAGGATAAGAATTGAAACATAAATAGAGCATCATGAAGAATATGAATATCACATTTAAGTATAACCCACTTCATATGCATAGGGATTTTGTGAGCAAACAATTTATGGGAACAATAATCAACTAGCATAGGAAAGCAAAACAAGCATAACTTCAAGATTTTAAGCGCATAGAAAGGGAACTTGATATTATTGCAATTCCTACAAGCATATGTTCCTCCCTCATAATAATTTTCAGTAGCATCATGAATGAATTCAACAACATAACTATCACATAAATCATTATTTTCATGATCTACAAGCATAGAAATTTTATTACTCTCCACATAAGCAAAATTCTTCTCATTCGGAATAGTGGGAGCAAACTCAACAAAATAACTATCATGTGAGGCATAATCCAATTGAAAACTAAAATCATGATGAAAAGTTTCATGGATATCATTATTATTTATAGCATACAAGTCATTACAATAATCATCATAGATAGTAACTTTGTTTTCATAATCAATTGGAACCTCTTCCGAAATAGTGGATTCATCACAAAATAAAGTCATGACCTCTCCAAACCACTTTCATCAATATAATTATCATAAATAGGAGGCATGATTTCATCATAATAAATTTGCTCATCAAAACTTGGGGGACAAAAAATATCATCTTCATCAAACATAGCTTCCCCAAGCTTGTGGCTTTGCATATGATTAGCATCATGGATATTCAAAGAATTCGTACTAACAACATTGCAATCATGCTAATCATTCAAATATTTAGTGCCAAACATTTTATAGATTTCTTCTTCTAGCACTTGAGCACAATTATCCTTTCCATCATACTCACGAAAGATATTAAAAAGATGAAGCGTATGAGGCAAACTTAATTCCATTTTTTTGTAATTTTCTTTTATAAACTAAACTAGTGATAAAACAAGAAACTAAAAGACTCGATTGCAAGATCTAAAGATATACCTTCAAGCACTCACCTCCCCGGCAACGGCGCCAGAAATGAGCTTGATGTCTACTACACAACCTTCTTCTTGTAGACGTTGTTGGGCCTCCAAGTGCAGAGGTTTGTAGGATAGTAGCAAATTTCCCTCAAGTGGATGACCTAAGGTTTATCAATCCATAGGAGGCGTAGGATGAAGATGGTCTCTCTCAAGCAACCCTGCAACAAAATAACAAAAAGTCTCTTGTGTCCCGAACACACCCAATACAATGGTAAATTGTATAGGTGCACTAGTTCAGCGAAGAGATGGTGAAACAAGTGGTATATGGATAGTAGATAAAGGTATTCGTAATCTGAAATTATAAAAACAGCAAGGTAACTAATGATAAAAGTGAGCGTAAACGGTATTGCAATGCTAGGAAACAAGGCCTAGGGTTCATACTTTCACTAGTGCAAGTCCTCTCAACAATAATAACATAATTGGATCACATAACTATCCCTCAACAAGCAACAAAGAGTCACTCCAAAGTCACTAATAGCAGAGAACGAACGAAGAGATCATGGTAGGGTACGAAACCACCTCAAAGTTATTCTTTCCAATCAATCCGTTGGGCTATTCCTATAAGTGTCACAAACAGCCCTAGAGTTCGTACTAGAATAACACCTTAAGACACAAATCAACCAAAACCCTAATGTCACCTAGATACTCCAATGTCACCTCAAGTATCCGTGGGTATGATTATACGATATGCATCACACAATCTCAGATTCATCTATTCAACCAACACAAAGGACCTCAAAGAGTGCCCCAAAGTTCCTACCGGAGAATCACGACGAAAACGTGTGCCAACCCCTATGCATAGGTTCATGGGCGGAACCCACAAGTTGGTCACCAAAACATACATCAAGTGAATCACGTGATATCCCATTGTCACCACAGATACGCACGGTAAGACATACATCAAGTGTTCTCAAATCTTTAAAGACTCAATCCGATAAGATTACTTCAAAGGGGAAACTCAATTCATTACAAGAGAGTAGAGGGGGAGAAACATCATAGGATCCAACTATAATAGCAAAGCTCGCGATACATCAAGATCGTATCACCTCAAGAACACGAGAGAGAGAGAGAGAGAGAGATCAAACACATAGCTACTGGTACATACCCTCAGCCCCGAGGGAGAACTACTCCCTCCTCGTCATGGAGAGCACCGGGATGATGAAGATGGCCACCGGAGAAGGATTGCCCCCTCTGACAGGGTGCCGGAACGGGTCTAGATTGGTTTTCGGTGGCTACGGAGGCTTCTGGCGGCGGAACTCCCGATCTATCATCTCCACGGATGTTTTTAGGGTATATGGAGATATATAGGAGGAAGAAGTACGCCAGGGGGCCACGAGGGGCCCACGAGGGTGGAGGGCGCGCCCAGGAAGGTGGGCGCGCCCTCCTGCCTCGTGGCCTCCTCGCAGGTCCCCCCACGTGCACTCCAAGTCTTCTGGGCTTCTTTCCTTCCAAAAAATGAGTTCAGTGAAGTTTCAGGTCCATTGGACTCCGTTTGATTTTCCTTTTCTTCGAAACCCTAAAACAGGGTAAAAACAGAAAACTGGCACTAGGCTCTGGGTTAATAGGTTAGTCCCAGAAATGATATAAAAGTGTATAATAAAGCCCATAAACATTCAAAACAGTAGATAATATAGCATGGAGCAATCAAAAATTATAGATACGTTGGAGACGTATCAGGCGTATCTGAGGTCTAACAATTGTTTCAAGAGGTAAAACAGCAGGGGATATGGGTGTAACTGTGGTAGCCATGTCCTCATCATCCTCCCCTTCTTGAAAACAAAGCCGTCCTCGACGTTGCTTAATCTGAAATCTAGCTAACAAAATAGACAAGGTGTACACATTATATATGTATATGTCATCCATTTTTACTGATCTTAGTTGGGGCACATGTGACACAGTTATACAAGAGCACCCTACAAAAGTCGTGAAATATAAAGCCAATATATTATCACAAGAAGTCAAAGGCATGAAAATATTGCAACTCAGTTTGCACATATAAGTGAAGATCTTATTCATATCAAAAGATTGACAATGCTTATCATTAAACCATCCCAACATTGATGAACCATTACCAAGATTAGAGGTCATATCAAAATGATTAAACATTGGCACAATTATTTTCAAACGTATTTGATCCAAATCTGATTTATTCCCTGATTCACTTGATTCTTTTTCATCGATAGTTAACCCAATGGATTCACTCAAGATTGTTTGATCACATGGCAAAGTCAAATCATCAACATAGTACTCTAAAATAGCTAGTGTGATCAAAGTAGTGGGTAGCTCATCGCATGGTGCATTTAAATTGACAAGACATTCATAATACTCATGTGGAGGTGGAAGATTAGTACGTTTGTCATTACCTCTTATGATCAACTCAGATGATGTAGGCACTCTCGGTGGTGATGTGCCATATGGTGGAGGTGATGTAGTCCTAACAACAACGGATGTGGTTGTTATAGTATGCCTAGTAGTTGAAGGGACAACCGTATCAACTCTTGGAATGTGCATCTCGCGCTTGTTCTCCTTGTGGGCAACACGTCGTTTTATTTCCTGTTCAGCTTTGCAAGCAAGATGAAACAAATGGTCCATAGAATAACACTCTTCATGAATCAGTATCTCCTGAATGTCACGATTTAATCCTCCCCAAAATCTATCCATAAAATCTTCTTCACTTTCTTCTAAAGAGGAATGCAGCATGTTAGTTTGTAAAGTATCATAATATTTCGTTACAGTGTCACTACCTTGTTTTAAATGTTGCAACTTTTTAATCATGTCACGAGTATAATAAGCGGTAACGAATGTATGTCGCATGGTAAGTTTCAAATCATCCCAAGTAGTAGGTATATCCGACAATATTCACTCCACCAAACTACATCATAACCAGTGAAAGAACCAACCGCAACTTTAACATTTTTTACGTTCATCAAAATTATTGGAAGAAAATATATTATTTATGTCAAACTCCCATTTAATATATAAAGCAGGTCTAAAATGGCCATTAAATGGTGGTATAGAAATAGTAACCTGATCATGTGCATCTAGATGTTTGTGCACCTCTCGCGACGGTTGTGGTATTTGCATAGGTGGTGGCATGTCTCCCGCGATCGACAAAGCCCATGAATTAATTGTGGAACCTGTCATGATTAGTAGAAACAAAAAACAAAATCTAAAAATAATGTTCCGATGAACGACTGGGAAGTGGTGGTAAAATGCTCACAGTATAGTAATAAATCAAAGTCTTACAAGTTCTTACCAAGCAACAGGAGGTGACCGGCAACCAGCGCTGTCAAATAACTCCAAAAGTTGATAAAGCAATTGCTAGGTGAACGTATGTATACACGGTGTAGAAATATGTGGAGCTGGGTTGGCTTTATATATGTGGGGAAAATGCTACAACCACGTTAATTAATGCAAGTTGAATAATCGCTTAAATTAGTCGTGTGCTGATTCTAGACTAGACCGTGCTAGAGACGCGAGTCTAAGACACAAGTGGAATTCACACGCGATGGCAACAAGTATATACGTGACGCAACAACTCGAAAACTAGTACAAGCACTAGTATGTCTCTTCTCTTCAACCACCGGATAATCCTTTTTTTTTATTCAGACACTGTATCAAATATTTGGTACGCGCTTGCTCTTTTTGCTTTTCAAATGCACAGGCACATAATTAACAAAGCCACTCACGTGAGAGCCTATGAAGGACGGAACAATTGGCTCCTTTTGTTTACCCGATCAGCACTTTCCAAGTGCAAATGTGATTGATCTTTTTTTCAACTCTCTCTCTCTTTTCAACGGAAAATCCCCACACGTATGGAATTGATTTTTTTCTAAGGACATGTCGAGAAGTGGGAAACCTCCAACTGGGTCTTTTTTCTAAGGTGGTGTTTGGTTCTCTAGTTATAGGACTTTTTCTAGTCCCAATTAAAAAGTTACTAGTCCCTAAAAAGTCCCTCTCTGTTTGTTTCCAGAGACTAAAAAGTCTCTAATCCCTTTTTAGAGGTTATTAAATCATCATATTACCCCTAGTATATAGAAAAATAACAATCAAACAATACCATGGGGTGGCGGGCCAATGGGTACATGGAGGGACATTGTTGAAAAAATTCCAAAAAGTCCCAAAAAAAAACTCTCCTTGAGAGTCTTTTTCATTTTGTCCCAAATACCTAGTTTAGTCCCTAAAAAGTTTCTCCCGTTTGATAAAAAAGTCTTTAAAAGGAACTTTTTTTAGTCCCTATAAAAAAAGTCTCTGGAAACAAACACCCCCAAAGTGGGGCAACAAATCTGGACACTTCCTCGTTTATTTTTTTACTCCTTTAACAACTCACGTAATTTCCTTCTAGATTCGGATCAACACTTCCCTTCTTTTTCTATACTTTTTTTCGTTGCTGCGACCCCCACTTCTTCCGTCAGAAATCTGCTCTTTGTTTTTTTTTCTCTACGTTCCAAACTCCAATATGTTACTAGTAGAAATCTGTGAACAACAAAATAGTACTAGAGTTCCTTGGAAAGTGGAAACCAAAACCAAAAGCAACGCACAGTTTTGACTTGTTCTTTTGTCCACGTGAACGCAAGGAAACAAATCTGCAATCAATTCGTTCTCGCCTTTTTTTTGACCGGATCAAAAACTCCAATACTTATCCCTCTTGGAAAAGGAAACAACCCTGCTATAATCACGTCCCAAAGGCTATCAGATTTGCACCTTTTTTGCGGTCAACCTTCCTGTTGAAAACACCCCGAATTTACTTCATGCCTTCCTATGGAAACTTATCCCAATAAATATTCTTGACCGAATCTAGCTTTCCAAAACATCAGCAAAAATTTTTTGGCGCTGGTCTCTTTCCAAAGGTAAGGTCGAACCCTTTATATACTCCTCCGTTTTCTCTTTCCTTCTCTCTTTTTACTTTCCTTCTTTTTTCTTCTCTCCCGGACGTATCTCACTTTCTAAAACAACAAAAATACTACTCTGCAGCAAACCTTCCAAATAAAGGACACACTGATCTCGCGTACAGATTTTTGTTGATGCAAACGGTGGGTGGAGCGATTCTGATTCCTTTCCCAAACTCTCTCTCTCTTCTTGCCTTTTCTTTCTCTCTTTCCAAGAAAACAAAACCGACTAGCACTTTCCAAACCAAAACTGCCAAACAATCGGAGCAACTTTATTGACAGAATCTTCCAACCAAATCAATTTGTTTTGCCTTCCAAACAAAGTACTCCAATTGATTACTTGCCTTAGGTAAGGGCAACTCGAGATATTGGCCCCTGCTCGGGCGACTCGGGGGTCCAAACCCTAGCGCCGCCGCCTCCTTTTCCCCTCCCTTCCCCCCTCGCCGCCGCCTGAGGCCGCCGCCGGGCAAGCCCGGGGCGCCGCCGAGGAAGGTGGCGGCGGGGCCCTGGCTGCCCTGCCTCTTCTGCGGGGGGGCGAGGTCCTCGGGGCGGCGGCCCTGTCGGAGAGACGTCACCGGCCCTGCGACAGGCGGTGGCGGGGGCGTGGGCCGGCGAACCTGGCCATGTGGACGGCAGGTGAACCGAAGGACGGGTGGCGTGGTGCAGCGGCAGATCGGCAGCGCCAGATCTGGCTGCCCCTGCCTCCCCTGTTTGGCGAGCTCCTTCCCGGCCGGATCCGGCCTGCTCCTCTGCGGGCCGCCAGGTCTCGCGCCGTTGGGGTAAGGGTGGCGGGGATTCGAAGACCGGGAGAAATCCTAGGCCGGCCTCGCCGGTCTTGGCGGCGGCGACGCTCGAGGGCGCCGCTCCCCTCCTTGGAGGCGCCCTTCAGGTCAGATCCGCCGCCCCCTTCCCCTCTAGTCTCCCGGGTGAAAACCACAACACTGTTGGGCGGCGGCGGTGCCCTTGGCATCGCGTTCCTTCCTGAAGGCGCCGTCTTTGGGAGCTAGGTGGGCATTGGGCTTGCTCGGCGATGTGGTGGGTGTGCAGCGGCGGAGGTAGCTGGCCGCTAATGCTCTTCTCCGCCCGTTCCGGCATCTCTTTCTCATTCATGTCCAGTCCGTGGATTTGGTGGTGCTCTGCTCCAGGTGAGCACTCCGTGGCTTGTCGGGTGCGCTCGGTTCCTTTTCCAGATGCAGCCTGCCGGTGTCCTTCCTCCCAGGTTCTAGGGTGAACCGCGACACTGTCAACGGTTCGGCGCCTTCGATCCAGGCGAGGAGGCAGGGGCTTTCTTTGACAATGGAGCTGGGAGGACATGGCATGTCGGGGCCGCTGGCGATTTGGCGACGGCGTGCCCTTCCTCACCGTCGGAAGTGCTACTCCTATGCTGACATTCTCCTACTTCCTTGGTGACCCGTACGCGATTGAGGACCTACACATCTCCAAGCTGCGTGTCTCCATGTTCGATCATATTTAGCTTGGTGTGTGTGAGGCTTGTGAGCTGCTGTCCAGCATCTTTGTACCTTGTCGTTTTTTTGTTTTCTTGTGTTGGTTTCGTGCTTGTATTACTTTTCCTGGCCGGTTGATGGCTTTGTTAATTCAAAGCCGGACTCCTCTAAAGCCTTCGTTCTAAAAAAAATACTCCAATCAAATATGTTTCCTTTCTTTTCTATTCGGATCAGCCCCACGTGTAAAGAACGACCTGCTCTTTTTTTCAAGTAACAGCAGACGTGCAAGTTGGCAGAACATGGATCTCTTTCCTTGTGTGCTTAGGAAAAGAATTCTCTTTTTTACTTTTGCTGATCCACACGTCCTCTTCTATTCTATATCTATACCTACTATTAAAGGGGATAGATATTCTTGGTTTGGTTTCACTTTATTTCATCCCGTTATAAGACTTTTGTCCCTTTAAGGAAAATCAAAAATCAAACGTACAAATCAAAGAATCGGGACGTACACTTAAAACTAAACCGGGCTGGTCGGCCGGCCCATATCTCTATTTCTTAGTTGCCAAAAAAAAGGAAGCTGCTGGCCCATATTGATGAAGGAAAAGACGCAGAGCGTACGGAGGCGGCTTCCTATGCGCCGCTCGCTGGCTTCATACAGCAGTCCAAATCCTATTTAGATTCTTACAGACGTCCAAAACCTACTTAGAGATAGGGACCTTTTGTGCTACAAATACATACTATCTCCAATGATTCTTATCTTACACAATCCCAGGTTCTTGATTCAATTAAACTGTCAGTTTCACACGTCGTCACCTTCGGTTCAATTAAGTTGTTTGACAAGTCAGCTTTACATCATGTATTTTTGTTATCTGTTCTATATACGACATCTTTCAACATGTCTATGAACACTGGTACCTGTAATGTAACAAAATAAATTTAACATCAGCAATTTGAATTATCCAAACAAGTAATGTACCAAAGTTTAATTTGAGCAAGAATTTACAAGATCTTTTTTATGACACATTGAATCATATTTAAACACCATTATAGACAAGGGAAACGTCGTCATCCTCGGTTCAATTAAGTTGTTTCACAAGTCAGCTTTACATCATGTATTTTTGTTATCTGTTCCATATACGACATCCTTCAACATGTCTATGAACACTGGTACCTGTAATGTAACAAAATAAATTTAACATTAGTGATTTGAATTATCCAAACAAGTAATATACCAAAGTTTAATTTGAGCAAGAAATTTACAAGATCTTTTATATCACACATTGAATCATATTTAGACACCATTATTGACAAGGGAAAATAGATACAGAAACAATTAGGGAGTACTTACAAATGAAATATAATTATGAAAATAAAACATGTTAGTCATAAAAAATGATTACATTTTTTTAACATTATTTACAATTTTCAAATAATGTTATAACAAATTGCAAAAAAAATCTGGAAAAATCAGGATATTCTAAACAAACAAAAACGATTGAAAGACTATTCCTTATATCACTACTTCGTCATTGGACGAATATGCGGAGCTGAAATATATTGTGACGAAGAATGTTAAGGAGGCTTCTTCACATTCACACTTCATGGACTGCAAAGCGATACTCGGATTTACATTATTTCTGACATTTGTCAAAGTTGGATATAAGAAATGTTGTGAAATGACACACGGAGCAGGTTCTATTAACTTTATCGCCTGTTGCAATGCACGGGCATTTGTATCAGTTATCTCCAAAAGAACAGAACAAACCAAACTCCACGTATTGTTTTTCTCGGAAACCAAAACGAATCTTGCTGGGGTTTTTTCCTCTCCAAACACCAAACGTGCCACACAAGGACACGTCCCCAAGAACAACTAGTCTGATTTCTGTTCCTTTGTATTATGCTATGTGACGAAGATGTAATGATGGCAAAACAACTGATGGATGACGGCGACGAAACAACTGATGGATGGTGATGATGGCGACAACGGCGGCGAAGAAAATGAATGGCAGTGGAAAACGATAAGGAAGTGGATGATGGTGTATGCGAATGCGCGTGACAAAAACGTGACCAGAACTCGAAACTCTAAAAGACTAGATACTAAAACCAGCAACTCGACACACGATGGAAACGAAAATTCAACAATGCAAAAACTAAGTGGTAATGCGAAAAGGCTCAGACTGTTTGGGACACAGATGAACTAATCTAACTTTTTTTGGCTTTTCGTGGACTGTAGGTATGAATGACAGATGCGATCTAAACTATGAACAACTGTAAAATCTCACCGAGCAACCTAAAAATGGATACCACTTGATAGAGGCAAAGGTGTTCCGTATTTCGATGAGATGGTGGCTATCATTTTGGATGAAGTCGACTTTGATGATCCGACTACGAACGTGCGAGGACGTCGTGCCTTAGCAATCGCTAAACCAACTCCGAGAGGTTATTGACCACGCCGGAGCACGATCAACCTGACCACGAAGGTCTGTTTCCTGCAGGCAAACGAAGAACAAGCAAGAAACTAAGATTGCAATCTGGGTATTGTGAATATAAGAGGAAAGATTTATTGATCAAGGTGGGGTTCTGTGGCGCACTTGTCTGGTCATTGAACACAAACGAAGTACGTGAAGTTGCAGCTATGGGGAACTTTAATCTAAACAAAACCCAAGTCTAAATGATGCCTTAAGGGCTATATTTATAGGGAAAAGAGAGGGGATTTTGTCCACCCTTGGCAAGGTGGGACTAAAACACCTCTAAGTCGTTTTCCCTACAATATGGACTCTAAAAATAGATTACATTGGCCTGGCCCAAAATAAGGTGGTGGAACACCAATAATAAGGTATGGACGAAATTTATGAAAGGTCATCTTGTATATTTCGTCCATCTTCTTGTATGTCATCATGGTGGCTTCAAAGTACAGAAATCTCCACTTCAACTTCCGTTCTTGTTCTCTTCGCACGCAACTTCATCTCCGTGCTTGACCATGCTCCAATGTTCAACCTTCTTGTCCGTGCTAGGCCCTTCAATTGCAAGCAACACAAATGTATCTAAGTTAGGCAACATCATATTCTCATGAACACTAGAAACATTACCAAGAAATGGAAGTACCTGATAATTTAATTGGTGTATCTGATCTCTAACAACTGTTCCAAGAGGTAAAACAGTTGGGGATATGGGTGTAACTGTGGTAGCCATGTCCTCATCATACATGGGCCTCAGCCTGTAATTGGACATAGCCAGGGGTCAGACGTCCGGTGGGTGTCGTACGTCCGGAGGCTCGGGACGGTCCGGATGTCCGTAGATCTTCGGACTTCCGTAGATTACGTTCGATTGCTATGGCGTCAGACGTCCGTAGGGGTCCGGTCGTCCGGTCACCGATCATCCGGTCTTCCTCGGACTTCCGCTATTTCTGCTTGGTTGCCGTAGAGCCGGTCGTTTGGAGATGGTCGGTCGTCCATGGCCTGGGAGTCGTTGGACGTTTGGTCCTGGTCGGACGTCTGGCCGATGTAGTCTTCTTTGGCCAGATTTCCTTGGGCTTGGAGCATGGTGTCCTCGTCGTCTTGTCCGATGGACGTAGCTGCTCCATGGCTCTCCTCCAAGTACCTGATCACACATAGTGTTTCCGCCCGAGGTAGCAGCCATGTCTCACGCAAAGTGGTAGTTCGGAAAGGAGCAAGTTCACCTTATCTTCGATAGCCTTTGCTCGTGCTCTTGTCATTGGTCCAAGTGGTGTCCTGGGTGACGTAGGTAGGTCCATGGGGATGACCTTGGGATGCTCCACATCATCTCCCCTCCCTTGGGAAAGATCCGACCTCGGATCAAATTCTTCATCACCATGGTAGGGCGAGAGATCCTTGATGTTGAAGACATCGCTCACGTTGTACTTGTCGCGCGGGAGGTCGATCTTGTAAGCATTGTTGTTGTAGCGTGCAAGCACCTTGAAGGGTCCATCCGCTCATGGTAGAAGTTTGGACTTGTGTTTGTTGGGGAAGCGGTCCTTGCGAAGGTGTAGCCACACAAGATCTCCAATGATGAATACCATGGGGTGCTTGTTGATGTTGAGCTTGGTCGCAAGTCGTTGTACTTGATGCTCGATGGTGTTCCTTGTATCTTCATTCACCTTCTTGAGATAGTTCACACGTGCACTTGTGTCCATATTGATGCACTCTTGTAGCGGTAGAGAAAGAATGTCCAATGGGGACAATGGGTTGAAACCGTAGACGACCTCGAAGGGGGACTTGTCGGTAGTCGAGTGTCTTGCACGGTTGTAGGCGTACTTGGCGATCGGTAGACACTACTCCCACTCCTTGATGTTCTTCTTGATTAGCACGCGAAGTAGAGCGGAGAGTGTGCGGTTGGTCACCTCCGTTTGGCCGTCAGTTTGTGGATGGTAAGCCCTGGAGAAGAGTTGCTTGATTCCGAGCTTGGTGCATAGGGTCTTCCAAAAGTAGCTTAGGAACTTGACGTCGCGGTCCGAGACTATCATCTTTGGTATTCCATGGAGGCGTTGGATTTCCCTACAAAAGAGATTAGCAACATGTGAAGCATCGTCTATCTTGTTGCAAGGAATGAAATGAGCCATTTTGGAGAATCTTTCCACAACAACAAACACGGAATCCTTTCCATTTCTAGTTCTAGGCAAACCAAGCACAAAATCCATGCTAATATCTTCCCATGGTTGGAACGGTATTGGAAGGGGCATATAGAGACCATGGGATTGAGCTTTACTCTTAGCTTTGCGACATGTAGAGCAACAGTTGGTGAAGCGGTTGACATCGCGAAACATCTTGGGCCAAAAATAGTTCTTGGAGAGCGTAGCAAATGTCTTGTCACGTCCAAAGTGTCCCATTAGTCCTCCTCCATGAGATTCTTGCAAAACCAACAAACGAAGAGAGGACTCGGGGATGCAAAGTTTGTTAGCTCTCATAAGATAACCATCTTTGATGTAATAGCGTTCCCAAGATATATACATCAAACATTTGGCATAAGGAATATGCAAAAGTAGGATCATGCGCATACAAGTCTTTTATGTGCTCAAAGCCAATGACATCCAATTCAAGTTGATTAACATGCATGCATATGCGGGAAAGAGCATCCGCCACAACATTTTCCTTACCTTTAATGTACTTGATGATATAAGGAAAAGACTCTATGAATTCACTCCACTTAGCATGATGCTTGTTCAACTTAGTTTGACCCTTAAGGTATTTAAGTGTTTCATGATCGGTATGGATGACAAATTCATGAGGGCGAAGATAATGTTCCCATTCATGCAAAACGCGGACTAAAGCATATAGCTCTTTGTCATAGATGGGGTAATTGAGTTGCACTCCGGAATGTTTCTCACTATAGTAAGCTATGGGGCGCTTCTCTTGCGTTAACACACCTCATATGCCATTACCACTAGCATCGCAATGAATCTCAAAGGGTTTTTCGAAGTTGGGTAAAGCAAGCATGGGAGCATGAGTAAGCAAATTCTTAAGTTCATTGAATGTGGTGTCTTGGGATGGTCCCCAAACAAAGGATGCATTCTTCTTGCTCAAAGAATGCAAAGGTGAAGCAATGGTGCTATAGTCCTTCACAAATCTACCGTAGAAACCGGCTAAACCAAGGAAGCTATGCACTTGTTGCAAGTTAGTTGGTTCAGGCCAATTCTTAATAGCATTGATCTTAGATTCATCAACATGAACACCCTTAGAAGACACAACGAAACCCAAGAAAACAAGCTTGTCAACACCGAAAAGGCATTTGTCCATATTAGCAAAAAGGTGCTCTTTTCTAAGAGTTTGTAGCACGGTCTTAAGGTGGGTGACATGATCTTTGAGAGATTTGCTAAACACAAGAATATCATCAAAGTAGACCACAACAAATACACCAATATAAGGTCGAAAGACAAAATGCATGAGTCGCATGAAAGTACCGGGTGCTTCGGATAAACCCATTGGCATAACAAGCCATTCATATAAGCCAAACTTGGTCTTAAATGCGGTTTTCCATTCATCAACTTCTTGGATGCGTATTTGATAGTAGCCACTCTTAGATCAATCTTAGAGAAAATTGTGGCTCCGCTAAGCTCATCAAGCATATCATATAGGCGTGGAATAGGGTAACGATAATGCATGGTAATAGCATTGATAGGACGACAATCGGAACACATGCAATATGTACCATCTTTCTTGGGAACAAGGATTACCAGGACGACACAAGGGCTCAAACTTTCTCGAACATGGCCGTTGTTGATGAGTTGTTGTACTTGCCGTCGGATCTCCTTAGTTTCCTCGGGGTTGACGCGGTATGGGGCCTTTTTAGGAAGTGGAGCTCCGAGGATGAGGTCGATGCGGTGCTCGATGCCTCGTAGAGGAGGTAGACCCGGAGGTATCTCATCGGAGAAAACATCTTGGAATTCCTGCAAAAGAGAAGATAACACTAGAGGTAGATCGTGAGAGGTGTTAGCTTTTGGTGCCTCATCCTTGCACAAAAGGACATAGTGCATGACACTAGATGGGTTCTCACACACTTCTCTTATCTCACTTTTGGTGGCAAATAGAACTAAGTTCTTCTTGTCGCTCATCGTGGAGGCACTCGATTTGGGCTTGTGGCGCTCACTCTCTTTTTGGTGGTTCGCGCTCTCACTATTCTCTCCACGGTGGGTGGCTTGCTTGTCGGCGATCACTTGGCTTGGAGACATAGGGCGAAGTACGTACTCCTTTCCTTTCATCTTGAATATGTAGTGATTCGTTCGGCTGTTGTGGATGACACCTGTATCAAATTTCCATGGTCGTCCAAATAGGTGGCAAACGGTCATTGGAACGACATCACACTCCAAAGTGTCTTCGTAGGCTCCGATTTTGAAGGAGACTCGCACTCTATGCTCGACTTGGATTGTGCCGGAGTCGCTTAGCCATTGAACTTTGTATGGATGTGGGTGCATCATCTTGACCAATTGGAGCTTGGAGCAAAGTTCTTCACTCGCTAAGTTATGGAAACTCCCTCCATCGATGATGACCTTGACAGACCTTCCATTGATGTCGGCCATGGTATGAAAGATATGGTATCTTTGGTCTTATTCTTGTTGATGTTGAAGAGTCAAGACCTTGGAGACAACGAGAGTGGAGCTTGAATCTTCATCACAAAAGACTTGATCCTCTTGATCTTCGTTCACTTGTCGGTGCATGGCACTTGCTCAAGTGCTTCTGTTTCTCCTTCACTCATAGAGTTGTATGTACCATCGCCGTTGAGAATCATGGTTCGCTTGTTGGTACACTCAAAGGACTTGTGGCCTCGGCCGCCGCATGTGAAGCATTTGAAGGAACTTCTCTTGACGGTCTCATCGGTTGGGTAGATGATGATGGAGCTCTCGGCTTGAAGTTTCTTGTAGTAGGAGGATGACTTGGAGTTGTCGAAGTTTTCTTGTAACTCGACTTGTCGGTGTTGCTTCTAGAAGGCTTGGTTGAGGTAGAAGGTGTTGGAGTCGTTGAAGCTTGGTTGTTGGAGAAGCCATAGGACTTGGATGAGAACTTGGCATACTTGAAGTCATCTTGCACTTGACGTTCCACCTTGGTAGCTTGATGCACTAGCCCGATGAGGTTCGAGTATGGTTGGAAGTCGATGATCTTCTTGATAGGATGATTGAGTCCATACAAGAAACGTGCCATAGTTTGCTCATCATCTTTCGTGACATTGGGTCGTATCATGGCAATCTCCATTTCCTTGCAGTATTCTTCAACGCTCTTGGTTCCTTGCTTGAGGAGTTGGAGTTTCTTGAAAAGGTCGCGGTTGTAGTAGGTTGGCACAAAGCGTGCTCTTATGACATCTTTCATTTGCGCCCACGTAGTGATGGGTGGTTCACCTCTTGCCTCTCAACGCTCAATGACTTGTTCCCACCAAATTAGGACATAGTCTGGGAACTCAAGGGATGCCATCGCGATCTTCTTCTCTTCCTCATAGTTGTGAAAAAGGAAGATTTTGTCAACCTTCAATGCCCATGATCGGTACTGCCGGGGATATACCCCGCGGTATGACCCGGCCGGAGATATGACCCGGTTAGAACTTGGTATTTCATTGGTGACCCGGCAGATTGTAAGTCGGCAGATTGTTTAAGCTAGATGTTAAGCCAACAGATTGTAAGCCGTTTAAGCCAGATGTTAAGCCGGCAGATTGTTTAAGCCAGATGTGTAAGCCGGCAGATTGTTTAAGCCAGATGTTAAGCCGGCAGATTGTAAGCGGCAGATTGTTTAAGCCATATGCTTAAGTCAGATTGTGACAGAGTCGCCTAGGGTTAATAAGCCCAAAATGTTAAGAAGCCCAAGACGTTAAGAAGCCCATGGAGAGAAGCCCGTGAAGAGAAGTCAGAATAGTTTAAGTCTTAAATCCGAGTTGGGCTCTACATGTAACCCGCCCCTTCAACTTATATAAGGAGGGGCAGGGCACCCCAAGAGGGACAAGTTGAATAATCTCTAGGCTAGACACACCTAGGAGAGCCGGGTTACGGCGACTCCCTCATGAGCATAATGAGACCTAGCCACAAACAGCATGTAGGGTTGTTACTGGATGATGTTTCCCGGGGCCTGAAGCTGTCTAAACCCTTGTCTTGTGTTGTGTCTCTCGATTCTGATAAACCCCTCTCAAGCTACCACGTAGATGCGTTGGCCTCACGACTAAGTCCTCACACTAGGACATCTTCCGTGACAATTCCACGATAGTTGACGCCCACCATGGGGCCTGCGCACGGTGGTGTTGAGTTCTTGGAGGGATCTCTCTCAGGGATTAAGCAGTTCGCAAATTTTCTGGTTAAACAAGAGCCGGCGTGGAAGGATTCAGATCAACTGTGATTTTATCAGTCAAGATTGAAGAAATTTTTAGCGGTGGCGTGTAGGAGATTGAGATCAAGAGAGTTTAAAGTTGCATCTATGCTTCGCCGCGACCTATGATCTGCCCGGGCTGGCAGGATATGCCTCTGTCACCCCCTGCCTTCGCCTAAGTGCCAGCCCAACAGCGATCCGAGCTATTTTTGCTGAGTCACTGGCGCAGGTTGATATGGTCTACTGTTGAAAGCAAGGAAAGAAAGAAAATCGATCCACTGCTCCTTCTGAAGCCGGCCCGGCCTTGTCTGACCCGGAGGACGAGTCAACGCTGCCTGTCCGACTCCGCTTCACCACTTTTTCAAGCCGCCTCTGCTACAGCTTTCCAAGACGCCTTCTGACACGGGCCGCCGTCCCGGTGTTGAGCCGCTGCCGGATCAAGTCGACCTGCCCTCACCGCCGCCCCTGCGGTTGTCCGAGTTGTAGTTGCCAAGTGACCCGCCTTGGCCTTCATCTGCAACCACACCTGAAACCACCAAAGAACCATGATCTGGAAGACGTCAAGATGGATTCTCCCTGAGTCGCCTCGTTGCTCCGCGACCATGCCTTGGCTGCTGCTATGGTCCCCTCCTCGCCGGCGTTGCTAAGTCGCCCTACCTCCAGTCGCTCCTGCGGTGGCCTCAGTCATCGCCACTCGCGAGCCGTCGCCGCGCTTTGAGCCGGCCCTGTCCGCCGGCCTCCGCTGGAGACGCTCCTCGAGTCGGCCACATGCCCACACCTCTTCAACATCCACGACGCCGAGCTCCGCCTTGCCGGGGGCTTCCCTCAACCACAGCTAGCACTGAGTCACCACGATTTTTACGCCCTCCCATCGCGGCCTCGACCATCTCGCGTGTGTCCTCACGCTCCCTCCTCCGCGACGTTGCGCCCTCCGCCGGCTCACCACATGGCCTCCTTAACCATCCGTCGACCGCCCACCATCCGAGTCACCATGCAGTGACCCGCCAGGCTCCTCAAGCAGCTACAACCTTGTTTTGAGACGCCCGCCTCCGCCGTCTCACGTGCGCTGCTCCGACCACAAGCCATTGATCCGCCAGCACCTCTTCGCGGCCGCGGTCTCGCTTTCACCTGAAGCCGCTGGGGCCGTAACCCGCCACCATCTGCAAGCCGGCCCGCTTGCCTCACCTTTGAGCTGCCTGGTCGCCCGGATCACTGCAGCATCCGCTCGCCTCCACCAGCACCTGACTCCAAGCCGACCACACATGTGTGCCCGTGCAGCTGCCTCTGCCCTGGCCGGTGTCGACCCGCCGCTACCGAGCCTTGTTGTGAGCTGATACATCTCCAACGTATCTATAATTTTTGATTGTTCCATGCTATATTATATTCTGTTTTTGGGACTAACCTATTAACCGGAGGCCCAGCCCAGAATTGCTGTTTTTTTTTTGCCTATTTTAGGGTTTCGCAGAAAAAGAATATCAAACGAAGTCCAAACGGAATGAAATCTTCGGGAACGTGATTTTCGGAAAAAACATGATCCAGAGGACTTGGACCCTACGTCAAGCAATCAACGAGGAAGGCATGAGTTAGGGGGGCGCCTACCCCCCTCCCCCCCAGGCGCGCCCTCCTCCCTCATGGGGCCCCGTTTGCTCCACCGACGTACTCCTTCCTCCTATATATACCTACGTACCCCCAAAATACCAGATACGGAGCCAAAACCCTAATTCCACCGCCGTTACTTTCTATATCCACGAGATCCCATCTTGGGGCCTTTTCCGGAGCTCCGCCGGAGGGGGTATCGATCACGGAGGGCTTCTACATCAATACCATAGCCCCTCCGATGAAGTGTGAGTAGTTTACTTCAGACCTACGGGTCCATAGTTATTAGCTAGATGGCTTCCTCTCTCTTTTTGGATCTCAATACAAAGGTCTCCCCTCTCTTGTGGAGATCTATTCGATGTAATCTTCTTTGGCGGTGTGTTTGTTGAGACCGATGAATTGTGGGTTTATGATCAGGTTTATCTATGATAAATATTTGAATCTTCTCTGAATTCTTTTATGTATGATTGGTTATCTTTGCAAGTCTCTTCGAATTATCAGTTTGGTTTGGCCTACTAGATTGATCTTTCTTGCAATGGGAGAACTGCTTAGCTTTGGGTTCAATCTTGCGGTGTCCTTTCCCAGTGACAGTAGGGGCAGCAAGGCACGTATTGTATTGTTGCCATCGAGGATAACAAGATGGGGTTTGTATCATATTGCATGAGTTTATCCCTCTACATCATGTCATCTTGCTTAAAGCGTTACTCTGTTCTCTTGAACTTAATACTCTAGATGCATGCTAGATAGCGGTCGATGTGTGGAGTAATAGTTGTAGATGCAGGCAGGAGTCGGTCTACTTGTCTCGGACGTGATGCCTATATACATGATCATACCTAGATATTCTCATAACTATGCTCAATTCTGTCAATTGCTCAACAGTAATTTGTTCACCCACCATAAATACTTATGTTCTTGAGAGAAGCCACTAGTGAAACCTATGGCCCCCCGGTCCATCTTCCATCATATTAATCTTCCAATACTTAGTTATTTCTTTGCCATTTATTTTACTTGCATCTTTTATTTCTCTTTATCATAAAAATACCAAAAATATTATCCTATCATATCTATCAGATCTCACTCTCGTAAGTGACCGTGTAGGGATTGACAACCCCTTATCGCGTTGGTTGCAAGGATTTATTTTTTTGTGTAGGTGCGAGGGACTCGTGCGCGGCCTCCTACTGGATTGATACCTTGGTTCTCAAAAACTGAGGGAAATACTTACGCTACTTTGCTGGATCGCCCTTTCCTCTTCAAGGGAAAACCAACGCAGTGCTCAAGAGGAAGCAAGAAGGATTTCTGGCGCCGTTGCCGGGGAGGTTCGCGCAAGACAAGTCAAGATTTGACTTCCGACAACGATTCACTTGTGGCGCCGTTGCAAGTCAAGACATACCAAGTACCCATCAGAAACCCTTATCTCCCGCATTACATTATTTGCCATTTGCCTCTCGTTTTCATCTCCCCCACTTCACCATTGCCATTTTATTCATCCTTCTTCTGTTCGTCTTTCCATTTGCTTTGATGTCTTACTTGGCCCGTTTGCTAGTTTGGTTGGAATAATTGTTTATTTATTACTAAACAGAGAACCTAAGATCTATGGATCCTCATCTGCTTGCTAATCTTTTTAAGAGATCCAATTATAATGAACCAATTGCTAGTTAGTTTTGTGCACTAGATTATCTTTATGAAGTTTTGCTTGAAATTCGTGAATCTGAAAATTGTGATAAAGTACCTTATGGAGTGATTCCCAATGGATCTTTGAATAAAAAGCATGATTGCAATGATGATAGTATAAATTCTATTGATATAAATTGTGCTAATAATATGCAAAACCCTAAGCTTGGGGATGCTAGTTTTGCTATGACCTCTACTTGTTGCAATGATCATGATTGGGGTGATTCTTCTTACATTCTTGAAAATTTATTTAAGCCCCATGATGAATATGAGATTGATAATAGTGTTTGCAATATTATTGAAAGTGGGTTTGGAAGAGTGTCAACTTTAGATCCCACATATTTGGAGAATGTTCAATCTTATGAAATTTTTGATAAAAGTGGGTTTGGAGAGGTCATGACTTTAGTTAATGTTAATCCCACTATTTTGGAAGAGTGTCAACTTTGCATACATGTGGATCGTGTTGAAAATATTTTATGTGATAGCTACTTTGTTGAATTTGCTTATGACCCCACATGTAATTATTATGAGAGAGGAAAATATGGTTGTAAAAAATTTCATGTTACTAAATTACCTCTCGTTATGTTGAGATTGCTATTGTTTCTTTCTGCTCCCTTGCATATGCTAGTTTTTGCTTGCCTTGATAATTTGTTTGCCTATAAGATGCCTATGCGTAGGAAGTATGTTAGACTTAGATGTGTTTGCCACATGTTTTATGATGCTCTCTTTGTGCTTCAACTCTCGTCTTTCATGTGAGCATCGTTGAAATCTTATGCCTAGCTAAAAGGCTTTAAAGAAAAGCGCTTATTGGGAGACAACCCAACTTTTTTTCCTTCCTGTTATTTAATAAATAATTTGTCCAGCCTCTGTTTTGGTTGTGTTTTTTGTGTTTAATTACTGTTTGTGCCAAGTAGAACCATTGGGAAGACTTGGGGAAAGTCTTTTTAATCTTGCTGTAAAAAACAGAAACTTTAGCGCTCACGAGAATTGCTGCCATTTTTATTTGGAAAGTTCTATTTAGTTAATTCTTTTTGCATATGATTAATAGATAAATTCCTCACGTCCATCAATTTATTTTAGTATTTTTGAGGTTCCATATCTTGCGTTATCTACAGATTACTACAGACTGTTCTGTTTTTGACAGATTCTGTTTTTCGTGTGTTGTTTGCTTATTTTAATGAATCTATGGCTAGTAAAATAGTTTATAAACCACAGAGAAGTTGGAATACAGTATGTTTAACACCAATATACATAAAGAATGAGTTCATTACAGTACCTTGAAGTGGTGTTTTGTTTTCTTTCGCTAACGGAGCTCACGAGATTTTCTACTTTAAGTTTTGTGTTGTGAAGTTTTCAAGTTTTGGGTAAAAGATTTGATGGATTATGGAACAAGGAGTGGAAAGAGCCTAAGATTGGGGATGCCCATGGCACACGAAGATAATCTAGGGACACCTAAAAGCCAAAGCTTGGGGATGCCCCGGAAGGCATCCACTCTTTCGTCTACTTCCATCGGTAACTTTACTTGGAGCTATATTTTTATTTACCACATGATATGTGTTTTGCTTGGAGCGCCTTGTATTATTTGAGTCTTTATTTGTTAGTTTTCCACAATCATCCTTGCTGTACACACCTTTTGAGAGAGACACACATGATTCGGAAATTGTTAGAATACTCTATGTGCTTCACTTATATCTTTTGAGTTATATAGTTTTTGCTCTAGTGCTTCACTTATATCTTTTAGAGCACGTTGGTGGATTTGTTTTGTAGAAACTATTGTTCTCTCATGCTTCACTTAGATTATTTTGAGAGTCCTACAAAACAGCATGGTAATTTGCTTTAATTATGTTAGGCATTCAAGATTAATAAACAATTTCTTATGAGTGTGTTGAATACTATGAGAAGTTTGATACTTGATAATTGTTTTGAGATTTGGAGATGGTAATATTAGAGTCATGCTAGTCGAGTAGTTGTGAATTTGAGAAATACTTGTGTTAAAGTTTGTGATTCCCGTAGCATGCACGTATGGTGAACCGTTATGTGATGAAGTCGGAGCATGATTTATTTATTGATTGTCTTCCTTATGAGTGGCGGTCGGGGACGAGCGATGGTCTTTTCCTACCAATCTATCCCCTAGGAGCATGCTCATAATACTTTGCTTTGATAACTTGTAGGTTTTTGCAATAAGTATATGAGTTCTTTATGACTAAGGTTGAGTCCATGGATCATACGCACTTTTCTTCCTTCCACCATTGCTAGCCTCTCTAATACCGCGCACCTTTCGCCGGTATCATACACCCACCATATACCTTCCTCAAAACAGCCACCATACCTACCTATCATGGCATTTCCATAGCCATTCCGAGATATATTTCCATGCAACTTTCCACCATTCCGTTTACTATGACACGCTCCATCATTGTCATATTGCTTTGCATGATCATGTAGTTTACATTGTATTTGTGGCAAAGCCACCGTTCATAATTCTTTCATACATGTCACTCTTGATTCATTGCATATCCCGGTACACCGCCGGAGGCATTCACATAGAGTCATATTTTGTTCTAAGTATTGAGTTGTAATTGTCGAGTTGTAAGTAAATAAAAGTGTGATCATTTTTAGAGCATTGTCCCAAGTGAGGAAAGGATGATGGATACTATGATTCCCCCACAAGTCGGGAAGAGACTCCGGACGAAAAAGGCCCAAATAAAAAAATGAGAGAAAAAGAGAGAAGGGACAATGCTACTATCCTTTTACCACACTTGTGCTTCAAAGTAGCACCATGATCTTCATAATAGAGAGTCTCCTATGTTATCACTTTCATATACTAGTAGGAATTTTTCATTATAGAACTTGGCTTGTATATTCCAATGATGGGCTTCCTCAAAATGCCTTAGGTCTTTGTGAGCAAGCGAGTTGGATGCACACCCACTTAGTTCCTTTTGTTGAGCTTTCATATACTTATAGCTCTAGTGCATCCGTTGCATGGCAATCCCTACTCACTCACATTGATATCTATTCATGGGTATCTCCATAGCCCGTTGATACGCCTAGTTGATGTGAGACTATCTTCCCCCTTTTTTATCTCCTCCACAACCACCATTCTATTCCACCTAAAGTGTTATGTCCATGGCTCACGCTCATGTATTGCGTGAAGATTGATAAAGTTTGAGAACACCAAAAGTATGAAACAATTGCTTGGCTTGTCATCGGGGTTGTGCATGATTTAAATACTTTGTGTGGTGAAGATAGAGCATAGCCAGACTATATGTTTTTGCAGGGATAGCTTTCTTTGGCCATGTTATTTTGAAGAGACATAATTGCTTAGTTAGTATGCTTGAAGTATTATTATTTCTATGTCAATATGGAACTTTTGTCTTGAATCTTTCGGAACTGAGTATTCATACCACAATTAAGAAAAATTACATTGAAATTATGCCAACTGCATTCCACATCAAAAATTCTATTTTTATCATTTATCCACTCGAGGATGAGCAGGAATTAAGCTTGGGGATGCTTCATACGTCTCCAACGTATCTATAATTTTTGATTGTTCCATGCTATATTATATTCTGTTTTGGACATTATTGGGCTTTATTATACACTTTTATATTATTTTTGGGACTAACCTATTAACCGGAGGCCCAGCCTAGAATTGCTGTTTTTTTGCCTATTTTAGGGTTTCGCAGAAAAAGAATATCAAACGGAGTCCAAACAGAATGAAACCTTCGGGAACGTGATTTTTGGAACGAACATGATCCAGAGGACTTGGACCCTACGTCAAGCAATCAATGAGGAAGGAATGAGGTAGGGGGCGCGCCTACCCCCCCAGGCGCGCCCTCCACCCTCGTGGGGCCCCTGTTGCTCCACCGACGCATTCCTTCCTCCTATATATACCTACGTACCCCCAAACTACCAGATACAGAGCCAAAACCCTAATTCCACCGCCGTTACTTTCTGTATCCACGAGATCCCATCTTGGGGCCTTTTCCGGAGCTCCGCCGGAGGGGGTATCGATCACAGAGGGCTTCTACATCAACACCATAGCCCCTCCGATGAAGTGTGAGTAGTTTACTTCAGACCTACGGGTCCATAGTTATTAGCTAGATGGCTTCTTCTCTCTTTTTGGATCTCAATACAAAGTTCTCCCCCTCTCTTGTGGAGATCTATTCGATGTAATATTCTTTTGCGGTGTGTTTGTTGAGACCGATGAATTATGGGGTTATGATCAAGTTTATCTATGAACAATATTTGAATCTTCTCTGAATTCTTTTATGTATGATTGGTTATCTTTGCAAGTCTCTTCGAATTATCAGTTTGGTTTGGCCTACTAGATTGATCTTTCTTGCAATGGGATAAGTGCTTAGCTTTGGGTTCAATCTTGCGGTGTCCTTTCCCAGTGACAGTAGGTGCAGCAAGGCACGTATTGTATTGTTGCCATCGAGGATAACAAGATGGGGTTTATATCATATTGCATGAGTTTATCCCTCTACATCATGTCATCTTGCTTAAAGTGTTACTCTATTCTCTTGAACTTAATACTCTAGATGCATGCTGGATAGCGGTCGATGTGTGGAGTAATAGTAGTAGATGTAGGCAGGAGTCGGTCTACTTGTCTCGGACGTGATGCCTATATACATGATCATACCTAGATATTCTCATAACTATGCTCAATTCTGTCAATTGCTCAATAGTAATTTGTTCACCCACCGTAAATACTTATGCTCTTGAGAGAAGCCACTAGTGAAACCTATGGCCCCTGGGTCTATCTTCCATCATATTAATCTTCCAATACTTAGTTATTTCCTTTGCCATTTATTTTACTTGCATCTTTTATTCCCCTTTATCATAAAAATACCAAAAATATTATCCTATCAGATCTCACTCTCGTAAGTTACCGTGTAGGGATTGACAACCCCTTATCGCGTTGGTTGCGAGGATTTATTTGTTTGTGTAGGTGTGAGGGACTCGTGCACGGCCTCCTACTAGATTGATACCTTGGTTCTCAAAAACTGAGGGAAATACTTACGCTACTTGGCTGCATCACCCTTTCCACTTCAAGGGAAAACCAACGCAGTGCTCAAGGGGTAGCACGAGCCGCCGTGACGCACTAAACCACTGTGAGTCGTGAGTTGCCTGCGAGCTGCCACGAGTCACGAGTCACTTGCGGGCCTCCTCTGTTCGACCCTATTCCGGGCCGCCTTTGCGACCTCGTCTCTGAATCGGAACCGTCCTTCGTCTCAGACTTGGAAGCTCCGCTCGTCTCCGAGTCGAAGCCGCCTCGAGAGCCCGCACTCCTGACCCACTAAGCCTTCCGCTCTGCGTCGGCTCAGCTCGCGTCTTCCTCTGCAGCAGCGTCGGGTTCAACCTGACCCGCCGTGCTTCTTCACTATCAAGAACCGGCCGCGAGTCACCCCTGCAGCACCGCGACCCATCGCGGCCTCGCGCCGTTGCTAAGTCACCTCGCCGACCGCCTTGGGCCATTCTGGTAGAGCCGCTGCCGGGTCTCCCCGCACTGCCTCACATCGCCACAGCTGCATCACACATTCCCACGCCGGCTCATTGTGCCAAGCCATCGTCTCCTCTGCAGGACTCCGTCACCCGCCTCCGAGTCAAGCCCCGCCTTGAGCCATCGCCGGCCCCGAGCTGTTCGTGGCTGGGGCGCCTCTACTTCACCTCCGCCTTGAGCGCCTGCTGCCTCCGCCACTGAGGCCCACAGCCGCGCCTATGAGCCGCCCGCCTCCAGAACCTTGCCACCAACTTGCCTCGCAGAGTCGCCCGAAGCACACAAGACCACTGTCAAGTCGCCTTCTATATGGCAGGCGAACATGCTTGGCCTCACTTCTAAATCGGCGGGGTCCGTGTGCCTCGCGGAGAGCCGCCGTTGGGGAGCCGCCCTATGGGGCCGCCCGACGCTTCACGCCTCCGCTGCCGTCTCACTTTAGCGGTGAGCTGCCGCCCCTTTACGGCCTTGAGCCGTCACGGTAAGCTGCCACACTGATCGACCTTCATGTAGCCGCTGCGGTGGCCAGTTTTCAGATTGCTACTCCAAATCACCCACGCCGTGGAAGAGCCACTGTGGCGGTCTCCGTTTCTGTCCAAGCATACATCAGAAAAAAATTGTTCATTGCTGTTCGGCATGCAGCAACATGCATGGGGACTCTGACAGAATCACCACCCTGTTGACTCACATCGGCTGGCCTTCAAGTTACCAATCCGCCGTTGCCAACCGGGCGTTGCTGTGGTTTGCCACGTCGTCAACTCGCCGAGCCGCCACGGTGGCCCGTTGCTGATTCTGCCGCAAGCCGCCGCTGCCAGCGAGCCGGCTCGCGGACCACGAACCGCCACAGCTGTGGCCGGCCCTACCCTCCGCTTCTGAGCCGCTACTCACGAGCTGCCAGGAATCGAGCCACCGGTGCCTGGACGCCCTGCTCTTCCTCCGGCTGTGTCTTCACTTAAATCGCCGAGTCGCCACGAGCGGCCGGGATGTCTTTAAGTCACCGGCTATCCCAGCTTGCCTCGAGCGTTGGTTGCCACCGCTATTGTGTCCACTACAAATTCATCTACCATGTGCTAGTTGAGTACTCACGTCCAGATCAGTGAAAGTAGTACTTAGGTACTACTATTCATCACACAATGAGCCGCCATCTGCCCTCGGGTCGACTCCCGTCCGATTCAAGTTGTTCAAGTCACCGCCTCTGCCATCTCAAACGCGCTACCGCTGCAGTTTTTGAGCCGCTGCCATGGTGATGCCTCCCATTTGCTGTTGTGTTGAGACGCTGGGGCCGCGTTGAGCCACCTCTGTTGCGTTGAACGGATCATCCGTCATCCGAACAATCAGGTGATATCTATCCGTTTAAGTTTATTTTATTTAGCATATATTACTTTTTGTCAAAGAACAATTACTCTGTCTTGTGATGTTTTTGATGCAGGATAATTGTTCACTACATCAACATGACATGGTTGACTCGCTCGTCCACGCGGCTTACCGCGCCTCTGATTGACTCGCCCGTCTGCGCCGGCTTACAATGCCGCGGCTGATTCATCTGTCTGAGCCGCCTCTGATGTTGCGGTCGTCTTTTCCGTCCGTCTCTCACGGCCTGGTCTACATCAACACACCGGGTCGCACATGTCTGCATGAGCTGTTTATTGAGTATGAGCAAGTCATTGCTTGGGTAGCCCAGATTTCTTCCAATAAATTGGAGGCAAAGTATCAGGTATTATCAGCCGCCGTCTACACTGGATGGCTCAAACGGCATGCGCACAAGTCGCCGCCACTACAGTTTGGTTAATTTCAAACAGCCAGTTGGAAGGAACCATTGGCCGAGTTGCTGACATGGCTCATACGGGTCATTTATAACCCGCCGCGGTCACTTCAACATTATGTGGATTAAATCGCGCTATCAACGCCAATGATATACACTTTCTGCTATGGTCAAATATGATGAATCTCAAGACAACTCCTCGAGTTGTCTTAAGACTTGGGGGCTACAATGACACGACTCAGCCAATTCAAGAACTCTGGGTCATTGGAGGGAAAGATAACCCGATCCCGGAAGTTGCTGCCGTACTGATGAAAATTTAAAGGCTGTTAGAAAATTTCCGGCTTAAGAAGAAGATTCCTATTCAAAATCCGGTTCAAGGGAAATCTGTCTCCCACAAAGCGCTGAAGCTCTTAATATCCGGTTCACAATTCGGCTCAAGGGAAATCTTTCTCCCACAAAGCTCTGAAGCTCTCAAATCTGGTTTAAAACTCCGACTCAAGAAGAATATCCATCTCTCGCAAGTTTGAGTTCTCAGGAAAATTACAGGGGCCAAAGAGAGTTGGATGCATAGCACAGCTCAAACATAGGTCCCTAACGAGCACAAATTGTCTGTATGTCACTTGGGGGCTTCCTGTTCAAACATAGGCTTATTCGACCAAAGAGAACATAGCGTTACTACCCTCTGGCTGTAACACCCACGATGCGGCTATATCTCCCACATGTCGGAGCACGACTTAGAGGCATAACCGCATTGTAGGCAATGTCGCAAGAGGGGTAATCTTTACACATCCCATCTACTGAATAAGAAAAGGAGGTACATAGTTGGCTTACTCTCGCCACATCAAACAATACATAAATATAGCATTACAATCATCCAGATACAATCAAGGTCCGACTACGGAACCAAAATAAAGACAACCCCAAATGCATAATGTCCTCGATCGCCCCAACTGGGCTCCACTACTGATCGTCTGGAAGGGAAACATAGTAACGACGTGAGTCCTCATCGAACTCCCACTTGAGCTCAGTTGCATCTTCTGGAATGGTATCATCGGCACCTGCATCTGGTTTTGGAAGTAATCTGTGAGTCACGGAGACTCAGCAATCTCACACCCTCGTGATCAAGACTATTTAAGCTTATGGGTAGGTAAAAGGTATGAGGTGGAGCTGCAGCAAGCACTAGCTTATATGGTGGCTAACATACGCAAATGAGAGCGAGAAGAGAAGGCAAAGCACGTTCGGGAATCTATGATCAAGAAGTGATCCAAGACTACTTACATTCAAGCATAACACGAGACCGTGTTCTCTTCCCGGACTCCGCCGAAAAGAGACCATCACGGCTACACACGCTGTTGATTCAGTTTAATTAAGTTTAAGTTCAGGTTTTCTACAACCGGACATTAACAAATTCCCATCTGCCCATAACCGCGGGCACGGCCTTCGAAAGATCAAATCCCTGCAGGGGTGTCCCAACTTAGCCCATCACAAGCTCTCACAGTCAACGAAGGACATTCCTTCTCCCAGGACGGCCCGATCAGACTCGGAATCCCGGTTACAAGACATCTCGACAATGGTAAAACTAAACCAGCAAAGCCACCCGAATGTGCCGACAAATCTCGATAGGAGCTGCACATATCTCGTTCTCAGGGCACACCAGATAGGCAAGACGTCGGGTTGGCATAAACCCTGGTTGCCCAGGGGGCGCCGGACATCGCCCAGTTTGGACCAACACTTAGAGAAGCACTGGCCCGGGGGGTTAAAATAAAGATGACCCTTGAGTCCGCGAAACCCAAGGGAAAAAAGCTAGGTGGAAAATGGAAAAACCAAGGTTGGGACTTGCTGGAGGAGTTTTATTCAAGGCGAACTGTCAAGGGGTTCCCATTATAACCCAACCGTGTAAGGAACGCAAAAATCAAGGAACATGACACCGGTATAACGGAAACTAGGGTGGCAAGAGTGGAACAAAACACCAGTCATAAGGCCGAGCCTTCCACCCTTTACCAAGTATATAGATGCATTAAAGTAAACAAGTTAATATAATGATATCCCAACAATAAACATGTTCCAACAAGGAACAAACTCCAATCTTCACCTGCAACTAGCAACGCTATAAGAGGGGCTGAGCAAAGCGGTAACATAGCCAAACAACGGTTTGCTAGGACAAGGTGGGTTAGAGGTTTGCCATAGCAATATGGGAGGCATGATAACCAAGTGGTAGGTATCGCGGCATAGGCATAGCAATAGAGCAAGCAACTAGCAAGCAAAGATAGAAGTGATTTCGAGGGTATGGTCATCTTGCCTGCAAAGTTCTCCGAGTTGACGTAAGCTTGATCCTCGTAAACGTTCTCAACGGGTTCCTCGTTCACGTACTCATCTCCCGGCTCTACCCAAAGAAACAACACAAGCAAGGGGAGACACAATCAATCACGGTGCAATGCGCAAGCAACATGATGCAAAACATGGCATGATATGCGGGATGTGATATGCAATGCATATGCGTGCTTCGGAAGGGAAAGATTGAACCATGCCTCAACTTGGCAAACCAAGAGCGCTGCTGGAAAGAAGAGTTGATTTCGATCGAAATCGATATAAAGATCACTTGAATCGGATGCACGGTTTGCAAATGGCAAGCAAAACAATAATGGCGCAAAGCTGCGATTAACAGCAATGCCATCTAAACGCATCAAGAAAAATAAGCTACTACACTCTAATATAGGAACAAAGCATATGGCAGTGATCCACTCAAGATGCTTGACAAAAGATGAACACTGAGCTACGGCTAATTCACACAATAGCAGGTTCAAACAAGCGTGGAAAAAGAGCAAAAGATAACAGGTTCACAGACTTAGTGAAAATAACATGTCAGGATTTAACATCAGGAAGCGAAGTTTAGAGGAAGATAACTACATGCTACTGGAACATATCATGGCAAAGCAAGGCATGGCATGCAACTACACAAAGCATATAACAAAAGTCCCTTACTGACCATAAGCCAAAAGGGATCAGAAAATACAATGGCACCCATGTAAACATAGCAAGTTTCGTTAACAGATTCAGACTCAGCAGAAAACTGGAACATGGCAAAATAGATTTACGTAGTTATGTTTGCGAGCTCGATGCACTCACCACAAGGCATTGCATGACAAACTAAGCATACACCCAGCAAGAAGACATGATAAATAAGCTAACCATGGCAAGAACACTCTCATAGCATGCATGGATCAACTACAACAAGCTCGGCAAAATTGATTAACACGTAAACAATCTGCCAGGAACATTTTATAGCAAAAGTAGAGCAAGATTGAGTCATGCTATGGTGCTCCATAATTGCAAACAAAGACATGGATGGATAGAGGATAACAATATCTCAAAATCATCCTTACTGAACATGCTCAAAAGAGGCATGGATGACTCTATAGCAACAAGAATACATGGCATAAAAATATTATCAGGAAATGACTTAGAAGAATTCTAAGTCCCTGAAATCAGCAACATTACGAGATCTACTTTGCATGCTTGTGCTAGTCACCACAAAGATCACAAAAATACATGGCATACACCCCTGTAAAGATGGCATGACATACTTCAAAACACATGTAGGGCTCAAGATCATAAGAGGCACACATTAAACATGGCAAAAATGACAAATGTCCAATATCTGTTAAGAATCTGAAACTAACATTACATGGCACTCTTGCAATAGCATTTAGGGCATCAAGATGAACTCAAATGAACAATGTGCAATGGAATGAAATGAAGTGCACATCGAGACGAACAATTTCATATGCTACACGCCCAAAACGGAGCCACGGATGCAAAGTTATGACATGATGAAATATGCTAAAAATGATGGGAAAACTGGGACAAAAGTCAACCATCTAGGATTTACTATAGCCGATCCAGATCGGGCACAGATTTCGAGGCGGTGGTGGATCTCGCCGATCACCGCCGGAGAAGTGGCCGGAGGAGGCCGGGGAGGGCGGGTCCGGTCGGATCCGCGCGGCGCCGGCGAGAGGAGACGGCGGGGTGACAGGCACCGGGCAGCGGGGCGGTGCAGCACGAGCGCCGGAGGGCGGCGCTGGCCGAGGACGGCAGGGTAGCGGTGGGAGGTCGCCGGCGGGAGCGGAGAAGGCGGCGGCGGGTGGTGGTGCTCGAGGCGCGGGCGAGCGGGAGGCCGAGGGGCGGCGGCGCGACCGGATGGGCCGGGAGGGCCTGACCCGGGCCTCGGCGGGCCGGCGTGCGGGACAGACGGCGATGTGGGCGCGGCGCCCCTACGAACGGCGTGAAGACATGTGGCGGTGTAGAGGTGGATCAGACACGTCCGGTCGGCGGTTTTTCGTCCGGCGGCGCGAGGAGAGGGAGAGGTTAGGGTTTGACTGCGAGATTTTCGGGGGTGGTCTATATTTATAGGTAGAGGGAGCTAGGAGGCTCCAAATTGAGCACGGTTTTCTGCCACGCGATCGTGATCGAACGACCGAGCGGATGGAGGGGGTTTAGGTGGGTTTTGGGCCATTTTGGAGAGGTGTTGGGCTGCAACACACACGATGCCTTTATGGTTCCTCGGTTAACCGTTGGAGTATCAAACGAAGTCCAAATGGCACGAAACTTGACATGCGGTCTACCGGTAGTAAACCAAGGCCGCATGGCAAGTCTTGGTCCAATCCGAAAACGTTTAACACCCGCACACGAAAAGAGGTAAGAGGGGACATCGGAGGACATAGGAGCGTCAGAATGCAAAACGGACAATGGGGAAAATGCTCGGATGCATGAGACGAACACGTATGCAATAGCGATGCACATGATGACATGATATGAGATGCAAGACAAAGACAAAAGCAACACGAAGACAAAACGTAACAACGAGGAATATCATGACTTAGTGCCGGAAATGGCAAGAGTTGGAATACAAATATGGCAGGTTACATATGGGGCGTTACAACACTCCACCACTACGAAAGGATCTCGTCCCGAGATCTAGGACTGGAAAAACTCCTGATATTCGGAACAGAGGTGGTCCTCGCGTTCCCAGGTGGCTTCACGGTCGGAATGATGTGACCACTTCACTTTCAGGAATTTGATAGACTTGTTGCGAGTCTTGCGCTTAGTTTCTTCAGCAATAGCAACAGGATGCTCATGATAAGACAGGTCTTCTTGGAGTTCAATCTCTTCGAAGTTGATGGTGCGGTCAGGAGTCTTGAAACACTTGCGGAGCTGAGACACATGAAACACGTCGTGCGCGTTTGCAAAGTTGGATGGAAGCTTAAGTTGATAGGCAACATCGCCTCTTTTGCCAATGATCTTGAAAGGACCCACGTATCTAGGGGCAAGCTTCCCTTTGATACCGAAGTGACGAGTACCTTTGATTGGAGAGACGCGGAGGTAGACATGGTCTCCGATCTCGAAAGCCAAGTCACGATGCTTGCTATCATAGTAACTCTTCTGGCGCGATTGCGTGGCTTTGAGATTTTCACGAATGACTTTGCACATTTCTTCAGCCTCTATGATCAAGTCATTGCCAAGAAGTTGGCATTCACCAGTCTTTGACCAGTTAAGAGGAGTACGGCACTTCCTGCCATAGAGAATCTCGAATGGGGCCTTGCCCGAACTCGCTTGGAAGCTGTTGTTGTAGGAGAACTCAGCATATGGAAGACAATCTTCCCACTTCATACCGAAAGAAATGACACAAGGCCTGAGCATATCTTCAAGAATCTGATTGACTCGCTCGACTTGGCCACTAGTTTGAGGATGAAAGGCTGTGCTGAAGCGAATGTTGGTGCCCATGGCCTTCTGAAAAGAATCCCAAAACTTAGAGGTAAAGATGCTTCCACGATCTGAAGATATCAACTGCGGAATGCCGTGCAGAGAGACAATCCTGGAGGTATATAGCTCTGCCAACTGAGCTGCTGTGCTAGATTCTTTGATAGGAAGAAAACGAGCCACTTTAGTGAGCTTGTCGATGACAACGAAGATAGCATCATTTCCACGCTTGGACTTGGGGAATCCAGTCACGAAGTCCATCTCAATATGGTCAAACTTCCATTCTGGAATGGCAAGAGGTTGGAGAAGACCAGCTGGTCGTTGGTGTTCTGCTTTCACCCTTCTACAGACATCGCATTCATTCATGAACTGACTCGCGCTTCATTCGAGTCCACCAATACGACTGCTTGAGGTCATGGTACATCTTTGTACTTCCAGGTGAATAGATAGGAGTGAATTGTGAGCTTCGTGATAGCACTTGTACTTGGATTGGCTCTTAGCAATCCCAATCCTCACCTTCTTCACCATAGCATCAAGAAGTTGAGCCTCGCGAATCTGATCTTCCAAAATTAGGAGAGACTTGGAGGTTGGCAAGGATTCCTTGAGGAACAACTAGGAGATTAAGTTTGCGGAAAGCTTCACAAAGCTCTAGTTGGTAGGGCTTGATAATCAAACTGTTGCAGTAAGCCTTCCTGCTCAAAGTGTCAGCAATGACATTGGCCTTGCCTGGAGTATATTCAATACTCGGATTATAGTCTTGAATCATCTCGACCCAACAAGTCTGCCTGAGGTTGAGGTTGGGCTAAGTGAAGATGTACTTGAGGCTCTTATGATCAGTGAAGATGTCCACTTTCCTTCTCAACAAGAGATGTCTCCATGTTAAAAGAGCATGCACAACTGCCGCCAACTCGAGGTTGTGAGTGGGGTGGTTCTTTTCATTGGGCTTCAACTGGCGAGAGGTATAAGCCACAACTTTCTTCTCTTGCATTAACACAACACCGAGACCTTGAAGGGAAGCATCACAAAAAACTTCGAATGGTTTGGATTCATCCGGAGGAGTCAGAACTGGAGCAGTAACTAACTTCTCTTTGAGGGTGTTGAAAGCGATGTCACACTAAGGCGACCAGACATACTTCACATGCTTATGGAGGAGGTTGGAAAGAGGCTTCGCGATCTTAGAGAATTCTCAACGAACCTTCGACAATAGCTTGCGAGCCCAAGGAAACTGTGGAGTTGCTTCACATTTTGAGGCGGTTCCCAATTCATAATTGCAGACACTTTCTCAGGATTAACATCTATGCCCTTGGCGGAGATGATATGCCCAAGGTAGAGAACCTCATCGAGCCAAAACTCACACTTTGAAAACTTCGCATAGAACTGATGTTCTCTGAGTTTATCCAACACCAATCTCAAGTGCTTGGCATGATCCTCCTTGTTCTTGGAAAAAACCAAAATGTCATCGAGATAGACCAAGACGAAGTCATTTGTGTAGGCATCGAAGATGAAGTTCATCATGCAAGAGAATGTTGGAGGAGCATTGACGAGGTCGAAAGACATGACAGTGTATTCATATGAACCATAGCTTGTTCTGAATGCTGTCTTGGGGATATCTTCTTCATGAATGCGAATCTGATGGTAGCCCATACGGAGGTCAAGCTTGGAGAAAACTTGAGCACCTTTGAGTTGTTCAAAAAGCTCGTTGATGTTGGGAAGTGGGTACTTGTTCTTTATGGTCTTCTTGTTCAATGGATGATAGTCGACACAAAGATGGTCCGTTCCATCCTTCTTCTTGAAAAAAAGAACACCACAACCCCATGGAGAAGAACTTGGTCGGATGAGACCCATACGTTCTTGCATATCGAGTTGTTTCTTCAGCTCCTTCAACTCTTCAGGTCCAAGCTTGTAAGGACGTTTGCAAACAGGTTCCATGCCAAGTTCAAGATCGATGACGAATTCAACTGGCCAGTGAGGGGACATTCCTGGAAGCTCTTCTGGAAAGACGTCTTGATATTCACAAACGACTGGAATCTGAGAGATGGGATCCAACTCGCCCTTCTCATTGAGAGAAAACAGTCGAATGGTATCATCACGAGCGGCAAAGACGATCACATCCTCAGACGAGTGTGTCAATTGAATCTGCCTGACAACACAATCAAGCTGAGCCTTGTGCTTAGAAAGCCAGTCCATTATGAGAATAAGATCAATATCCGAGTTACCAAGGACCATTGGAGAAGACAGAAACTTATAGTCGCCCAACGTGATAGAAACATCCGGAGCCATCATTTTGGTGTTCATGAACAAACCCATAGAGGAAACCGCTATCGGCTTAGGAAAATCGACAGTATGCAAATCGTCCATGGATGCAAAAGGCTTCGATATGAATGACAAAGATGCACCCGTATCAAAAAGAACTCTTGCAGGAATATCATTAACAGGAAGGTTACCCATGATCACTTCTGAAGAGTCCTCTGCCTAAGCTACGTTCATCATGTTGATCTTTGTAGACTTGGGATTATGCTTGACCACTGTGGTGCTGGCAGATCTCACAGGAGGAGGAGGAGGAGGAAGACGCCTCTGATTGAAGCATTTGTTTGCATAGTGACCCTTCTGCTGACACTTGTTGCACGTGACCTCTGAGAGCGGACGGTGATACGGAGCACTTGATCTTGGAGCATGAGACGAAGTCCTATTCTGAAAGCCTGGGTTGGGTGGGTGGGAAGACCCATTGCCACCTTTGCTCTTATGCTGATAAGGCTGACGAAACGGAGGAGGAGGAGGCAACCAATACTTTAGCTGCTTAGTTGCCACTTGAGTTGAGGAAGAAGGAGTTGCATCCCCGACTCTCTTCTTGGAAGCATCGCACTTGAGCTGAGCGGTCTCTTGTTTCAGTGCCATGTTGTAGAATTCATAATACTTCTTCGCCTCAAAAAGCATAAGGGCTAGTTGCAGATCTTCTCTGAGGCCACCTCTGAACTGATAAATCATGCTCTTCTCGTCAGGGACGCCTTGCTTGGCGAAACGAGCGAGCCTCTAGAACAGGATGTTGTATTGGTAAACAGACAAGCTGCCTTGCTTCAGATTGCGGAACTCCTCACGCTTGCTCTCAACAACACTCTGAGGAATGTGGTGAGCTTTGAAGTCTTGGCGGAAATCATCCCAGGTAATCACACGACCTCCTCTAGAATCTTTGTATTGCTGATACCACTCTGCAGCTTGGTCTTTGAGTTGGAACGAAGCAAACTTGACAAAGTCCTCAGGCCTGACGTTACTCCACTCGAAATGCTTGTAGATATCCACGAGCCAATCATCAGCGTCTGAGGCCTCGACACAGTTGCTGAAGGTCTTTGGCTGGTTTGCGAGGAACTGGTTGAGTGTAGCAAACTGATTCTGATTGTTGCCATGGCCTTGATTTGCTTGGGTGCGCTCTTGCAAGAGTTGCATAAGCATCTGCGTGTTGGCGTTGGTAGCGGCCATCACAGCTTGCCGTGCCTCCGGAGGTGGAGGTGGTGGTGGCGGATCCGGATTCAGACGCGTTGGAGGAGCCATCCTGAAGAGGGTGACATCCATTAGCATCTTGCAGACATATATTCAAGCTGAATCAAATGGATTGAAATTGCAACATATAGTCTCAACATTCGAACAAGAATGAATGAACGAATTCCAAATTAAATGGTCACACTTCCATAAATTGAGAAGCCACTTAGATAGAGGTAGATGAATAAAACAACAAGGTACGGACAAGAACAAATATTAGTTAAGGATTACCCAATCACAAACCAAATATCCGCGGAAGAAATACTAGAGCTACAAGAATTCCCACCTATGAAACTCCCGAACCTTTCCGGTTATGCAATCAGGTGTTGGGGATACAGGGGAAGCATAATATCTCACCCAAAGCTAGCAAATCTTACATCCAGCTGTATCCATCCTTCAACACATAACCAAGAAACCTTCGGAAATCATTTACCTCAACCTTCAAAAAGCATCCGTTATACGAGTTATGGCAATACTCCCGAACTCCCGCCCCAGTACTGAGTGGCGTCGAGGTTATCTCACCAACAACTGCATAAAAGAGATTTTCGATGTCGGCGAAACTCAGGTGTTCCAGAACTACAACGATAAAATTGTGATGACAACACCTTGGAGCTCAACTCCCTGGGACACTGCCACAACCCCTAAATGTCAGGAGGCACCAAGAACAATGTTCTCGTCACAAAACCATCGAAACGATTCCAAGATACCCGCGTGATCCTAAATTTTTTTTAGTGAAATTTGAGAAGAGAAGAGTCAAAACTCTACGTCAGGATGCCTCACCAGAGCGACGAAGGGACTAAGGAGTAAAAAGAATCCTACTCTTTGATATATATAATCCTAAAAGACTCAAAACATTTTTTTCTAGACTCAACAACGCCGGCAATTCCATCAAGCAGGGGGCTCCTAAGTCGGGGAAGGCTCTGATTACCAACTTGTAACACCCACGATGCGGCTATATCTCCCACGTGTCGGAGAACGACTTAGAGGCATAACCGCATTGTAGGCAATGTCGCAAGAGGGGTAATCTTTACACATCCCACGTACTGAATAAGAAAAGGAGGTACATATTGGCTTACACTCGCCATGTCAAACAATACATAAATATAGCATTACAATCATCCGGATACAATCAAGGTCCGACTACGGAACCAAAATAAAGACAACCCCAAATGCATAATGTCCCCAATCGCCCCAACTGGGCTCCACTACTGATCGCCTGGAAAGGAAACATAGTAACGACGTGAGTCCTCATCGAACTCCCACTTGAGCTCAGTTGCATCTTCTGGAATGGTATCATCGGCACCTGCATCTGGTTTTGGAAGTAATCTGTGAGTTACGGGGACTCAGCAATCTCACACCCTCGCGATCAAGACTATTTAAGCTTATGGGTAGGTAAAAGGTATGAGGTGGAGCTGCAGCAAGCACTAGCTTATATGGTGGCTAACATACGCAAATGAGAGCGAGAAGAGAAGGCAAAGCACGTTCGGGAATCTATAATCAAGAAGTGATCCAAGACTACTTACGTTCAAGCATAACACGAGACCATGTTCTCTTCCCGGACTCCGCCGAAAAGAGACCATCGCGGCTACACACGCTGTTGATCCAGTTTAATTAAGTTTAAGTTCAGGTTTTCTACAACCGGACATTAACAAATTCCCATCTGCCCATAACCGCGGGCACGGCTTTCGAAAGTTCAAATCCTTGCAGGGGGTGTCCCAACTTAGCCCATCACAAGCTCTCACGGTCAACGAAGGATATTTCTTCTCCCAGGACGGCCCGATCAGACTCGGAATCCCGGTTACAAGACATCTCGACAATGGTAAAACTTAACCAGCAAAGCCACCCGAATGTGCCGACAAATCCCGATATGAGCTACACATATCTCTTTCTCAGGGCACACCGGATAGGCAAGACATCGTGTTGGCATAAACCCTGGTTGCCTAGGGGGCGCTGGACATCGCCCAGCTTGGACCAACACTTAGAGAAGCACTGGCCCGGGGGGGGGGTTAAAATAAAGATGACCCTTGAGTCTGTGAAACCCAAGGGAAAAAGGATAGGTGGCAAATGGTAAAACCAAGGTTGGGCCTTTCTGGAGGAGTTTTATTCAAGGCGAACTGTCAAGGGGTTCCAATTATAACCCAACCGTATAAGGAATGCAAAAATCAAGGAACATAACACCGGTATGACGGAAACTAGGGCGGCAAGAGTGGAACAAAACACCAGGCATAAGGCCGAGCCTTCCACCCTTTACCAAGTATATATATGCATTAAAGTAAACAAGTTAATATAATGATATCCCAACAATAAACATGTTCCAACAAGGAACAAACTCCAATCTTCACGTGCAACTAGCAACGCTGTAAGAGGGGCTGATCAAAGCGGTAACATAGCCAAACAACGGTTTGCAAGGACAAGATGGGTTAGAGGTTTGACATGGCAATATGGGAGGCATGATAAGCAAGTGGTAGGTATAGCGGCATAGGCATAGCAATAGAGCAAGCAACTAGCAAGCAAAGATAGAAGTGATTTTGAGGGTATGGTCATCTTGCCTTCAAAGTTCTCCGAGTTGACGTAAGCTTGATCCTCGTAAACGTTCTCAACAGGTTCCTCATTCACGTACTCGTCTTGCGGATCTACCCAAGCAAGAACACAAGAAAGGGGAGACACAATCAATCACGGTGCAATGCGCAAGCAACATGATGCAAAACATGGCATGATATGCGGGATGTGATATGCAATGCATATGCGTGCTTCAGAAGGGAAAGATTGAACCAGGCCTCAACTTGGCAAACCAAGAGCGCCGCTAGAAAGAAGAGTTGATTTCGATCGAAATTGATATAAAGATCACCGGAATCGGATGCACGGTTTGCAAATGGCAAGCAAAACAATAATGGCACAAAGCTGCGATTAACAGCACGAGGCCATCTAAATGCATCAAGAAAAATAAGCTACTGCACTCTAACATAGCAACAAAGAACATGGCAGTGATCCACTCAAGATGCTTGACAAAAGATGAACACTGAGCTACGGCTAATTCACAAATAGCAGGTTCAAACAAGCGT
The DNA here is from genome assembly GCF_056163025.1 of Triticum urartu. Classification (NCBI taxonomy): domain Eukaryota; kingdom Viridiplantae; phylum Streptophyta; class Magnoliopsida; order Poales; family Poaceae; genus Triticum; species Triticum urartu. The sequence continues at coordinate 266,976,114 of NC_141878.1, read as the reverse complement.
GGCAAAAGAGCAAAAGATAATAGGTTCACACACTTAGTGAAAATAACATGTCAGGATTTAACATCAGGAAGCGAAGTTTAGAGCAAGATAACTACATGCTACAGGAACATATCATGGCAAAGCAAGGCATGGCATGAAACTACACAAAGCATATAACAAAAGTCCCTTACTGACCATAAGCCAAAAGGGATCAGAAAATACAATGGCACCCATGTAAACATAGCAAGTTTCGTTAACAGATTCAGACTCGGCAGAAAACTGGAACATGGCAAAACAGATTTACGTAGGCATGTTTGCGAGATCGATGCACTCACCACAAGGCATTGCATGACAAACTAAGCATACACCCAGCAAGAAGACATGATAAATAAGCTAACCATGGCAAGAACACTCTCATAGCATGCATGGATCAACTACAACAAGCTCGGCAAAATTGATTAACACGTAAACAATCTGCCAGGAACATTTTATAGCAAAAGTAGAGCAAGATTGAGTCATGCTAGGGTGCTCCATAATTGCAAACAAAGACATGGATGGATAGATGATAACAATAACTCAAAATCATCCTTATTGAACATGCTCAAAAGAGGCATGGATCACTCTGTAGCAACAAGAATACATGGCATAAAAATATTATCAGGAAATGACTCAGAAGAATTCTAAGTCCCTGAAATCAGCAACATTACGAGAGCTACTTTGCATGCTTGTACTAGTCACCACAAAGATCACAAAAATAGATGGCATACACCCCTATAAAGATGGCATGACATAGTTCAAAACACATGTAGGGCTCAAGATCATAGGAGGCACACATTAAACATGGCAAAAATGACAAATGTACAATATCTGTTAAGAATCTGAAACTAACATTACATGGCACTCTTACAACGGCAATTAGGGCACCAAGATGAACTCAAATGAACATGATGCAATGGAATGAAATGAAGTGCACATCGAGACGAACAATTTCATATGCTACACGCCCAAAACGGAGCCATGGATGCAAAGTTATGACATGATGAAATATGCTAAAAATGATGGAAAACTGGGACAACAGTCAACCGTCTAGGGTTTACTGTAGCCGATCCAGATCGGGCACGGATTTCGAGGCGGTGGTGGATCTCGCCGGATCCCCGCCGGAGAAGTGGCCGGAGGAGGCCTGGGAGGGCGGATCCGGTTGGATCCGCGCGGCGCCGGCGAGAGGAGATGGCGGGGCGATGGGCACCGGGCAACGGGGCGGTGCAGCACGAGCGCCGGAGGGCGGCGCCGGCCGGGGACGGCGGGGTCACCATGGAAGGTCGCCGGCGGGAGCGGAGAAGGAGGCGGCGGGCGGTGGCGCTCGAGGCGCGGGTGAGCGAGAGGCCGAGGGGCGGCGGCGTGGCCGGATGGGCCGGGAGGGCCCGACCGGGCCTCGGCGGGCCGGCGTGCGGGATGGATGGCGATGTGGGCGCGGCACCCCGACGAACGGCGCGACGACGCGTGGTGGTGTAGAGGTGGATCGGACACATCTGGTCGGCGGTTTTTTGTCCAGCGGCGCGAGGAGAGGGAGAGGTTAGGGTTTGACTGCGAGATTTTTGGGGGTGGTCTATATTTATAGGTAGAGGGAGCTAGGAGGCTCCAAATTGAGCACGGTTTTCGGCCACGCGATCATGATCGAACGACCGAGAGGATGGTGGGGTTTTGGGCCACTTTGGAGAGGTGTTGGGCTGCAACACACACGAGGCCTTTACGGTTCCTCGGTTAACCGTTGGAGTATCAAACGAAGTCCAAGTGGCACGAAACTTGACAGGCAGTCTACCGGTAGTAAACCAAGGCCGCATGGCAAGTCTCGGTCCAATCCGAAAACGTTTAACACCCGCACACGAAAAGAGGTAAAAGGGGACATCGGAGGACATAGGAGCGCCGAAATGCAAAACGGGCAACGGGGAAAATGCTCGGATGCATGAGACGAACACGTATGCAAATGTGATGCACAGGATGACATGATATGAGATGCAAGACAAAGAAAAAAGCAACACGAAGACAAAACCCAACAACGAGGAATATCATAACTTAGTGCCAAAAATGGCAAGAGTTGGAATACCAATATGGCAGGTTACATATGGGATATTACACTTGACCAGGTTTGTTCAAACATAGGCGTATTCGACCAAAGAGAACATAACCTTTCCGGGTCATCCTACCTATAACCAGCTGCTTCAACTTCATCGGGTAATCCCGATTGACCCATCGAACTCTTAACGATCAATCTTTACGGCGTATTCGACCAAGATCTGAGCTTGTTAAGGTTCAAACGGCGGCTTGTCATGCGAGAGCACGGTTTACAGATAGTCGGGATACATCTAGGCTTCATAAGTCGCCTTCCTTGAAACTTGGATAAATCGTCCCGTGATGTATATTGTTACTCTGACCCCGCGTACTCCTAATAAGTCTTTGAGCAAGACCAGACTTTATCTAGGGTTCAAATGTCGATTGGGTACTATGAGTCGGGCTCACGGAACGCACGAACAATCCAGTGGCTCAGGCTAGTTTCATTGAAGTATTCTGTTATCATACACATACATCATCACACATTGCATCATGCACATGCATCATCATATATTTCATCATAAATTGCATTGTCATTACATCATTATAACATGCATTATATATGCATAGATATACTGGTTTATATTGCAGGAACCGGTTTTCAGGCCGGGTTATATTACTCAAAATCTTTAATATGGATGGATTTTTATTATGGTTATCAATAACCAGTATTATGATTATGGTTTTCAAAGTCGCTTTAGTGCAATGGCCATTACTTTATCAATGGATATGATTTATTCTACAATGGAAGGAATAGTCCTGAGTCGCTGTAGGCTTATGACCCGACACTTGGGGGCTACATTATTCAAGTTCAGATTACATCAAATATGCAGGTTCCATGTCACTGCCAGCATGCACCATGGCACTTGGGGGCTAATGCAAAGTCATTTTTTGCTCACCTTATGGAAGACCCAACTCATCACATTGTAAATGAGCCGGCCCTTGGGGGCTACCAATTGCTCCTGTCAACAATTCAAGGTACACAAGTCTTAATCCATTATATTGAAAGGTCCACTATTCAGTCGGTAGAGTACAAAGCTTAACCTTATGGACGTGGGTTCGAGCCCCATGGTGAGGGTTACATCATATGATATTATTTTCAATGAAGTACATACAAAGTCCCTGCTCATTATTGCACAATGACCTAACCCTTGGGGGCTACACTGCTTGAAGTTTTTTGTGAGCATAAGGCAATTACAAGTCCCAGGTTGCTGCAAGCATGACAACCCGGCACTTGGGGGCTACATATGTGGAATATTTAGTTCTGACTAGTGATTAACATGAACAACATGGATTTCTTCAAAGTGGTAATATTTATATTGAAGCAAGTCTTAAGTCATCACTTTGCTCTACTCAAGACTTGGGGGCTACAGGTAATAAGGATATGAGGGAGAGAAATCTTCAAAATTCTCAATTTTTATAACCGAGCAATTTTGGCAATGATAAACCAGCAAGGTTTTTCATCTTTAAGCCGGCTGAAGGTCAGATGAGTAGTCCAAAGACCAATATTTTCTAAGCATTGGGAGCTGAGTCAAATGAATTATTCTTCACAATTTTTCTTTGTGAGAAACCAATGCCAACAAATTGATTATGAAGCTGGCCTATTGACCCGGATTTTTTGGAAGAAGGAAATGACAATGACTTAAGGATGTTCAGGTGCCGGCTTACAAGAGTTCTTAACCCGGAGCATAATCTAATAAAATTATTCTTGTGTTTGTTTTACAGGATCAATTTAACATGGATAAATCCAAAATTAAACTGGGGGCTAATGTCGGGGATATACCCCGCGGTATAACCCGGCCGGAGATATCACCCGGTTAGGACTTGGTATTTCATTAGTGACCCGGCAGATTGTTTAAGCCAGATGTTAAGCCGGCAAATTGTAAGCCGTTTAAGCCAGATGGTAAGCCGGCAGATTGTTTAAGCTAGATGTTAAGCCGGTAGATTGTTTAAGCCAGATGTTTAAGTCAGATTGTGACAGAGTTGCCTGGGGTTAATAATCCCAAAACGTTAAGAAGCCCAAGACGTTAAGAAGCCCATGGAGAGAAGCCCTTGAAGAGAAATTAGAATAGTTTAAGTCTTAAATCCGAGTTGGACTCTACATGTAACCCACCCCTTCAACTTATATAAGGAGGGGCAGGGCACCCTAAGAGGGACAAGTTGAATAATCTCTAGGCTAGACACAACTAGGAGAGTCGGGTTACGGCGACTCCCTCATGAGCATAATGAGACCTAGCCACAAACAGCACATAGGGTTGTTACCGGATGATGTTTCCCGGGGCCTGAAGCTATCTAAACCCTTTTCTTGTGTTGTGTCTCTCGGTTCCGATCAACCCCTCTCAAGATACCACATAGATGCGTTGGCCTTATGACTAAGTCCTCACACTAGGACATCTGCCGTGACAATTCCACGACATGTACTCTTCGAGATCATTGCTTCCATTGAACTTGGGCATGGTGAACTTGAGCTTGCCGTATCGTTGCTCTTCATTGTGTTGGGGTCGCGGATCATGACGTCCTTGACGAGGAGAATCGTTTCTCTCAACTTGTTCTTGTCTTGGAAGATCTCCATTGTCTTCTTGCTCTTGTTGAACTTCATGTTCTTGGTGAGCTTGTGGAGGAACTTGTCGAGCTTGGCGATGCACGCGAGCTTGATATATTCGTTCATGAACTTCATCACGGAGCGCTTCTTGATGCTCACAAGCTTGTCGGCCTCGGTTGGCTATGGCTCGACTTGAATCTCGCAGGGCTTGTTGCGCCTCAAGTGCTCTAGCTTCTCGCAATTGTTGATCTTGACGTTGTGCCTCGACATCTTGGGCATCTTGGTGTAGACGCGCTCGCTCTTCCTCTTCGTGTTGGCGTTGGCGTTTCCGTTCTCGTGCTTGCGCAAATGTAGCTTAGTTTTGACGATGTCGTTGTTCTTGAGAGTTGTTCTCATGTAGCGGATTGCGGTTTGCTTGATGATCTTGGCTCACGGCACGTCAAAGAGTATTCAATGTCGGTGTACTTGAGTCGGAGATGGTGTAGTCGGAGTGTCGACTTGAGCGGCTCCGTCTTGATGAGGACGAAGTGGAAGAGGAGCGGTTGAGCAACAAAGCACGAATCTCGTCCATTCTTGCATCATTCTCTTGCTTCTGGTCATCAAGCTTGTTGTCGAAATAGTCTCTTGTACGTTGCTCGGAGAGTTGCAAGTCGGTGGCGAGGTTGTCGATGCATTCACTCACTGCTTGTTGCTCATGATGCAAAGCATGTTGTGCACCAAAGAGGTGGCTCTTTGTGATGAAGGAAGACATGTTGTCGTCTTGCTCGATGAAGAGTGGGTTGGTAGAAGTACTTGGCCTATCCGTCATTCCAAGCAAATATGTGAGTGGGAGAAGGAGAAGAACTTATACCAAATACTCCTTGACCGATATTTGATGAGGAAATCAATACCATTGTTACACCCACAGGCCCTGCTGCTATACATACTGGACCAATTACTAGAGCTCGCGCACGCCAATTGAATTATCAGGTACTTCCGTTTCTTAGTAAAGATTCTAATGTTGATGAGAATATGGTGTTGCCTAAATTGGATATATTTGTTTTGCTTACAAATGAAGGGCCTAGTTTGGACAAGAAAGATGAACCTTGGAGCAAGTTAAAGCATGGAGATGATGGCATGCGCAAGGGGATCAAGAACGGAGTTACAAGTGATGATTTCAGGACTTTGAAGCCACCATAAGGAGCGCATGAAGCCTTGGACGAAATATACAAGATGCCACTTCATAAATTTCGTCCAGAGGCTATTCTAGGTGCCGCGTCACCTTATTATTGGGCCAGGCCCATGTATTTTCGAAATACTTAAGTATAGGCTGTTTTTAGAGTCTGTATGTGTGGGCTAACAAGAGTTAGGGTTGGTTTCGGACCCCTCCTCCAAGGGCCACGAAATTCCCCCCTCTTCCTCCATATATACAGCCCTTAGGGCGTCGTTTAGACTTTGGGTTTTGTTTAGATTAAAAGTTCGCCATAGCTGCAACTTCGCGTACTTCTTTTGTGTCCAACGACCAGACCAAGACGTCACAGAACCCCACCTTCATCAATAAAGATTTCCTCTTATATTCGCAATATCCAGATTGCAATTTCAATTTCTTGCTTGTTCTTTGTTGCTTGCAGGAAATAGACCCTCGTGGTCAGGTTGATCATGCTCCGATGTGGTCAATAACCTCTCGGAGTTGGTTTAGCGATTGCTAAGGCGCGACGTCCTCACACGTTCGTGGTCAGATCGTCATAGTCGACTTCCACCAAAACAATAGCCACAATCTCATCGAAAGATCGGGCCCCTCGCCTCTATCAAGTGGTATCAGATTTCCAGGTTTCTCGGTGAGATTTTACAGCTTGCATAGTTTAGATCGAGTATGTTCTTCATACCTATAGTCCATGAAAAAGCCAAAAAATTAGGGTTAGTTCATCCTATTCGAACCAATCTGAGCCTTTGCATAATCTTTTCTGTATTTGCTTTGTTGAATTTGCGGTTGCATCATCGTGTCCAGTTGCTGGTCTTAGCGTCTAGTCCTTTAGAGTTTGGAGTTCTGTTCACAAGTTGTCACGTCGCCGCTGCCATATATCACCACCACATCATCATCATCATCGCTGCTGCCATATACCACCACCGCACCAAGTTCATCACCGCTGCCATATACCACCACCACATATTCACCGCCAATCCGAGTCCATATCCGCCACCAGTCTGAGTTCCACCAGATTCATCTTTGCCACCAGTCCGAGATTCCACCAGATTCATCTCCGCCACCAGTCCTATTCGGAGTCCAGTAATTGTTGCTTTGTTTTCAATTTCCAGATCACGCGATACTCTGAGTCGTGACAGAGTAGGACTCCCCAACTTCCAAGCCATCCGCAGAAGAAAAATAGTTCCAAACTAAAAAAACTAAGTCTGGAAAATTCTGGCTAGGCAGTTTTTAGGACATTTGTAGACTTTTTCGAAAAAATGTTGTGGAGCAAAAAAGAGAGAGAGAAAAAGTGAAAAAAAAGAAAAAATTCAGAGTGTGCTCCTCCCTTGTTTACATGCAGCACCGTGACTTTGTTAGTGATCTAGGCTCGCGTCTCTAGTACGTTCTATCCTAGAACCAGCATAGTACCGTCGTTGAGCGTTTATTCAACTTCGCATATCTGAATTGATTATTGCTGACCCTATTTGCTACCATATTATAAGCCTTCCCAGCTCCACATACATCTACGTCCTACGTTTGACTCTCCCTGGTAATCGCTCTATCCAAGCTTTGAGATTTTTGATTACAACGGTTGTTGATCACCACCTACTGCTCGGTAAGAACTGGTAAGAATTTGGGATTCGCTTGACAGATTTGTGACTGTCCACCACACCATCACCACAACTTCCTAGTAGTCTGTAGGATCATATTCTTGTGTGTTTCTATTGCTGCTAACCATGGCAGGATCACAAGCTGACGAGACTGATTGGGAGAACATGACAAACAAAGAGTTACATGATAAGTTTCAGCAAATGATGAGTGGAGAGGTGGAAGATGTGCTAAATAGATTTGACGAGGCCATGGAGAAGATAGATAGCATTGAGAAGGCGTTCGAAACAAAGCTCGATAACAAGTTTAATGAATTGCATGCGCGTCTTCCACCACCACCACCGGCTGCACCTAACGCACCTCTCCAACAACAACAACAACAAAAAAGACAACAAACATCGCCTTCCAAATCAAGTGGGACGAGCACAGCGCGTTCCCATTAACCCTGGGCAAAATTCTGGTGCCGTTGTTGATGCTTCTGTAGCTACTGCTGCTACTGCAGAGGTGGAGGACCATTACGAGGATGAGGTTGATCAAATTCAGAACTACGTGCAACCACCAGCACCATAACCACCAGGTCGTCCTCAAGTATATCATCGGAACGGTAGGGATGCACCACCATATGAGGTACGAGATCATGACCATCTTCCTAAACTAAAATTGAATATTCCACCATTTGAGGGTAGATATGTTCCTGATATATATCTTACTTGGGAGTTAGAAACTGACCAACGTTTTACATGTTTACAATATCCCGAGGAGAGACGTGTTCCTGCTGCTATTTGTGCTTTCACTAGCTTTGTATGTGTTTGGTGGTCTGAACATTGTAGATTATATCCTATTCCAGCTACTTGGGCTGCTTTGAAAACTGCTATGCATACTCGTTGGGTTCCACCATATTATCAACGTGAATTACTTCAAAAATTGCAGCATTTAAGACAAGGAAAAAATTCTATAGAAGAATATTATCAGGAATTACAAACTGGCATGATTGGATGTGGTATTGTTGAGGAGAATGAAGCTATGCTTGCACGTTTTATGGGTGGATTAAATAGAGAGATTCAGACTATTCTAGAGTATAAGGAGTATACTAATATCACTCGTTTATTCCATCTTGCTTGTAAAGCTGAACGTCAAGTGCAGGATTGACAGGCATTGGCGTGAACTAACTTTTCTGCAGGTCGATCTTCATCATGGACACCACGTGCATCCTCTACTTCCATTGCACCAGCATCTCCATTAGGTGCCACCTCCAACCGTGATACAAGAAAGCAGGCACAACCACCACTATCTGCCAAGAGCACACCTGCCGAGCCAGCGCAGAGCTCTTCTTCTTCCATGGCATCAACATGGCACACAGGTGATATTATTTGTCGTCGTCATAAGGGAAGAGGACATTTTGCGAGAGAATGCAAATCTCAGCGTGTGATGATTTCTACTGAGGATGGTGGGTATGAGTCCGCTGGTGACTATGATGAGGAGACTTTGGCTCTTATTACACGTGAAGAACACGATGGAGATGATTCTGATCATGAGACGCAATACATGTCTCCTGAAGATGCTGACAGGTATGAATGTTTAGTTGCTCAACGTGTTTTGAGTGTGCAGGTCACACAAGCTGAGCAAAATCAGAGGCATAATTTGTTCCATACAAAGGGAGTTGTGAAGGAACGTTCTGTTCGCATCATCATAGATGGAGGGAGCTGCAACAACTTGGCTAGCATGGAGATGGTGGAGAAGCTATCTCTCACCACAAGACCACATCCACATCCTTACTACATTCAATGGTTCAACAACAGCGGCAAGGTTAAGGTAATATGTATTGTTCGTGTGCATTTTAGTATCTCTACATATGTTGATTATGTTGATTGTGATGTGGTACCTATGCAAGCATGTTCCTTATTACTTGGTAGACCATGTCAATTTGATAAAAAAAATATGTACACCATGGTAGAAACAATCAGTATACTCTTGTTCATAAGGATAAAAATATTACTTTGCTTCCTATGACTCCTGATTCCATTTTGAAAGATGATATTAATAGAGCTAATAAAGCAAAATAGGAGAAAAATAAGAGTGAAAATCAGATTGTGGCAAAAGAATTTGAGCAACAAATGAAGCCTAATAATAAACCATCTGGTGTTGCTTCTGAAATTAAATTGAAAAGTGCATGTTTACTTGCCACCAAATCTGATATTGATGATATAGATTTTAGCAAATCTGTGTGCTATGCTTTTGTGTGCCACCGGGAGTTCGCTGACGTCTTTCCACAAGACGTGCCACCGGGATTACCACATATTCAAGGGATTGAGCATCAAATTGACTTAATTCCCGGTGCATCATTACCCAACCGTGCACCATACCGTACCAATCCAGAGGAGACGAAGGAGATTATGCGTCAAGTACAAGAACTGCTCGACAAAGGTTATATACGTGAAACCCTTAGTCCTTGTGCTGTTCCTATCATTTTAGTGCCGAAAAAGGATGGTACGTCGCGTATGTGCATTGATTGTAGAGGCATTAATAATATTACTACTCGTTATCGTCATCCTATTCCTAGGCTAGATGATATGCTTGATGAATTGAGTGGCTCTACAATATTCTCCAAAGTTGATTTGTGTAGTGGATACCATCAAATTTGTATGAAATTGGGAGATGAATGGAAAACAACATTTAAAACTAAGTTTGGATTATATGAGTGGTTAGTCATGCCTTTTGGGTTAACTAATGCACCTAGTACTTTCATGAGATTTATGAACGAAGTTTTACGTGCTTTCATTGGACGATTTGTGGTAATTTATTTTGATGACATATTGATTTATAGCAAATCTTTGGAGGAACATTTGGAACATTTACGTGCTATTTTTATTGCTCTACGTGATGCACGTTTGTTTGGTAACCTTGGAAAGTGCACCTTTTGCACCGACTGAGTATCTTTTCTTGGCTATGTTGTTACTCCACAGGGAATTGAAGTTGATAAAGCCAAGATTGAAGCTATTGAGAGTTGGCCACAGCCCAAAACGGTCACACAAGTGAGGAGTTTCCTTGGCCTTGCTGGTTTCTATAGGCGTTTATTGAGAGATTTCAGCACCATTGCTGCACCTCTCAACGAGCTTACAAAGAAGGATGTGCCTTTTGTTTGGGGTACCACACAGGAAGAAGCCTTCACGGTATTGAAAGATAAGTTGACACATGCTCCTTTACTACAACTTCCTGATTTTAATAAGACTTTTGAGCTTGAATGCGATGCTAGTGGAATTGGATTAGGAGGTGTGTTATTATAAGATGGCAAACCTGTTGCATACTTTTTTGAAAAATTGAGTGGGCCTAATCTGAACTATTCTACTTATGATAAAGAATTATATGCTCTTGTTCGGACCTTAGAAACATGGCAACATTATTTATGGCCCAAGGAATTTGTTATACATTCTGATCATGAATCTTTGAAACACATTAAAAGTCAAGCAAAACTGAACCGTAGACATGCTAAATGGGTTGAATTCATTAAGACTTTCCCTTATGTCATTAAACACAAGAAGGGTAAAGAAAATGTTATTGTTGATGCATTGTCTCGTCGTTATACTATGCTTTCACAACTTGACTTTAAAATATTTGGTTTGGAGACCATCAAATATCAATATGTGCATGATTCTGAATTTAAAGATGTATTGCAGAATTGTAAGGAAGGGAGAACTTGGAACAAGTTCGTTCTTAACGATGGATTTGTGTTTCGTGCTAACAAGCTATGCATTCCAGCTAGCTCCGTTGGTCTTTTGTTGTTGCAGGAGGCGCATGGAGGAGGATTAATGGGACACTTTGCCATAAGAAGATGGAGGATATATGAGGGAGTCCTGGATTAGGGGGTGTCCGGATAGCCGGACTATACCTTCGGCCGGACTCCTGGACTATGAAGATACAAGATTGAAGACTTCGTCCCGTGTCCGGAAGGGACTTTCCTTGGCGTGGAAGGCAAGCTTGGCGATACGGATATGTAGATCTCCTACCATTGTAACCGACTCTGTGTAACCCTAGCCCTCTCCGGTGTCTATATAAACCGGAGGGTTTTAGTCCGTAGGACGAACAACAATCATACCATAGGCTAGCTTCTAGGGTTTAGCCTCCTTGATCTCGTGTTAGATCTACTCTTGTACTACCCATATCATCAATATTAATCAAGCAGGACGTAGGGTTTTACCTCCATCAAGAGGGCCCAAACCTGGGTAAAACATCGTGTCCCCTGCCTCCTGTTACCATCCGCCAAGACGCACAGTTCGGGACCCCCTACCCGAGATCCACCGGTTTTGACACCGACATTGGCGCTTTCATTGAGAGTTCCTCTGTGTCGTCACTTTTAGGCCCGATGGCTTCTCCGATCATCAACATCGATGCGATCCAGGGTGAGACCTTTCTCCCCGGACAGATCTTCGTATTCGGGGGCTTTGCACTGCAGGCCAATTCGCTTGGCCATCTGGAGCAGATCAAAAGCTACGCCCCTGGCCATCAGGTCAGATTTGGAAGTTTGAGCTACACGGCCGACCTCCGCGGAGACTTGATCTTCGACGGATTCGAGCCGCAGCCGAGCGCGCCGCACTGTCTCGATGGGCATGATCTAGCTCTGCCGCCGAACAGTGCCCTGGAGGCCGCACCCGCATCAGCTCCGACCCTTAATTCGGAGCCAACTACGCCAATCGAGGATGGGTGGTTGGACACCGCCTCGGGGGCTGCAATCTCTATGGCGATCGAGCCGAACACCAGCCCTATTCTCTGCGAAGCCCATGACTCCAAGGAGCCGGACTCCCCTCCAGACTCCAAGCCCTCCGCGCCCCTACCGATCGAACCCGATTGGGCGCCGATCATGGAGTTCACCGCCGCGGACATCTTTCAGCACTCGCCCTTCGGCGATATTCTGAATTCACTAAAGTCTCTCTCTTTATTAGGAGAGCCCTGGCCAGACTATGGTCAACAAGGTTGGGATGTGGATGATGAAGAAATTCAAAGCCCACCCACCACCCACTTCGTAGCCACTGTCGATAATTTAAACAACGTGCTCGACTTCGACTCCGAAGACATCGACGGTATGGACAATGATGTAGGAGATAAACATGAACCAACGCCTATAAGGCACTGGACAGCCACCTCATCTCATGATGTATACATGGTGGACACACCCAAAAGAAGTAACGTCGAGGAACACGGGGATGCAACGAGGGATCGTTCACTCGAAAAGCAATCAAAGCGGCGACGTAAGCGCCGCTCCAAGCCCCGCCTCGACACAGACAGCAGCCATACAGACCCAGCCATAGAGCAGGATGAGCCGGCGGACGACGAACATGCCTTCGAGCAACCGTCCGAACATGGCAACTTGGATAAACAAACCGAACATCCCGTCCCCGGTGAAAACAACAGTCCGGACGACCTTACGCCAGATAGGCTCATGGAGCAGAAGAACCTCCACAAAAGGCTCATCGCCACTGGACGTGTGCTAAAAAAGCAGAAGCGGAAGCTCAAAACTGTGGAACATGCACTCAGAATCAGACGGAGCAAAGTACGCAACACCGCAGATAAATATGGCGGCAGTTGCCGCACAAAAAGCTATCCAAAGCGAAAGCTACTGCCTGAATTTGACGAGGAGGCCTTAGAGCCCCCGCAGTCAAAAAATAGGAAAGCCACCCGGTTGGATAGACGACCGCATGGCCAGCATCGAGCGGCAAGCGGCGCTGCACACAAGCCGGCACGCGATCCACCAAAGGATCCGCATCAAAAAGATGGCCCAGCCAGATCTATCTACGGGCCAAGAAAGCAAGCTCTAGTAAGCAATGCAACACAACAAATATTCGAACATCACGGCACACCCAAATACAGGGGTGCCGCACACCCCCTATGTTTCACCGATGAGGTGCTGGACCATGAATTTCCAGCGGGATTCAAGCCCGTAAACATAGATGCGTACGACGGAACAACAGACCCTGGGGTCTGGATCGAGGATTATATCCTCCACATACATATGGCCAGAGGAGATGACCTCCACCCCATAAAATACTTACCCCTCAAGCTTAAAGGGCCAACCCGGCATTGGCTCAAAAGCCTTCCCGAAAACACCATTGGAAGTTGGGAAGAGCTTGAGGATGCTTTCCGAGCAAATTTTCAAGGGACCTATGTCCGCCCTCCGGATGCAGACGATCTCAGTCACATAACTCAACAGCCCGGAGAGTCAGCCCGGAAATTCTGGAACAGATTTCTTACTAAAAAGAATCAGATAGTCGACTGTCCGGACGCCGAAGCCCTAGCAGCTTTTAAGCATAACGTTCGAGACGAATGTCTTGCCAGACACCTCAGACAAGAAAAGCCAAGAACAATGGCCGCATTAACAAGCCTCATGACCCGCTTTTGCGCAGGAGAGGACAGCTGGTTGGCAAGATGTAGCACCAGCGACCCAAGTACATCCGAAGTTAGGGATGGAAACAAAAAAACCCGACGCAACAAGGACCAGCGCCGGAATAAGAGAAACAACCCAAAGAGCACGGCGGTCAACGCCGGATTCAAAAGCTCGCGGCAGAATCAGAGAAAGCCGCCCCTCAAGGATAACAGGGACGAGCTATCCAACTTAAACAAAATCTTGGACAAGATATGTCAAATACACAGTACTCCCGGGAAGCCTGCGAACCATACCGACAGAGATTGTTGGGTTTTCAAGCAATCTGGCAAACTCAACGCCGAACACAAGGGGCTCGACACACCAAGTGAGGACGATGACGAACCCCACGAGCAGAGCACCAGGAAACAAACGGATTTCCCACAAGAAGTCAAAACAGTAAACTTACTTCACGTGACGAACAGAATGGCGCCAATAGAAATACGCGCCATATGGCCTATCCCAAAGGAGTCTCGCCAATGGTTGTTAAAACCGATCACCTTCGACCATCAGGATTACTCTAGAAGTATCCGGAACGCAGGCTGGACTGCCTTGGTATTAGATCCAATAATCGGCGGACTCCACTTTACAAATGTCCTGATGGACGGCGGCAGTGGTCTAAACCTGTTATACCAGGACACAATCCACAACATGGGGATAGACCCAACAAAAATTCGCTATAGCAAAACCTCCTTTCAAGGGGTAACACCAGGCCCGGATGCCCGTTGCATGGGTTCTCTCCGGCTAGAGGTTATGTTCGGCTCCCCCGATAACTTCCGTCGCGAACAGCTAACTTTCCACATCGCCCCATTCTCAAGTAGCTATCAAGCACTGCTGGGACGCGAAGCTTTCGCCCGCTTTAACGCAATACCGCATTATGCACCTCTCACGCTTAAGATGCCCGGTCCACGAGGCATCATCTCATTAAAGGGAAAACATTGAGTGTTCCCCCCGCGCGGAAGACAGTGCGGCTGCCTTGACAGCCCCACAATAAAGCCGCTTCACCAGCCAAAGCACCTAAACAGGTCGTCAAGACCACGGACACGGCTAGACGAGTCCGGCATAAACATACAATTGATAAAGGCTTAATAACCATATGCTCCTGTACTAGGGGCTCCGCGCATATAAAACAAGAGACAATAAAGCTCAATTTTACCCATTTCGATTTATACTTCATTTATTTAGTATAACTCATGTTCGGCACGATCTTTCTTTAACTAAGTTCCTCTCTTTTACAGATGAACACCGTGCTACGCCCGTCCAGGATACGGCACAATGGAGACACAGGCACAGACGTGCAACAGGGACCCGTTCCAAGGATTCTTTTCAGATTAAGACCCTGCGTAAACCTTTTTTACTGTCTCTTGTTGATACACATCCCCTGGTTTCTTGGTATAACCAAGGAGGAGGCTGGCGTTTTGGCATGTGGCCACGTTAGAGTTTTTGCGCGTACCTGGACACTAGGGGCTTATTACTAAGGGCGTTATCCCACCCGCCCTCATAAAGACCGAATACCTTAGGGAGTGTTCGGCGTCGCGAGTTTGGACTTATATGCATCAGCTCCGAATCATGTCTTTGGTCAAATGTTCGGTTTGCCCGGCTCCTGTGTTTTGCTACCTTACGTTCCGCTCTATCGGCTAAGGCGGCACCAGGAGAACTACTGCGATTGTGCCCCGGTTCGGCCAGGCGAGCACCTCAGTAGAGAAAGCCGAAAACTGACTGTCATGATATAGCGTGAGACTGGTCAACCACTCGATAACTTACTGAAATCTTTAGGATTCCTCCGCATTAACAAAGGGCTGCTTCCCGGCCAGGCACATACGCGCCCCGAGTTCGGGCGAGCGCAGGCGCCACCAGGGGCTATATAAGTAGCCTCACTATCAAACTCCTATGGCTAAGTGAAAGTGATAAAGCATCATAGTCCGATTGCCTAGTTCGCTGCGCTATCACCTCCTTTGTAGGACCAAGACGTTGGATCAAGTGTGAAAATGCGCCTTCTGTGAACAACCCCACATTATGTGCGTGGGGGCTGAAGCCGACGACTGCCATCTTTCAGATTACATATACATATATGTTAAACGGCCGCACAGGAGGTATTATAATACTTGCAGGCACAAGTATAAAAAGCTTCTACAATTTATCAAAGTATTGTTTTACAATAATGCTATTCGAATATAGTGTCCTTCGAGCACTGCGTCTCTATTAAACGAGTGCCTTGCAGAACTTCCTAAAAATAGTGCTCGGCAGGTACTCGGCTTCCATCCGGGTCTGGGGATGCAACAGCGGTGGCCTCCATTTCCGCCCAGTATGTCTTGACACGGGCAAGAGCCATCTGCGCACCCTCTATGCATGCTGACCTCTTCATCGCATTGATATGCGGCGCCGCACCAAGGAACTTCTGCTCCAAGTTGAAATAACATTTCGGCTCTGGCCTCTCTGGCCACAGATGACTCATGACATACTTCATGGCGAGTCCGGACAACCTATTTAGCTCGGCCCATTCGGCCAAACGATCGGCTAATGACAGCGGACGCTCCGGATTGTGGAACTGCGACCAAAAGAGCTTTTCCATTTCACGATCTTCTTGATCTCGGAAGTGTTCGGCCGCATCCGCGACACTCGCTGCCAAATCCAGATAGGTGTCCATCGTACTCCACATCCGGTCCAATGGAGCATGTTTAGGATCACAGAACTTCCTCCGCAGCATAAAGGGCTTTCCAGCCGCGATCTCTCCGGCCTGACGAGGCTCCTCCTTCATAATCCTCACCGCAGAGCGAGCATCCTTGGCATCGGCAACAGCCTTCTCCAGGTCCGTATGTTCCGCCCGATCTTGTTTTGCAAGAAGCTTGCAACGGTCAGCAGTGTTCTTCAGCTTCACGGCCATCTCGGCCATTTCCTTCTTGCTTCAGCAGTGTGCAGCCTGTTCGGCTTTCAACTCTTCAATTGCCTTTCCGGCAGCTACATCACTTTTCCTGGCTTGCTCCTTGGCTCGGGCAAGTTCTGCCCAAAGATTCTCCATGGCGGCAGCACCATCTGCAGCAAGCGCACACATTGTAAGATACTGGCATAAAGCTCCTCTTACCAGGTGCCGCCGGAGGAATTACATACCTTGCGCCTCGTCAAGCCGCTTGTTGACAAGCACGATGTCGGCATCTGCCACGTCAAGTTGCCGCTTTAGCTCGGCAAATTCATCAGTCCGGCTTGCCTCCGGACACTTCGCCACCTACGTATGAAGGCGGCATATTAGACCTGGGATTATGATCCTCTGCGCGCCGTCACTTTTGACAACACACAGAGTCTCAGGGGCTACTATCTACACAGGGCGCATCTTATTTATGCGCAACAGTCCAAAAAGGGTACATTATTTCGCGTACCTCTAAACCTGTCAGTAAACTCCTGATGGCCTCGTGCAATCCGCTCTCCGCGGATGAAATCCTCTCAATCACCGTACCCATCAATGCACGGTGCTCCTCTGAGATAGATGCTCGCCCTAGCAGATCCTTCAGCTCCTCCGACCGCGCACCAGACGGCGCCGGACTCGTCCGATGGCCCTTTTCGAAGGCCGGACGCGGAGGACTTTGGGGGGCCATATGACTGCCTTTTGGCCCTGCTGGATTCGGAGAAACCCTCCGCGACGATACCTCAGGGTCGCCCGCCTCACGAGGCGGCACGGCAGGGGGAGGCGTTCCACTCTCCATCATCTCCGGAAGAAGATCCCCCGAAGACGAGCTCTGCTGAGAAGGGCTAAGGTCCGAGCTACAAGGTAAATTTTTGATTACTTTTCTCAGATATAAAGCAAGGATTTCTCTCGTTCCTTAAAAAGAAAACTCCTCTCTACTTACGTCTCGGTGGAGGGCTGATCCCCTTGAGGGCACAATTCGGCCGAAGTATCCCCCAGCACAGGACCCTCTGGCGAAGGTTTCTTCTGCCGCTTTGAGGCCATGGTCTCCGGGTCTTCAGAGGCGGTCCTCTTCTTCACCCGAGGAGAGGAATTTTCGATTCCTCCCTTCCGGACAACCTCCTTCGAGGAGGTTGTAGCTTCGTTGTCCCCTCCCTCGCTTTCCTTTGAAGGCACAACCTCCAACATCCTGACTAGCACGGGACCCGGCGTGGTCTCGGAAGGGGGGCCGGACACCTGATTAGCTTTGCTTTCTCTATCCACTCCTATTTAAAGGACAACTCTTTTAGGGGAAATTTTATGATAAATATATGGATAGCGAGTCTGGGCACAAGGCTACTTACTTGAGTATCCGGACGATTGCAGCTCACACCTGCGTCCTCTGTAGAATCCGGACACACTACTTGTGGTCCGAAGAAGAATTTGTACATCTCCACGGGCGTCATGCCAAGAAAATGTTGGAGAACTCGTGGTCCCTCCGGGTTGAACTCCCACAGGCGGAGGGGGCGACGTTTGCAGGGCAGAACTCGGCGAATTAACATAACCTGCGTCACCACGACCAGACTGATGTCTCTTTCTAGGAGATCTCGGATGCGGCCCTGCAACAGGGGCACGTCCTTTGCCGGCCCCCAGTCCAGCCCCTTATTGACCTATGACGCCAGTCGTGGCGGGGGACCCGAGCGGAAAGCAGGCAGCGCCACCCACTTGGTGCTCCTGGGAGCTGTGATATAAAACCACTCTCATTGCCATAAGCTGGACTCCCCTGGAAAAGAGCCCTCGGGCCATGGAGCACCAGCATTCTTGCTTATAAAACCACCTCCACACTCTGCGTGCCGTCCCTCGATCATCTTCGGCTCTACTTTGAAGGTCTTGAGCCATAGTCCGAAGTGAGGAGTAATACGGAGGAAGGCTTCACACACGACGATGAATGAGGAAATATGGAGGATGGACTCCAAAGCTAAGTCATGAAATTCCAGCCCATAATAAAACATGAGCCCCTCACGAAGGGATCAGTCGGGAATCCTAGCCCCCGAAGGAAGTGAGACATGAACACCACACTCTCACCAGGCTTGGGAGTGGGAATGACCTGCCCTTGAGCAGGCAGCCTATGTGAGATTTCGCCGGTCAAGAACCTGGCCTCTCTCAACTTCAGCATGTCCTCCTCCGTGACGGAGGAGGGCATCCATCGGCCTCGAAGGTCGGAACCGGACATTGTCGAAGGTCCAAAGCACCTGAAATCTGGAGCCTTGGGTGTTGGAACTCGAGGCGAAGGGCAAACTCGTTTGAGATTGAAAGAAAGGAGTAAGGCCTTGGTCTCTTTATAAGAGGTTGAATACCAAGGGCCCTCCCCGTGACCGTTTGGGACTCGCCTTTGATCGAGAAAACATACCAGCGGGTACGGTTGGGTTACCCATGCCCGTATTGTTGAGAATCCCGGAATAAGGGGACACGATCTCTGCTTTGACAAGGCGTGCCAAGGAAACCACCTCGCTAAACACGCTGAGGTGGGACAGTAAAACGATTCGAGTAAAGACTTGGCCGTGGTGTGATGTCACGCTACGGAATACGTCAGCAGATTAGATTTGTGTAAATATTATTCTCTCTATGGCAATATGTGGAAACTTATTTTGCAGAGCCAGACACTACCTTTGTGTTCAAAATCTTCTATGAAGTACTTGGAGGGGGAACCCGCCTTGCAATGTCGAAGACAATCTGCGTGCCGGACTCGTCGTCATTGAAGCCTGGTTCAGGGGCTACTGAGGGAGTCCTGGATTAGGGGGTGTCCGGATAGTCGGACTATACCTTCGGCCGGACTACTGGACTATGAAGATACAAGATTGAAGACTTCGTCCTGTGTCCGGAAGGGACTTTCCTTGGCGTGGAAGGCAAGCTTGGCGATACGGATATGTAGATCTCCTACCATTGTAACCGACTCTGTGTAACCCTAGCCCTCTCCGGTGTCTATATAAACCGGAGGGTTTTAGTCCGTAGGACGAACAACAATCATACAATAGGCTAGCTTCTAGGGTTTAGCCTCCTTGATCTCGTGGTAGATCTACTCTTGTACTATCCATATCATCAATATTAATCAAGCAAGACGTAGGGTTTTACCTCCATCAAGAGGGCCTGAACCTGGGTAAAACATCGTGCCCCCTGCCTCCTGTTACCATCTGCCTAGACGCACAGTTCGGGACCCCCTACCCGAGATCCGCCAGTTTTGACACCGACTATATACTTGCTACACATTTCTTTTGGCCAAATATGAGACGGGATGTTGAGCGTTTTGTTGCTCGCTGCACTACATGTCAAAAAGCTAAGTCACGACTCAATCCTCATGGTTTATATATGACTTTGCCTGTACCTAGTGTTCCTTGGGAGGATATATCTATGGACTTTGTTTTAGGTTTACCTCGAAGAAAGAAGGGGAGGGATAGCATATTTGTTGTCGTGGATAGGTTCTCGAAAATGGCACACTTTATACCATGTCATAATAGCGATGATTCTATTAATGTTACTGATTTGTTCTTTTGTGAAATTATTCGCTTGCATGGTGTGCCAAATACTATTGTTTCAGATCGTGATAGTAAATTTCTTAGCCACTTTTGGAGATGTTTATGGGCTAAGTTGGGGACTAAACTGCTTTTTAGTACTACTTGCCACCCCCAAACCAATGGACAAACTGAAGTAGTCAATAGAACATTATCTACTATGATTAGGGCTGTTTTGAAGAATAATAAGAAAATGTGGGAAGAATGCTTGCCTCATATTGAATTTTCTTATAATCGTTCATTGCATTCTACTACTAAGATGTGCCCTTTTGAAATTGTGTATGGTATCCTACCTCGTGCACCTATTGATTTGTTGCCTCTTCCATCTTCGGGGAAGGTTAATTTTGATGCTAAATATAAACTTGCTGGAGATAAGGGTAGAAAACATGTTGTGTTTGCACCTGGATATCTTGTTTGGTTACATTTGCATAAGGATAGATTTCCCAATTTGCGCAAATCAAAGCTAATGCCACGTGTTGCTGATCCTTTTAAGGTGTTAGAGAAAATAAATGATAATGCATATAAACTTGAGCTGCCTGCGGATTTTGGGGTTAGTCCCACTTTTAACATTGCAGATTTGAAGCCTTATTTGGGTGAGGAAGATGAGCTTTGGTCAAGGACGACTTCATTTCAAGAAGGGGAGGATGATGAGGACATCAATACCATTGTTACACGCACATCCCCTGCTACTGTACATACTGGACCAATTACTAGAGCTCGCGCACGCCAATTGAATTATCAGGTACTTTTGTTTCTTGGTAAAGATTCTAATGTTCATGAGAATATGATGCTGCCTAAATTGGATACATTTGTTTTGCTTACAAATGAAGGGCCTAGTTTGGACAAGAAAGATGAACCTTGGAGCAAGTTAAAGCATGGAGATGATGGCATGCGCAAGGGGATCAAGAACGGAGTTACAAGTGATGATTTCAGGACTTTGAAGCCACCATAAGGAGCGCATGAAGCCTTGGACAAAATATACAAGATGACACTTCATAAATTTCATCCAAAGGCTACTCTAGGTGCAGCGTCACCTTATTATTGGGCCAGGCCCATGTATTTTCAAAATACTTAAGTATAGGCTGTTTTTAGAGTCCGTATGTGTGGGGTAACAAGAGTTACGGTTGGTTTCGGACCCCTCCTCCAAGGGCCACAAAATCCCCCCCTCTTCCTCCATATATACAGCCCTTAGGGCGTCGTTCAGACTTTGGGTTTTGTTTAGATTAAAAGTTCGGCATAGCTGCAACTTCGCGTACTTCGTTTGTGTCCAACGACCAGACCAAGACGTCACAGAACCCCACCTTCATCAATAAAGCTTTCCTCTTATATTCGCAATATCCAGATTGCAATTTCAATTTCTTGCTTGTTCTTCGTTGCTTGCAGGAAATAGACCCTCGTGGTCGGGTTGATCGTGCTCCGGCGTGGTCAATAACCTCTCGGAGATGGTTTAGCGATTGCTAAGGTGCGACATCCTCACATGTTCGTAGTCGGATCGTCAAAGTCGACTTCCACCAAAACGATAGCCACCATCTCATCGAAAGATCGGGC
The DNA here is from genome assembly GCF_056163025.1 of Triticum urartu. Taxonomy (NCBI): domain Eukaryota; kingdom Viridiplantae; phylum Streptophyta; class Magnoliopsida; order Poales; family Poaceae; genus Triticum; species Triticum urartu. The sequence goes on along the minus strand of NC_141878.1, from coordinate 266,954,304 downwards.
CCCTCACATCTATCAATGTTGAAGATGGATCAATGATCACTCAATATGGAACAAGGAAATAGCACAATTGGTACCAATTCTTGTCGGTTTCTCACACCTACACAAGTAAAAGCTTATAGTGGAGCTCGGTTAGGATGGTGGCACAAAATTTGATGCAATTGTTAGTGAGCTTCAATAACGTTGGAAAAGATTTGCAAGGTTGCAATGCAACAAGTAGACCGATAGCAAAGTATGGTACACGGAAACACACACGCAAAGAGATAAATGGGGTCGTGCAACCAAGGATGAGCCAAAATGTGGAATCCAAGAAAATGCTCTTGTTGCACAACACTAGAGAAATGCTAGCACGATTGCACCATAGGCGGATACAAAGACTTGTGCACAACCTACTAAGCAAAAATGCAATGGTTTCTCTTCCAAGTATTCTCTATGTATGGTATCCCGATGATATGATCCAAGATGATCTAGTATGACAATCTTAATGTTGTATGATGCTATGGTTCTTGCTGAAAATCTCTTTGCTTATCTTTTCCTTTTGCTTAAAAGCTTGTTTGGATCTTTTTCTTTTGAGCTATTTTATCATGCAATGCTTGACGAACCAAGATAGCAATTGTGTATGCAATGACAACTTTGTGACACAAGAGATGATACCAAGATATGCACCGATGATATGGTATGTATGCTATGGGAAGTATGATCATTAATGTGCACAAGTCACGTTGTCAGCAATACTCAAAGGCTAGTCTCGATGGGTAAGCTACGCAAAATTGGGCTATGATGGCTATCAAAGTAATGGCAAGAATGATGTATCACGATACCAAGATGAGGTTACCGATTTATGTTGGTTGTTTGTAAGCAAGAATCGGTTGACGGTGTCAAAATGGTGAAGTGGTTGTTGTCGATGACGAATCTGTGGCGAAGATGAGCGGCGGTGATATTGTTGTCGAACCGTACCTAAATAGCCGAAACACAATAGAACACGGAACCACAACTCAAATTCTCAAAGCACAATGTGGCAAAAATGTATCGGAGTGCGAAACGAGTAAGCAATGGTGGTTGCGGAAAGTGGTGGTGGAATGGGCATGTGTTGGGGAATGCAGTAATTTCAAAATTTTCCTATGCACATGCAAGATCATGGTGATGCATAGCAATGATAGGGGAGAGTGTTGTCCACGTACCCTCATAGACCGTAAGCGGAAGTGTTATGACAATGCGGTTGATGTAGTCGTACATCTTCACGATCGACCGATCCTAGTACCGAAAGTACGGCACCTCCGCGATCTACACACGTTCGACTCGGTGACGTCCCACGAACTCATGATCTAGCAGAGTGTCGAGGGAGAGCTTCATCAGCACGATGGCATGATGACGTTGATGATGATGCTACCGGAATAGGGCTTCGCCTAAGCATCACTATGATACGACCGAGGTGGATTATGGTGGAGGGGGCACCGCACACGGCTAAGAGATCAATGGTCAACTTGTGTGTCTATGGGGTGTCCCCTGGCCACATATATAAAGGATGGAGGGAGGAGGAGGCCGGCCCTCATAGGGCGCGCCCAAAGTATGGAGTCCTACTAGGACTCTCTAGTCCTAGTAGGATTCCACCTCCCACATGGAATAGCAAAAAGGTATGGGAGAAGGAGAAGGAAGGAAGCGGGTGCCCCCTTTCCCAAGTCCAATTCGAACCAGTCCATGGGGAAGGGGCACGGCCACCCTTGAGGCCTTTCTCTCCTTTCCCGTATGGCCCATTAAGGCCCAATACGAAATCCCGTAACTCTCTAGTACTCCGAAAAATACCCGAATCACTCGGAACCTTTACGATGTCCGAATATAGCCTTTCAATATATCGATCTTTACGTCTTGACCATTTCGAGACTCCTCTTCATGTCCCCGATCTCAACCGGGACTCCGAACAAACTTCGGTCATCAAATCACATAACTCATAATACAAATCATCACAGAACGTTAAGCGTGCGGACCCTACGGGTTCGAAAACTATGTAGACATGACCGAGACTCATCTCCGGTCAATAACCAACAGCAGAACCTGGATGCTCATACTGGTTCCTAGAGGGACTACGAAGATTGAGGGAGTCCTAGATTAGGGGGTGTCCGGATAGCCGGACTATACCTTCGGCCGGACTCCTGGACTATGAAGATACAAGATTGAAGACTTCGTCCCGTGTCCGGAAGGGACTTTCCTTGGCGTGGAAGGCAAGCTTGGCGATACGGATATGTAGATCTCCTACCATTGTAACCTACTATGTGTAACCCTAGCCCTCTCCGGTGTCTATATAAACCGGAGGGTTTTAGTCCGTAGGAACAACAATCATACCATAGGCTAGCTTCTAGGGTTTAGCCTCCTTGATCTCGTGGTAGATCTACTCTTGTACTACCCATATCATCAATATTAATCAAGCAGGACGTAGGGTTTTACCTCCATCAAGAGGGCCCGAACCTGGGTAAAACATTGTGTCCCCTGCCTCCTGTTACCATCTGCCTAGACGCACAGTTTGGGACCCCCTACCCGAGATCCGCCGGTTTTGAGACCGACATTGGTGCTTTCATTGAGAGTTCCTGTGTGTCATCACTTTTAGGCCCGATGACTCCTCCGATCATCAACGACGATGCGATCCAGGGTGAGACTTTTCTCCCCGAACAGATCTTCATATTTGGCGGCTTTGCACTGCGGGCCAATTCGCTTGGCCATCTGGAGCAGATCGAAAGCTACGCCCCTGGCCATCAGGTCGGATTTGGAAGTTTAAACTACAAAATGGACCTCCGCGGAGACTTGATCTTCAACGGATTCGAGCCGCAGCCGAGCGCGCCGCACTGTCACGATGGGCATGATCTAGCTCTGCCGCCGAACAGTGCCCTGGAGGCCGCACCCGCATAAGCTCCGACCCTTAATTCGGAGCCAACTGCGCCAATCGAGGATGGCTGGTTGGACACTGCCTCGGGGGATGCAATCTCTATGGCAATCGAGCCGAACACGAGCCCTATTCTCTGCAAAGCCCGTGACTCCAAGGAGCCGGACTCCTCTCCAGACTCCGAGCCCTCCGCGCCCCTACCGATCGAACCCGATTGGGCGCCGATCATGCAGTTCACCGCCGCGGACATCTTTCAGCACTCACCCTTTGGCGATATTCTGAATTCACTAAAGTCTCTCTCTTTATCAGGAGAGCCCTGGCCGGACTATGGTCAACAAGGTTGGGATGCGGATGATGAAGAAATTCAAAGCCCACCCACCACCCACTTTGTAGCCACTATCGATAATTTAAACGACGTGCTCGACTTTGACTCCTAAGACATCGACGGTATGGACGACGATGTAGGAGATGAACATGAACCAACGCCTATAAGGCACTGGACAACCACCTCATCTCATGATGTATACATGGTGGACACATCCAAAGGAAGCGACGACGAGGAACACAGGGATGCAACGAGGGATCGTTCACTCGAAAAGCAATCAAAGCAGCAACGTAAGCGCCGCTCCAAGCCCTGCCTCGACAGAGACAGCAGCCATATAGACCCAGCCATAGAGCAGGACGAGCTGGCGGACGACGAACATGCCTTCAAGCAACCGTCCGAATAGGGCAACTTGGATAAACAAACCGAACACCCCATCCCCGGCAAAAACAACTGTCCGGACGACCTTACGCCGGATAGGCTCATGGAGTAGAAGAACCTCCACGAAGGGCTCGTCGCTACTGCGCGTAGCCTGAAAAAGCAGAAGCGAAAGCTCAAAATTGCGGAAGATGCACTCAGAATCAGATGGAGCAAAGTACGCAACACCGCAGACAAATATGGCAGCAGTCGCCGCACAAAAAGCTATCCAAAGCGGAAGCTACTGCCTGAATTTGACGAGGAGGCCTTAGAGCCCCCGCAGTCAAAAAATAGGAAAGCCACCCGGTCGGATAGATGACCGCATGGCCAGCATGGAGTGGCAAGCGGCGCCGCACACAAGCCGGCACGCGATCCACCAAAGGATCCGCATCAAAAAGATGGCCCAGCCAGATCTATCTATGGGCCAAGAAAGCAAGCTCTAGTAAGCAATGCAACACAAAAAATATCCGAACATCACGGCACACCCAAATACAGGGGTGCCGCACACCCCCTATGTTTCACCGTTGAGGTGTTGGACCATGAATTTCCAGCAGGATTCAAGCCCGTAAACATAGATGCGTACGACGGAACAACAGACCCTGGGGTCTGGATCGAGGATTATATCCTCCACATACACATGGCCAGAGGAGATGACCTCCACGCCATAAAATACTTACCCCTCAAGCTTAAAGGGCCAGCCCGGCATTGGCTCAAAAGCCTTCCCGAAAACACCATTGGAAGTTGGGAAGAGCTTGAGGATGCTTTCCGGGCAAATTTTCGAGGGACCTATGTCCGCCCTCTGGATGCAGACGATCTCAGTCACATAACTCAACAGCCCGGAGAGTCAGCCAGGAAATTCTGGAACATATTTCTTACTAAAAAGAATCAGATAGTCGACTGTCCGGACGCTGAAGCCCTAGCAGCTTTTAAGCATAACGTTCGAGACGAATGGCTCGCCAGACACCTCGGCCAAGAAAATCCAAGAACAATGGCTGCATTAACAAGCCTCATGACCCGCTTTTGCGCAGGAGAGGACAGCTGGTTGGCAAGATGTAGCACCAGCGACCCAAGTACATCCGAAGTTAGGGATGGAAATGGAAAACCCCGACGCAACAAGGACCAGCGCCGGAATAAGAGAAACAGCCCAAAGAGCACGGCGGTTAACGCCGGATTCAAAAGCTCCTGGCAGAATCAGAGAAAGCCGCCCCTCAAGGATAACAGGGACGAGCTATCCAACTTAAACAAAATCTTGGACAAGATATGTCAAATACACAGTACTCCCGGGAAGCCTGCGAACCATACCGACAGAGATTGTTGGGTTTTCAAGCAATCCGGCAAACTCAACGCCGAACACAAGGGGCTCGACACACCAAGTGAGGACGACGACAAACCCCACAAGCAGAGCACTAGGAAACAAAAGGATTTCCCACAAGAAGTCAAAACAGTAAACTTACTTCACGTGACGAACAGAATGGCGCCAACAGAGATACGCGCCATACGGCCTATCCCAAAGGAGTCTCGCCAATGGTAGTTAAAACCGATCACCTTCGATCATCAGGATTACTCTAGAAGTATCCGGAACGCAGGCTGGACTGCCTTGGTATTAGATCCAATAATCGGCGGACTCCACTTTACAAATGTCCTGATGGACGGCGGCAGTGGTCTAAACCTGTTATACCAGGACACAATCCGCAACATGGGGATAGACCCAAAAAAAATTCGCCATAGCAAAACCTCCTTTCAAGGGGTAACGCCAGGCCCGGACGCCCGTTGCATGGGTTCTCTCCGGCTCGAAGTTATGTTCGGCTCCCCCGATAACTTCCGTCGCGAACAGCTAACTTTCCACATCGCCCCATTCTCAAGTAGCTATCAAGCACTGCTGGGACGCGAAGCTTTCGCCCGCTTTAACGCAATACCGCATTATGCATCTCTTAAGCTTAAGATGCCCGGTACACAAGGCATCATCTCATTAAAGGGAAAACATTGAGTGTTCCTCCCACGCGGAAGACAGTGCGGCTGCCTTGACAGCCCCACAATAAAGCGGCTTCACCAGCCAAAGCACCTAAACAGGTCGTCAAGACTACGGACACGGCTAGACGAGTCCGGCATAAACATACAATTGATAAAGGCTTAATAGCCGTATACCCCTGTACTAGGGGCTCCGCGCATATAAACCAAGAGACAATAAAGCTCAATTTTACCCATTTCGATTTATACCTCATTTATTTAGTATAACTCATGTTCGGCACGATCTTTCCTAAATTCAGTTCCTCTCTTTTACAGATAAACACCGTGCTATGCCCGTCCAGGATACAGCACAACAGAGACACAGGCGCAGACGTGCAGCAGGGACCCGTTCCAAGGATTCTTTTCAGATTAAGACCCTGCGTAAACCTTTTTTACTGTCTCTTGTTGATACATATCCCCTGGTTTCTTGGTATAACCAAGGAGGAGGCTGGCGTTTTGGCATGTGGCCACATCAGAGTTTTGCGTGTACCTGGACACTAGGGGCTTATTACTAAGGGCGTTATCCCGCCCGCCCTCATAAAGACCGAATACCTTAGGGAGTGTTCGGCGTCGCTAGTTTGGCCTTATATGCATGAGCTCCGAATCATGTCTTTGGTCAAATGTTGGGTTTGCCTGGCTCCTGTCTTTTGCCACCTTACGTTCCGCTCTAACGGCTAAGGCGGCACCAGGAGAACTACTGCGATTGTGCCCCGGTTCGGCCAGCCGAGCACCTCAGTAGAGAAAGCCGAAAACTAACTGTCATGATATAGCGTGAGACTAGTCAACCACTCGATGACTTACTGGAATATTTAGGATTCCTCTGCATTAACGAAGGGCCGCTTCCCGGCCAGGCACATACGCGCCCCGAGTTCGGGCGAGCGCAGGCGCCACCAGGGGCTATATAAGTAGCCTCACTGTCAAACTCATATGGCTAAGTGAAAGTGATAAAGCATCATAGTCTGATTGCCTAGTTCTCTGCGCTATCACCTCCTTTGTAGGACCAAGGCGTTGGATCAAGTGTGAAAATGCGCCTTCTGCGAACACCCCCGCATTATGTGCGTGGGGGCTGAAGCCGACGACTGCCATCTTTCAGATTATATATACATATATGTTAAACAGCCGCACAGGAGGTATTATAATACTTGCAGGCACAAGTATAAAAAGCTTCTACAATTTCTCAAAATATTGTTTTACAATAATATATGCTATTCGAATATAGTATCCTTCGAGCACTGCGTCTCTATTAAACGAGCGCCGTGCAGAACTTCCTGAAAATAGTGCTCGGCAGGTACTCGGCTTCCATCCGAGTCTGGGGATGCAACAGCGGTGGCCTCCATTTCCGGCCAGTATGTTTTCACATGGGCAAGAGCCATCCGCGCACCCTCTATGCACGCTGACCTCTTCATCGCATTGATATGCGGCGCCGCACCAAGGAACTGCTGCACCAAGTTGAAGTAACTTTTCGGCTCTAGCCTCTCTGGCCACAGATGACTCATGACATACTTCATGGCAAGTCCGGACAACCCATTTAGCTCGGCCCATTCGGCCAAACGATCGACTAATGACAGTGGACGCTCCGGATTGTGGAACTGTGACGAAAAGAGCTTTTCCACTTCGCGATCTTCTTGATCACGGAAGTGTTCGGCCGCATCCACGGCACTCGCTGCCAAATCCAGATAGGTGTCCGCTGTACTCCACATCCAGTCTAATGGAGCATGTTTAGGATCACAGAACTTCCTCCGTAGCATAAAGGGCTTTCCAGCCACGATCTCTCCGGCCTAACGCAACTCCTCCTTCATAGCTCTCATTGCAGAGCGAGCATCCTTGGCATCGGAAACGACCTTCTCCAGGTCCGTCTGTTCCACCCGTTCTTCTTTTTCAAGACGCTTGCAACGGTCAGCAGCGTTCTTCAGCTTCACGGCCATCTCGGCCATTTCCTTCTTGTTTCAGCAGTGAGCAGCCTGTTCGGCTTTCAGCTCTTCAATTGCCTTTCCTGCAGCCGCATCACTTTTCCTGGCTTGCTCCTTGGCTCGGGCAAGTTCCGCCCGAAGATTCTCCATGGCAGCAGCACCATCTGCATCAAGCGCACACATTGTAAGATACTGGCATAAAGCTCCTCTTACCAGGTGCCACCGGAGGAATTACATACCTTGGGCCTCGTCAAGCCGCTTGTTGACAAGCACGATGTCGGCACCTGCCATGTCAAGTTGCCGCTTTAGCTCGGCAAATTCATCAGTCCGGCTTGACACCGGACACTTCGCCACCTACGTATGAAGGCATCATATTAGACCTGGGATTATGATCCTCTGTGCGCTGTCACTTTTGACAACGCACAGAGTCTCAGGGGCTACTATCTACACAGGGCACATCTTATTTATGCGCAACTATCCAAAAAGGGTACATTATTTCGCATACCTCAAAACCTGTTAGTAAACTCCTGACGGCCTCGTGCAATCCGCTCTCCGCGGATGAAATCCTCTCAATCACTGTACCCATCAACGCGCGGTGCTCCTCTGAGATAGATGCTCGCCCTAGCAGATCCTTCAGCTCCTCCGACCGCGCACCAGACGGCGCTGGACTCGTCCGGTGGCCCTTTTCGAAGGCCGGATGCGGAGGGCTTTGGGGGGCCATATGACTACCTTCCGGCCCTGCCAGATTCAGAGAAACCCTCTGCGACGATACCTCAGGGTCGCCCGCCTCGCAAGGCGGTACGGCAGGGGGAGGCGTTCCGCTCTCCATCATCTATGGAAGAAGATCCCCCGAAGACGAGCTCTGCTGAGAAGGGCTAAGGTCCGAGCTACAAGGTAAATTTTTGATTACTTTTCTCAGATATAAAGCAAGGATTTCTATCGTTTCTTAAAAAAAAATCTCCTCTCTACTTACGGCTCGGTGGAGGGCTGATCCCCTTGAGGGCATAATTCGGCCGAAGTATCCCCCAGCACAGGACCCTCTGGCGAAGATTTCTTCCCCCGCTTTGAGGCCATGGTCTCCGGGTCTTCAGAGGCGGTCCTCTTCTTCCCCTGAGGAGAGGAATTTTTGATTCCTCCCTTCCGGACAACCTCCTTCGAGGAGGCTGTAGCTTCCTTGTCCCCTCCCTCACTTTCCTTTGAAGGCACAACCTCCAACATCCTGACTAGCACGGAACCCGGCGCGGTCTCGGGGAGGGGGGGTGGACACCTGATTAGCTTTGCTTTCGCTATCCACTCCTGTTTAAAGGACAGCTCTTTTAGGGGAAATTTTATGATAAATATACGGATAGCGAGTCCGGGCACAAGGCTACTTACTTGAGTATCCGGACGATTGCAGCTCAGACCTGCGTCCTCCGTAGAATCCGGACACACTACTTGTGGTCCGAAGAAGAATTTGTACATCTCCACGGGCGTCATGCCAAGAAAATGTTGGAGAACTCATGGTCCCTCCGGGTTGAACTCCCACAGGCGGAGGGGGCGACGTTTGCAGGGCAGAACTCGGTGGATTAACATAACTTGCGTCACCACGACCAGACCGATGTCTCTTTCTAGGGGATCTCGGATGCGGCCCTGCAACAGGGGCACGTCCTTTGCCGACCCCCAGTCCAGCCCCTTATTGACCCATGACGCCAGTCGTGGCGGGGGACCCGAGCAGAAAGCAGGCAGCACCACCCACTTGGTGCTCCTGGGAGCCATGATATAAAACCACTCTCGTTGCCATAAGCTGGACTCCTCTTGAAAAGAGCCCTCGGGCCATGGAGCACCAGCATTCTTGCTTAGAAAAGCACCTCCGCACTCCGCGTGCCGTCCCTCGATCATCTTCGGCTCTACTTTGAAGGTCTTGAGCCATAGTCCGAAGTGAGGAGTAATACGTAGGAAGGCTTCACACACGACGATGAATGAGGAAATATGGAGGATGGACTCCGGAGCTAAGTCGTGAAATTCCAGCCCATAATAAAACATGAGCCCCCTCACAAAGGGATCCGTCGGGAAGCCTAGCCCCCGAAGGAAGTGAGACATGAACACCACACTCTCACCAGGCTTGGGAGTGGGAATGACCTGCCCTTGAGCAGGCAGCCTATGCGAGATTGCGCCGGTCAAGAACCTGGCCTCTCTCAACTTCAACACGTCCTCCTCCGTGACGGAGGAGGGCATCCATCGGCCTCGAAGGTCGGAACCAGACATTGTCGAAGGTCCGAAGCGCCTGAAATCTGGAGCCTTGGGTGTTGGAACTCGAGGCAAAGGGCGCACTCGTTTGAGATTGAAAGAAAGGAGTAAGGCCTTGGTCTCTTTATAAGAGGTTAAATACCAAGGGCCCTCCCCATGACCGTTTGGGACTCGCCTTTGATCGAGAAAACATACCAACGGGTACGGTTGGGTTACCCACGCCCGTATTGATGAGAATCCCGGAATAAGGAGACACGATCTCTGCTTTGACAAGACGTGCCAAGGAAACCGCCTCGCTAAACGCGCTGAGGTGGGACAGTAAAACGACTCGAATAAAGACTTGGCCGTGGTGTGTTGTCATGCTACGGAATACGTCAGCAGATTAGATTTGTGTAAATATTATTCTCTCTATGGCAATATGTGGAAACTTATTTTGCAGAGCCGGACACTACCTTTGTGTTCGAAATCTTCTATGAAGTACTTGGAGGAGGAACCCACCTTGCAATGCCGAAGACAATCTGCGTGCCGGACTCGTCGTCATTGAAGCCTGGTTCAGGGGCTACTGAGGGAGTCCTGGATTAGGGGGTGTCCGGATAGCCGGACTATACCTTCAGCCGGACTCCTGGACTATGAAGATACAAGATTGAAGACTTCGTCCCGTGTCCGGAAGGGACTTTCCTTGGCGTGGAAGGCAAGCTTGGCGATAAGGATATGTAGATCTCCTACCATTGTAACTGACTCTGTGTAACCCTAGCCCTCTCCGGTGTCTATATAAACCGGAGGGTTTTAGTCCGTAGGAACAACAATCATACCATAGCCTAGCTTCTAGGGTTTAGCCTCCTTGATCTCGTGGTAGATCTACTCTTGTACTACCCATATCATCAATATTAATCAAGCAGGACGTAGGGTTTTACCTCCATCAAGAGGGCCTGAACCTGGGTAAAACATTGTGTCCCCTGCCTCCTGTTACCATCCGCCTAGACGCACAGTTCGGGACCCCCTACCCGAGATCCGCCGGTTTTAACACTGACAAAGATCTTTATCAGTCAAACCACATAACAACATACATTGTTCCCTTTGTCATCGGTATGTTACTTGTCCGAGATTCGATCGTCCGTATCTCAATACCTAGTTCAATCTCGTTACCGGCAAGTCTCTTTACTCGTTCTGTAATGCATCATCCTGCAACTAACTCATTAGTCACATTGCTTGCAAGGCTTATAGTGATGTGCATTACGGAGAGGGCCCAGAGATACCTCTCCGATAGACGGAGTGACAAATCCTAATCTCCATCTATGCCAACTCAACAAACACCATTGGAGACACCTGTAGAGCATCTTTATAATCACCCAGTTAAGTTGTGACGTTTGATAGCACACAAGGTGTTCCTCCGGTATTCGGGAGTTGCATAATCTCACAGTCAGAGGAGCATGTATAAGTCATGAAGAAAGCAGTAGCAATAAAATTGAACGATCATTATGCTAAGCTAACGGATGAGTCTTGTCCATCACTTCATTCTCTAACGACGTGATCTCGTTCATCAAATGACAAAACATGTCCATGGCTAGGAAACTTAACCATCTTTGATTAACGAGCTAGTCAAGTAGAGGCATACTAGGGACACTCTGCCACATGTACTAAGTTTCCGGTTAATACAATTCTAGCATGAATAATAAACATTTATCATGATATAAGGAAATATAAATAATAACTTTATTATTGCCTCTAGGGCATATTTCCTTCAGTCTCCCACTTGCACTAGAGTCAATAATCTAGTTCAAATCGTCATGCGATTTAACACCAATAGTTCACATCTTTATGTGATTAGTTCACATCTCCATGTGACTAACACCCAAAGGGTTTACTAGAGTCAATAATGTAGTTCACATCGCTATGTGATTAACACCCAAAGAGTGATCATGTTTTGCTTGTGAGAGAAATTTAGTCAATGGGTCTGCCACATTCAGAGCCATATGTATTTTGCAAATTTTCTATGTCTACAATGCTTTGCACGGAGCTACTCTAGCAAATTGCTCCCACTTTTAATATGTATCTAGATCGAGACATAGAGTCATCCAGATCGGTGTCAAAGCTTGCATAGACGTAACTCTTTATGACGAACTCTTTGTCACCTCCATAACCGAGAAACATTTCCTTATTCCACTAAGGATATTTTTGACCACTGTCCAGTGATCCACTCCTGGATCACTATTGTACCCTCTTGCCAAACTTATGGTGAGGTACACAATAGGTCTGGTACATAGCATAGCATACTTTGTAGAACCTATGACTGAGGCATAGGGAATGACTTTTCATTCTCTTTCTATTTTTTGCCATGGTCGGGTTTTGAGTCTTTACTCAACTTCAAACCTTGCAACACAGGCAGGAACTCCTTCTTTGACTGTTCCATTTTGAACTACTTCAAAATCTTGTCAAGGTATGTACTCATTGAAAATATATCAAGCGTCTTGATCTATCTCTATAGATCTTGATGCTCAATATGTAAGTAGCTTCATCGAGGTCTTTCTTTGAAAAACTCCTTTCAAACATTCCTTTATGCTTTCCAGAAAATTCTACATTATTTTCAATCAATAATATGTCATTCACATATACTTATCAAAAATGTTGTAGTGCTCCCACTCACTTTCTTGTAAATATAGGCTTCACCGCAAGTCTGTATAAAACCATATGCTTTGATCACTTTATCAAAGCATATATTCCAACTCCGAGATGCTTGCACCAGTCCATAGATGGATCGCTGGAGCTTGCTCACTCTATTAGCGCCTTTAGGATCGATAAAACCTTCTGGTTGCATCATATACAACTCTTCTTTAAGAAATCCATTAAGGAATGCAGTTTTGACATCCATTTGCCAGATTTCATAAAATGCGGCAACTGCTAACATGATTCGGACAGACTTTTAACCATCGATACGAGTGAGAAAAACTCATCGTAGTCAACACCTTGAACTTGTCGAAAACATTTTGCGACAATTCGAGCTTTGTAGATAGTAACACTACTATCAACGTCCGTCTTCGTCTTGAAGATCCATTTATTCTTAATGACTCACTGATCATCGGGAAAGTCAATCAAAGTCCATACTTTGTTCTCATACATGGATCCCATCTCAGATTTCATGGCCTCAAGCCATTTTGCGGAATCTAGGCTCATCATCGCTTCCTCATAGTTCGTAGGTTCGTCATGGTCTAGTAACATGACTTCCAGAACAGGATTACCGTACCACTCTGGTGCGGACCGTACTCTGGTTGACCTACGAGGTTCGGTAGTAACTTGATCTGAAGTTTCATGATCATCATCATTAGCTTCCTCACTAATTGGTGTAGGAATCACTGGAATTGATTTCTGTGATGAACTACTTTCCAATTCGGGAGAAGGTACAATTACTTCATCAAGTTCTACTTTCCTCCCACTCACTTCTTTCGATAGAAACTCCTTCTCTAGAAAGGATCCACTCTTAGCAACAAAGATCTTGCCTTCGGATCTGTGATAGAAGGTGTACTCAATAGTTTCTTTTGGGTATCCTATGAAGACGCACTTCTTCGATTTGGGTTTGAGCTTATCAGGCTAAAACTTTTTCACATAAGCATCGCAACCCCAAACTTTAAGAAACGACAACTTAGGTTTCTTGCTAAACCACAATTCATATGGTGTCGTCTCAACAGATTTAGATGGTGCCCTATTTAATGTGAATGCAGCTGTCTCTAATGCATAACCCCAAAACGATAGTGGTAAATCGGTAAGAGACATCATAAATCGCACCATATCTAATAAAGTACGATTATGACATTCGGGCACACCATTACACTGTGGTGTTCCAGGTGGCGTGAGTTGCGAAACTATTCCACATTGTTTCAAATGAAAACCAAACTCATAACTCAAATATTCGTCTCTGCGATCAGATCGTAGAAACTGTATTTTCTTGTTCCGATGATTTTCCACTTCACTCTGAAATTCTTTAAACTTTTCAAATGTTTTAGACTTATGTTTCATCAAGTAGATATACCCATATCTGCTCAAATCATCTGTGAAGGTTAGAAAATAACGATACCCGCCACGAGCATCAACACTCATCGAACCGCATACATTAGTATGTATAATTTCCAATAAGTATGTTGCTCGTCCATTATTCCGGAGAACGGAGTCTTACTCATCTTGCCCATGAGGCATGGTTCGCAAGCATCAAGTGATTCATAATCAAGTGATTCCAAAATCCCATCAGCATGGAGTTTCTTCATGCGCTTTACACCAATATGACCTAAACAGCAGTGCCACAAATAAGTTGCACTATCATTATTATGATCGAGATTCAATAAACCATTTATATTGAGTGTATGACCATAGAAGGTTTTATTCATGTAAATAGAACAACAATTGTTCTTTGACTTAAATGAATAATCGTATTGCAATAAACATGATCCAATCATATCCATGCTTAAAGCAAACACCAAATAACTTTGATTTTAGGTTCAACACTAATCCCGAAGGTAAAGGGAGTGTGCGATGGTGATCTTATCATCCTTGGAATCACATCCAACTCACATCATCACCTCTCCCTTAACTAGTCTTTGTATATTTTGCAACTCCCGTTTTGAGTTACTACTCTTAGCAACTGAACCAGTATAAAACACTGATGGGTTGTAATAAACACTAGTAAAGTACACATCAATAACATGTATATCAAATATACCTTTGTTCACTTTGCCATCCTTCTTATCCACCAAGTATCTAAGGCAATTCCACTTCCAGTGACCATTTCCTTTGCAGAAGAAGCACTCAGTTTCAGGATTGGGTCTAGCTTTGGGCTTCATCATGGGAGTGGCAACTTGCTTGCCATTCTTCTTGAAGTTCCCTTTCTTTCCATTGCCCTTTTACTTGATACTAGTGGTCTTTTCAACCATCAGCACTTGATGTTTTTTCTTGATTTCTACCTTCGCCAATTTTGGCATCGCGAAGAGCTTGGGAATCGTTTCCATTATCCCTTGCATATTATAGTTCATCGCGAAGTTCTAGTAACTTGGTGATAGTGACTAGAGAACTCTGTCAATCACTATCTCATCTGGAAGAGTAACTCCCACTTGATTAAAGTTATTGTAGTACTCAGACATGCTGAGCACATGCTCACTAGCTGAGCTATTCTCCTCCATCTTGTAGGCAAAGTACTTGTCAGAGGTCTCATACCTCTTAACACGGGCATGAGTCTGAAATACCAATTTCAGATCTTGGAACATCTCATATGCTCCGTGGCTTTCAAAATGTTTTTGAAGTCCCGGTTCTAAGCCATAAAGAATGGCACACTAAACTATCAAGTAGTCATCATATCGAGCTTATCAAACGTTCATAACGTCTACATCTGCTCCTGCAAAAGGTTTGTCACCTAGCGGTGCATCAAGGACATAATTCTTCTGTGCAGCAATGAGGATAATCATCAGATCACGGAGCTAGTCCGCATCATTGCTACTAACATATTTCAACATAGTTTTCTCTAGGAACATATCATAAATAAAATGGGGAAGCTATACGCGAGCAATTGATCTACAACATAGATATGCAAATACTATCAGGACTAAGTTCATGACAAATTTAAGTTCAATTAATCATATTACTTAAGAACTCCCACTTAGATAGACATCCCTCTAATCATCTAAGTGATCATGTGATCCATATCAACTAAACCATGTCCGATCATCACGTGAGATGGAGTAGTTTTCAATGGTGAACATCTCTATGTTGATCATATCTACTATATGATTCACGCTCGACCTTTCGGTCTTAGTGTTCCAAGGCCATATCTGCATATGCTAGGCTCGTCAAGTTTAACCCGAGTATTCTGCTTGTGCAAAACTGGCTTGCACCCGTTGTATGTGAACGTAGAGCTTATCACACCCGATCATCACGTGGTGTCTCAGGACAAAGAACTGTAGCAACGGTGCATACTCAGGGAGAACACTTGTACCTTGAAATTTAGTGAGAGATCATCTTATAATGCTACCATTGAACTAAGCAAAATAAGATGCATAAAGATAAACATCACATGCAATGAAAATATGTGACATGATATGGCCATGATCATCTTGCGCCTTTGATCTCCATCTCCAAAGCACCGTCATGATCTCTATCGTCACCGGCATGACACCATGATCTCCATCATCTTGATCTCTATCAACGTGTCATCACATGGTCATCTCACCAACTATTGCTCTTGCAACTATTGCTATCGCATAGCGATAAAGTAAAGCAATTATTTGGCGCTTGCATCTTATGCAATAACGAGACAACCATAAGGCTTCTGCCAGTTGCCGATAACTTCAACAAAAACATGATCATCTCATACAACAACTTATATCTCATCACGTCTTGACCATATCACATCACAACAAGCCCTGCAAAAACAAGTTAGACGTCCTCTACTTGTTGTTGCAAGTTTTACGTGGCTGCTACGGGCTGAGCAAGAACTGTTCTTACCTACGTATCAAAAACCACAACGCGGTATAGTGATTGCTTTTCGATCTTCAGAAAGAACCATGTTCATTGAACCCGATTCAACTAAAGTTGGAGAAACAGACACCCACTAGCCACCTGTGTGCGAAGCACGTCGGTAGAACCAGTCTCGCGTAAGCGTACGCGTAATGTCCGTCTGAGCCGCTTCATCCAACAACACCGCTAAATCAAGAATCAACTAGTGACGGCAAGCAATATGTATATACCCACGCCCACAACTCCTTTGTGTTCTACTCGTGCATATAACATCTACGCATAGACCTGGCTCGGATGCCACTGTTGGGGAACGCAGTAATTTCAAAAATTTCCTATGCACACGCAAGATCATGGTGATGATAGCAACGAGAGGGGAGAGTGTTGTCCACGTACCCTCGTAGACCATAAGCGGAAGCATTATGACAACGCGGTTGATGTAGTCATAAGTCTTCACGATCGACCGATCCTAGTACCAAAAGTACGGCACCTCCGCGATCTGCACATGTTCGGCTCAGTGACATCCCATGAACTCACGATCCAGCAGAGTGTCGAGGGAGAGCTTTGTCAGCACGACGGCGTGATGACGTTTATGATGATTCTACCGGAACAGGGCTTCGCCTAAGCACCGCTACGATATGATCGAGGTGGATTATGGTGGAGGGGGCACCGCAAACGGCTAAGAGATCAATGATCAACTTGTGTGTCTATGGGGTGCCCCCTGGCCACGTATATAAAGGATGGAGGGAGGAGGAGGCCGGCCCTCATAGGGCGCGCCCAAATTATGGAGTCCTACTAGGACTCCCTAGTCCTAGTAGGATTGCACCTCCCACATGGAATAGGAAAAAGGGAAGGGAGAAGGAGAAGGAAGGAAGGGGCGCCCCCTTTCCCAAGTCCAATTCGGACCAGTCCATGGGGAAAGGGCACGGCCACCCTTGAGGCCTTTCTCTCCTTTCCCGTATGGCCCATTAAGGCCCAATACGAATTCCCATAACTCTCCGGTACTCCAAAAAATACCCGAATCACTCGAAACCTTTCCGATGTCCGAATATAGCCTTCCAATATATCGATCTTTACGTCTCAACCATTTCGAGACTCCTCTTCATGTCCCGGATCTCATCCGAGACTCCGAACAAACTTCGGTCATCAAATCACATAACTCATAATACAAATTGCCACAGAACGTTAAGCTGTGGACCCTACGGGTTCGAAAACTATGTAGACATGTCTGAGACTCATCTCCGATCAATAACCAATAGCAGAACCTGGATGCTCATATTGGTTCCTACATATTCTACGAAGATCTTTATCGGTCAAATCGCATAACAACATGCGTTGTTCCCTTTGTCCTCGGTATGTTACTTGTCCAAGATTCAATCGTCGGTATCTCAATACCTAGTTCAATCTCATTACCGGCAAGTCTCTTTACTCGTTCTGTAATGCGTCATCCTACAACTAACTCATTAGTCACATTGCTTGCAAGGCTTGTAGTGATGTGCATTACCGAGAGGGCCCAGAGATACCTCTCCGATAGACGGAGTGACAAATCCTAATCTCCATCTATGCCAACTCAACAAACAGCATTGGAGACACCTGTAGAGCATCTTTATAATCACCCAGTTACCTTGTGACGTTTGATAGCACACAAGGTGTTCCTCCGGTATTCGGGAGTTGCATAATCTCATAGTTAGAAGAACATGTATAAGTCATGAAGAAAGCAGTAGCAATAAAACTGAACGATCGTTATGCTAAGCTAAAGGATGGGTCTTGTCCATCACTTCATTCTCTAACGATGTGATCCTGTTCATCAAATGACAACACATGTCCATGGCTAGGAACTTAACCATCTTTGATTAATGAGCTAGTCAAGTAGAGGCATACTAGGGACACTCTGTTTGTCTATGTATTCACACATGTACTAAGTTTCTGGTTAATACAATTCTAGCATGAATAATAAACATTTATCATGATATAAGGAATATAAATAACAACTTTATTATTGCCTCTAGGGCATATTTCCTTCAGCATGCGTATGCAAAAGTGGGGCGGTGGCTGAAAATTTCAGGGGGAAGAAAAATTCAGTTTCGTCAGTGAATCACGGTCGTCCGGTCGTCGGCTGTCCAGAAGCTGTCGGACGTCCGGTGCCTGTGCCATTTCGGGCATGAGATGAACTGCTAGGGTTCGCGGTGGATGTGGCGAAAATGTTCAAATCCAGGCGATTTTGTTGATGGAAAGGTGGAGATGAAGGGGAAAAGCTAGATCCACTCAAGGCAAAGCAAATCCGCAGATCAAATCCAACAAAACTTCATCACACCAACAAATCACAAAAAATTGGGCTATTTTGTGGGGAATTTTCGAATTAGGGACAAAATCAACAAAACAAGGCTAGAAAACACAACGGGGGGGGCTCCGAAATCGTGATCAACGTGGCTCTAGATACCAAGATGATGTAGGGTGGAACCCTATTCGGCCGATCTTTCACGAAAAGAGCGGATCCCACGAAGAACACAAAGAACATGAGGGGAAATTCGAGGGGAAACGTAAGGGGAAACACGAGAGAATCACTCGAACCAACAAGAATGATCACACATATGCTAGATCCTCGAACACAAAAGTGATCACACGATCCAAAGTCAACACGGGACGATATATAGGGTAACCGGTCTTCTCCAAAGGAGGTCTTGATGGGGCCGCCCAAAAGGGGGTCTTGAATCCAAGGGGATCTTCTATGCAGAGGGGTCGCGGTCTCTCTCAAGGAGTAGATCCGTATGGATGAGCGAGGATCTATCTCACAAATGAGCTATCACAACGCTAACCCTAGCTAGGAGGAGGGAGAGGTCTATTTATAGTCGAAGTACAAAAAGGGGGGCAAAGTGAAGGGGTACATGGGCCTCAGCCCATAACTACCAGGGGTCGGACGTCCGGTGGGCGTCGGACATCCGGAGGCTCGGGACGGTCTGGACATTCGTAGATCTTCGGACTTCCGTAGATTACGTTCGGTTGCCGTGGCGTCAGACGTCTATAGGGGTCCGGTTGTCCGGTCTTCCTCAGACTTCCGCTATTTCCGCTCGGTTGCCATGGCGCCGGTCGTCCGGAGATGGTCGGTCATCCGTGGCCAGGGAGTCATCGGACGTCCGGTCCTGGTCGGACGTCCGACTACTGTAGTCTTCTTTGGCCAGATTTCCTTGGACTTGGAGCTTGGTGTCCTCGCTGTCTTGCCCGATGGACGTAGCAGCTCCATGGCTCTCCTCCAAGTACCTGATCACACATAGTGTTTCCGCCCGAGGTAGCAGCCACGTCTCATGCATAGAAAGTGGTAGTTCGGAAAGGAGAGAGTTCACCTTATCTTCGATAGCCTTTGTTCGTGCTCTTGTCATTGGTCCAAGTGGTGTCGTGGGTGACGTAGGTAGGTCCATGGGGATGACCTTGGGATGCTCCACATCATGTTACCTCTCTCATGTTAGACAATTTGCCATGTATTGAGTGCAACAATGCTTTTATTCTTGCTAATGAGATTGCCCCCATAGCATTCTCGCATATATTTGGAGATTTTGACATATTCCTTGTGAAGCATGCTTGTCTTACCTCTTTGCGTCATACACCCAGTGCCATGAATATAGCCATTGTTGCATCATATTATTCATGCACTTGTGCTTCTAATGGTTATGTGCAAGAAAAGGGAACCATCATGAGGGATGATATGTTTATCTACCATGCGCATACATTCTTTCTTTTGTTGTGTGCATGTGTAGGATACTTGGACTTTGTGTCGACTTCCACTTCATGTGAGTTGACCATTCAAGCTCTTGAGAGAGAACCACCTTCTACCATGATGATTCTACATCGCACTTGCTTGTGCTTCGGCATTGTGAAGGACACACAAGGACATGCTTTCAAGGTGATATCCTTCTCTCTTGAGAACACCCAAACCATGAGCTTGGATATTGTGGATCATACTTCATGTGTTGCTTGCACCATTTGCACGCATGTTCGAGATATTGCTTTCACTCATGATTGCCACATTACCATGCCTCATGACATATATGCCTTGTGTCTTGCATCCAATTCTTGGATTACTTGCTTATATCATATGTTTGTTGCAACAAAGTCATTTCTTCACATATGCCATGTCCCATTACTTGTCACATGATTGACTTGATTGCCTCACATACGATGAACAATTGCTCTTTCTATTGTGTTGAGTGCCACACTGTATTCACCACACCCTATGCACGTTATGCTTGGATTGTTTGTGTAACGCCCTCGATGCGGCTATATCTCCCACGTGTTGAAGCACGACTTAGAGGCATAACCGCATTGAAAGCAATGTCGCAAGTGAGGTAATCTTCGCAAACAACCCATGTAATACAATAAGGGGAAAAGATACATAGTTGGCTTACAATTGCCACTTCACACAATTACAAGAATAAAGCATTACATCAACCAGATGCACATAAGGTCCGACTACGGAACCAACATAAAAGAAGACTACCCCAAATGCTACACAGATCCCCGATCGACCCCAACTGGGCTCCACTACTGATCAACTGGAAACGGAACAACATAAAGGACAAGATCTTCATCGAGCTCCTCCTTGAGCTTGGTTTGCGTCATCTGCATGGTTCAACGGCACCTGCAAGCTGGTTTTGTAAGTATCTGTGAGTCACGGGGACTCAGCAATCTCACACCCTCGCGATCAAGACTATTTAAGCTTATGGGTAAGGTAAAAGGTATGAGGTGGAGCTACAGCAAGCGACTAGCATATATGGTGGCTAACATATTCGCAAAAGAGAGCGAGAAGAGAAGGCAAAAGCACGGTCGAGAAACTATGATCAAGAAGTGATCCTAGAACAACTTACGTCAAGCATAACTCCAACACCGTGTTCACTTCCCGGACTCCGCCGAGAAGAGACCATCACGGTTACACATGCAGTTGATGTATTTTAATTAAGGTCAACTTTAGGTTTTCTACAACCGGACATTAACAAATTCCCATCTGCCCATAACCGCGGGCACGGCTTTCGAAAGTTCAAATACCTGCAGGGGTGTCCCAACTTAGCCCATCACAAGCTCTCACGGTCAACGAAGGATATTCCTTCTAGCGGGAAGACCTGATTAGGCTCGGAATCCCGGTTACAAGACATCCTCGACAATGGTAAAACAAGTCCAGCAACACCACCCGAATGTGCCGACAAATCCCGATAGGAGCTGCACATATCTCGTTCTCAGGGCACACTCAGATGAGGACTACGTACAACTAAAACCAGCCCTCGAGTTTCCCCGAGGTGGCGCTGCAAGTGGCTCTGCTTGGACCAACACTCAGAGGAGCACTGGCCCAGGGGGTTTAAATAAAGATGACCCTTGAGTCTGCAAAACCCAAGGGAAATAAAAGGCTAGGTGGTGAATGGTAAAACCAATGTTGGGCATTGCTGGAGGAGTTTTATTCAAGGCGAACTGTCAAGGGGTTCCCATTATAACCCAACCGCGTAAGGAACGCAAAATCCGGGAACATAACACCGATATGACGGAAACTAGGGCGGCAAGAGTGGAGCAAAACACCAGGCATAAGGCCGAGCCTTCCGCCCTCTACGAAGTATATATATGCATTAATTAAATAAGAGATATTGTGATATCCCAACAAAATAACCATGTTCCAAACATGGAACAAACTCCAATCTTCACCTGCAACTAACAACACTATAAGAGGGGCCGAGCAAAGCGATAGCATAGCCAAACGACGGTTTGCTAAGACAAGGTGGGTTAGAGGCTTGACTTAACAATATGGGAGGCACGATAAGCAAGTGGTAGGTATCGCAGCATAGGCATAGGAAAAGAGCGAGCAACTAGCAAGCAAAGATAGAAGTGATTTCGAGGGTATGGTCATCTTGCCTGAAATCCCGCACGGAAGAAGAACGAGTCCATGAAGAAGAAAAACGGATGTAGTCGAACGGGTCCTCACAAACACGACGTTATCGGAACCAACCCGAAGAAGCAACACCGGAAAGAAGCACACAACATAGTAAACAACCAACACACGAACATGGTATGATATGCGGGATGCGGTATGCGATGCACATGCATGATTTGGAAAGGAATGATTGAACCTGGCCTCAACTTGGAAATCTAAGAGTGCCACTGGAAAGGTGAGGTGATTTCAGTTGAAATCGATATAAAGATCACCGGAATTGGATGCACGGTTTGGAAATGGCAAGCAAAACAAATATGGCACCGATCTGCGATTAACAGCAAGTAGCCTTCTAAATGCATCAAGATAAATAAGCTACTACACTCAAACATGGCAACACAATACATGAAAGGGATCCACTCATGAAGCTTGACAAAATATAAACACTGAGCTATAGCTAATTCATCCATTAAAAGGTTCAAACAAGCATGGTAAAAGTGCAAATGATAACAGGTTTCAGACTTGGTGAAATTAACACAAGTCTGGAATTTATCATCAGGAAGCACACTTTAGAGCATGAAAAATACATGCTACAGGAACTTAACATGGCAAATCAAGGCATGGCATGAAGCTACTCAAAGCACTTAACAAAAGTCCCGTAGTGACCTTGAGCCAAAAGGGATCATAAAATACAATTGCAAGCATGTGAACATGGCAAAAACATAAACAGATTCAGACTTAGTGAAAAACTGGAGCATGCAAATCGGTTAACGAGTAGGCATGTTAACAAGCTCGATGCACTCACTACATAGCATGGCATGACAAACTAAGCATACACCCATCAAGAAGACATGGCATAGAAGCTAGACATGGCAAGAACAACATCATAGCATGCACGGATCAATAGCAACAACCTCGTCAAAATCACTAAACATGTCAACAATCTGCCAGGATTCACTTTATAGCAAAAGTAGAGCTCGATTGACTCAAGCTAGGGTGCTCCATAATAGCAAAAAAAGACATGGATGGGTAGTGCACCATAATGTTAACAAAACATCCTTACTGATCATCCTCAAAAGAGGCACGAATCACTAGGAAACAACATGAACATATGACATAACAACAAAATCAGGACAAGGACTTGGTGAAATACTGTCCCTGAAATCAGCATTACCGATTACGCTACTTTGCAAGCTTGTGCTAGTCACCACAAATATCACAAAAATACATGACAAGCACCTCTAAAAAGATGGCATGGCATATAACAAAACACATGTAGAGCTTAGGATCATAGCATGCACACATTAAACATGGCAAAAATGACAAATAGCTATTTGCTGAAACAGATCTGACAAATTCATCACATAGCCCTCTTCCAATAGCATTTCGGGCATCAAGATGAGCTCAAATGAAAATGATGCAATGAGATGAAATGATGTACTCATCGAGGCGAACATTTTGATATGCTACACGCACGAATCGGAGCTACAGATGCAGAGTTATGATGTGATGAAAAATGCAAAAAGATTAGGGTTAGAGGAGAAAAAGTCAACCGAGAGGGGATCTAGATCTCAGATCCAGATCGCACGGATTTTGAGGCGGCGGCGCTCTCGCCGTAATTGACGACGAAGGCGGCGGTCGGAGATGGCGGAGCTCGCCGGAGCTCCGGGACGGCGACGGCGAGCTGACGACGGCGGGGCCAGCGAGGTACGATGACGAGGCGGCACAGAGCCATGGTGGCCGGAGCTCGAGGCCATGGCGGCTGCGGCGGAGCAGCGGCGAGTCGCGGGGCGGAGCTGCTGCTCCGGCGAGGGGAGGCGGGCCGGCGCCGGCGGAGGAGCAGGACGAAGGCGGCGAGGTACGGCAACGGCAGCGGCCTCGGGCGCGGCCCGGCAAGGAGATCCGATGCGCCTGGGCGCGCGAGTGCGGCGGCGGGCGGCTCCGGGCCCGGGCGGGCCTGCCTCGGGCCCCACAGGCCGCGGCGGGGAGGAGAGAGAGGCGCGGGATGATGTGGCGCAAGCAGATAGGCCGAGGGCGGCGGCGACGGTGACGTGGCGGCGCGCCATTGGTCGCGCGACGTGGCCGACTGGGGTGGACATGTTCGGCCGCCGGGCGGACATGTCCGGTGGCGGAAGCAGGACGAAGGTTAGGGTTTGGACTGCGAGATTTTCGGGGAGAGCAACATATTTATAGGTAGAGGGAGCTAGGAGAGTCCAAATGAGGTGCGGTTTGCGGCCACGCGATCGTGATCGAACGCTCTAGATGATGGGAGGGGTTTTGGCCCACTTTGGAGGGGTGTTGGGCTGCAACACACCCAAGGCCTTTTCGGTCCCTCGATTAACCGTTGGAGTATCAAACGAAGTCCAAATGCCACAAAACTTGACAGGCGGTCTACCGGTAGTAAACCAAGGCCGCATGGAAAGTCTCGGTCCAATCCGAAAAAGGTTTAACACCCGCACACGAAAAGACGTAGAAAGGGACACCGGATGACATAGGAGCGCCGGATTGCAAAACGGACAACGGGGAAAATGCTTGGATGCATGAGACGAACATGTATGCAAATGAAATGCACATGATGACATGATATGAGATGCATGACACACAAGCAATGACAAGGCAACAACAGCGAATAACTGGAGGACACCTGGCACATCGGTCTCGGGGCGTCACAACACTCCCCCACTACGAGAGGATCTCGTCCCGAGATCTAGAATGGCACCATAGGGACAACGGAAGAGAAAGAGAAGAGGTAAAACTAAGTTGCTTCTTTGACAAACGAGTGAAACCACGAGCCTTGAGAGGTTGAACAAATTGCAAGAAAGAAGGCAACGAAGAAGAACAAGGTTGAAAGCACTCCGTTCAGAAAGAGGAATAAGAAAGAACCGATTCGGGTAGTACTTCGGTTGAAAAGAGATGAAAGACTTGATAAAGCGAAAAGAACTTGAGCAACAGGGCACAACACTCCGGTTAAATGGATAAGCAAGAAAAGAACAAGGTCCTAACAAGAACAAGAAGGGTTGAAGAGAGCAACATCACAATGCCTCCGGAACAAAAGTAAGAATGGAATGGAACGAACGAAGGGAAACACGATCTTGAGAGAGCACGCTTACAACAAATGCTAGAACGGAGTTGTTGGAAAACCAACAACGAAAAGAATAATCTTGATATGGTCTTATGTAATCCATCTCAAATTATGAGGTGATAACCTGCCACTCACGGGAAGAAGAACTGGATTGATATGAACAAGGAGACGAGAAAGTTATTTCACCGGGAGGGTAGATGAAGAACTTGGATCATTGATAAACACCATAAGAGCGACAATCCTTAAAGGAAAGCTTTAGGTGAAATATAGCCCAAGATAACTCCAATGAAGAGATTGGTGGATTTAAAATACCTCATCTTGATAACTTGTGAAACACGAAGCACGAGGGAAATTATCAAGAATGACATAACACCACCTCAAAAGATATGCATGAAAGAATTGCACTCCGGGTTGCAAGATGAAGAACGCTTGAGCTTCTCTGAAAAGAATCTCAATGAACACTTCTTGAAAGAATTAAATCCTTGATGAACAATCATGTAGAACCTCCATGAATAACTCCGGTAACAAAAAGGATAACGAGAAGAAAGGGAAGAGAAGTTGAAAACACAAGGTGAATCCTTGTAATGATTTAGATGGATCTCCGTGATGATGAGAGCTTGGAACTCCGGGAAAAGAAAAGATAAAGCATCTCGAACTGAGAATGTGATATGATGAACCACTCCGGAGAAAGAAATTTAATAAACTCGATGAAACAAGAATAAGAATTACGTTATGCTTATCCTTCACCAATTCAAATTGATGACAAGCAACGGATTTGGCATACTACTTATTCTCTTTGAAAAGGATTAAGATAGATATAGCATAACTTGAGAAGGTCTTCAACGAACCACCGGTAGAATTGAAACAACGAATGAAATGATATGATCAACATGGAAGAGAATCTTGAGCAAACCACCGTAAGAATTGGGAATGATCAAAGGAAAGATATCAAATCACCGGGAAGAATTAGCAAAAGAACAAAGATGTTTGAGAGAATTTAGATACATGAGAACGAAGAGATTATGAGCTGATTAGGGAATCCTTGATTTAAGCACCGGTATCATTTAGAGTATGAGAGCTGAAAGATGGAATGAATACATCTTAGATGATGGGCTCCGGATAAACAAACTGAACAGAATCTTGAATTGCCCCGGATAGGTGAAAAGAATTGCCACAATCAAAACAATTATGAGAGGATGACATCAAGCTAGAACCACGAATCTTTGATAGAACGAAACAAGATTCAAGGGAAAACTCTTCTTCGGTCTTCAAATGCAGAGAATGACGATGAGAAACACCACCATGAATTGTTGAGATACTCCAGGATGAAAATTAGAAAGGTTGAGCCAACGATGAAAAGAATTTGAAAGATCTTGGAGAAACCCTCTGACTGATGAAAATTCATTCTTACGTCACACTTCGAAAAGAAATTTGGATAGCTCCGGAAAAATAAGAAGAGTCGGGTAAGATCCTGGGAAAAGACCTATGGGTTAGGGCCCACTCAAAAGATACACCGTAGAAAAGATTTGAAGAGAGATAGATAGCACCGGTTGAATAAAATGGCTTGAATGAGATAACAACCTCAGAATAGGTTTGAACGGATCTTGAAGGAAAAGACGAGCCTTCCGAGATATCTTGAGCACTCCGGAACAATAGAATAACAAACGGGGAAGATTAAGAGGTGCACTGGCATAAGAACACATTTGAAACGAGGAAAAAGGGATATGATCCACAAAGTTTGAATTGAA
Source organism: Triticum urartu (assembly GCF_056163025.1). Classification (NCBI taxonomy): domain Eukaryota; kingdom Viridiplantae; phylum Streptophyta; class Magnoliopsida; order Poales; family Poaceae; genus Triticum; species Triticum urartu. Next base: position 266,927,323 of record NC_141878.1, on the reverse strand, counting down.
TCCATCGGAGAAGAAAAAGAATGATGAAAAATGAACTTGACGCTCCCATAGAATCTTCATAAGAATCACCGGATAAGAACATTGGCGGAAAAAGGAATGAAGAGACTTCACATCAATAAGGTGGATACTTGATTAAGATATATGAGTCCTTGAAGAAACAAGGGTGGGTGGGCAGGAAAAACAAGGACAACTTGGAAACGGATGAAGCAAACACTGTTGAAAAGAACTGATAAATGATCTTGCGAATGTTGAAGTGATCGGATCCACTTGAAGAGAGACACACCGGTTGAAAAGGATTGACATGATAGACTCGATGATCGAGAAGGATTAGTATTCACATCGGAGTATAAGAACACCATTTAGGAAAGGTATAGAATCAACACTTGCCTTCGAAGCAACTCGAATACCACAACTCAAAACAAAAACAAAGGGTTGGCTTGCAAAATAAGCCGGAACAAACATATGATAGAAATTTCGTCCGAAGTTTTCATGGTCGGGCCTACACGGGCTCGATCGTACAGCACCATCATGTACAAGGCAGTGCACATGACATACGAAGCGTCCCCGAGTCGGCATAGCCAAGGACTCTTTAAGACACAACGATACCACTGTAAAACCAACCATGGATAGGAATACCACTAGACGTCGAACCCCAATTTCAAATCATACATCTGTCGGAAAGATATCCTAGGAGCTACTTGAATTCCCACTTATAAACTCCTGAAATTTTCCGGTTATGCAATCAGGTGTTGGGGATACAGGGGAAGCATAATATCTCACCCAAAACTAGCAAATCCTACATCCAGCTGTATCCATCCTTCAACACATAACCAAGAAACCTTCAGAAATCGTTTACCTCAACCTTCGAAAAGCATCCATTATACGAGTTATGGCAATAGTCCTGAACTCCTGCCCCAGTACTGGGTGGCGTCGAGGTTATCTCACCAACAACTACATAAAAGAGATTTTCGATGTCGGCGAAAACTAAACTCAGGTATTCCAGAACTGCAACGATAAAATTGTGACGACAACACCTCGGAGCTCAACTCCCCGGGACACTGCCACAACCCCTAAATGGCAGGAGGCACCAAGAACAATGTTCTCGTCACAAAACCATCAGAACGATTCCAAGATACCCGCGTGATCCTAAAAAAAATTAGTGAAATTTGAGAAGAGAAGAGTCAAAACTCTATGTCAGGATGCCTCACCAGAGCAACGAAGAGACTGAGGAATAAAAAGAGGTCCTACTCTCCGATATATATATAATCCTAAATGACTCAGAACATTTTTCTAGACTCAACAACGCCAAAGATTCGATCAAGCAGGGGGGCTCCTAAGGTCGGGGAAGGCTCTGATTACCAACTTGTAACACCCTCGATGCGGCTATATCTCCCACGTGTCGAAGCACGACTTAGAGGCATAACCGCATTGAAAGCAATGTCGCAAGTGAGGTAATCTTGGCAAACAACCCATGTAATACAATAAGGGGAAAAGGTACATAGTTGGCTTACAATCGCCACTTCACACAATTACAAGAATAAAGCATTACATCAACCAGATACACACAAGGTCCGACTATGGAACCAAAATAAAAGAAGACTACCCCAAATGCTACACAGATCCCCGATCGACCCCAACTGGGCTCCACTACTGATCAAATGGAAACGGAACAACATAAAGGATAAGATCTTCATCGAGCTCCTCTTTGACCTTGGTTTGCGTCATCTGCACGGTTCAATGGCACCTGCAAGCTGGTTTTGGAAGTATCTGTGAGTCACGGGGACTCAGCAATCTCACACCCTCGCGATCAAGACTATTTAAGTGTAACGCCCCCGATGCGGCTATATCTCCTACGTGTCGAAGCACGACTTAGAGGCATAACCGCATTGAAAGCAATGTCGCAAGTTAGGCAATCTTCACAACATCCCATGTAATATAAATAATAAAAGGGGAAGGAACATAGTTGGCTTACACTCGCCACGTCAAACAAAGTACATAAATAACATTACATCATCCAATCACTCATGGCCCGTCTATGGTGCCAAAATAAAAGATCAACCCAACATGCGACACGGTCTCGATCGCCCCAACTGGGCACCACTATTGATCATCAGGGAAAGACACATAGTAACGGCGTGAGTCCTCGTCGAACTCCCACTTGAGCTCAAGCGCATCATCTGGAACGGAAACATCAGGCCCTGCATTTGGTTTGGAAGTAATCTGTGAGCCACAGGGACTCAGCAATCTCGCACCCTCGCGATCAAGACTATTTAAGCTTATAGGTAAGGCAAGGTAATATGTGGAGCTGCAGCAAGCGACTAGCATATATGGTGGCTAACCTGTATGCAAGAGAGAGCGAGAAGAGAAGGCAAAGCGCGAACAAATAACTAGATAACAACCTGCGGCAAGCATTACTCAAACACCGTGTTCACTTCCCGGACTCCGCCGAGAAGAGACCATCACGGCAACTCACACAGTTGATTCATTTTAATTAAGTTTAGGTTCAAGTTATCTACAACCGGACATTAACAAATTCCCATCTGCCCATAACCGCGGGCACGGCTTTCGAAAGTTCAAATCCCTGCAGGGGGTCCCAAATTAGCCCGTGACAAGCTCTCACGGGCAACGAAGGATATTCCTTCTAGCGGGAAGACCCGATTAGACTCGGAATCCCGGTTACAAGACATTTCGACAAGGTAAAACTAAACCAGCAACACCGCCCGAATGTGCCGATAAATCCCGATAGGAGCTGCACATATCTCGTTCTCAGGGCACACTCAGATTGTCCAAGGTACGGGTAGGCCAGCCCAGAGTTGCCCCTGGTGGCCACCGGCAGCTGACAGGTGGACCAACACTCAGAGGAGCACTGGCCCGGGGGGTTTAAATAAGATGACCCTCGGGCTCCGGAAACCCAAGGGAAAAAGAGGCTAGGTGACAAATGGTAAAACCAAGGTTGGGCATTGCTGGAAGAGCTTTATTCAAGGCAAACTGTCAAGGGGTTCCCATTATCACCCAACCGCGTAAGGAACGCAAAATCCGGGAACATAACACCGATATGACGGAAACTAGGGCGGCAAGAGTGGAACAAAACACTAGGCAAAAAGGCCGAGCCTTCCACCCTATACCAAGTATATATATGCATTAACATAACAAGTTAATATAATGATATCCCAACAAGTAAACAATGTTCCAACAAGGAACGGTCTCCAATCTTCACCTGCAACTAGCAACGCTATAAGAGGGGCTGAGCAAAGCGGTAACATAGCCAATCAACGGTTTGCTAGGACATGGTGGGTTAGAGGTTTGACATGGCAATTTGGGAGGCATGATAAGCAAGTGGTAGGCATCGTAGCATAGGCATAGCAAAAGAGCGAGCATCTAGCAAAGCAAAGATAGAAGTGATTTCGAGGGTATGACCATCTTGCCTGCAAAGTTGTCAGAGTTGACTGGATCCTGGAAAGCAAACTCAACGGGATCCTCGTTAGCGAACTCGTCTCCCGGCTCTACCCAAACAAGACAAACAAGCAAAAGGAACGCAATCAACCACGTGCACAACCCAAGCAACAAGATGCAAACATGGTATGCTATGCGGGATGCGATATGTGATGCATATGCAAGATTTGACAAGGAATGATTGAACCTGGCCTCAACTTGTAAATCCAAGTGTGCCACTGGAAAGGTGAGGTGATTTCGGTTGAAATCGATACAAAGAACACTGGAATCGGAGACACGGTTTGGAAATGGCCAGCAATTCAAATATGACACCGGTCTGCGATAAACAGCAAGTAGCCATCTAAATGCAACAAGATAATTATGCTACAGCACCCAAACATGGCAACAAAGCACATGGCAGGGATCCTCTCATGATCCTTAACAAAAAATGAACACTGAGCTACAGCCAATTCATCCATTAACAGGTTCAAACAAGCATGGCAAAAGTGCAATTGGTAAACAGATTTTAGACTTAGTGAAATTAACACTTGTCTGGAATTTCAGATCAGGTAGCACACTTTGGAGCATGAAAACTAGATGCTACAGGAGCTTAACATGGCAAAGCAAGACATGACATGGAGCTACTCAAAGAGCTTAACAAAAGTCCCTTAGTGACCTTGAGTCAAAAGGGATCAGAAATACAATTGCAAGCATGTGAACATGGCAAAAACATAATCAGATCACAGACTTGGTGAAAAACTGGAGCATGCAAATCAGATATCAAGTAGGCATGTTTACGAGCTCGATGCACTCACTACAGAGCAAGGCATGACAATCTAAGCATACACCCATAAAGAATACACATTATACAAGCTAGACATGGCAAGCACAACAACATAGCATGCACGGATCAACTACAACATCCTCGGCAAAATCACTAACAAGTAGACAATCTGTCCAGATTCACGAAATAGCAAAAGTAGAGCTCGATTGACTCAAGCTAGGGTGCTCCATAATTGCAAACAAAGACATGTATGGATAGAGCACTACAAGATTAACAAATCATCCTTACTGATCATCCTCAAAAGAGGCACGGATCACTAGGAAACAACATGAACATATGGCATATTGATAAAAACAGATCAAGGACTTAGTGGAATTGCCAAGTCCCTGAAATCAACATTAACGAATGCACCACTTTGCAAGCTTGTGCTAGTCACCACACACATCACAAAAAATACATGGATGGCACCTCTGGAAATATGGTAAAGCATATAACAAAACTCATGTAGAGCTCAGTGGCATATCATGCACACAATAATCATGGCAAAAATGACAAATAGCTATTTGAAGCAGCAGATCTGACAATTATCTCAAATAGCACTCTTCCAACAGCATTTCGGGAATCAAGATGAACTCCAATGAAAATGATGCAATGAAATGAAATAATATGCTCTCTGAGGCGAACATTTTGATATGCTACACACCCAAAACTGAGCTATGGATGCAGAGATATAACATGATGAAAAACGCAAATTATTAGGGTTTTGGGAGGAAAGTCAACCGTCCGGATTTTAGATCTGAGATCCACTGTTCATGCACGGATAACGATGTTCGTCGTCCGGACTTGGAGCTCGCCGGAGTGGAGGAAGAACTCGCCGGAGAGGGACTTGAGGGGAGGAGGGGCCGGCCGGTGAGGGAGCTCGCCGGGGCGGTGACTTGGCGGCGGCGGGCGGCGCGGGGCCGGGCCGGCAAGCTCGGGTGGCGGCGAGCTCGTGCCGATGAAGACTCCGGCGATGGCGCGGCGGGGCTGGACCGGCTCGGGTGGCCGGAGCGGTCAAAGCGGCGGGGTGGCGAAGGCGCGGGCGGCGCCGCGGATCCGGGCCACGGGGGCCGGCGACGGGCTCCCCGGGCCGCGCGGTGGAGGAGGCGGCGGTCCACTCGGGCGGCGACACGTGGCGGCGGCGGCACGGGTCGGACAATGTCTGGCCTACGAGATTTTGTCCGGCGGCGGCGGGTAGAGATGGATCTAGGGTTTCGGGAGAGGGGAACCGCGAATTTCGGAGGGGGTGTATTTATAGGCATAGAGGGAGCTAGGAGTGTCCAAATGAGGTGCGGTTTTCGGCCATGAAATCGTGATCGAACGCTCTAGATGATGGAGAGGGTTTTGGTGGGTTTTGGGCCAAATTGGAAGGGTGTTGGGCTGTAACACACACGAGGCCTTTTCGGTCCCTCGGTTAACCGTTGGAGCATCAAATAAAGTCCAAATGGTACGAAACTTGACAGGCGGTCTACCGGTAGTAAACTAAGGCCGCTTGGCAAGTCTCGGTCCAATCCGGAAATGTTTAACCCCCATACACGAGAAGAAGGTAGAAATGACCACTAGTGGAGAACGGAGCGCCGGAATGCAAAACGGACAACGGGGAAAATGCTCGGATGCATGAGACGAACACGTATGCAAATGCAATGCACATGATGACATGATATGAGATGCATGAGAACGATAACAACACAAGGAGACAAAAAACCCGAACCCGAGAAAATAAAATAACTTAACGCCGGAAACGGCAAGAGTTGGATTACATATTAGGTAAATCATATCCGGGGTGTTACATTAAGCTTATGCGTAAGGTAAAAGGTATGAGGTGGAGCTGCAGCAAGCGACTAGCATATATGGTGGCTAACATATTCGCAAAAGAGAGTGAGAAGAGAAGGCAAAAGCACGGTCGAGAAACTATGATCAAGAAGTGATCCTAGAACAACTTACGTCAAGCATAACTCCAACACCGTGTTCACTTCCCGGACTCCGCCGAGAAGAGACCATCAAGGTTACACACGCAGTTGATGTATTTTAATTAAGGTCAACTTCAGGTTTTCTACAACCGAACATTAACAAATTCCCATCTACCCATAACCGCGGGCACGACTTTCGAAAGTTCAAATACCTGCAGGGGTGTCCCAAATTAGCCCATCACAAGCTCTCACGGTCAACGAAGGATATTCCTTCTAGCGGGACGACCCGATCAGGCACGGAATCCCGGTTACAAGACATCTTCGACAATGGTAAAACAAGTCCAGCAACACCGCCCGAATGTGCCGACAAATCCCGATAGGAGCTGCACATATCTCGTTTTCAGGGCACACTCAGATGAGGACTACGTACAACTAAAACCAGCCCTCGAGTTTCCCCGAGGTGGCGCTGCAAGTGGCTCTGCTTGGACCAACACTCAAAGGAGCACTGGCCCGGGGGGTTAAATAAAGATGACCCTTGAGTCTGCAGAACCCAAGGAAAAGAAAAGGCTAGGTGGTGAATGGTAAAACCAATGCTGGGCATTGCTGGAGGAGTTTCATTCAAGGCGAACTGTCAAGGGGTTCCCATTATAACCTAACCGTGTAAGGAACGAAAAATCCGGGAACACAACACCGATATGACGGAAACTGGGGCGGCAAGAGTGGAACAAAACACTAGGCATAAGGCCGAGCCTTCTACCCTTTACCAAGTATATAGATGCATTAATTAAATAAGAGATATTGTGATATCCCAACAAAATAACCATGTTCCAAACATGGAACAAACTCCAATCTTCACCTGCAACTAACAACGCTATAAGAGGGGCCGAGCAAAGCGGTAACATAGCCAACCAACGGTTTGGTAGGACAAGGTGGGTTAGAGGCTTGACTTAACAATATGGGAGGCATGATAAGAAAGTGGTAGGTATCGCAGCATAGGCATAGCAAAAGAGCGAGCAACTAGCAAGCAAAGATAGAAGTGATTTCGAGGGTATGGTCATCTTGCCTGAAATCCCGCACGGAAGAAGAAGGAGTCCATGAAGAAGACAAACGGGCGTAGTCGAACGGGTCCTCACAAACGCGACATTATCGGAACCAATCCGAAGAAGCAACACCGGAAATAAGCACACAACATAGTAAACAACCAACACACGAACATGGTATGATATGCGGGATGCGGTATGCGATGCACATGCATGATTTGGAAAGGAATGATTGAACCTGGCCTCAACTTGGAAATCCAAGAGTGCCACTGGAAAGGTGAGGTGATTTCGGTTGAAATTGATATAAAGATCACCGGAATCGGATGCACGGTTTGGAAATGGCAAGCAAAACAAATATGGCACCGGTCTGCGATTAACAGCAACTAGCCTTCTAAATGCATCAAGATAAGTAAGCTACTGCACTCAAATATGGTAACACAATACACGAAAGGTATCCACTCATGAATCTTGACAAAATATGAACACTGAGCTACGGCTAATTCATCCATTAACAGGTTCAAACAAGCATGGCAAAAGTGCAAATGATAACAGGTTTCAGACTTGGTGAAATTAACACAAGTCTAGAATTTATCATCAGGAAGCACACTTTAGAGCATGAAAACTACATGCTAAAGGAACTTAACATGGAAAATCAAGGAATGGCATGAAGTTACTCAAAGCACTTAACAAAAGTCCCTTAGTGACCTTGAGCCAAAAGGGATCAGAAAATACAATTGCAAGCATGTGAACGTGGCAAAAACATAAACAGATTCAGACTTAGTGAAAAACTGGAGCATGCAAATCGATTAACAAGTAGGCATGTTAACAAGCTCGATGCACTCACTACAGAGCATGGCATGACAAACTAAGCATACACCCATCAAGAAGACATGGCATAGAAGCTAGACATGGCAAGAACAACATCATAGCATGCACGGATCAATAGCAACAACCTCGGCAAAATCGCTAAACATGTCAACAATCTGCCAGGATTCACTTTATAGCAAAAGTAGAGCTCGATTGACTCAAGCTAGGGTGCTCCATAATTGCAAATAAATACATGGATGGATAGAGCACCACAATGTTAACAAAACATCCTTACTGATCATCCTCAAAAGAGGCACGGATCACTAGGAAACAACATGAACATATGACATAACAACAAAATCAGGACAAGGACTTTGGTGAAATACTGTCCCTGAAATCAGCATTACCGATTATGCTACTTTGCAAGCTTGTGCTAGTCAACACAAATATCTCAAAAATACATGGCAAGCACCTCTCAAAAGATGGCATGGCATATAACAAAACACATGTAGAGCTCAGAATCATAGCATGCACACATTAAACATGGCAAAAATGACAAATAGCTATTTGCTGAAACAGATCTGACAAATTCATCACATAGCCCTCTTCCAACAGCACTTCGGGCATCAAGATGAGCTCAAATGAAAATGATGCAATGAGATGAAATGATGTACTCGTCGAGACGAACATTTTGATATGCTACACGCACGAATCGGAGCTACGGATGCAGAGCTATGATGTGATGAAAAATGTAAAAAATTTAGGGTTAGAGGAGAAAAAGTCAACCGAGAGGGGATCTAGATCTCAGATCCAGATCGCACGGATTTCGAGGCGGCGGCGCTCTCGCCGGAATTGACGATGACGGCGGCGGCCGGAGATGGCGGAGCTCGCCGGAGCTCCGGGACGGCGACGGCGAGCTGACGACGGCGGGGCCGGCGAGGTACGACGACGAGGCGGCGCAGAGCCGCGGTGGACGGAGCTCGAGGCCATGGCGGCTGCGGCGGAGCAGCGGCGAGTCGCGGGGCGGAGCTGCTGCTCCGGCGAGGGGAGGCGGGCTGGCGCCGGCGGAGGAGCAGGACGAAGGCGACGAGGTACGACGACGGCAGCGGCCTCGGGCGCGGCCCGGCGAGGAGATCCGGTGCGCCTGGGCGCGCGAGTGCGGCGGCGGGCGGCTCCGGGCCCGGGCGGGCCTGCCTCGAGCCCCACGGGTCGCGGCGGGGAGGAAGAGAGGCGCGGGATGATGTGGCGCAAGCGGATAGGCCGAGGGCGGCGGCGACGGTGACGTGGCGGCGCGCCATTGGTCGCGCGACGTGGCCGGCCAGGGTGGACATGTCCGGCCACCGGGCGGACGTGTCCGGTGGCGCAAGGAGGACGAAGGTTAGGGTTTGGACTGCGAGATTTTCGGGGAGAGCCACATATTTATAGGTAGAGGGAGCTAGGAGAGTCCAAATGAGGTGCGGTTTGCGGCCACGCGATCGTGATCGAACGCTCTAGACGATGGGAGGGGTTTTGGTGGGTTTTGAGAGACTTTGGAGGGGTGTTGGGCTGCAACACATCCGAGGCCTTTTCGGTCCCTCGGTTAACCGTTGGAGTATCGAACGAAGTCTAAATGGCACGAAACTTGACAGACGGTCTACCTGTAGTAAACCAAGGCCGCATGGCAAGTCCCGGTGCAATCCAAAAAACGTTTGACACCCGCACATGAAAAGAGGTAGAAATGGACACCGGATGACATAGGAGCGCCGGATTGCAAAACGGACAACGGGAAAAATGCTCGGATACATGAGACGAACATGTATGCAAATGAAATGCACATGATGACATGATATGAGATGCATGACACGCAAGCAATGACAAGGCAACGACAGCGAATAACTGGAGGACACCTGGCACATCGGTCTCGGGCCGTCACAGTCTGGCACTTGTCGCATGTGTTTAGACACTTCATTTTATTTGGTGTTGTGAATGATTCCTATGCCTACCATAGACCTTTCATTAGGCAATTTGTGAATGCTTTCTATGAGAACGAGGTAGATGCTTATTCTCTTGTCACACATATTTGCATCTCTACCTCACAATTGCATACTTGTCTCCATGATATGTTTGCCTGTGCTCGGTTGATATGCTTACATGCCATGTCACAATCCTTTGTCACACCTTATGCTATGCATGATCACAACACTTGTTTGGTGAATCACCTCTTGAATGCTTGGCTTTGCACTAACGCTAACCACATTTGTTTTTCCAAGTGTTTGTTGTCCTTGCTCCTTTTGAAAGAATCACTAGACGGTGCGACATTAGAGAGTGCCCATTGCGAGCTTGAAGATGACGAGTACTTGGTGAACGTCCACTTCTACACGGCGAAGCCATCTCTTTCCCATGGTGATTTGGTTTTCGATCCGAGGTCGAATCTTTCCAAAGGGGGGGGAGATGATGCGGAGCATCCTAGGGACATCACCATGTCAAGAGTTCGTTCGGCGAGTGACACGTGCGACATCTATTTCACATACACAAAGGTGAATCATCTCCTTTACACGTGCTCACTTGACCCCTTCGAGGATGGTATATGACGACCCACAAGTATAGGGGATCTATCGTAGTCCTTTCGATAAGTAAGAGTGTTGAACCCAACGAGGAGCAGAAGGAAATGATAAGCAGTTTTCAGTAAGGTATTCTCTGTAAGCACTGAAATTATCGGTAACAGATAGTTTTGTGATAAGGTAATTTGTAACGGGTAACAAGTAATAAAAGTAAATAAGGTGCAGCAAGATAGCCCAATCCTTTTTGTAGCAAAGGACAAGCCCGGAAAAACTCTTATATGAAGGAAAATGCTCCCGAGGACACATGGGAATTATCGTCAAGTTAGTTTTCATCACGTTCATATGATTCGCGTTCGTTACTTTGATAATTTGATATGTTGGTGGACCGGTGCTTGGGCACTGCCCTTCCTTGGACAAGCATCCCACTTATGATTAACCCCTCTTGCAAGCATCCGCAACTACAAAAGAAGTATTAAGGTAAACCTAACCATAGCATGAAACATATGGATCCAAATCAGCCCCTTACGAAGCAACGCATAAAATAGGGTTTAAGCTTCTGTCACTCTAGCAACCCATCATCTACTTATTACTTCCCAATGCCTTCCTCTAGGCCCAAACAATGGTGAAGTGTCATGTAGTCGACGTTCACATGACACCACTAGAGGAGAGACAACATACATCTCATCAAAATATCGAACGAATACAAAATTCACATGACTACTTATAGCATGACTTCTCCCATGTCCTCAGGAACAAACGTAACTACTCACAAATCATATTCATGTTCATAATCAGAGGGGTATTAATATGCATAAAGGATCTGAACATATGATCTTCCACCAAGTAAACCAACTAGCATCAACTACAAGGAGTAATCAACACTACTAAGTTATGTTTTCTTACATCCGAAATAAATTATATTTTCATGGATCATCCAACATGTTGAGCTTTCCTTTCCCCCTCATTCTAGCCAAATTCTTTGCACCAAGTAGAGATACTACTTGTGCTTCCAAATATCCTTAAACCCAGTTTTGCCATGAGAGTCCACCATATCTACCTATGGATTGAGTAAGATCCTTCAAGTAAGTTGTCATTGTTGCAAGCAATAAAAATTGCTCTCTAAATATGTATGATTTATTAGTGTGGAGAAAATAAGCTTTATATGATCTTGTGATGTGGAACAAATAAAAGCGACAGACTGCATAATAAAGGTCCATATCACAAGTGGCAATATAAAGTGACATTCTTTTGCATTAAGATTTCATGCATCCAACCATAAAAACACATGACAACCTCTGCTTCCCTCTGCGAAGGGCCTATCTTTTATTTTTGTTTTATACTCTATACAAGAGTCATGGTGATCTTCACCTTTACTTATTACATTTTATCCTTTGGCAAGCACTGTGTGTTGGAAAGATCCTGATATATATAGCTAATTGGATGTTGGTTTTCATAAACTATTATTATTGACATTACCCTTGGGGTAAAAGGTTGGGAGGCAAAACTATAAGCCCCTATCTTTCTCTGTGTCCGATTAAAGCTTCATACTCACTAGTACAATGAGCTCCTAAACAAACGGTTTAGAACTCCTTTCCGCGACGGCATCTGGAACCGTCGCCAAGTGAGTGTGGACGATAGGGGGGTCCTTCCCACACGACCCAGAAACTATCGGGGATATGCCCTCCTGGCACACACGTTTGGCAAAATGAGGTCGTGTGCGATCAGCGAGCGCTCAAATACGGAAATACGTACATTAGAGCTAAAAATACAATTATACGGCGAAATTGTTTCCGATCGCAAGTACATCCCACACAGTCAGTCCCCGCTAAACGTTTCCGTTCGTACGTACATCCCACAGTCGCTCGAAGGAAAACGTTTCCGTTAACAGGTACATCACACACAATTTTTTCCATTAAATCACTTGCGTTATTGAATATATCACACACGGTCCATGGAAGAAACTATGTGGCAAAGGATGTCCATCACACACAGTTTTCATGTGGTTAACGTTTGCGCAAGGTGGCCTAACGCAAACAGTTTTCAAGAGAGTCGTGTGTGATTGGTCATTGATCCAACACGGTTTATTCCTATAAACTGTGTGCATTGCCTGAGGTCATCGCCCAAGGTATTTTTTTAACAACCGTTTGTAATAGAAAAACCCAATTAGTAGGCTAATTCGCCACTAGCAGGCTAATTATCCGATTATTCATAATCCATTTATTAATCTAATTGACATTTCATATTAAGCACACAATATATTTCATTTTCATAATTGAAATACTTCAGAGTACAACATCATATAGCTTCAGCACTCAGCTATCCTATTAGACAACTACACACCAGGACCAAGTTTCACATGCAACATCTATAACCTTTCGAAATTAGAATTATAGACCGTACATAGACAGATGTATCTCGTCTGGAAAACTGCTGAAGGAGAAGGCGAATATTGAGCCTTCATTGATGTTGAAGGTCTTTGTAACTTTAGACCAGTGTCTGTGGATGATTGACTATCCATCATTCGTCCTCTTCAGGAACACTTCAATATTGAACCGTGGGTGTTGTATGAATACCTTCCTCGCCTCCTGACCATACAGGTGGTTTGAGAGGTAATCATCAGTGAACTGCTTTGAAAAGGCCTGAAAACAAGGATGTGCATAAATATCTTCTCTATATTGGAAATGGGGCAAAGGAATAAAAAAATGCAAGGTATAATAGTTAGTACCATCCTGTAGTGAACTGATGTCTTCTTAATTGTACAGACATAGATCTTTTTGTTTTTTGTCGCTAATTTCTTTATGTGACGCCCGGATAATTAAGCTACAGTAAGCCTCTACTAATGTAGCCACGTCACCACGATTACTGTTGATAATCTCGCGATGACTCAAAACTCGTTCAAATTCAAAATTAAAATAAAGTCAAACTAGAAAAGTTTCCAAAAGTCAAAACTAAAATGTTCTAGATGTAGAAAGTCGTTCATAATAAATATTGGTGGAGAAACCGACTTCTTATGAAATGGTTTAGTGCCCTTAAATAAATAAATAGTGGTCAAAACAATAAATTAAATGCCTTCTTGATTTACAAAAATGCTAATCTATTTTATTTAAATGCCAATCTTTTTGTGGTAGTGACCTAATTTGCAATGACAATGTTGGTGTAAGTTTCATATTTTATAAACCTAAAATGTTGTTGAAAATTAAAAGTGAACAAAAAGAAAAAGCTAAGAAAAGAACAAAACATAGAAAATAAGAAGGGGACCTAAACCTACTGGACCCTTGGCCTTTTTAGCAAATCAGGTCCAGCCCACCCCTACCATCGCCAACCTCCTGCTACAGGGAGGCAGGGGGCTCGTGCCACCCATCGGCAGGCCATGGCCGCGCCGTGCCTTGCGTGGAGGCCATCCACAGGCTCCCCCTTGCCTACAAGGGCCCCGCCTCCTTCTTGCTCGAAACCCTATGACACTTTCCCCCCTCGCCCTCTCCCTCGCATCTCACTCTCGAGCCGAGCGCTGTCGTTGCCGCCGCTCACCACTGACGTGGCCACCAGCCACCCTGAGCCACGAGAAGGCGTCCGGGAGCTCCGTCGTGGTCGACTCCATCACCACGCCGAAGGGCTCGAGCCAGGAGGCCGCATGCGCTCGCCATCGGTCGTCTTCCTCGCGTCCGGTCGTTGCTTCCCCGCCCCGGATATCCTCCCTTGGTGCTTCCCCGGCCTCCCGAGCACGTCGTCGAGAACCGCTGTGAGGCCCTCCGCCGATTCCCCCTTTTTACCTGCCTCAATTCGTCGTCGTGTAGTCGCCTCGCGAGCTCGGCCACCATGGCCGGAGCTCCGCTCACCGCGCCCACTGTCCGTGCCCGCGAGCCCCCGGTCGCGTCCTATCTTACCCCATGCGTGCGCACCCACGCCTGCATGCCCTGATCGTGCCGTCCGTGTGTGCCCCGCCGCTGCCGGTTGCTCCCTGGCACCGTCCGCGCACGCGCTCGGTTGATGCTGCTCCTTGTGCTACTACTGCTCTGCTGCTGCTCCTCACTGCGCCGCGCCACGGCCTCTCTGCGCCGTTGCCGCCTCGCGCTCACTGCCCCGAGGTCATCTTCCGTGCACGTCGTCTCTGCGTGTCCCGCGCCGGCTGCGCCATCTCCGTTTGCACTTGTGAGCCACTGCCGCTGCCGCTCTGTAGCTGTCCGCTGCTACTCTCTGCTGCCGTGTATTGGTGCTGCTCTACGCTGCAGTTGCTCTTGTTGTTGCCGCTGCATAGCCGATGCCGCTGTTGTTCCTTAGCTGCTGCCGCTGCTGTTTGCTAGCCACTCTAGCTCATAGCTGCAAAGTTGTTGGCTGAAGAAATAACTAACCAAACTAAACTGACTACTGAAGAAATCTATCAGACTATCAGAGAGCTTGCCCCGTCCAAGCTTGCTCATGTGCGTTGTGTGCGTGCATTGTGTGTGAGAGAGTTTGACCGGTCCTGTTGTAGTTAGCTATAATTAGTACTCCTACTAGTTAGACTAATTAGTGGTTAGGTATAGTGCAAATGACATGTAGATCCCACTGGTATTAAAAAATAAATTAGATTTAAAGTATCTAAAACCATGACATGTGGACCCTATTTTACCTTTTTACCGGTCAAAGTGAAATGGTTGATCAGCCCCCCGGGTCCCATTGTCATACACATAGGCCAGAGTAACACTAGGTAACAAAAGTTTTTGTTGTTTTATTCCCGAATTAAACAAATTCCAAAATGTTTAAATCTTAGAAAATTAATATAAATTAATCTATAACTCGGATGAAAATGTTTTGTACATGAAAGTTGCTCAGAACGACGAGATGAATCCGAATACGTAGTCCGTTCGTCCGTCACACATCTCTAGCATAGCGAACACACAACTTTCTCCCTCCGGTTCATCTGTCCGAAAACGCGAAACACCGGGGATACTTTCACGGATGTTTCCCCTTTCATCGGTATCACCTATCCCTACGTTAGGTCACCCCTAGCACAACGTATTGTCGCGTCTTGCTTTGTGTTACATTTGATTGCTCTATTATTTATTGTGTTCCCCCTCCGTTACTCCTTCCTGGTAAACTCCGAAACCGTTGCCGATGTCTGTGTGTTCGACTACATCGAAGATGACCCCTTCCTTCTTGCCAGAGCCACCAGGCAAGCCCCCCCCCTTGATCACCAGATATCGCCTACTCTTCTCTACACTGCTTGCATTAGAGTAGTGTAGCATGTTACTGCTTTCCGTTAATCCTATTCTGATGCATAGCCTGTCCTTGCTACTACTGTTGTTATCTTTACCTGCAATCCTAATGCTGAGTATAGGATGCTAGTTTATCATTAGTGGCCCTACATTCTTGTCCGTCTGTCGTGCTATGCTATCGGGCTGTGATCACTCGGGAGGTGATCACGGGTATATACTTATACATATATACATGCTATACAGGTGGTGACTAAAGTCGGGTCGGCTCGTTGAGTACCCGCGAGAGATTCTGATGTTGGGGGCTGAAGGGGCAGGTGGCTCCATCCCAGTAGAGGTGGGCCTGAGTTCCCGAAGGCCCCCGACTGTTACACTGTGGCGGAGCGACAGGGCAGGTTGAGACAGCCTAGGAGAGAGGTGGGCCTGGCCTTGGTCGGCGTCTGCAGTTATTTCAAGATAACACGCTTAACGAGATCTTGGTATTTGATCTGAGTCTGGCCACTGGCCTATACGCACTAACCAACTACGCGGGAATAGTTATGGGCACTCGACGTCGTGGTATCAGCCGAAGCCTTCTTGACGTCAGCGACTGAGCGGCGCGCGCCGGGTTGGACCGTGTAACGTAACTTCCTTTGTAATGGAGGTTGCTAGGTCTACTCACCGGCCGCGTACGCAACGTGCAGGTGTGCAATGGGTGATGGGCCCAGACCCCTGCGCCATAGGATTTAGACCGGCATGCTAACCTCTCTGTTGTGCCTAGGTAGGGTTGCGACGTGTTGATCTTCCGAGGCCGGGCATGACCCAGGAAAGTGTGTCCGGACAAAGGGGATCGAGCGTGTTGGGAAATGTGGTGCACCCCTGCAGGGAAGTTGATCTATTTGAATAGTCGTGTCCCTCGGTAAAAGGACGACCCGGAGTTGTACCTTGACCTTATGACAACTAGAACCGGATACTTAATAAAACACACCCTTCCAAGTGCCAGATACAACCGGTGATCGCTCTCTCACAGGGCAACGAAGGGAGGATCATCGGTTAGGATTATGCTACACGATGCTACTTGGTGAACTTACCCTCTACTTTCTTCTTCTGCTGCAAGATGGAGGTTACCAGAAGCATAGTCCTCGATAGGACTAGCTAACCCCCTCTTATTCTGGCTTTCTGCAGTTCAGTCCACATATGTTACCCATTTTCCATTTGATACCAATGCATACATATGTAGTGTAGTTCCTTGCTTGCGAGTACTTTGGATGAGTACTCACGGTTGCTTTGCTCCCCCCTTTCCCCCCTTTCTATACCCGATTGCTGCGACCAGACGATGTAGCCCAGGAGCCAGACGCCACTGTCGATGACGACTGCTACTACCTGGGAGGTGCCTACTACTACGTGCAGGCCGCTGACGACGACCAGGAGTAGTTTAGGAGGATCCCATGCAGGAGGCCTGCGCCTCTTTCGATCTGTATCCTAGTTTGTGCTAGCCTTTTTAAGGCAAACTT
The DNA here is from genome assembly GCF_056163025.1 of Triticum urartu. NCBI lineage: Eukaryota > Viridiplantae > Streptophyta > Magnoliopsida > Poales > Poaceae > Triticum > Triticum urartu. The sequence continues at coordinate 266,910,086 of NC_141878.1, read as the reverse complement.
GTTTAACTTATGTCTGTACTCAGATATTGTTGCTTCCGCTGACTCGTCTATGATCGAGCTCTTGTATTCGAGCCCTCGAGGCCCCTGGCTTGTAATGTGATGCTTGAATGACTTATTTTATTTGTAGTGTTGTGTTGTGGTATCTTCTCATGAGTCCCTGATCTTGATCGTACACGTTTGCGTGTATGATTGGTGTACAATTGAATCGGGGGCATCACAAGTTGGTATCAGAGCCAACTACCTATAGGAATCCCCTTTCCACACTCCTTGGCCGAAGTCGAGTCTAAACATTGCAAAACTTTTTTACTAACATGGTTGTGCGGCCCATGGGCCCACGTCGCCATTGGGTGGTACTAGGATCTTTTACTCCTCGATCTTTACTCTAGGACTCTGATATCTCTCCTATTCGGGTTTAATGAATTTACTAAAATCTAACTTTAGGATCTCGTTACTACTTCCTCCCGGAGAGCCCCTCACTCCAGATGATTGCTTGGTGCACCGAAGGATTTCGAAGATACTCTCCGGTGTTCTCGAGACTTTGTGCTCGTTGCTTTTGCAATTCCCTACCACTGATTTATCCCTATGGATAAGTACTTACACCCGTCGTTCCTAATTTTAATCCAAGTTGATCTTGTTAATACAAGATGCCCCGAACCACTCTCCTTTGTTCCGAGGATCCTTTGAGCTTACTGCTCTACAGTTTTTGCCTCATGAATACCCTTACGGATAATTCCTTGCACTTATCGAATATCCGCTCTCTCCTAGTTGTTCATGTGTTTCACAAGAGTTTTAGAAATACCATTCGATCTTCCAAAAATCCTAAGCATCCTCTTGCTCTTGAAATTCTTGCTTGCTTGCATTATGATTAATTCCATAAGTCTCGTAATCTTATTGGCATCTCTTGTCATTATCATTTTGAGTCTGTTGATTCAATTTGTTGCGAATGCTCGCAATCCTCAATCAGATCTTAGAATTCATCCTTCCGGCTCAGACGTCATTTGGATATGAGCTGGTTCTTGGCCAATCAATGCCTTGATCGGTTGTGCTTCTAAGTCTACTGAACTTATTCATTTTCAATCAGAACGATTGCTTCTGAGCCCTTAATTTGGAAATCATAAAATTCTTTGCATTAAGCTTTGAATTAGTCAGTTGTTTCTATAATTTGATGCCTTGGCGTTCCTTCTTCCTCTGATTGAGTACCGATACTCACATCAGCCCCGTTGTGGACCGCCATACCCATTGCCGGGTTATTATCCGACACTGTCCTTCACAACCAAAATCCTTATGAGTTTTTTTACCTGATACATAATGCCTTTGTTAAATTGTATCCTCTACTTTTGTCAACCATGCTCACTTTTGAGCTTGTGTTATTTACTCCTGAAGTTCATGGTATATGTTCTAAGAAGCCTCGATGGGTTGAACTTATGCCTTCCTTAATCTATGTGAACTCGAAAGTTTTCACGGGCCATACTCCTCTGGTAATTCACCAGGTAGGTTTTGACACCGAAATTATTTTTATGTAGAGCAGTGAATGAAAGGTTATGCGTTGAAAAACTGGAAGTCGACCTTGAACCCTGTGTTCATGCCCATGGACACGATGTATACCTTATCATGGAAGCTTCTCTTAAAATAATTATCCCCTTGTTATACATTCATCTTGTATCTGTGGACGTGGTTCCGACCATGTTTCTCCTTGATTCCATTTCTCTGCAAGTTTGGGCACTTGTCTTCTGCAGAGCATTACCCTAGTCCAACCTCTACTTTGATCTGTCGTCGAGTATTACCCCCTGGTATCTCGAGATTATCATGGAACTGCATAACTTCTTATGAGTTCTTCATCCAGTGCTATATTCTCACTGATTCCAATTTTTCACGCACTCTGAGTTATTAAACACTCAAAGACACTCATAATTGACTCAAGTCCGCACCGCGATTAATCAACTCTTTGTAACCTTAATTACTTACGAGTTTAACTCGATCACGTCATTCCTAGCCTGCTTGGCTATATCCTTGTCGTGCCGATTTTAACTATGCTACCTGGTCCTTCTTCCCGGAGCAAAAATTTCGACGGTAAGCTAATCTTGCATCGGTCTTCCTCGTCATATCAATTGTCCTTGAACAACAAGCTTGATTTCAAGTTTGTGTCATACCTATGGTTTCAATAACTTTTCGCTTCATCATTCTGTTGACTTGATGTCATCGCCGATCGGTTACATCTTCTGGAAACCTCTCGAGAAATGTGCCGTGATCATCATCAACAATCCGAGGTCTTCCAAGATATCAATTGAATTCATGATGAGAAATAACATCCATGTCCTCGAAGATTGGTGTTATCATCGACCACTTTATTGCCATCCCTCCAACATAAACTTGATCATGTTTTGTGTTATACCTTGAGGTCCTTGCTATCCAGCATTTGTTCTCCTTTACCTTGGAGTATTACCTTCTTTTTATGTCAAGAATGTCGTGGGAATTTCACCACCTCTTAAGAATTCTTGATATAGGTGATACTTCTTGCCATATCCGTACATTCCTTGGTCCCCGCGTTGTTTCTAACCAGAAAAACGATAATTGAATTATGTTGTGCGGGTTCAAAACTTCTAGCAACCCTATTGCTTTGAAGTTAATGGTCGATAATTCATTCTTAGACCATTGGTTATCGAATCACCATTCTAACTTTGATCATGCTACCTAAACCCATATTTTGGGTGGACCTTTCAACCAATGTTTAACTGTGTATGTTTTCCTTGAGCATACCTCTTTGTATCATTTGATCTAACAAATGATATCCCCTTGTTCACAGAAGTGTGGAAATCCATCTTTTGAAAATCTCAATGAATTGTCGCTGAGTCAATCAGCCACCTCCTCACCTCTCCTTGATTTAATGATGAACTCTTGTTTCAGAACTCGCTTCCACAGTTCAATTCTCGAGAATCTTACAATGTCATCTCGACAATTTGTGTTGCACCTCTCTTCTCAGGCATCCCGAGTCTGCGGTATCCTGACGCCAATCAGATCTGGATCTCGGTCAGATATAATGGTTGGAACATATTTCCAAGAGTTATAACATTGGTCTTTATATGACCCGGTAAGATGATGTCATGCCTAGCACACCTGGCCGGAGGACCTATTGTTATAGTTTCCCTTTCAGCAAGGTTATCCATTCTTCCATGAGGAAATTGTAAGACTTATTCTACAAGTTATTCCTGATGGATCCTTTGTGTTTCCAAAGTCTGATCTTCACCTGTTGCCATGTCCAAGCTATCTCGGAGCATGTTTGTGGTACTTTGATTTTCAATAAGAGCATTGAAAGCGCAATGCTAAATTTTCTTTATCCATTATCCAAACATCGTTTTATGGGCAATGCCATGAAAATTCTCTCCCATTACCTAAATGGTTTTCTACTTTCTATCCTATCATGGATATCATGCTCTGCTTGTCCTTGGGAAGTATATACCCCTGAAATATGTGTTTAAACACATTTTCCTTTCCATTGTTCTGTTTAATCAGATAATCACACTTTCCTTTCCATTGTCTTTTTTAACCTTTTCTCGTGGTTTATATGATCTAAGCAGTAATGATTCGCTGCTTGTGTAAACACCCTGGTGTACAACCTTGTTAGTAAGACCATGTTACTATTGTTGATGACATTTCGGTAACCACCGATGGACGAGAACTTTGCCTATTGGTCCGCCTCGTTTCAACAAGCAGGAAAATGGTTCTCTTCATCCCTCGCCCTTGGTACCGATGTTGTTGCCGACATAACTGACAGGCTACCCTCTGACATGCCTTGCTATCATGACCATGCAAGATGTCACCGCTCCTCCTACTTTTAACCCACATGATGGGCCCATAACCCACAGGTCCCAGGATCGAAACCTGACTCTCCTATACACTCCATGTTTCCAAAGTTATTCCTCACGCTTGGGTTCGTATGTAATTCACTAGCCACCTTCTGTGTGATCATGAATTCTGGTATTGAACACAATACTTATTCCTATTGCTTTGAACCCCTTTCACACTCCGTTTCAGGCAACGAACGATTGTCTATCCGCTTGAAACTTCTTATGGTACCTTCTTACTTGGCTCTCGATATGTTTCATTCATTCAACTCGAGAGATACTCATGTGTTCATTCCTGGGATAGCCCCAAACGATTACCCTTTATAGCATTCTATCATTGCCGAGCTGCCCTTACCTATTCGTAAGTACAACAGGATTCTAAAAAAATGACGACTTCATCATGATGACCTGAAGCAGAGAATTGAAGACATCAACGAAAGGGATTAACTTCTTTGAGAAGAGCAGCCAAGACCGAGAAGATCCGTTAGGATTTCGTAACCAGACTTTTCCCCCTTACTCTACCTCTTAAATCTCGGGACGAGATTTCTTGTAGTGGAGGAGAATTGTGACGCCCCTATAATTAAGCTACAGTAAGCCTCTACTAATGTTGCCACGTCACCATGATTACTGTTGATAATCTCGCGATGATTCAAAATTCGTTCAAATTCAAAATTAAAATAAAGTCAAACTAGAAAAGTTTCCAAAAGTCAAAACTAAAATGTTCTAGATGTAGAAAGTCATTCATAATAAACATTGGTGGAGAAACCGACTTTTTATGAAATGGTTTAGTGCCCTTAAATAAATAAACAGTGGCCAAAACAATAAATTAAATGCCTTCTTGATTTACAAAAATGCTAATCTATTTTATTTAACTGCCAATCTTTTTGTGACAGTGACCTAATTTGCAATGACAATATTGGTGTAAGTTTCATATTTTATAAACCAAAAATACTATTGAAAATTAAAAGTGAACAAAAAGCAAAAGCTAAGAAAAAAAACAAAACATAGAAAATTAGAAGGGGACCTAAACCTACTGGACCCTTGGCCCTTTTAGCAAAACAGGTCCAGCCCACCCCTACCATCGCCAACCTCTTGCTACAGGGAGGCAGGGGGCTCGTGGCACCCATCGGCACGCCATGGCCGCGCCATGCCTTGCGTGGAGGCCATCCACGGGCTCCCCCCTTGCCTACAAGGGCCCCGCCTCCTTCTTGCTCGAAACCCTATGACACTTTCCCCCTCGCCCTCTCCCTCGCATCTCACTCTCGAGCCGAGCGCTGCCGTTGCCGCCGCTCGCCACTGACGCGGCCACCAGCCACCCCGAGCCACGAGAAGGCGTCCGGGAGCTCCGTCATAGTCGACTCCATCACCACGCCAAAGGGCTCGAGCCAGGAGGCCGCATGCGCTCGCCATCGGTCGTCTTCCCCGCGTCCGGTCGTCGCTTCCCCGCCCCGGATCTCCTCCCTTGGCGCTTCCCCGACCTCCCGAGCACGTTGTCGAGAACCGCTGTGAGGCCCTCCGCCGATTCCCCCTTTTTACCTGCCTCAATTCGTCGTCGTGTAGTCGCCCCGTGAGCTCGTCCACCATGGCCAGAGCTCCGCTCACCGTGCCCACTGTCCGTGCCCGCGAGCCCCCGGTCGCGTCCTATCTTACCCCATCCGTGCGCACCCACGCCTGCACGCCCTGACCGTGTCGTCCGTGTGTGCCCCGCCGCTGCCGGTTGCTCCCTGGCACCGTCCGCGCACGCGCTCGGTTGATGCTGCTCCTTGTGCTACTACTGCTCTGCTGCTGCTCCTCACTGCGCCGCGCCACGGCCTCTCTGCGCCGTTGTCGCCTCGCGCTCACTGCCCCGAGGTCGTCTTCCGTGCACGTCGTCCCTGCGTGTCCCGCGCCGGCCACGCCGTCTCCGTTTGCACTTGTGAGCCGCTGCCGCTGCCGCTCTGTAGTTGTCCGCTGCTACTCTCTGCTGCCGTGTATTGGTGCTGCTCTACGCTGCAGTTGCTCTTGCTGTTGCCGCTGCATAGCCGATGCCACAGTTGTTCCTTAGCTACTGCCGCTGCTGTTTGCTAGCCACTCTAGCTCATAGCTGCAAAGTTGTTGGCTGAAGAAATAACTGACCAAACTAAACTGACTACTGAAGAAATCCATCAGACTATCAGAGAGCTTGCCCCGTCCAAGCCTGGTCATGTGCGTTGTGTGCGTGCATTGTGTGTGAGAGAGTTTGACCGGCCCTGTTGTAGTTAGCTATAATTAGTACTCCTACTAGTTAGACTAATTAGTGGTTAGGTATAGTGCAAATGACATGTGGATCCCACTGGTATTAAAAAATGAATTAGATTTAAAGTATTTAAGATCATGACATGTGGACCCTATCTTACCTTTTTACCGGTCAAAGTGAAATGGTTGACCAGCCCCCCGGGTCCCATTGTCATACACATAGGCTAGAGTAACACTAGGTAACACAAGTTTTTGTTGTTTTATTCTCGAATTAAACAAATTCCAAATTATTTATTGTGTTCCCCCTCCGTTACTCCTTTCCGGTAGACTCCGAAATCGTTGCCGATGTCTGTGTGTTCGACTACATCGAAGATGACCCCTTCCTTCTTGCCAGAGCAACCAGGCAAGCCCCCCCCCCCTTGATCACCAGATATCGCCTACTCTTCTCTACACTGCTTGCATTAGAGTAGTGTAGCATGTTACTGCTTTCCGTTAATCCTATTCTGATGCATAGCCTGTCCTTGCTACTACTGTTGTTATCTTTACCTGCAATCCTAATGCTTAGTATAGGATGCTAGTTTATCATCAGTGGCCCTACATTCTTGTCCGTCCGCCATGCTATAATATCGAGCCGTGATCACTCGGGAGGTGATCACGGGTATATACTTATACATATATACATGCTATACAGGCGATGACTAAAGTCGGGTCGGCTCGTTGAGTACCCGCGAGTAATTCCAATGTTGGGGGCTGAAGGGGCAGGTGGCTCCATCCCGGTAGAGGTGGGCCTGAGTTCCCGAAGGCCCTCGACTGTTACACTGTGGCAGAGCGACGGGGCAGGTTGAGACCACCTAGGAGAGAGGTGGGCCTGGCCTTGGTCGGCGTCCGCGGTTACTTCATAATAACACGCTTAACGAGATCTTGGTATTTGATCTGAGTCTGGCCACTGGCCTATACGGACTAACCAACTACGCGGGAACAGTTATGGGCACTCGGCATCGTGGTATCAGCCAAAGCCTTCTTGACGTCAGCGACTGAGCGGCGCGCGCTGGGTTGGACCACGTAACGTAACTTCCTTTGTAATGGAGGTTGCTAGGTCTGCTCACCGGCCGCGTACGCAACGTGCAGGTGTGCAATGGGCGATGGGCCCAGACCCCTGCGCCATAGTATTTAGACCGGCATGTTGACCTCTCTTTTGTGCCTAGGTAGGGCTGCGACGTGTTGATCTTCCGACGCCGGGCATGACCTAGGAAAGTGTGTCCGGACAAAGGGGATCGAGCATGTTGGGAAATGTGGTGCACCCCTGTAGGGAAGTTGATCTATTCGAATAGCCGTGTCCCTCGGTAAAAGGACGACCCGGAGTTGTACCTTGACCTTATGACAACTAGAACCAGATACTTAATAAAACGCACCCTTCCAAGTGCCAGATACAACCGGTGATCGCTCTCTCACAGGGCGACGAAGGGAGGATCATCGGTTAGGATTATGCTACATGATGCTACTTGGTGAACTTACCCTCTACTCTCTTCTTCTGCTGCAAGATGGAGGTTACCAGAAGCTTAGTCCTCGATAGGACTAGCTATCCCCCTCTTATTCTGGCTTTCTGCAGTTCAGTCCACATATGTTACCCATTTTCCATTTGATACCAATGCATACATATGTAGTGTAGTTCCTTGCTTGCGAGTACTTTGGATGAGTACTCACGGTTGCTTTGCTCCCCCCTTTTTCCCCTTTCTATACCCGATTGCTGCGACCAGACGATGGAGCCCTGGAGCCAGACGCCACTGTCGATGACGACTGCTACTATTCGGGAGGTGCCTACTACTATGTGCAGGCCGCTGACGACGACCAGGAGTAGTTTAGGAGGATCCCAGGCAGGAGGCATGCGCCTCTTTCGATCTGTATCCCAGTTTGTGCTAGCCTTCTTAAGGCAAACTTGTTTAACTTATGTCTGTACTCAGATATTGTTGCTTCCACCGACTCGTCTATGATTGAGCTCTTGTATTCGAGCCCTCGAGGCCCCTGGCTTGTAATATGATGCTTGAATGACTTATTTTATTTGTAGTGTTGTGTTGTGGTATCTTCCTGTGAGTCCCTGATCTTGATCGTACAAGTTTGTGTGTATGATTAGTGGACGATTGAATCGGGGGCGTCACACTTTATCCTAACAATCTTTCTGAGTTTCTTGACTTGACTGATATTCATGGACAACTCATTTCCCCATATGCAAAAAGGGTCGAACAGTGGGTCAAAACCTCTGACAGCAGGACTTACATGTGCAAGACCAAATTGTTAAGAACCTAAATATTAGAATGGTTCCTGCAATTGCACAATAATGTGTTATTAGACAACAGACCATGCACGTGCTAATCTCGATTGTAAACATCAGTGCTTCCCAATGTTTGCTTGCAACACATATAAGGTAGTTAGTCATCAGGTTAAGTAAGGGTTCGCATGCTATTAGTAAATATGTTGATGAAAAATAATCACATTGCAGATTCATCAGATTAATTCAAGCCACGGGGAAAACCCATTTATCCAAACCAAGCATGATTAAGAACTAGGAAATATAGCACTTGTATATGTTTCTCATGTATTAAGTGCAGCCAAATTCGATTTATTTCTCACATGCACAACAATATAAAATTCTACCCATGACAATTGGACATCGCATTGTAGAATTGAACCAAGCAGTTAACTAAACACCACAACAAATGAACCAAACATTAACTGAGCACCACATTGCACAATATAACATTGAACCAAGTAGTTAACTAAACACCACAACAAATGAACCAAACATTAACTGAGCACCACATTGCACAATATAACATACTCCTAATAGAAGATCAGACAGTTAACCAAACAGTTAACTACAGCCAATTGTAGCAATTGTATTTGTTTCTTATGTATTTACTACAGCCAAATTCAATTTATTCCTCACATGGTATACAATAACAGAATGCACCCACAATTTGGTTCATTTGATCTGGTTGTATATCGCACACACCTTTGATCTGGCTGACCGTTTCTTTTGTGTTGCCTAATCACAAACAGTCCATCCGAGTGAACCGTATGTTGTGTATCGCACACGCCTCCACCTGGCTGCCCGTTTCTTTTGTTCCTCCTCATCGCAAACAGTTCATTGAACTGAACCGTATGCCCTTCATCACACACGCAACTAAAACCTGAACCGTGTTTGATGCATCCATCATCGCAAACGTTTTACACATTTTCGACGGTTTTCATACAGCACCGTTTGCGATTATGGCATCGCACACAGTTTCTCGAAGGGTATCTGGTCGTAGTGTCGCGTTAGCAGCATCTTGCAGTAGTGCCTCATAAGTATTGCGTGAGTGTTAGAAATTGTGAAAGACTAAATGATAGTTGAGTATGTGGACTTGCTGAAAAGCTCTTATATTGACTCTTTTTGGTGTTATGATAAATTGCAATTGCTTCAATGACTGAGATTATAGTTTGTTAGTTTTCAATGAAGTTCCTGATTCATACTTGAAATTGTGAATGAATTGTTACTTTAGAATAAGAAATCATATGACAATATATATATATATATTGTTGTTATAAGAATGATCATGATGCCCTCATGTCCGTATTTTATTTTATCGACACCTCTAACTCTAAACATGTGGACATATTTTTCGATACCAGCTTCCACTTGAGGACAAGCGAGGTCTAAGCTTGGGGGAGTTGATACGTCCATTTTACATCATGCTTTTATATCGATATATATTGCATTATGGGTTGTTATTACACATTATGTCACAATACTTATTTCTATTCTCTCTTATTTTACAAGGTTTGCACGAAGAGGGAGAATGCCGGCAGCTGGAATTCTGGGCTGGAAAAGGAGCAAATATGAGAGACCTATTCTGCACAACTCCAAAAGTCCTGAAACTCCACGGAAGTTAGTTTTGGAATATATAAAAAATATTGGGCGAAGAAAGCACCGGAGGGGGGCCACCCACCATCCACGAGGGTGGGGGCGTGCCCCCTATCTCGTGGGCCCCCTAGCAGGCCTCCGGTGCCCATCTTTGGCTATATGAAGTCTTTCGTCCTGGAAAAAAATCATAAGCAAGCTTTCGGGAAGAAGCACCGCCGCCATGAGGCGGAACCTTGGCGGAACCAATCTAGGGCTCCGGTGGAGCTGTTCTATTGGGGAAACATCCCTCTGGCAGGGGGAAATCGTCACCATCGTCATCACCATCGATCCTCTCATCGGGAGGGGGTCAATCTTCAAGTACCAAGAAGGAAGCGGGCAAAAATGTTGCACCCATGAGGAGGCGGGCCCTGGGACCGAGGAGGAATGAGAACAATAGCCTCTTACTTAAGGCACTCATCGCCCAGAACCAAATTACCAGCAAGTTGTTTGAATCAAAAAGTAATATTGTTTCTGACAACATGGATGATGCAGAATTCAATGCGTCTCTTGCTAAAAATAAAGCGGGCATACTTGAAGCACGCAATTACGTCCATGTCCAGCCATTTCTTGTTGGCGAACACCTTGATGAGTGCAGTTCTAGTTGCCGCACGTTATATAAATATTGCATGGATCAAATGTCAGCAGGTCATCATGTTCTGCTAGTCCACTACAATAGAGATCATTTTTGTCATGATCTGGGTTCCTTCACTGTGGGTTTCGAGGACTTGCATCTCTTCTTCAAATTCAACATGCTCGATACCACTCTTGTTAGATGCCTGATTTCGTAAGTACTTAAGAAACCCTGATCAACTTCTCCATACAAGGTTGTAAACGATAAATAGCTAACTGTGTTTTATTCCCCTTAGGAGATTGATCGCGCAGAGAATAAAAAAGGCAGAGTGTGTATTTCATAGGTCATGCATTAGCAAATGGCACAGTATTACATGCTAAGGATGAACAGGAGTGGGCCATTAACAAGGTCGCCCGTTTCTTCGAAAACACGTCCCATGCAGACTTATTTCTTTGGCCATATCATGAATGGTACGTCAAATAAACAACCACGCATACACTGATTGTTGATACGTCTTGTTGAGTATATATTGTGTATTGCACGTGTATTGGATTTGTGGCCCACCTCCTAGTCTTGTATAGTTGAGGTAGAGGTCTTCCCTTGTATCATATATACGTGCACCAGCACCCTATCAATACAACATCTATTGTATTGCAAACTTTTCCATCTACATGGTATCAGTTTCCTAGGTTTTTTTCTCGCTTCCGCCGTCGCCACCGCCGCCTGCGCGCCTCCCTGTGCCGGCCGCCGCCACCCAGCCGCCGCCGCTCGTGCGCCCTACGCGCCGGCCGCCACTCCTGCCTCGCTGTGTTTCCTTCGCGTGGCTTCATCTACGCGCGTGCACCCGTGTGTTCACGCTCGCTGGATTCCCTTGCACTTCAGATCGAGCTGTGACTCTTCCACTCCAGATCGAGTTTTTCCTCATGGTTGTATACAAGTGTGTACACGTGGATTGCTAGTTGTTGCCAAGCTCGAGCTTCGTATACAAGCGTGTCCACGTGGATTGCTAGCTATTGCCAGGCTCGATCGAAGCTCTTGCTGCTTCCGCCTGACCCGGCCGTTGGTGCGCCCCGCCTCCTTCCTTCCCAGCGCACGCCGCTCTTCTCAGCCGTCGCGCTCGTCTGTCACCGCCGCCGACGCCGCGCAGTGCTTTCCCGAGCGCGCCGCCGCCGCTCCCCTCCGCCGCCGCCGCTGCCGCGCAGCGCCTACTCGCGCGCGCCGCCGCTCCCCACCGCCGCCGCCGCGCAGCGCCTCCTCGCGCGCCGCCGCCGCCCCCCTTCATCTTCCTGCCGTGTCTGACGCTTTTCATGGACTCTTTGGGCTACTTCACCATCTGCGGTGGAACCGCTCCACCGCCGCACTATCAGCATGCTCTCCCCGCTGGCCACCAGGCGTTCATCGGCGCGCCCTTCCACCCGACTGGTGCCGGCTACGGCACCCTCCTTGCACGGCCGCCTCTCGGTGGTTATGGCCCGCCCGTCCCGGCGCCGCCCTACAGGAGCCTTCCGCCGCCGCCGGTACCTATGCCATGGGACCCCACCCTCCTCGCCGCTCAGCACTCCACGCCATCGCCGAGTAGCTTTGTCGGTGGAGGCGACTGGTACATGGACCCGGGTGCTACTGCGCACATGCCAGCTCATCCCGGTAACCTAACCTCCTCCACTCCCGTTCACACACCCACTCGTATCACCGTCGGCAATGGCTCCTCCTTACCTATTACTCATATCGGTAGCACTAGTTTTCCCTCCACTTCCACACCCATCACTATGTCTAATGTTCTTCTTTCACCTGATTTAGTCACGAACCTAGTTTCCGTTCGTCGTCTTACTCGTGAGAACCCACTTACTGTTGAATTTGACAGTGTTGGCTTTTCTGTGAAAGACGCCCGTACCCAGATGGTCCTTCACCGATGTGACAGTCCCGATGAGCTCTACCCCGTGCACGCCGGCGCCTCCACATCCACACCCGTCGCCCTTGCCGCCGGCGTTGACCTTTGGCACGCTCGCTTGGGTCACCCCAACCACACTGTCTTACGTCAAGTTCTTAGGAGTTTCTCTTTCTCATGTGATAAGCTCGACGAGCACTCTTGTGAGGCTTGTCGCTTAGGCAAACACGTTCGTCTTCCCTTTAGTGCGTCTTCTTCAGTTTCCACTTTTCCGTTTCAATTACTTCATAGTGATGTTTGGACATCTCCCGTTGCGAGTAACACGGGCTATCTATATTACTTGGTGATTTTAGATGATTATTCTCATTATGTGTGGACTTTTCCCCTCTGTCGTAAATCCGATGCTTTCGCCACACTCACCGCCTTTTATTCCTATGTCACCACCCAGTTCGGTCGCCCCATACTCGCACTCCAAACTGATAACGGAAAAGAGTTTGACAATGTCGCTTTTCGCACACTTCTCGCCTCTCACGGCACCACCTTCCGTCTAACTTGCCCCTACACTTCCCAGCAGAACGGCCGCGCCGAGCACATTCTCTGCACTCTTAATGACTGCGTTCGCACATTACTCTTTCACTCTAACTTGCCCACTCGGTTTTGGCCCGATGCCCTCGCTACCGCCACTCTCTTAGTTAACATTCGTCCGTGTCGCCCTCGGTGGAACTACGCCCCTCACCACCTTCTCTTCGGCACACCACCGTCCTACGATGGTCTCCGCATCTTCGGGTATCTCTGTTATCCTAGCACCGCGTCCACCACGCCACACAAGCTTGCACCACGATCCGTCCCATGCGTCTTTCTTGGCTACCCTCCTAACACCAAAGGTTACCGGTGCTATGATCATGTCACTCATCGTGTGTACACCTCGAGGCATGTGTACTTTGTCGAGACGGTGTTCCCTTTTTTTCAGGTTCCTCCGGCTATGGCCCCTTCAGCGCCGGCCCCCGTGCCCCCTTCATGGAGCGATGCGCGACGGCTGCCCCCGGCTGCCCCCCCTGCACGGCGCCCTCTGCCGCCACCACCTGGCTTCGTGACTCCCTCCCCCGAGGTCGAGTCCGAGCAGGCCCCCAGGTCCCCGTCTCCCTCATACGAGGTTGAGCCCGGCACCTTGCCCGCCCACCCTACGACGGGCTTGACATCACCCTCGCACGTCGCCTCTTCCGCCACCGGCTCGACCGGCGCTGCTGCCGCCGCGGCCCCCGCCACCGCCGCCGTCTCCGCCGCCGCCGCGCCCCCCCCCCCAGCCGCACGGGGTGCCCCCGCCGTCGCGGCATCCGTCGTCCCTGCTGCCCCCCTCTTGGCATGACTACCCGTGCCCGAGCAGGAGTGCTTCGGCCCAGCACGCGCTACTCCTCCGACGAGTATGTGTGCGCCGCCTCGATGTCGACGCCATCACCCGTCCCCACCTCCGCTCGCGCCGCCCTTCGGGATCCCCACTGGCTAGCTGCGATGCAGGAGGAGTTTGACGCCTTACAGCGCAACCGCACGTGGCAGCTTGTTCCGCGACCCCCTCGTGCCAACATCATCTCTGGCAAGTGGGTGTTTCGCCACAAGACTCGCCTGGACGGTTCTCTCGAGCGCTACAAGGCTCGGTGGGTGGTTCGTGGTTTTCGGCAGCGCACAGGCGTGGACTTCACCGACACCTTCGCCCCGGTTGTGAAACTGGGCACGATTCGCGTCGTGCTTCAGCTAGCGGTCTCGCGTGCCTGGCCTGTGCACCAGTCGGATGTCTCCAACGCCTTCTTGCACGGCCATCTCGCCGAGCAGGTGTTCTATGAGCAGCCCACTGGTTTCGTCGACGCCGAGCACCCCGACTTCATGTGCTTGCTCTCCCGTTCTCTTTACGGGTTGAAGCAGGCGCCTCGGGCTTGGTACCAGCGTATCCCAGCCTTCCTGCAGTCTCTCGGATTTCGATCCACTCGCTCTGATGCTTCACTCTTTGTATATCATCAGGGAGTTGACACTGCATATCTGCTGCTCTATGTCGATGACATCATCCTCACGGCGTCCGCCCCCGACCTCCTTCAGCGACTGACTGCTCGTCTTTGTGATGAGTGCTCCCTCAAGGACTTGGGGCCCCTGCACTACTTCCTCGGCATCGAGGTGGTCCGACGGACTGAAGGCATTTTTCTGCATCAGCAGAAGTACGCCCACGAGCTCCTGGAGCGTGCCGGTATGCTTAACTACAAGCCAGTGCCCACCCCCGTCGACATGAAGGCGAAGGTCTCTGCTCTCGAGGGGTCTCTTGCGTCTGATGGAGCGTTTTATCGCTCTATTGTCGGTGCTTTACAGTACCTGACGCTGACTCGCCCCGACCTGCAGTACGCTGTCCAGCAGGTGTGCCTTCATATGCATGCCCCGCGTGACTCTCACTGGACTCTGGTGAAGCGTATTCTCCGTCACATACGCGGCACCATGTCCTTGGGACTCACCCTAACGGCCTCTGCTTGCACCGACCTTGTGGCCTACTCGGATGCCGACTGGGCTGGCTGCCCCAACACGTGACGCTCTACGTCAGGCTACTGCGTCTACCTTGGGCCCTCGTTGATCTCTTGGTCATCGAAGCGGCAGCCCACGGTCTCCCACTCCAGCGCCGAGGCAGAGTATCGTGCCATGGATAATGTCGTGGCCGAGTGCTCTTAGATACGTCAGCTGCTCCAGGACTTGCTTTATGATGTTCACAAGGCCACTCTTGTCTACTGCGATAACGTCAGCGTGGTCTACCTCTCCGCCAACCCGGTGCACCATCGACGGACGAAGCATATTGAGCTCGATATTCACTTCATGCGTGAGCAGGTTGCCCTTGGCCGTGTTCGGGTTCTCCACGTGCCGACGACGCAATAGTTTGCTGATGTGATGACTAAGGGATTGCCTACTCCCGTCTTCGAGGAGTTTCGATCCAGTCTCTATGTCTCCGGTGACGCTTCGACTGCGGGGGGTGTTGAGTATATATTGTGTATTGCACGTGTATTGGATTTGTGGCCCACCTCCTAGTCTTGTATAGTTGAGGTAGAGGTCTTCCCTTGTATCATATATACGTGCACCAGCACCCTATCAATACAACGTCTATTGTATTGCAAACTTTTCCGTCTACATGTCTCCATCATATCTACTTTTACAAACACTTTTGCCCTTATTTTGGACTCTAACTTGCATGAATTGAATGGAACTAACGCGGACTGACACTGTTTTCAGCAGAATTGCCATGGTGTTATTTTTGTGCAGAAATAAAAGTTCTCGGAATGACCTGAAAATCAACAGAAAATATTTTTGGAATATATAAAAAATACTGGTGAAAGAATCAACGCCAGGGGGCCCACACCCTGTCCACGAGGGTGGGGGTGCGCCTACCCCCCTGGGCGCGCCCCCTGCCTCATGGGCCCCCTGGTGCCCCACCGACCTCAACTCCAACTCTATATATTCACGTTCGGGGAGAAAAAATCAGAGAGAAGGATTCATCGCGTTTTATGATACGAAGCCGCCGCCAAGCCCTAATCTCTCTCAGAGGGCTGATCTTGAGTCCGTTCGGGGCTCCGGAGAGGGGAATCCATCGCCATCGTCATCATCAACCTTCCTCCATCACCAATCTCATGATGATCACCACCGTATGTGAGTAATTCCATCGTAGGCTTGCTGGACGGTGATGGGTTGGATGAGATTTATCATGTAATCGAGTTAGTTTTGTTAGGGTTTGATCCCTAGTATCCATTATGTTCTGAGATTGATGTTGCTATGACTTTGCTATGCTTAATGCTTGTCACTAGGGCCCTAGTGCCATGATTTCAGATCTGAACCTATTATGTTTTCATGAATATATGTGAGTTATTGATCCTATCTTGCAAGTCTATAGTCACCTATTATGTGTTATGATCTGTTAACCTCGAAGTGACAATAATCGGGATACTTACCGGTGATGATCGTAGTTTGAGGAGTTTATGTATTCACTAAGTGTTAATGCTTTGGTCCGGTACTCTATTAAAAGGAGGCCTTAATATCCCTTAGTTTCCAATAGGACCCCGTTGCCATGGGGGGTAGGACAAAAGATGTCATGCAAGTTCTTTTCCATAAGCACGTATGACTATATTCGGAATACATCCTACATTACATTGATGAACTGGAGCTAGGTCTGTGTCACCCTATGTTATAATTGTTGCATGAGGAATCACATCCGACATAATTATCCATCATTGATCCATTGCCTATGATCTTTTCACATATTGATCTCTGCTTAGTTACTTTTTCGTTGCCACTGTTACAATCACTACAAAACCAATACTGCTACTTTTGCCATCATTACTGTTACTTCCATATTACTTTGCTAATAAACACTTTGCTGCAGATATTAAGTCTTTCAGGTGCGGTTGAATTGACAACTCAACTGTTAATACTTGAGAATATTCTTTGGCTCCCCTTGTGTCGAATCAATATTTTCTGGCGTCGTTGCTGGGGAGCATAGCTCTATTCTCTAAGTCACTTGGGATTTATATCTGCTGATCACTGTGAGGAACTTGAAATATGAAAAAACTAAGAGTTATCCCTCAACTACGAGGGGAGATAAAGGAACTGCCATCTAGCTCTGCACTTGATTCACCTTCTGTTTTGAGTAAACTTGTGACACCTACTCCTACTATTCATTTTGATATGTCGCATGTTATTGATGATGCCACTTCTGCTTTGCATGATACTTATGACGAAACTACTTCTATGCTTGATAATACTATGCCACTAGGTGAATTTCTTGATGAACAACTTGCTAGGGTTAGAGAGAATGAAATTATTGAAACTGATAATATTGATGAAAGTGATGATGAAGATTCTCCCCTTAGATATGAATTGCCTGTTGTGCCTCAGGGTTATGTTATGGATGAAGAAACTGCTAGAGACTTTTTAGCTTACAATGATAGATATGATCTTAAGAAATTATTAGCTAAGCTTAAAGAAAAATCTTTGAATGCTAGAATGAAATATGACCCTGCTTTTGCTACTTCACCTATCTGTATTTCCGATAAGGATTATGATTTCTCTGTCGATCCTGAGTTAATTACTTTGGTTGAGTCTGATCCTTTTTATGGCTATGAATCTGAAACTGTTGTGGCACATCTTACTAAATTAAATGATATAGCCACCTATTCACTAATGATGAGAAAACTCGCTATTACTTTATCCTTAAGTTGTTTCCGTTCTCATTAAAGGGTGATGCTAAAACATGGTTTAATTCTCTTGATCCTGGTTGTGTGCGTAGTCCCTAGGATATGATTTATTACTTCTCTGCTAATTATTTCCCTGCTCATAACAAACAAGTTGCCTTAAGTGAAATATATAATTTTGTGCAAATTGAAGAAGAGAGTCTCCCACAAGCTTGGGGGAGGCTTCTCCGATTACTTAATGCTTTGCCTGATCATCCTCTCAAAAAAAATGAAATACTTGATATCTTTTATAATGGACTAACTGAAGCTTCCAGAGACCACCTGGATAGTTGTGCTGGTTGTGTTTTCAGGGAAAGAACATTTGATCAAGATGAATTGCTATTGAATAATATGTTGACTAATGAAAATGATTGGACACTTCTTGAACCAACTCCTAAGCCAACTCCGAAGAAAAGGGGTATTCTACTTCTCAGTCCTGAAGATATGCAAGAGGCAAAGAAATATATGAAAGAAAAGGGTATTAAAGCTGAAGATGTTAAGAATTTACCACCTATTGAAGAAATACATGGTCTTGATAACCCGACACAGGTAGTGAAGGTAAATTCTCTCTATAGATTTGATGAAGGTGATATTCCTCGCTATAAGTCTGCTAGCCAATGCTTAGATGAGTTTGATAATTTTATTGTTAAACAAGAAAACTTCAATGCTTATGTTGGTAGTCAATTGGAACGTAATGCTTATATGATTGAACACTTGAGTGATTATATGTCTAGAGTTAAAGGTGAACTTAAACTTATTAGTAAACATGCTTCTATGGTTACCACTCAAGTAGAACAAGTACTTAAAGCTCAGAATGATTTGCTCAATGAATTCAATAATAAGAAAATGATAATGTTGTTAGAGTTGTGACTAGAGGGGGTAAAATGACTCAGGAACGTTTGTATCCTGAGGGCCACCCTAAGAAAATTGAGCAAGATTCTCAGAGAACTAATATTGATGCACCTAGTTCTTCTAAGAAGGAGAAAAAGAAAAATGATAGGACTTTGCATGCTTCTAGTGAACCTGTTGTAGACACACCTGAGAATCCCAATGATATTTCTATTTTCGATGCTAAAACACAATCTGGTGATGAACATGAACCTAGTGATAATGTTAATAATGATGTTCATGTTGATGCTCAACCTAGCAATAACAATGATGAAGAGATTGAACCTGTTGTTGATCTTGATAACCCACAATCAAAGAATCAACATTATGATAAGAGAGACTTCGTTGCTAGGAAGCACGGTAAAGAAAGAGAACCATGGGTTCAAAAACCCATGTCTTTTTCCTCCTAAACCATCCAAGAAAAACGATGATGAGGATTTTGAGCGCTTTGCTGAAATGATTAGACCTATCTTTTTGCGTATGCGTTTGACTGATATGCTTAAAATGAACCCTTATGCTAAGTACATGAAGGATATTGTTTCTAATAAAAGAAAGATACCGGAAGCTGAAATTTCCACCATGCTTGCTAATTACACTTTTAAAGGTGGAATACCATAGAAACTAGGAGATCCAGGAGTACCAACTATACCATGCTCCATTAAGAGAGACAATGTTAAAACTGCTTTATGTGATCTCGGAGCCGGTGTTAGTGTTATGCCTCTCTCTTTATATCGTAGACTTGATTTGAATAAGTTGACACCTACTGAAATATATTAGCAAATGGCTGATAAATCAACTGCTATACCTGTCGGTATTTGTGAGGATGTGCCTGTTGTGGTTGCAAACATTACTATTTTAACGGACTTTGTTATTCTTGATATTCCCGAGGACGATAGTATGTCTATTATTCTTGGTAGACCCTTTCGAAATACTGCAGGGGCTGTTATCGATTGCAACAAAGGCAATGTCACTTTTCATGTTAATGGTAATGAGCATACGGTACACTTTCCGAGGAAACAACCTCAAGTCCATAGTATCAATTCTGTTGGAAAATTTTCAACGATTATTATTGGAGGTTTTGAATTTCCTCTTCCTATTGTCAAGAGGAAATATGATATTCTTATTGTTGGGGATGTGCATATCCCCGTTGATGTAACCTAGTGTTATTCGAAAATTCTCCGGTTTCATGCGATTCAGAATGAGTTTGTTAACAAGACTTGATCAACCTTGTTAGTGGATTCCTTTTGATGAGCATGAGATGGATGAAGTTAGAAAACACAACTTTTTGTACCCTCTTTTTACTTTCTGTTATTTAGATTTAATAAAGAAAAAATAGTATTTTTTGTCTGTTTTCTGAATTATCCTTGCAATAAAAAATACCCTGAAAATAAAAGTTCTCCAAATGTCCCGAAAATGAAATATGATTTTTTGTAGAATATTTAAGAATTATTGGCACTGAGAACACACTAGAGGGGGCAACCACCTGGCCACGAGGGTGCAGGGCGCGCCCTACCCCCCTGGGCGTGCCCCTGCATCGTGGGCCCCTCGTGGCCCCCCTCCACTTATTCTTGCACCCACACACTCCTTCTTCCTCTAGAAAAAATCACCACAGAGCTCAAACCCGTGTTCTAGCTCGTTTTGCTGCCATTTTCGATCTCCTTGCTCAAAGCTCCATTCACAAAACTGTTTTGGGGGATTGTTTTTTGGTATGTGACTCCTCCAATGGTCCAATTAGTTTTTGTTCGAGTGCTTTATTTATTGCAAATTTTTGCTGCTTAGGTGACCCTGTTCTTGAGCTTGCATGTCAAATTTATTTGGTCCCAAGTAGTTATATTGCATGATATGGCCTCTAGGCACTTGTGGGAGTAGTTGCTATCAATCTTGTTGAGTTTGGTTCACTTTTATTTTTGAGTTACTAAAAATTTCAGAAATTTTTCAGAGGAAGAAATATGTTTAGGAAAATGTACCAAGGTGGTTCCTCAAGGAAGCAAGGACCCAGGCCCGCGATACGTGAGCCGGACTTGAACTACCAAGAGAATCTCAAGTGCGGCCTTGTGAATGGTCGTCAGAAAATTTTATGGTCCAAGCAGGAATTAAGGAGGAATTTGACGTGTATGTGTGTAATGCTGAACTTGAGGGCTTCATGTCAAGTAAGTGCCCCCAATATTATCACCTAACTGATTCCTTTGTGAGAAGGTTTAAATTTACATCATCACGCAATTCTCACACTATCCAATTTGATCTCTGTGATAAATCTTATACCATGGACTTAGAAGATTTTAATACTGCTTGTAAACTCCCGCAGTGGGGTAATGTTAATGAACCTCGCAAATCTGAATTTAAAGAATTTCTTGCTAGTATCATTGTGGGGGAATCTAGAGAAATAACACAAGCTACCATAGGGAGCATTCATTTTCCTGTCATACATTATTTTGCTCTCTTTATAGGTAGATGCATTAATGGTAAGGATGAGGCATGTCACATGTGTGTTCCCGATCTTAGTGTTCTCAAGAGTACTGTATTAGGAGATAAACAATACAACTTGGGGGCCATTGTTGCACGTAGGTTGCATCATAACAGTATTAGTGGAGATTTGTTCGGTGGAATTTATGAAACCCGCTTAGCTAATTTTCTTGAGGTACCCGTACATGAAAATGATATGGAGTTGCCTCCTGCTTATCTAGATTTTAATGCTATGATTCGCCACCAGTTTACTGAGAGGAATGAACAACCTCTCCAGTACCGACTAATCTTTGACAGGCATCGCACTGTCCATGTTACTCTCCCTGCTCCTACTTTCTTTAAGTTTCAGTCAAAAGGGAGATATGTTATAACCAGGGAGGAGGTGAACGAGTACGAGAGGAGGACGGAGGCAGCTCGCCTCCAGGCTGCAGCTCGTGAGGCAGTAGCAGTTGCATGTCAGTACGACCCCAGTTACAACTTCGGATATCCGCCAGGCCATCCATGGGCATAGACCAACTTAGGCCAAAAGCTTGGGGGAGTACGTATTTCTCACTGACATTACATTCATGTTCACACACTCATGCCAGTTGTCGGTGCTCATACTTTTTCATTGTATCATCCATGCTAGTTTATTTTCTTTTTAAGCTTTCTTCATGTGTGTTTGAAAAAACCTTAAGAAAAAACAAAAAAATAGTTGTAGCTTTTAGCTAAGTTTACTTTCCATGCCTGTAGTAGTAATAACTAAAAGAAAACCAAAAAATATTTCTCGTTATTCTTTTGTTTGTTGGGAGCTTTCCCGTGTAAATAATTTTATTGCTTTTCTTTGGGGGTCGAGAGGAGAAGACCATGATGAAAATGTTGAAGTGGCTCTTATATGCATTATTGTTGATCTAACTAAGAGCTCGTATTACCTTGTCCTCTTCCTTGTATTAAAAGCTTGTAGATTCCAGCTTAGTCCAATGCACGTGCACTATTATTATTATCCACATCGTTCGGTTGTGCAAGTGAAAGGCAATAGTGACGATATATGATGGACTGATTGAGATGAGAGAAGCTGGTATGAACTCGACCTCTCTTGTTTTTGTAAATATGATTAGTTCATCGTTCCTGATTCAGCCTATTATGAATGAAACATGTTTGCAATGACAATTAGAGATTATAGTTGCTCATGCCATGCTTAATTTTCTAGGAGTTTATAATGGTTTACCTTGCGTGCCAACATGCTATTAAAATGGTTGTGATGTGGTATGATAGGGTGGTATCCTCCTTTGAACGATTCGAGTGGCTTGACTTGGCACATGTTCACGCATGTAGTTGAAACAAAATCAACATAGCCTCCATGATATTTATGTTCATGGTGAATTATATCCTACTCATGCTTGCATTCAGTGTTGATTAATTTTAATGCATGTTCATGACTGTTGTCGCTCTCTAGCTGGTCGCTTCCCAGTCTCTTTCTAGCCTTCACTTGTACTAAGCGGGAATACTGCTTGTGCATCCAATCCCATAAACCCCAAAAGTTATTCCATATGAGTCCACCATGCCTTCCTATATGCGGTATCTACCTGCCGTTCCAAGTAAATTTGTATGTGCCAAACTCTAAACCTTCAAATGAAATTCTGTCTTGTATGCTCGAATAGCTCATGTATCAACTAGGGTTGTCTATATCTTCCATGCTAGGCGGGTTATTCTCAAGAGGAGTGGACTCCGCTCCTCACTCATGAGAAAATGGTTGGTAACCGGTATGCCCAGTCCCATGATTAAATCAAATCAAAATAATTGCAAACAAAACTCCCCCAGGATTATTGTTAGTTGGAGGCACCCGTTGTTTCGGACAAGCCATGGATTGATGTTTGTTGGTGGTAGGGGGAGTATAAACTTTACCATTCTGCTTGAGAACCGCCTATAATGTGTGTAGCATGGAAGATATCGAGATCGCTCGGTTGTTATGTTGACAATGAAAGTATACCGCTCAAAATTTTATTTATCTCTATTTCAAAACCGAGCTTTGGCACCTCTACAAATCCGTGCTTCCCTCTACGAAGGGCTTATCTATTTACTTTTATGTTGAGTCATCATCATCTTATTAAAAAGCACCAGTTGGAGAGCACCGTTGTCATTTGCATGCATTACTATTAGTTTACATTAAGTATGATTGTGACTGGATCTCTTTTACCATGAATTGCAATTTCCAGTCAGCCCTTGATCTTCAGAGGTGCTCTGCATTTATGTTTTGCGGTCTCAGAAAGGGCTAGCGAGATACCATCTTGTTATATCATATTATGATTGTTTTGAGAAAGTGTTGTCACCCGAGATTTACTATTGTTGCTCGCTAGTTGATTATGTCATTGATATGAGTAAACCGGAGACCCAAATGTTATTGTGAAATATGGTTAGTTCATAATCTTTGCTGAAAACTTGAATGTTGGTTTTACATATTTACAACAATAAGAGCAAACAGAGTTTGTAAAGGTTTTTCTTTATCACTTTCAGTTTATCAACTGAATTGCTTGAGGACAAGCAAAGGTTTAAGCTTGGGGGAGTTGATACATCTCCATCGTATCTACTTTTCCAAACACTTTTGCCCTTGTTTTGGACTCTAACTTGCATGGATTGAATGGAACTAACCCGGACTGACGCTGTTTTCAGCAGAATTGCCATGGTGTTATTTTTTGCAGAAATAAAAGTTCTCGGGATGACCTGAAAATCAACGGAGAATATTTTTGGAATATATAAAAAATATTGGCGAAAGAATCAAGGCCAGGGGGCCACACCCTGTCAACGAGGGTGGGGGCGTGCCTACACCCCCCCCCCCGGGCACGCCCCCTGCCTCGTGGGCCCCCTGGTGCTCAACCGACCTCAACTCCAACTCTATATATTCACGTTCGGGGAGAAAAAATCAGAGAAGGATTCATCACGTTTTACGATACGGAGCCACCGCCAAGCCCTAATCTCTCTCGGGAGGGCTGATCTGGAGTCCGTTCGGGGCTCCGGAGAGGGGAACCCGACGCCGTCATCATCATCAACCTTCCTCCATCACCAATCTCATGATGCTCACCGCCGTGCGTGAGTAATTCCATCGTAGGCTTGCTGGACGGTGATGGGTTGGATGATATTTATCATGTAATCGAGTTAGTTTTGTTAGGGTTTGATCCCTAGTATCCATTACGTTTCGAGATTGATGTTGCTATGACTTTGCTATGCTTAATGCTTGTCACTAGGGCCCGAGTGCCATGATTTCAGATCTGAACCTATTATGTTTTCATGAATATATATGAGTTCTTGATCCTATCTTGCAAGTCTATAGTCACCCATTATGTGTTATGATCCGTTAACCCCGAAGTGACAATAATCGGGATACTTACCGGTGATGACCGTAGTTTGAGGAGTTCATGTATTCACTAAGTGTTAATGCTTTGGTCCGGTACTCTATTAAAAGGAGGCCTTAATATCCCTTAGTTTCCAATAGGACCCCGCTGCCACGGGAGGGTAGGACAAAAGATGTCATGCAAGTTCTTTTCCATAAGCACGTATGACTATATTCGGAATACATGCCTACATTACATTGATGAACTGGAGCTAGTTCTGTGTCACCCTATGTTATAATTGTTGCATGAGGAATCACATCCGATATAGTTATCCATCACTGATCCATTGCCTATGAGCTTTTCACATATTGATCTTTGCTTAGTTACTTTTTCGTTGCCACTTTTATACTCACTACAAAACCAATACTGCTACTTTTGCCATCGTTACTGTTACTTCCATATTACTTTTCTACTAAACACTTTGCTACAGATATTAAGTCTTTCAGGTGCGCTTGAATTGACAACTCAACTGTTAATACTTGAGAATATTCTTTGGCTCCCCTTGTGTCGAATCAATAAATTTGGGTTGAATACTCTACCCTCGAAAACTGTTGCGATCCCCATACTTGTGGGTTATCAATTGTCTTTCAGATTTCGACATGGTTCGTAAGTTCGTGGTTTTCTTAATATGTAGCAATCACTGGATCTTGGTATTCATTGTTCCAAACAAGAACATAGTTTACTACCCGGATTCTCTCAAAGAGTCAATAAAGCCTCAGGATATGATGCATCTTCAGCAATTCATGGATAAGTATTGAATTCTATGATGTTGAAGATAATTTGCATTCATATTTGGTTAAAAACTTGAGTATGTGAAAGTTCACCTTCATTTGCAGTGTGTTGGCATTGTGGAAAAGTAAACCAGGGAACCTGTTCAAGAGGGAACTACCTCTGCAGCATGAGATCATTTCTCCACCAAGGCACTGAAATCTGTTATTTTTGGAAAATGCATCCAATAATTTGAAAATATCTTTTCTTACGCTAGTCAGATGTTCAAGTTTCTAAATAAACCTCTTTCTATTTCTGCCCAAAGAAGAAAAAAGTACATCTAACTGGTTAGATTGTTCCTAATAGGGAAATACATGACTAATTTTGTACAAAAAAATTCGGTCTCCTCAGCAACAAGTAGGGACCAACCTTTGTGGATACTATGTTTGCAGACACATGATCTCCATGTGCAAATCTGCTGATTGTTGTGAAGATGCTCGCGAATTAGTACCAGTAAGTCTATCTTAATTAATATCTTCTACTCCACTCATATGGCACATTCCAATCTTAAAAATCCTGCAGCTCATCTTTGAACCAAGGACCCCTAAACTGCTCCCCGCTGGTGAATTGCTGATGGTTAGGAGATTTATCAGCAACTTCTTCCTGAATCACTTCATCAAGCCCACTGATGATAATGAAGATTTCATCATGACTTCTCCTGAAACAATGTGTAAGAGTTAGCCGCAAAACATATACGCATCGATCCATTATTTTCCATGTGATGAGGTCTTCATATTTCGTACACTATGATTAATTATGTATTGCATATGTCGACAAATCATTGAAATTTAGCTACCATTTGTTCAATTGCATATTGTTGAGAATTCTGATGAATGTTCTTCATGTGGACACTATTTGTTCAAATGTGTATTGTGGCGAATTTGCTTTTTGCATGCCGATTCAAATGCGATATTTTTGCTTTAACCTAGCCATTGATGCGCACATGGTTCAACTAAATGAGTGTGTGTGATCCAGAACGGAGAGCACACGTCAATCGTAGCAGAACCATCGGTGATACACGGCAAATCACAGATGATTTGCAGCACGTCTACGTGTGCGTAGGGGCTCCCGAACCGTTTGTGATAGCACATTATCGCACACGAGAGCTTATGGTAAACCATGGCAAATGCAAAATGCAGTCCCACTCGTAAATTGTTCAGGAAACGTGTGTGTGATCCTGAACAGAAAGCACACGTCACTCATACCGCAATCGTCGGTGATACACAACAATTCGCAAACGATATGCAGCACTTGTATATGTGCAAAGGGGCTTCTGAGCCGTTTGTGATAGCACACTATCGCACAAGGTAATTGTTCAAGAAACATGTGCGATGGTGTTATGCATGGTAGACGATTTCCGGAGAATACGCGCGTGCGATGGGGCACATATCGCACACGGTTCCTACGATGGCCTGTGTGCATTAGATACTGTTTCGCAAACGGTCCAGTATGAAACACCGTTTGGTTTCACTGCATCATTAGAATGTTTGATCACCAATCCCAGACGTGTGCCAGAATGTGGTGTGTGTGATATGTTGCTGCATCGCATACAATTACATTTGGCAACGCGTTTGCATCATGACTCCCTATCCCCGACGATTTCTGGGTCGTGTGGGAAGGACCCCCCTATCGCACACACTAGCAAGGCGACAGTTTAAAATGTCATCACGGAAAGGGGTTAAAAACCATTTGTATAGCAGCTCGATGTACCAGTGATGGTCAATTACAATGTAGGGATAAACATGCTAACCCTTCAAATACACTTGGAGTGTATGCCAAGTGTCGGTGTCAAAACCAGCAGACCTCGGGTAGGGGGGCGAGCTATTAGATATAATTGATGGGTAACAAGAGGAAGAACACATGGCGTTTTACCCAGGTTCGGTCCCTCTCTATGGGGGCAAAGCCCTACGTCCTAGTCTTGCTTATATTATGGATATATCAAAGTACAAAGTTGGTCTACCTCGAGATCGTGAGTTATGGTATAAACCCTAGGGGTATGATGATGAATGTATGAATGGGTCCTCTACAAACTAAAACCTCTGGTTAATACAGGCACTAGGGGTATCTGGGGTTACAAATGGTTGGTTGCCATCTAAGGATTTACATGCCGAATCAAATCAGATATGCTTGAAGTACACGCCAAGTCTTCGGTCGCCACACATTGAACGTGTTGTAGGGTGAAACCCTAAGATGGATCTTTTCACGCTTGGAGGGGGGAAAGGGATGAACACCAAGAACACAAAGAGGAATTCACTCCAACAATTTCCAATCACATATCCACTAGAATAGCAAACACATAGATCCACAAGAATACAAGCACAACCAAAGGAAACAAGCACTAGGTAAACTTCTTCCCACTGCTAAGATATGAGGTCTTGATGATGACAATCTTCTCCAAGAGGAGGTCTTGAAATCCACAAGTGGATCCTCTCCTAAGAGGCCTTGATCTTCAATGGAGTGGTAGAAGGAGAAAAGCTCTCAAATATCTCACATATGTCTTTGCTAACCCTAAACATGACGCTAGGTACGGAATATATAGGCTTGGGGTGAAGTGGACAAAGTGGAGTCCCAACAGCCAAACTTAGCCAGCTATCCTATATGGCCCGTACCCACGGGGTAAGTTGGGTCCGTGTGCACACGGTTCCCATGCACATGGGGTGCTAGAGTGTGAGCTCCCTGTGTAGTCCGTGGGCACGGGGTCTCGGGGGCCCGTAGGCACGGGGTCACCTGGAACTTGCAGTCTTGCTCCTCTTGAACTCCTTCTCCTTCCTTATGGACTTGGGGTGCTTCTCCTTCTCCTTGGTGATGTTCCTCTTCATACCTAATGATACATAGTGCATTTTGGTGAGGTAGCAACCAAGTTCCACTCGTGTCCATATGCATGTCAAGTAGGAAGGAGTTCACCTCGGTTTCCATTGCTCGTGCTCTAGCTCTTGTCATGGGTCCACGTGGTGCTTGATGTGTTAGTGTAGAGTCCATGGGGATGATGGAATAATGCTCCGCATCATCTCCCCCCCCCCTTGGGAGATATCTGTCCATGGATCATGATCTTCATCGCCATGTGATGTAGGGTAGAACCCTAATCCGTCGATCTTTCACAAAAGGAGCGGATCCCACGAAGAACACGAAGAACACAAGGAGGGAAACGAGGGAAAACACAAGGGGAAACACAAGAGGAACACTCAAACTAACAAGAACAAGTCACACATGTGCTAGATCCTCGGATACATAAGGAAAGATACACGATCCACGGACAACTAAGGACGATACAAGGGTAACCGGTCTTCTTCGTGAGGAGGTCTTGAGTTCTTCTCCGCGAGGAGGTCTTGAATCCAAAGGGATCTTCTCCGAAGATGTTGTGGTCTCTCTCGAGGAGTAGATCCGATGTGGATGAGCAATGATCTATCTCTCAAATGAGCTACACCAATGCTAACCCTCAAATGGTGGAGGTGGAGGAGTATATATAGTCTAGGGCCACGAAGGGGTAAGTGAGGGAAAGAGATACATGGGCTCGGCCCGATACGTTGTGCACAGACAGGCGTCGGACGTCCGATGGGTACCGGACGTCCGGTGGCTCGCGAGGATTCGGTCGTCCGGTACTTGTCGGACGTCCGACGTTTTGGCTCGGGAAAGCCATCGTCGGATTTCCGAACGGGGCCGGTCGTCCGGGCGCTGGAGGATGTCGGACGTCCGGTCAGCATCGGTCGTCCGACCACTGTAGGTCTCGCTGGCTAGAACTTGGGCTGGCTGGTGAAGACTCCAAGCATCGGACGTCCGGTCCAGACCGGTCGTCCGGTGGCTGTAGATTTCTGGCAGCTTCTTCTCTTGGTCCTTGTACTTGGCATCCTTGCTAGCTCGTCCGTTGGATGTGGTGGCTCCGTGGCTTTCCTCTAAGTACCTGATCATGCATAGCACACACGTTGGAGGTAGTAGCCATGTCTCACATGTAGAAAGTGAAAGTTCAGAGAGGAGCGAGTTCACCTTGTGTCCAATGGTGTATGTTCGAGGTCTTGGCATATGTCCTCTTGGGGCTTGGAGAGTAGTCGGAGTGTACATGGGGATGAACGTGGGATGCTCCGCATCATCTCCCCCCCCCCCTTGGGGAAGATCCGACCTTGGATCATGATCCTCGTCACCATGGAAATGGTTGTCGTGGACGGACTTGTAGTTGGACGGAGTTGAAGGCATGGCTTAATCCAAGTACTCCAAGGTGTCTCCGGTATGTGGTACATGCATAATGAGAAAACACGAAGTGCACTTGGAAATACAATGGTTAGCGCACACAAAGTGTCCATCAAGTAAACACGTGTCCGTGCGACAATATTGATCATGACAAGGTGCATGAAGCTTATCCAAAATATATGGAAATGTATGCACAACATTCATGGGAGTAAAAGCAAGAATATGATCAATGCAACCATGGTGCAAAATGATGTCATAGTGAGATGGTTTATCAATAGCATGAATATGGTAATGGATGCTCAATGTGATGTGATCATGCAATTGATGGTAGGCAATAAGATCATGATGTATGAATATGCCATCAAGAAAGATCACAACAAATTTGCTAAGGAAATGCACAAGCTCATATATCATGGATGACATGGGAATACAAGATGCAACAAGGCAATCATAATGGGAGTCAATCCATGCATAAGATGCAAATTTGTCATGAGTGTAAGATGTCCAATGAGCATGAAAAGTGTGAGTACAATCAACAAATATGGAGGTGTTGGTGTACCAATGCTCGATGTCGTGGCATGAGTGGAGGTTCGAAGGTGCATCCAATAAGTCCGAGCGCTCCTCAATGTGAAGGTCCATAGAGCCAATCTTCAATGTCGGTCCTCCATCCAATAGGTGCAACATGTAGACAAGAAGAAGGAAACAACAATGAAAGAATGACCCATCCAATATGCGTATTTGAGGATGGCTCAAAGGGAAGGAGGTCACCTTTAGGAGATTGTCACAAAAGTTGGTGTTGCGCATCGTGTATGCCTTCGCATGACCAAGCTGTCGCATAACGGCACCGCCTTGTGAATCCTTCAAAATGAAAGAACATGACAAACACTCGGACAAAGAAATGAGGTTAGCTGAAGTGCAAAACCTACCATTCATGTGGTAAGATACCCAACAAGTGTATGCATCATGTTCATCACAAGAAAGGACAAGGGAGCATTTCATAGTATGGAGGCATATGATGTGAGAACAACCAAATGCACTAGGCTCAATTAAACAAGCATGCATCACAAGTAAGATGTCCAAGTCTCCATGATCAATAAGCATAGATGCAACAATTGGAGGCAAGAGACAATGATCAAGACAAATCAAGTGATAGGCATGAACATATATGTCATCAACCCAAGAAAGAAAGTAAGAATGGAACATGGGTGATGCGACAAAGCAAGCAATCATGTGAATCAAGGCAAGCAAGCTAGTAGTGCGAAGTTGCAACGTACTAGAAGGAATCATGTCAAGTATGTCTTGTGTGCAAACAGTGTGTATGAATAATTTACATGACATAGCACAAACATGAAATGAGGATATGAGCAAAATAGGATCAATAGCATGAGGCACGTGATAAACATGGCAATAGCAACAAGGATCTCCACCAAGCATGCAAATACACATAGTAGTAGCATAATGGTGAAGCATGGGTAGATGCACGCAAGGGTCACAATTGCATGGAAAAGGCATAGAAGTAAGCATAGCATGCAAAGTGAACACGGTAAAATGAGAATGAAGTGACAAGCGGTATATAGCCCATAGCCGTTGAGAGCCAAGTGAGAGAGATGCGCGTAGTTGTTGCGCGAAGAGAGCGGTGGGAAGGATAGTTCACGGGATCCCAAGTCATCTTTGCTCTCAAGAGCTTGTTTCGTCAACTCTTGGGATTGAGAGGTTGACGAGTATACCTGAGTACCTACACAAAACAAAGGAAAAAGTAAAATTGTGTGTGTGTGGTAGATATACACATCATCCATCATGATGTGCATGTGCAAGTGTTGGTTAGCTAGCACAAAATATCCAATGCTCAAACAAATGAGATGCGTGATATAGAAACATGTCATCCATCATGAGAGGTTTGCTGTTATGTATAGCATAATGGAGACTCAAATTGTGTAATGCATCATGGGAAATATCTAGAGCATTGTGAGGAATGGTATGCATATGGTGCACACAAGGATGTAATCATGCGATACACATAATTTTCATGGCAAGGCATATGAGATGAATTGTGCAAATAATGTAAAGGAAGCATAGCAATATCATCACATGAAAAACAAAAGCCAATGACCATCATCTTGTCATATATGCCATAAGTGCAAATGAGATTTATTGTAATGGGGCATGCATAGCTACTATGTTGAGATTGAAATGATGCAATATGGGATATCTCACTCATAGCATATGACAAGGTTAATGGATTGTCAAACATGATGTGACCAAAAGAATTTTCACATGATATCCTATGGAGCATAGCATCACAACTAGGCAACTCGACATGCTCGTCATCATAAATAGGTAAGTCATGACATGAGGAAGTCGCACTAGCATGAAGCATGGGAATAGGTGTGTCAACATCATGCAAGCAATCATTGGTAAAATAGTCCACTAGTGGGACAAGAGAAGCACCATCAGCTATGTTACCTTTGGAGCATCGCTCATGTGTTGTAGGTGAGGTGTCGAAGACCGAGTCGTGGTCATCTTCATCTTGATGGAACCATGTGGGGGTGCATCTTCTTCCATCATGGCCATCGTTGTCTCCATTGGAGGTATGGACTCTTCGAGGATAGGCATGTCGTCATGTAGGAGACCTATCACCAAAGAAGAAAACACACTCGGAGTAGAGGTTAAGTCATTAGGAATCATAGTGGCCTCACGTGTCGTGTCAACTACCTCACTCACTAAGTGTGGTGGCCCACTCACTTCCTCTTGGATGCTCTCAAGTGTGGGGCTAGTGGTGGTCACACTCATCCTCTCATAGGAAATGCACTCAATGTCACAAATGGTGGAGTCACTCATATCACTCATGGTGGGGTGGCTCTCCTCACATGGGAATTGGGGCATCTCTTTATATGTGGGTGTCGGAGAGATGTTGGTGCAAATGTCTCCATGCTCAATCATGTCGTGGTCGTAGCCATGGATGAAGGCCAAAGATTGCACATCATCACTCTCCTCTAAGACCGAAGATAAGGTATCATGTGCGGTCTCGTAGCTTGACTCGGAGTATGAGTCCAATATGGGCGCCATCTACATGTTGTTGAAGCAGTTCGTGCTCGTCGCCGTGGTCAAAGGGGATGGCCCTTGCTCGACCTTCTTGTCGCCGTCTTGTTGTAGGAGGCCCATATGATGTGGCACCTCGTAGCTCGTCTCCATGACCGAAGGGAATGTCCCATGCTCGGCCATCTTCCTTGGGGGGCTTCCGAAGATGGAAGTGTCGCCCTCGCTCGTAGGGGGTTGCCTTGTACTTGAAGATGTCGATGTAGGCGAACTCATGGGAAGTAGGCAAAGATGCCGTATGTCCGAAGGCGGAGATGCCTTGAGAACACTTGGCGAAGATGCCGAAGTGGTGGTGGTAGTAGCCGTAGCGTGCTCTTGGTGGTGCTTGTCTCGCGATCTTCTCTTGTGCTCTTAAGGCTTGGCCTTGGCGTGAAGTAGAGCTTGTTGGTACTTGTACATTTGCGCTAGGCGAGCATCTTCATGATGATGGTGTCATTGTCGCACTTTAGCTCGTAGATGTCGTGTGTCGCCATCGTGCACATGATGCTTGGAGGTGACTTGCCCTTCATGACGATGTTGACGATGGTCGCCATGGAGATGTGGACATGGACGACTTGCGCTTGCGTCGGTTGGGCGCTCCGAAGATGATTGACTTTCTCGCCGCCGCCTTGAGGATGATTAAGGGGAAGAACGTTTGGCCAACAAAGTCCGAATCTTCTCCATCCTTGCATCCTGCTCCTCCTTTTGTGCGGAAAGCTTGTTGTCGATGTAGTCCCTTTTCCTCGCTTCCGAGTGGCGAATGTTAATGGAGAGGTTCTCGATGCGCTCTCTCAATCTTGATTGTGCACCTTGGATTTGTCGTTGTAGATCAAAGATTGACGCTTTGGTGATGAAGTTATTCATGTCGTCGTTGTTGTGGAAGACCGGAGATGAAATGCCTTGCCTATACATCACTCCAAGAGAAAAATGTGAGTGGTAGAAAGAGAAGAACGAATACCAAATGTACCTTGACCGAAGTTGAAAGTGGATCAATGATCACTCCACTGTGGACAAGGAAATAGCACAATTGGTACCAATTCTTGTCGGTTTCTCACACCTACACAAATAAGGCTAATGGTGGAGCTCGGTGAGGATAGTGGCACAAAAATTTGATGTGAAATGTTAGAAAGAGTCAATAATGTTGAAAGAGATTCACAAATTTGCAAGTGAAACAAGTAGACCAATAGCTATATGTGGCACACGGAAACAAACACACGGATAGATAAATGGGGTCGTGCAACCAAGGAATGAGCTCAAAATGTGGAATCCACGGAAAACGCTCGTGCTGCACAACTCAAGAGGGACGCTAGCACGATTTCTCTATAGGCGGATACGACACTTGTGCACAACCTATAATATGTAAAATGTATGAACTTTCTATCCCAAGTATGTATGTATGTATGTATGTATGTATGTATGTATGTATGTATGTATGTATGTATGTATGTATGTATGTATGTATGTATGTATGTATGGCTCCCGGTGTTATGATCCAAGATGATCTTATATGCAATGTCGTATGATTCTATGGCACTTACTTACAAGCTCTTTGCTCACTCTTTTTCTTTACTTAAAAGCTTATTCTTTTTTTTGTATGGCCACTTTGCGAAATGCACAAACCAAGATAGTAATTGTGTATATGCGGGAACAAACTTGAGGCACAAGAGATTATATGATGATACCAATATGATATGGTATGTATGCAATGTATGGTGTAGATCACTAATGTGCACAAGTAACGTTGCCGGCAATACTCAAATGGCTAATCTCGATAGGCAAGTAACGCAAAAAGGGCTAGGGGTTATCAATGCAATGGCAAGGGAATATACAATGGAGGGATACCGCGATACCAAGATGATATGGAGGTTACCGTCCTTGGCGATGATGAGTGGCGGTGATCTTGATGGAGATACCAAGATGATAGAGACTCGTCCCTAAGTAGTTGAAACACCTTAGGAAACGGAAAAACCGCAAACTCAAAATCTCAAATGACAAATGGTGGTAGCGGAAGCTCAATGGGATTGTGGAAATGGAGGGTATGGTGGTGGACTATACACAGGTGTCGGAGTTGAAAGCACGGTCCCTAAGTATCTGAAACACCTTAGGAGACACAACTCACAACACAAACAAAATTGGGTTAAGTTGGGGTGGCGGAAGTGTATGGTGGGCAAGCCTATGCGGAAGTTATGGTGGTGGTGGTGGTTGATGAACAAGCAACCATCCCTAAGTAGCCTAGACACCTTAGGAGACTCAAATCACTCCTCAAGCAACCACTAATGCGATGGGGATCAATATTGGTTAGGTTGCGGAAGTCGGTGGTGGAGTAGCGGATGATGTGGTGGAAGCCCTAGGCAAAGATGCCAAAATTGTCAAACTTTGATGGAGTCAAAAGATGTTGGTGGTATTTTGTGGGAAGGGGGTGTCAAGAGCTTTTCAACGAGCTAAAGAACGCGAAAATCAGACTCCGGATGAATTAGTTATGGCCGAAACAAAATTTGAGCGAAATCAGTTTTTATAGGTTACGAACATCCGGACAAGGTCGGATGTCCGGGGGCCGGACGTCCAGGCGGGCTCGGAAATCCGTAAATTCGGCTCGGGTTAGGGGTTTCGGACGTCCGGTCGTTCCAGGGGCTCCGGACGTCCGTGAAAGGCCGGTCGTCCAGTGGGTCGGGGTCAACACGAGATGCGAGTTTCGGGACGCGATTTTGGGCGGAAAATGGGGATTTGGGGGTCAACATTGATGAGATTTCATAGATGGAAAGTGGGGAAAATTTGGGAGATGCTAGATCAACTTGAAACCAAGCAAATCCATGGATCAAATCCAACAAAACTTCGTCAAACCAACAAATCACAAAAAAAAATTGGGGCTATTTTTGGTGGGGATTTTCGAAATTGGGGAAGAACACAACAAAATCAAGCTAGAAAACAACGAGGGGAGGCTCTGAAATCATGATCAACGTGGCTCATGATACCAAGATGATGTAGGGTAGAACCTTAATCGGTTGATCTTTCACGAAAGGAGTGGATCCCGCGATGAACACGAAGAACACGAGGAGGGAAACGAGGGAAAACACAAGGGGAAACACAAGAGGACCACTCAAACTAAAAAGAACAAGTCACACATGTGCTAGATCCTCGGATACATAAGGAAAGATACACGATCCACGGACAACTAAGGATGATACAAGGGTAGCCGGTCTTCTCCATGAGGAGGTCTTGAGTTCTTCTCCGCGAGGAGGTCTTGAATCCAAAGGGATCTTCTCCGAAGAGGTGATATGTTCATTTTGCATCATGCTTTTATATCGATATTTATTGCATTATGGGCTGTTATTTCACATTATGTCACAATACTTATGACTATTCTCTCTTATTTTACAAGGTTTACATAAGGAGGGAGAACGTCGGCGGCTGGAATTCTGGGCTGGAAAAGGAGCAAACATTAGAGACCTATTCTGCACAACTCCAAAAGTCCTGAAACTCCACGGAATACCTTATAATAAATAATGAAAAATCCTCGCCAAAGATGAAGACCAGGGGGCCCACGCCCTGTCCACGAGGGTGCCCCCCCTAGGGAGCGCCCCCTACCTCGTGGGCCCCCTGGTGGCTCTTCGATGACCATCTTCTGCTATATGAAGTCTTTCGTCGAGAAAAAAACCAGAAGCAGCCTTTCGGGACAAAACTCCGCCGCCACGAGGCGGAACCAATCTAGGGCTCCGGCAGAGCTGTTCTACCGGGGAAACTTCTCTCCCGGAGGGGGAAATCATCGCCATCGTCATCACCAATGCTCCTCTCATCGGAAGAGGGCAATCTCCATCAACATCTTCATCAACACCATCTCATCTCAAAACCCTAGTTCATCTCTTGTATCCAATTCTTGTCTCCAAGTCCGGGATTGGTGCTAGTAGGTTGCTAGTAGTGTTAATTACTCCTTGTAGTTGATGCTGGTTGGTTTAATTGGTGGAAGATCATATGTTCAGATCCTTTATGCATATTATTACCCCTCTGATTATGAACATGAATATGCTTTGTGAGTAGTTATGTTTGTTCCTGAGGACAAGGGAGAAGTCTTGCTATTAGTAGTCATGTGAATTTGGTATTCGTTCGATATTTTAATGAGATGTATGTTGTCTAGCCTCTAGTGGTGTTATGTGAACGTCGACTACATAACACTTCACCATTATTTGGGCCTAGAGGAAGGCATTGGTAATTAATAAGTAGATGATGGGTTGCTAAAGTGACAGAAGCTTAAACCCTAGTTTATGTGTTGCTTCGTAAGGGGCTGATTTGGATCCATATGTTTCATGCTATGGTTAGGTTTACCTTAATACTTTTGTTGTAGTTGCGGATGCTTGCAATAGAGGTTAATCCTAAGTGGGATGCTTGTTCAAGCAAGAACAGCACCCAAGCACCGGTCCACCCACATGTCAAATTATCAAAGTACTGAACGCGAATCATATGAACGTGATGAAAACTAGCTTGACGATATTCCCATGTGTCCTCGGGAGTGCTTTTCTGTATATAAGAGTTTGTCCAGGCTTGTCCTTTGTTACAAAAAGGATTGGGCCACCTTGTTGCACTTTATTTACTTTTGTTACTTGTTGCTCGTTACAAATTATCTTATCACAAAACTATCCGTTACACTTATTTCAGTACTTGTAGAGAATACCTTGCTGAAACCGCTTATCATTTCCTTCTGCTCCTCGTTGGGTTCGACACCCTTACTTATCGAAAGGACTACGATAGATCCCCTATACTTGTGGGTCATCAAGACTCTTTTCTGGCACCGTTGCCGAGGAGTGAAGCGCCTTTGGTAGGTGGAATTTGGTAAGGAAAAATTTATATAGTGTGCTGAAATTTACCGTCACTTGTTACTATGGTAAGTAATCCTATGAGGGGCTTGTTCGGGGTATCTTCACCCCGACCAGTAGAGCAAAGAGTTGCTCCTCAACCTACTGAACCTATTGAAAATGAAATTCCTTATGAGTATCCTTCGGGTATGATAGAAAAACTGCTAGCTAATCCTTTTACAGGAGATGGAACAAAGCATCCTGATGAACACCTAATATATGTGGATGAAGTTTGTGGATTATTTAAGCTTGCAGGTATACCCGATGATGTTGCTAAGAAGAAGGTCTTCCCTTTATCTTTGAAGGGAGACGCATTGACATGGTATAGGCTATGTGATGATACGAGATCATGGAACTATAGAAGATTGAAATTGGAATTTCATCAAAAGTATTACCCTATGCATATTGTTCATCGTGACCCCAATTATATATATAATTTTTGGCCTCGCAAAGGATAAAGCATTGCTCAAGCTTGGGGGAGTCTTAAATCAATGTTATATTCATGCCCCAATCATGAGCTCCCAAGAGAAACAAGTCTTCAAAAAAATTATGCTCGGCTTTCTGAAAATAATCGCACCATGCTCGATACTTCTTGTGCTGGCTCTTTTATGATGAAGACTATTGGATTTAGATGGGATTTATTGGATAGAATTAAACACAACTCTGAAGATTGGGATCTCAACAAAGGTAAGGAGTCAGGTATGACACCTAAGTTTGATTGTGTTAAATCTTTTATGGATACCTATATTTTCCGTAAGTTTAGCACTAAATATGGACTTGATTGTGAGATAGTAGCTTCTTTCTGTGAATCTTTTGCTAATTATGTTGATCTCCCTAAGGAGAAGTGGTTTAAATATCATCCTCCCATAGAAGTAAAAGTAGCTGCACCTATTAAAGTTGAAGAAAAGACTATCACTTATAAAGATCCTATTGTTCCTACTTCTTATGTTGAGAAACCACCTTTCCCTTTTAGAATAAAGGATCATGCTAAAGCTTCAGCTTTGGTTCGTAAAAGCAATATTAAGACATATACACCTCCTGAGCAAGTTAAAGTAGAACCTAATATTTCTATTGTTAAAGATCTCTTGTCTGATAATATTGATGGGCATGTTATTCAGTTCTACGGTGAAACTGCTAGAATTGCTAAACCTTGTGCTAAAGATAAAAATAGACCTGTGGTAGGCGTGCCTATTATTTCTGTTAAAATAGGAGAACATTGTTATCATGGCTTATGTGATATGGGTGCTAGTGCTAGTGCAATACCTATTGACTTATACAAAGAAATTATGCATGACATTGCACCTGTTGAGTTAGAAGAAATTGATGTCACTATTAAACTTGCTAATAGATACTATTTCACCAATGGGAATTGTTAGAGATGTTGAAGTCTTGTGTGGGAAAACTAAATATCCTGCTGATTTTCTTGTTCTTGGTTCCCCACAAGATAGCTTTTGTCCCATTATATTTGGTAGACCCTTCTTGAACACTGTTAATGCTAAGATAGACTGCGAAAAGAATGTTGTTACTGTTGGCTTGGATGATCTGACTCATGAATTTAATTTCTCTAAATTTAGTAAACAACATCGTGAAGAAGAATTGCCTAGTAAGGATGAAATTATTGGTCTTGCTTCTATTGCCATACCTCCTAGTGATCCTTTAGAACAATATTTGCTAGACCATGAGAATGATATGTTTATGAATGAAAGAAGGGAAATTGATGAAGTATTCTTTAAACAGGAACCTGTTCTGAAACACAATTTTCCTGTTGAAATCCTAGGGGATCCCCCTCCACCTAAGGGTGATCCTGTGTTTGAGCTTAAACCGTTGCCTGATAATCTTAAATATGCTTATCTTGATGAAAAGAAGATATATCCTGTTATTATTAGTGCTAACCTTTCAGAGCATGAGGAAGAAAGATTATTGAAAACTCTGAAGAAGCACCATGCTACTATTGGATATACTCTTGATGATCTTAAGGGCATTAGTCCCACTCTATGTCAACATAAAATAAATTTGGAAGCAGATGCCAAACCAGTTCGTGATCCTCAACGACGTCTGAATCCTAAAATGAAAGAAGTGGTAAGAAAAGAAATACTAAAGCTTCTCGAGGCAGGTATAATTTATCCCGTTGCTGATAGTCAGTGGGTAAGTCATGTTCATTGTGTCCCTAAGAAGGGAGGTATTACTGTTGTTCCTAATGATAAAGATGAATTGATTCCACAAAGAATTATTACAGGTTATAGGATGGTAATTGATTTCCGCAAATTAAATAAGGCTACTAAGAAAGATCATTACCCCTTACCTTTTATCGATCAAATGCTAGAAAGATTATGCAAACATACACATTACTGCTTTCTAGATGGTTATTCTGGTTTCTCTCAAATACCTGTGTCGGCTAAAGATCAATCAAAGACTACTTTTACATGCCCTTTGGTACTTTTGCTTATAGACGTATGCCTTTTGGTTTATGTAATGCACCTGCTACCTTACAAAGATGCATGATGGCTATATTCTCTAACTTTTGTGAAAAGATTTGTGAGGTTTTCATGGATGACTTTTCCGTCTATGGATCTTCTTTTGATGATTGCTTGAGCAATCTTGATCGAGTTTTGCAGAGATGTGAAGAAACTAATCTTGTCTTGAATTGGGAAAAGTACCACTTTATGGTTAATGAGGGTATTGTCTTGGAGCATAAAGTTTCTGAAAGAGGTATTGAAGTTGATAAAGCCAAGGTTGATGCTATTGAAAAGATGCCATGTCCCAAGGACATCAAAGGTATAAGAAGTTTCCTTCGTCACGCCGGATTTTATAGGAGGTTCATTAAGGACTTCTCAAAAATTTCTCGGCCTCTGACTAATTTATTACAAAAAGATATACCATTTGTCTTTGATGATGATTGTGTAGAAGCATTTGAAATACTTAAGAAAGCATTAGTCTCTACACCTATTGTTCAGCCACCTGATTGGAATTTACCCTTTGAAATTATGTGTGATGCTAGCGATTATGCTGTAGGTGTTGTTCTAGGGAAAAGAGTTGATAAGAAATTAAATGTTATCCATTATGCTAGTAAGACTCTAGACAATGCTCAAAGAAATTATGCTACTACTGAAAAAGAACTTTTAGCAGTTGTATTTGCTTGTGATAAGTCCAGACCTTATATTGTTGATTCTAAAGTAACTATTCACATTGATCATGCTGTTATTAAATATCTTATGGAAAAGAAAGATGCTAAACCTAGACTTATTAGATGGGTTCTCTTACTACAAGAATTTGATTTGCATATTGTTGATAGAAAAGGAGCTGAGAACCCCATTGCAGACAACTTGTCTAGGTTAGAGAATGTTCTTGATGACCCACTACCTATTGATGATAGCTTTCCTAATGAACAAATAAATGTCATAAGTACTTCTCGTAGTACTCCTTGGTATGCTGATTATGCTAATTACATTGTTGCTAAATTTATACCACCTAGCTTCACATACCAACAAAAGAAAAAGTTCTTCTATGATTTGAGACATTACTTTTGGGATGACCCACATATTTATAAAGAAGGAGTAGATGGTGTTATTAGACATTGTGTACCTGAGCATGAACAGGAACAGATCCTACGCAAGTGCCACTCCGAAACTTATGGAGGACACCACGCGGGAGATAGAACTGCACATAAGGTATTGCAATCCGGTTTTTATTGCCCTACTCTCTTCAAGGATGACCGTAAGTTTGTCCTATCTTGTGATGAATGTCAAAGAATTGGTAATATTAGTAGACGTCAAGAAATGCCTATGAATTATTCACTTGTTATTGAACCATTTGATGTTTGGGGCTTTGATTATCTGGGACCTTTTCCTGCCTCTAATGGATATACACATATTTTAGTTGATGTTGATTACGTTACTAAGTGGGTAGAAGATATTCCAACTAGTAGTGCTGATCATAACACTTCTATTAAAATGCTTAAAGAAGTTATTTTTCCGAGGTTTGGAGTCCCTAGATATTTAATGACTAATGGTGGTTCACATTTTATTCAAGGTGCTTTCCATAAAATGCTTGCTAAATATGACGTCAATCATAGAATTGCATCTCTGTATCACCCACAGTCTAGTGGTCAAGTAGAATTGAGTAATAGAGAACTCAAATTAATTTTGCAAAAGACTGTCAATAGGTCTAGAAAGAATTGGTCCAAGAAACTTGATGATGCATTATGGGCCTATAGAACTGCATATAAAAATCCTATGGGTATGTC
The DNA here is from genome assembly GCF_056163025.1 of Triticum urartu. NCBI lineage: Eukaryota > Viridiplantae > Streptophyta > Magnoliopsida > Poales > Poaceae > Triticum > Triticum urartu. The sequence continues at coordinate 266,868,554 of NC_141878.1, read as the reverse complement.
TCCGTATAAAATGGTATATGGAAAAGCATGTCACTTACCTCTCGAACTAGAACATAAGGCATATTGGGCTATTAAAGAGCTCAACTATGATTTCAAACTTGACGGTGAAAAGAGGTTATTTGATATTAGCTCACTTGATGAATGGAGAACCCAAGCTTATGAAAATGCCAAGTTGTTTAAAGAAAAGGTTAAAAGATGGCATGACAAAAGGATACAAAAGCGTGAGTTTAATGTAGGTGATTATGTGTTGCTATACAACTCTCATTTAAGATTTTTTGCAGGGAAACTTCTCTCTAAATGGGAAGGCCCCTATGTTATCGAGGAGGGCTATCGTTCCGGTGCCATAAAAATCAACAACTTCGAAGGCACAGATCCGAAGGTGGTAAACGGTCAAAGAATCAAACATTATATCTCAGGTAATCCCATAAATGTTGAAACCAATATTATTGAAACCGTAACCCCGGAAGAATACACAAGGGACACTTTCCAGAACGTTTCAGACTCCGAAAAGGAATAGGTATGTGGTACGGTAAGTAAACCGACTCCAAAACAATTTTTAAGGAAATATTTCTCCGTTTTGGAATATTTAGAAAAATAGAAAATTAAGTAGCAGTCCAGGAAGGACACGAGGGTGGAGGGCGCGCCCTACCCCCTGGGCGCGCCCCCTACCTCATGAGCAACTCGTGTGCCTTCCGGACTCCGTTTTCTTGCACGATACGTATTTTGGTCGGTAAAAATTCACTATATATTCTCCCGAAGGTTTTGACTCCTGTATCATGCAATTATCCTCTGTTTTTGTTTCGAGTTGTCCCGCTGCAGATAGATCAGCATGTCTTCCCAGGATTTGGAAGGAGAAATCTATGTGGATGATTACTTAGCTAATCCTAAGGTCTATGGAGATGTGGAGCACGATGGTTGAACCACGGAGGAAGAAGAGGACTATGAACCCAATAGGAAGGAGGAGACGAGCTCAGATGAAGACGAAGCCCCATTACCTCAACCTGGGGATATGCACGTGGAGTTAAAAAAGTCAAGTCTCCCTGATAGGGTAAAGAAACCAAAATTCAAGTTTATCCCTTTTCGTCTCTTGCAGAAAAATAAGCAGGACCTATGCAAAAAGATATTAACCCTGGAGTGGGAGATTTATGATCTAAGGGATCAAAATGCCGTCGTCAAGTGTAAATTAAGGGAGAAGTCCATGCCATCAACTAAGTCAACAATACCTCCACCTTCTTCACCAACCAAGGAGATATAATCACATGAGTATGGGCACTCCCCTTGGCAACTGCCAAGCTTGGGGGAGGTGCCCCGGTACCGTATCACAATCACAACTCCTATCTTTACCGGTTTCCTTAGTTCGATCCTATTAGTAGTATTTTGATCTAGTAGAATAAAGTTTATGGCATGGTGTGGTTTTGAGTTTTGCCTTATGATCTTTCTATGTAATCGAGTCCGTGAGCTATATAATAAAGATTAGTGTTGAGTCAAGGGCTTGATTTTCTTGCTATGATCTTGGGTGAATAAAAGAAAAGAGAAAAAGAATAAAAAGAAACAAAAGTTCATATTGATCTTATTGATAGTAATGACTTCACATAGAAAGAGTGACGATTAAACGTTGTTGGGAGTTGGCAGACATAGCTTTGGTCATCGTTGTAATTAATAGGAAGTAATAAGGAAATAGAGGTTTCACATATAAATACACTATTACTGACATCTTTTATGATTGGAAGCACTCATCAAAATATGACATGCTAAAGAGTTGATGTTGGACAAGGAAGACAACGTAATGGGTTATGTTTTCTTATATCTGAGATAAAGTATGTTGTCATGGATCATCCAACATGTTGAGCTTGCCTTTCCCCCTCATGCTAGCCAAATTCTCAGCACCAAGTAGAGATACTACTTGTGCTTCCAAATACCCTTAAACTAGTTTTGCCATGAGAGTCCACCATATCTACCTATGGATTGAATAAGATCCTTCAAGTAAGTTGTCGTCGGTGAAAATCAATAAAAATTGCTCTAAATATGTATGATTAGTCTGGGAAAAATAAGCTTTATACGATCTTGTGATGTGGAAATAATAAAAGCAACGGACTGCATAATAAAGGTTCATATCACAAGGGGAAATATAAAGTGACGATCTTTCGCATTAAGATTTTGTGCATCCAACCATAAAAGCGCATGGCAACCTCTGCTTCCCTCTGCGAAGGGCCTATCTTTTATTATTATCTTCTACCTTATGCAAGAGTCATGGTGATCTTCACCTTTCCTTTTTCATTTTATCCTTTGGCAAGCCCGGCATGTTGGAAAGAACCTGATATATATATATATATATATATATATATATATATAAAATTGGATGTAGGGGGCATGAGTTATTATTGTTGACATTACCCTCGAGGTAAAAGGTTGTGGGGCCGAAACTATAAGCCCCTATCTTTCTCTGTGTCCGATTAAATCTCCGTAATCACAAGTATTGCGTGAGCGTTAGCAGTTATGAAGGACTAGATGATAGTTGAGTATGTGGACTTGTTTTTTAGCTCTGACATAGACTTTTTCTGATGTTATGATAAATTGCAATTGCTTCAATGACTGAGGTTATAGTTTGTTGGTTCTTAATAAGGTTTCTGATTCATACTTTTGCATTGTGAATAGATCATCACTTGAACATAAGTAATCATATGACAATATCTGTATATCTTGCTGTTATGAGAATAATCATGATGCATGCATGTCCGTATTTTATTTTTATCGACGCCTCTACCTCTAAACATGGGGACATATTTATTGTTATCGGCTTTCGCTTGAGGACAAGCGAGGTCTAAGCTTGGGGGAGTTGATACGTCCATTTTGCATCATGCTTTTATATCGATATTTATTGCATTATGGAATGTTATTTCACATTATGTCACAATACTTATGGCTATTCTCTCTTATTTTACAAGGTTTACATAAGGAGGGAGAATGCCGGCAGCTGGAATTCTGGGTTGGAAAAGGAGCAAATATTAGAGACCTATTCTGCACAACTCCGAAAGTCCTGAAACTCCACGGAATACCTTATAATAAATAATGAAAAATCCTCGCCAAAGATGAAGACCAGGGGGCCCATGCCCTGTCCACGAGGATGGGGGGCGCCCCCCCCCCTAGGGCGCCCCCCTACCTCGTGGGCCCCCTGGTGGCTCTCCGATGACCATCTTCTGCTATATGAAGTCTTTCGTCGAGAAAAAACCAGAAGCAACCTTTCGGGACAAAACTCCGCCGCCACGAGGTGGAACCTTGGCGGAACCAATCTAGGGCTCCGGCAGAGCTGTTCTGCCGGGGAAACTTCTCTCCTGGAGGGGGAAATCATCGCCATCGTCATCACCAACGCTCCTCTCATCGGGAGAGGGCAATCTCCATCAACATCTTCATCAGCACCATCTCATCTCAAAACCATAGTTCATCTTGTATCCAATTCTTGTCCCCAAGTCCGGGATTGGTGCTAATAGGTTGCTAGTAGTGTTAATTACTCCTTGTAGTTGATGCTAGTTGGTTTAATTGGTGGAAGATCATATGTTCAGATCCTTTATGCATATTATTACCCCTCTGATTATGAACATGAATATTCTTTGTGAGTAGTTACGTTTGTTCCTGAGGACAAGGGAGAAGTCTTGCTATTAGTAGTCATGTGAATTTGGTATTCGTTCGATATTTTGATGAGATGTATGTTGTCTAGCCTCTAGTGGTGTTATGTGAACATCGACTACATAATACTTCACCATTATTTGGGCCTAGAGGAAGGCATTGGGAAGTAATAAGTAGATGATGGGTTGCTAGAGTGACATAAGCTTAAACCCTAGTTTATGCGTTGCTTCGTAAGGGGCTGATTTGGATCCATATGTTTCATGCTATGGTTAGGTTTACCTTAATACTTTTGTTGTAGCTGCGGATGCTTGCAATAGAGGTTAATCGTAAGTGGGATGCTTGTTCAAGCAAGAACAGCACCCAAGCACCGGTCCACCCACATGTCAAATTATCAAAGTATCGAACGCGAATCATATGAACGTGATGAAAACTAGCTTGACGATATTCCCATGTGTCCTCGGGAGCGCTTTTCCTTATATAAGAGTTTGTCCAGGCTTGTCCTTTGTTACAAAAAGGGTTGGGCCACCTTGCTGTACTTTATTTACTTTTGTTACTTGTTGCTCGTTACAAATTATCGTATCACAAAACTATCTGTTACCACTTATTTCAGTACTTGCAGAGAATACCTTGCTGAAAACCGCTTATCATTTCCTTCTGCTCCTCGTTGGGTTCGACACTCTTACTTATCGAAAGGACTACGATAGATCCCCTATACTTGTGGGTCATCAAGAGGCTGCGGTCTCTCTGAAGGAGTAGATCCGATGTGGATGAGCAATGATCTATCTCTCAAATGAGCTACACCAATGCTAACCCTCAAATGGTGGAGGTGGAGGAGTATATATAGTCTAGGGCCACGAAGGGGTAAGTGAGGGCGAAGGGATACATGGGCCCGGCCCGATACACTATGCACAGACATGCGTGGGACGTCCGACGGGTACCGGACATCCGGTGGCTCGCGAGGGTCCGGTCGTCCGGTACTTGTCGGACGTCCGGCGTTTTGGCTCGGGAAAGCCATCGTCGGATCTCCGGACGGGGCCGGTCATCCGGGCGCTGGAGGATGTCGGATGTCCATCAGCGTCGGTCGTCCGACCGCTGTAGGTCTCGCTGGCTGGAACTTGGGCTGGCTGGTGAAGACTCCAGGCGTCGGACATCCGGTATAGACCGGTCGTCCGATGGTTGTAGATTTCTGGCAGCTTCTTCTCTTGGTCCTTGTACTTGGCGTCCTCGCTAGCTCGTCTGTTGGATGTGGTGGCTCCGTGGCTTTCCTCTAAGTACCTGATCATGCATAGCATACACATTGGAGGTAGTAGTCATGTCTCACATGTAGAAAGTAAAAGTTCGGAGAGGAGCGAGTTCACCTTGTGTCCAATGGCGTATGTTTGAGGTCTCGTCATATGTCCTCTTGGGGCTTGGAGAGTAGTCGGAGTGTACATGGGGATAAACGTGGGATGCTCCGCATCACCATGGTATGGGGCCAAGTCCTTGACGTTGAAGATGTCGTTTACATTGTACTTGTCGCGTGGGATGTCGATCTTGTAGGCGTTGTCATTGTAGCGTGCTAGCACCTTGAAGGGTCCATCGGCTCGTGGTAGTAGCTTGGATTTGCGCTCGTTGGGAAAGCAGTCCTTGCGGATATGAAGCCATATGAGATCGCCCGGTTGGAACACCATTGGTGTGTTGTTGATGTTGAGCTTCGTGGCGAGGTGTTGTACTTGATGCTCGATCATGTCCCTTGTATCTTCATGCACCTTCTTGAGGTAACTTACACTTGCACTTACATCCATATTCACTCGTTCTTGAAGTACAAGTGGTAGGATGTTCAATGGGGACAACGGATTGAAGTCATAGACGACCTCGAAGGGGGACTTGCCGGTAGTAGACTGTCTTGCGTGGTTGTAGGCGTACTCGGCGATGGGTAAGCACTCCTCCCACTCCTTGATGTTTTTCTTGATCAACACGTGTAGGAGAGTAGATAGCGTCCGGTTGGTGACCTCCATTTGGCCGTCGGTTTGGGGATGATAGGCCGTCGAGAATAGTAGCTTGATGCCGAGCTTGGCGCATAGTGTCTTCCAAAAGTAGCTTAGGAACTTGACGTTGCGGTCCGACACAACGGTCCTTGTCACTCCATGTAGCCTCAAGATTTCCCTACAAAAAAGATTTGCAACATGTGAAGCATCGTCTATCTTATTGCACGGCATGAAATGTGCCATTTTAGAGAATCGTTCCACAACAACAAATACGGAATCCTTGCCATTTTGAGTCCTAGGCAAACCAAGCACGAAATTCATACTAATATCTTCCCATGGTTGATATGGAATTGGAAGTGGCATATGTAGACCATGAGATTGAGATTGTGACTTAGCTTTGTGGCATGTAGAGCATCTATTGGCGAAGTGTGCCACGTCGTGGAACATCTTTGGCCAAAAGTACTTGAAGGAGAGTGTGGCAAAGGTCTTGTCACACCTGAAATTTCCCATAAGTCCTCCGCCGTGAGCCTCTTGCAAAAGTAACAAACGAAGTGAAGCTCGGGTATACAAAGCTTGTTAGTGCGCATAAGGTAGCCATTCTTGAGATAATAGTTCTCCCAACAAGTGTTAGCAATACATTTGGCATAAGGAATCACAAACGTAGGATCATGTGCATAAAGATCTTTAACATGCCCAAAGTCAATAACATTCAACTCAAGTTGAGTAACTAACATGCATTTTCGGGAAAGAGCGCCTGCGACTACAGTTTTCTTTCCCCTTAATGTACTTGATCACATAAGAAAAAGATTCAATAAATTCACTCCATTTAGCATGTCGTTTATTCAACTTGGTTTGACCTTTAAGGTACTTTAGTATCTCATGATCGGTATGTTATGTATAACAAATTCATGCGGGCAAAGATCATGCTCCCAAACATGCAATACTCGCACTAACGCATACAATTCTTTGTCATAGATGGGATAGTTAAGTTGGCACCGGAAAGTTTTTCACTAAAGTATTCAATGGGTCGCTTTTCTTGCATCAGAACTTCACCAATTCTATCACCACTAGCATCACAATGAACCTCAAAAGTTTTGTTGAAATTAGGCAATGCAAGAATTGGGGCATGTGTAAGCAAAGATTTGAGCTCATCAAATGCGATAGATTGAGAAGGTCCCCAAACAAAAGGTGCATTCTTCTTACTCAAGGCATGCAACGATGCGGCAAATAGTGCTAAAGTCTTTCACAAAGTGACGATAAAAACCCGCTAGACCAAGGAAACTACGCACGTGTTGCAAATTAGTGGGTTGTGGCCGAGTTTTAATTGCTTCAATTTTAGATTCATCAACATGAATACCCTTTGAAGACACAACGAAGCCCAAGAAAACAATCTTGTTAACACCAAAAGTGCATTTTTTCCATATTGGCATAAAGACGCTCTTTTCTAAGAGTTTGCAAAACGGCCCTAAGATGATTTACATGATCTTTGAGGGATTTGCTAAACACAAGAATATCATCAAAGTAGACCACAACAAACACACCAATGTAAGGATGAAGCACATAATGCATAACACGCATGAAAGTATCGGGTGCTTCCGATAAACCCATAGGCATAACTAGCCACTCGTGCAAACCAAATTTTGTTTTGAAAGTGGTTTTCCATTCATCACCTTCTTGTATGCGGATTTGATGTAACCACTTTTAAGATCACTTTTTGAGAAAATGGTGGCGCCACTAAGCTCATCTAGCATATCATCAAGGCGTGGAATGGGATGTCTATAGCGAACGGTGATAGCATTTATGGGTCTACAATCGGAACACATGCGGAAACTGCCGTCTCTTTTTGGCACAAGAATAACCGGCACGGCACAAGGACTCAAACTTTCACGCGCATGTCCATGGTCTATGAGATGTTGGACTTGCCTTTGTATTTCTTTGATTTCGTCCGGGTTGACGTGGTATGGAGCCTTGTTAGGAAGAGGTGCGCCGGGATGAGGTCGATTCGGTGTTCGATGCCACATAGAGGAGGAAGACGGGGAGGTAGCTCATCAGGGAAGACATCCGCGAATTCCTGTAACAAATTAGACAACACTAGAGGAAGAGGGTTAGAAGTGTTAATCTTTGCCACCTCATCTTTGCACACTAGGACATAGTGTATGACACTCGATGGGTTCTCACACACTTCTCTCATCTCACTTCTTCTCTCGTGTTGTGGGGTCACTTATTTTGGGCTTGTGGCGCTCACTCTCTTTGTGGTGGTTCACTCTCTCACTAGTCTCTCCACGATGGGTGGATGCTTTCTTGTCCGCGATCACTTGGCTTGGTGACATAGGTCGTAGCACGTCCTATGTTCCCTTCAAGTTATAGTGGTTTGTTCTTCCGTTGTGGATGACGCCGCAGTCGAATTGCCATGGTATTCCCAAGAGAAGATGGCACACGGACATAGGAACCACATCACACTCCAAGGTGTCCTCGTAAGCGCTGATCTTGAACGAAACTTGCATGGTGTGCTCCACTTGAATGGTGCCGGAGTCGCTAAGCCATTGGACCTTGTAGGGGCGAGGGCGCTTCTTCTTGACCAATTGTAGCTTGGAACATAGCTCATCACTTGCCAAGTTGTGGCAACTTCCTCTATCGATGATGACTTTCACGGAACGTCTGTTGATGACGGCCTTAGTGTGGAAAATGTGGCACCGTTGATCTTCATCTTGTTGATGTTGAAGTGTCAAGACCTTGGAGACCACGAGAGCGGGACTTCAATCATTGTCACAGTAGACTTGATCTTCTTCTTCATTCACTTGACGGTGCATGGCAACATGCTCGAGGGCTTCCATCTCATCTTCACTCATGGAGTCGTATGAGCCATCATCATTTGCAATCATTGTTCGCCGGTTGATGCATTGGAAGGACTTGTGTTCATGCCCACACATGTGAAGCACTTGAGAGAACTTGTCTTGACGGGGTCATCCGGTGGTGTCGATGATGAGGGAGTCTTGGACTTGTAGTTGCTTGCCGGAGGATGTGTCGAGGAAGGTGTCGCTTGCTTGGAACTTGACTTGTTGCCGATACTTGGTGATGCTCTAGTCGAGGTACGAGGTGCCGAAGTCATAGTTGAGGGAACTTGAGTGTAGGAGTTGTAGTTCTTGGAAGAGTACTTGGCGTATTTGAAATCTTCTTGTACTTGTCGCTCCACCTTGGTCGCTTGATGAACTAGCTCGAGAAGGTTGGAGTAGGGTTGGAAATCGGCAATCTTCCTTATTGGGTGATTGAGGCCGTTCAAGAAGCGCATCATAGTTTGCTCATTATCTTCTTTGACATTGGCTCTTACCATGGCAATTCCATCTCTTGATAGTATTCTTCCATCGTCTTCGTGCCTTGCTTGAGAAGTTGTAACTTCTTGAAGAGATCGCGGGTGTAGTGTGTAGGCACAAAGCGAGCTCGCATGACATCCTTCATTTGTGCCCAAGTTGTGATGGGTGGTTCGCCTCTCTCTTGGCGGCGCTCGATCACTTGTTCCCACCAAATGAGGACGTAGTCTTGAAACTCGAGAGATGCCATGGCGGTCTTCTTTTCCTCGCCGTAGTTGTAAAGATGGAATGTCTTGTCGACTTTCAATGCCCATGAGAGATATTCTTCGGGATCATTGCTTCCGGAGAACTTGAGTTTTGAGTTTGCCGTAGCGAAGTTCTTCATCATAGTGGCGGTTTTGATGTTGCTCTTGGCATGGGGGAGGGTCTTCAAGCACTCGTTCCGCTTGATGTCGCTCTTGGCGTGGGGGAGGTCTTCAAGCACTTGTTCCGCTTGATGTCGCTCTTGCCGTGGAGGAGGATCTTCATCGTGATAGTACTGGAAATCCCCTTTTAACCGACGGTTAAATTACCGTCGGATATTTTAGTTCACCATCGAATATCCTTATAATTGACGGTTCACTGTCAGCCATCTTCCATCGGCTATGCTTCGTCGGCCATTAAACTAATAGCTGCCGGTATAGTCGGCTAATACCTTCGCCCACAGCAATAAGCTGATGGTGAGCCATCGAGTATGTTTTGGTCTCCAGGAATCTCGCAATAACTGGACGACGCTTATAGCCGAGGGTCTCGTCAGGTATATCATCCTCGATAGTAATTGCACACCGTCGGTTTTCATAATGGTCGAGAGTATATGTCAGCCATCTTCCATCGGCTATGCTTCGTCGGTCATTAAACTAATAGCTGCCGGTACAGTCGGCTAATACCTTCGCCCACAGCAATAAGCTGACAGTGAGCCATCGAGTATGTTTTGGTCTCCAGGAATCTCGCAATAACTGGACGACGCTTATAGCCGAGGGTCTCGTCGGGTATATCATCCTCGATAGTAATTGCACACCGTCGGTTTTCATAATGGTCGAGAGTATATTTCACCTGACGGTGTTCGTTATTACCATGAGGAGAACCAAACCCTCAACTAATATATTTGCCAACCGTGGATACACCCCTTTGGGGATTCTTTTATTTGAGAGTCCGGTGAACACTGTCAATTTATTATTCACGTATGGTATAAAGTGATCCCTCGTGTATTGCTTTGACCGAGGGGTGTTGCACAATAGGGAAGTGAGATTCACAATAGTAGCATTTCAGAATATTGCATTTCAAATACATCTCATAAGTACACAAGCACACATCACAAAAGACCATAATATATATTTATTTAGGATAACCTCGGAAAGTATCATAGGCCTAATTAGTTGCATCCAAATTACATTGACCATTATGATCCATCTTAAAATTGTCAAATACAAAACAAAGTAGTAACTTGTACAAAGATTTTACATAAGCTAAATTTTCCACAAACTTTAGAACTTTTCTTTGTTGCATTACTTGAAGAGAACGTCGAGTTCATCACCGTCATCGCCCTAGTTATCATATTGCTCATTGCCACATGGATCATCATCACCCTCCACATAGATGTCATCTGCCACTTTGCCACTCTCCAGTCTTGCATCACATTCCCTAAGAAATGATAATACTAATAGTTGTAAGAGGGATGAAGTATAATGTTATTGTAATTATTTAGTTGGCCTACAAGAACCAAACTGAATTGTTCAAATTTAAGTGAATGTTGCTTGGTGTGCGAAATACCAACACGTAATGTATATACAACTTTGAAATAAGAGACTCGGTGTTATACCTCTAAGCTCAGGTAAATTAACAAATCATAATTAGTGATATAATTAGACCAAAATGGCCAACAGATACAGGTAAAAAAAATCCTTATCTGAAAGATAATCGTTGTGTGGATATTCAGTTCATATGCTTTAACTTGAAAAGATTTTATCGCACTGTATGCTTTAACTAGTACAGTTGCTAGCATGGAGCTAATTTATTGGAATCCTGAAACTTGCAATTTTGTGGCATGGCTTAACTAAGGTGTGAAGGTCCTGGCCTCAGAACATGAAATCAACTCTTGCTAGCACAGTAATACATGGGATGTAAAATGAAAACAAACACTAGGCTAACTTGTTTATTTCACTATGCAGTATAACTTGTGCTGGTTTTCTAGAGACCTAGTTCCTCCTCTAAAACTAGAATTTTTGTTACTGAAATACAACTCTCACTAAAAAATACCGATCATGTGCGTATTGTTGATCTTTAAAATATAGCAAGCTTCAGTTTAGTTCCCAGTAATCAATTTCTACAGACATTTGTAGAGATTTGCATGTGCGAATGGAAAAATTGATCTTACCATTATGGTCAAAGTAAGGTGCAACAAACTGCGATTAGCACGACGACAAATCTTGTAATAAAGTGCAAGAAGCAAGCAAGTCATTATGCTCAAAGTAAGATGCAACAAACTGAAGTTTAGCTCCCTCGTAGTTACCTTGCTTTGCTACTGCAAGATCTGAAGAGAAACTACAGAGTGGGGTTTCAACCTTGCTGCAAGCCAATTAACCTACAAGAGATTATTCATACAAGATACAAAGAACGGACCTTAAATACTTCAATAATTTTCTGCTATACATACGCAGCAGAGTGAAGTGATGTAAACTTGGCAAGTGATATAATGAAAGCATCACTTTGAGTCTTCATCGACATAGCTGTGGTGACATGTATTGTACAGCGAATCCCTGGAGGCACTGCCAGGTAGCCTTCTACCTGCTGCTTCACAGATGACTTGTCCATCTAATTCTGGATGACCCAGGGCAGTGGAGAAGAGATGGGAAAGGTAAGGGATTAGTAACATGATATTAACCATGGTCGGAGAAGAGTATAAATGATTGGCTAGCAAATATTTGATTGCCGACTGCACACTCTGAACTATACACTTCTGAAAATGAATTAGACTTGCTCTTGGAAGTGTAGAGCTACTACATTGTTGATTTGTAAATAGACATGCTCACTTTCTGGCTTTATTTAGGTGTGTAGCAAAAGCTAAAACTGAACCACAATCTCAGGTTTAGGGATGCACATGGTGACTGACCACAAAATGAATTAGAAACAAGTGCAACCCTGTAATTTTCAGCAAAAGAAAGATAAGTACAGTTAGCTGTTACAGATTTTAAGAGACACTTCAGTCATGTTTCTAATAACTTGGAACTATTGTAGCATTGCTCTTATATACGAATATCATGTTTCCATGCTTGTCTGGATAATACAAAAATTGTAGAGAGGAACTGAACCATGGTAATCATAAATCAAGGAGCAAGAAACAGCAAGGGTTATTTTCTCTTAGAGTAATAGTTGATGTATATGCAGCAACTCAATTTGGACCATCCAATATAGAAGTTAGCCTCAGGGTCCACGTGTTTTAGATAGCAAGCTATAACAAATTCGAAGTCTCCACATTATGACACTACTTGTTAGTATGTGCTTTGACTGGACTGGACAAGGTTACTTGCACATTTCTGAACTATAATATGTTAAAGTTCATATTCCTGCTAGCATATGACATATATGGTTGCCTCGTGAAATAATAGTTTTTTTCTTCTAAAAAGCTAAGGGTGCTTACTTCAAATATTCCTTTTACAAGACATATTCAAGCATTCTACTTCGGAGATTGGTGACACAAGACAATATCAGAGACGAATTTGGAGGCAATCGACTATTTGACCACAGTAAGAAAACTTCTAACAATCAATGTAGTTGCCGTGAAAGCCCAACCAGTACTAATTAGTATGCAGCAAGAGATATTTGGCAAGTTCTAACTGCCAGCGATCATGGTTGATGGGTCATGCCCTAACTAAGATTCATCGAACAATTTATCTATTGCTGCACAAAACGAATTGCAATGATAAAAATATGTACAAGTAGCACACACACACAATCAATTACTTATAATTCCCTGCAATTTTTTGACTTATAATTCAATCAAGGGTGTGACAGAGAAGGTGAGAGGGGTGAAAGGGAGGGGAAGAAAGAGGGATACCTTGGCGCCCCACTGTGAACGTTGCATGCCGACTGATCCGCCATCCCAGAGGAAGCAGAGGAACGCCTGGGGCACCCGTCAGAGTGGAAGCAAACGGACGCCTGGCACCCATCGGAGCGGAAGCAGGCGACGATGGACCTTCGATCCGTTTTGGAGAACGAGGGTGGGTTTGTTTTTGGAAGAGGATCAGGACTCAGGAGACTGCGGGAGTCTCGGAGAACGAGGGCGTTTTAGTTGGGTACTAGTAGAAATGCCCGGGAGAAAAAATAAATATAACCTGCTCTAGTGCCATTATGCAACAGTTTTTAATCCAATTATTTGAAACATCAGAAATAAGGTTACACTGAATATTTCTTTTGACTTTGAAATTTGGACGTACCCTAACAATATTTATGATGACCTATTTCAAGCGAGTATCGTGGTCGCTTCGATGGTGTTTTACAGCATAAGAAAACCAGATGTGCAGTTACTTGTTCATATAAGAGGAAAACTCTAAATTAATCTTTATTTCTAATGAAGCAGTTGGTAGTCTCGCTTCCAGGTTTTTTTTCGTCCCACCACTTCCGTCTGGTTTTTTTTCGTAGGTTAACCGTCGTAGATTTTTTTCGTCGCCTCCCCCACTTCATCGGTTTATTTTCACTTCACCCTCTCACACAACGAAAAAAACTAAACGGATCAGAACTTTCCATACTGACACAAATTATTTAGTAATTTCTTTATGTAAAAGAATCAATCACAATCAATCTCTAAAGATCAAATCTAAATTAATTAATCTTCATAACGTTTGTTTCCTTCCGAATCACATCCATAACTTTCCTTCCTTGTTTGGGCAGAAACTGTTTGGTAGCAGAGATTAGGAAGCTTCCTATGAGTGTAGTAATAGGAAGTATTCTTTTTCTTGATGATTCGTTTCCATGCATGATGATAGTAAATTAGGCCAACATTCACCACTATTTATCAACGTCATCAATCGTATCCATTCCTACCAGTTTTAAAGGAATCTGCTCGCTATGTCTTTTTTAAGGGGATCCGCTCGCTAAGTCGTCGTCGCACGTTATTTTCACAAGCAATTCCCCTAAAAAAGGCGTGGGTATTGTAGTTGAACGCCCGCTGGGTTTTACGCCTGTCCCATCCTCGCGTTGTGCCACCGCCACCCGCCGAATTTCCAGCCGCCCGAGCCCGTTAACTTCGCCAGCCATCGGGTCGACTGCCCCCGCCCCAAACCCCCATCCCCGAGCACTAGCTATCGCCGCGTTGCCGCCCCAAGCTCCACGCCACCGGGAACGAATCAAGCGTCGTCCCGACACCGCCGTCGCCGGCCCAGCACCTCCAGCCTTACATGGACAGCTTCAATGTGCAGTCTCCCTTGCTGCCTCACCTTCTGCCAGCGCATGCAGCGGCGGGGTTGGATGCGTGCGTGCTTGCTAGCTTGCTCTCCGTGCGTACGTACTTGCTCTGCGTGCGTCGCACCGGCCAATGCGCATGATGCGTGTGTGCCTGCTTTTCTGTATGTGTATGCCAGCGTGATGCGTGTGTGCGTTGCTGTGTGTGTATGATATAGATGGCCCGAGTGTGTGCATGCTGTGCTCTGCTCTTTGCTGATCTATGTGTTGGTGCTCCTGCTATATGTTCATGCCATACAAATGAAATTTCTGTTAATCTTCTGACATGTTGAATTGGTTCTCTCTGTCTTCTGAAGGGATGAATGCAAAGCAGTCTATTAAGCCAGGCACTATTGCTGAGCTAAATTGACAAAAAAAATATTGGTAGCCATAGTTGTAGTTTAAGTAGTAGCGAGTTGTCTGATACGTATAAAGAACCCGTTGCAACTAAGCCCGTTGCTAAATTGACAAAAAAGGTCGCCAGTGTCACTTGATATGTATGAGAATATTAAATGTATTATTAACATGATTAATATTGAACTCTTAAAGTTAATGTGGCCCCATTGCAACGCACAGGCGTTCTTCTAGTTTCAAGTGATATTGGGATGTGCATACAAGGTAAAGAAAAATAAGATTTCTACTGATTCATCTACTTGTGCATGACTACTAAAATCAATGTCTTTTTCGGTATTATATGATCCGAACTCTCTCAGGAGACTTAGTATAGTCTCAGTGTCATCAACAAATATAAGCATTCTGATCAGGTTAAGAACCTAGACCAACACAACAACATGAAATCAATATAATAAAATGTTAAATTAACGGAGATAAATAAGGCATAGAAAAAACAAAGGATGACCAATCTCAGGAAAAGAAGATGATATAAATCAACACCCAATTATACTGATTTCGTTTAAGAAAAACAGTGTAAATAACCTGTACGGTTGTACCAATAAGAGCATTTCCTTGGTATATCCTCGTAAAATAGAAAGGGTGAAACACTGAGATGTAAGGGATGTACTCATCTTCACCGTAGATCATAGAAGATCTAGCAATATATAAGTAGTTCAAATACTAAAGGATGTGTATACAATTCTAACACATATATTATCCAAAAAAATACACGCTTGGAAGTTTAAGGAGAAAAGCAACAGAAAACCAATGAGCAGAACGGAAAAAACATATGTACAGGAAGGAAACAACACTATGTTACTAAGATAGGAACGGCTTGCCACACAATTCCATGTGCTCTTGCTCTGGTTTGGTTTGTGTATGTTTGCCTTGAATAGAGACCTCTGATGAATTTTCAATCCGGAAACTAATACAAGGGTTACCTATCTTTGATTAATTTGTTTTGCCAATTAATATACTTTCTCCAGTCCATGCAGTTTTGATTGATAAACTTTCTCCGATCCATCACATACAGATAATTTGTTTCAACTTCTAGTAATCTTGCAAGCTACAAAATCTGCAACTATAAAGAACCAGCTCCAGTTTACTTGCAAAAACAGATTAATGAACAACATAGCATGGTGTTCGACTATTTGTCAGCTTGTACCTAACAAGCATCATCTCCACACTAATTGGTCCTGCTAGGTCAAAATTACCTGGATGCAACAACCTTCAAAGAATCATCCGTTGATATAGCCGATCGCCCCTGAATTTGAGAGAAAACTTACGCTTAGATAACACCCAGAAAGTTAGTTAAAAACAACTATGTAACAAGCAAGCACATCATTTAACTGTACAGAAGCATGCAAACATGTTTTCAAGAAAAACATTGGTGGTGCTGAGCACAATTAATCCAGCCGCCAATACTGCATCCAACATGCCTCAATTTCTAGGACCTCCAGATAGACGAACGAACGAAGTAATACAGCTTTTCCGTTTCCAAACAGATGGATGGGAAAAGTATGGCTCGCCAGGATGACGAGGATAGCACAGACGCCGCTGCCCCACCAAGTCTAGGTGAGCAGGTCGCACGCTAAGTTCCTGAAGGATGACCCCGCGGCCGCTACGCCGTGCAGGACGCTTCCTTGACGCGTTGCAGCAGCGGATCTCCACTGGCGTCGGGCGAGCAGATGCAGTCCTTGAAGTTGCGGAATACCCCAGGGAGGGCGCCCTTGCCATAGACCCCGACCACGCAGACTTCGAAAAAAGGAAGCATGGACCTGCACAAGTCTTGACGACATCAATGACATCGTCCTTCAGTCAACTCACAACAACCATAATGAAACCATTCTGATCATACTCAGTTTCAAATTGAACATAATAATATCCATGAACAAAGCTTATTTCTAACACACAGATTATAGTAGTGCCTCACAAAAGATTTGTACAAATACAAGGGTCGCCTATCTTTGATTAATTTGTTAATGCCAGTTGATATACTTTCTCTGGTCCATGGAGTTGAACATTACTTTGATTGATATACTTTCGCTGATCCATCACATACATATAATTTGTTTCAACTTCTAGTAATCTTGCAAGCTAAAAAATCTGCAACTATAAAGAACCAGTTCCAGTTTACTTGCAAAAACAGATTAATGAACAGCATAGCATGTCGTTCGAGTATTTGTCGGCTTGTACATTAAGAAGGCATCATCTGCATACTAATTGGTCCTTCTAGGTCCAAATTACCTAGATGCAAAGTATCATCCATTGATATTGCCGATCGCCCCTGAATTTGAGGGAAATCTTATGCTTAGATCACACCCAGAAAGGTAGCTAAAAACAACTATGTAACAAGCAAACACATCATTTAACTGTACAGAATCATGTAAAACACATTTTCAAGAAAAACATTGGTGGTACTGAGCACCGTTAATCCAGCCGCTAATACTGCATCCAACATGCCTCAATTTCTAGGACCTCCAGATAGATGAACGAACAAAGTAATAAAGCTTTTCCGTTTCCAAACGGACGGATCGGAAAAGGAAAGTATGACTTACCAGGATGACAAGGATAGCACAGACGACGTTGCCCTGCCTAGGTCCAGGTGCCGAGTTCCTGAAGGACAATCCTGCGGCCGTTGCGCCGTGTTGCAGGACGCTTCCTTGAGGTGTTGCAGCAGCGGATCTCCACTGGCGTTGGGCGAGCAGACGCAGTCCACGAAGTTGCGGAACACCCTAGGGAGGGTATCCTTGGTAGAGACCTCGACCGTGCAATACATTGGAAAAAGGAAGTATCGACCTGCACAAATTTTTACGGGGCAACAATGGCATAGTCCTTCAGTCACAAGTCACAATAACCATAATGAAACCATTCTGATCATACTCAGTTTTAAATTGGGCATAATAACATACATGAACAAAGCTTATTTCTAACACGCAGATTATGGTTGTGCCTCGCAGAAGTTTGTTTCTAAAAAAAATCTCTCAAAAGCCATTTTGACAATGTCAGGCCTGCTTTTGACAACAATTGGAAGGGGGCTAAAAAATTGATGCCAAACATAATATACCGAGATGTTTCGGCGAGAAGGAACTCACTATCCTGTGACGAACAGTGCAGAAGCAATCTCGCCGAAGTTCTGGAAGAACTCAAAAATTCGATGCGATGGAGGATTTTCGCGAGGAGCTGCTCCTGGGTTCCCTTTGTTGGTGCAGTGCTCTAATGGCTAGAATTGATGAGAGACGGCCCAAAGTCGAGGACTGGACGATAGTGGAGCTCTGACTCTGGCGATTGGAACGTCGTGGCAGACACCAGAGGCGAACCAAAGGATAGCGATGGGGAACCCTAGGCGTCGTGCTTGAACGATTCACCAGGGTAGACGGCCTGGAACCTGCGGCGACAATCCTCTATGTTGTAGTCGAATTTGTCCCCATCCACCTGCACCGCCGCCGCCGCCGCCACCTCCACCTCCACCTCCACCTCCATCCCCTTCTCTGTACGCTGCCGGCTCATCCGGCCTACGGCTTGCCGCCAGAGCCATGGATTTGAGCACCCATAGAAACGATGGCATGGTGGGCGCGTGAAGGGGAAGGGTGCGGCTGCGCGAGGCCCTGGCGAGAATCCTTGGGCGGCGCGGCCATTGGGGAGCGGTGACGCAGCAGGGGAGGTCGCATCGGGGGCTCCCGTTGTGAGCAAGCGGTAGAGGACGGGAGCGGAGAATCTGGCCGGAGGGGAGGGAGGCGCGGACCGTGGGGAGCTCGGGCGCGCGCTGCGCAGCGCCGGAGGTAGCCGGAAGTGGCCGGCGTAGGTGGTGGTGGCGGCGGCGGCGGCGGCGATGACTTCGTGGGACTTCGCGAGAGGCAGAGGAGGCGAGCCCGTGCTCCTCCTGTGGTCGCGTTTTTTTCTTTACAAATCAGCTTGGACCACGGGTTGAATAGTCCAACCGACAGGGTGTTTTCTGCAAAAATAAAGCGTTTTTCTATTCACTTGACAAGGGACTGCGGGTTCGATGATAAAAAATCACATGGGTCTTTGTGTAAAAACGCCGCAATGGTGAATCCGAAAGACTCAACCCGTGCTTTATTATTACTAGTAGAACGCCCGTACGTTGCTACGGGCTATAATGCATATATATATTTGAGTAACTCAACAACAATGTCATGTAAACCTCCCCTCTCTCCACTCTTCCTCTCTCTATATATCTCCATCTCTCCCTTCCTCCGCTCACCCTTCATCTCACTCTCTTACTCCTTGTAGCCGCCAGAGGGGATAGACATGGATGTCCAGCGTGTTGCATGGGTAGAGTTGGGGGATACAAGAAAAATAGAGGACTCCATAAAGATTCCCCGCTAAATTTTTTTGTACTCAACATCACCCTATTTTTTATTTTAACTGATATATCCAAATTTTCTATATTTTATAAAATGACATTAACAACGCTTCTTCATCTCAAAATGGACAGCAACTGCATCAGCATTATCAGCCATCACATCCAATCCCATCGCTGCCTCTCTCTGCCATGCGCCTGTGATTGCGCCCACCACCTCACCCCGCTACTCAATGCTATTATGTGTTCACAGTATGGTCAGACATAAACTAAGCATCGTGACTTGTAAAATACTCGCCCATTAAGAAATGAAATATGCCTACTAAATAGTTTTTCTTTAGTTTACATTAGTGAGGCCTCACATGAATATTGCTTTGTATCAACAAAAACTCCATCATACAATAATTAAGGAAGGTAGGCTACATGCTTGTATTTCACCTCAGAAAGGATTAAAGAATCGTCTTCAACATAAATGCTACCTGCCAAATAAAAGACATGATACCCGCAAAATAAAAGACATGCTGAAGAGAAAAGTTGTAGTTACATATGATACCATCTAATACTTGTATATGACCATGATGTAGTAAACGCTCTACAATGTTGAGCTCATTTTTGACGTTGAATTTGTTGATATCATCCCGCAGATGTTACACCATTCACAAATGCAAGAAAAGCTCAAGGCACTGAAATCAGCTGAGGTGATATAGAACCCATGAGTACAAATTAAATGACATAGATGTCGTATGAATCGGGTTTCTCACCTTGAGGCAATGGTTGAGCATAGAGGTGAGCTTGTTGATGACCTTCCTACAGATCTTGAGGGCAGAGCCACCGACAGCATCCTCTAATGACATCTATGCTCATCAAAGTCGGTAGCGTTCTTCGTGCGCTGCTCAAGGCGAGCGGCGGACTTGATAAGAATTTCTTGGCCACAGGCTTCAATGTGGCTCGTGTTGCTACAAGAGGAGAAGGGGCAACAGATATATAAATATACATTACTCAAATAATTTACACTCCAATATAATAGAGCCATCGCCCTTACCTTAAATATTTGCCTGCATGAACCATATAATACTACAGAAATTAGGCAAGTCAACACCAAATCCACAACATGGCGACATTATTCAACACTCACAAATGTACATATACATAACTAAGTTCACCAAGGATGTATATACCATAGTTTGTTTATCCAACAAATCGACATTTTAAACAACCTTTGTAGCATATAACCTTTCTCTTTCTCAAGATATTGTCAGTTCAATTGAGGCTTAGTGCTTTATTGAAAGCTGTCACGTAGACCATCACTTTAACAAGGTCATACTAAATATGTTGCTATTAATGACTTTTCACATGTTGTATGATCCCTGGTATCTTCTATATTTAAATAGCTACCCTCTCTAACTATTTCTCTCAACATGCAAGCATGCCGCATCATCACATAACATGCATGCGAAAAGGCCCACCCCCACTACTTAATTTCCAAAGTTACATACAATCATCAACGTGCGGGGTGTCACCTAGTATATTAAACATCAGAATGCTATCAACATACTTAATTTCCAAACTTACATACAATTGATTTCTCAAATTTTCTCAGGGTACAATTCTTCTAAAGATCACAGAAAAATACACAAGCATTAAAAACCATAATACATGACTTCTATTGGTTTTTGTGCCAGAATTAGAAACAAATCACTTCCATTCTTGTGTATCATGGCAAATTGGCAATGGCTCACCTCAGCTCGATGTCGTCCTCCATCTTTGTGATGTCACTCCTTTTGGGTGTTGCTTCTACAATCATCAACGTGGTAAGCAGCACTGCTGACCATAGTCCTCACAAAAAAGAGCAGCGCCTGGCATTCATGAACCTAATAACGAATCAAATCTGACATTTGTCAATTTTATCAAAATGTGGAGCATGAAACTACAGGATAAAATTATAAAATTCTTTCCGTGAACCAAAAAAATATGGGCCTGTAGCTGGAGATGAATATATTCCAATTATCATAGCTGTGATTGAGAATCTGAGATAGATGACGTACTGACGTATGTGCCGGCCGACCGGCACCTCCGTGGAGAGTGGCAGCACCAACATGAATGATATTAACGGAGATTGGTTGGTCGCAACCTGGATGGGTTGAACACTCTCCCTCCCTCCTCCGCCTTGTCATCCTTGCTACTCGCGTTTGCCGTGACAATCGCACGCCTCTGGATCTTGGAGCTGCGTACATGCATGGAACTGAAAGGCAGGAGGAAGGCAGCAAGACAATCACGTGAAAGGGAAACATCCCTTGTTGAAGTCTTTGATGTAATTCAGGTCCGACAACAATAATGCAAACCTTCGCATCAAAGTTAAGGTATTAACAATTATTATGTAGAAACGTGTTTACAACAAAGTACTTCAATAGTGGAGCAAGCTGAGCAAAGTATCCCACTTATGCGGGATATGGATCGTTTTGCAAGGACACACATACAAAATATGTGCAGAGAGGGAAATTGGGCTAAGAGAAAGGCAATGGCGGCTTACTGTGGGCTCGCATTTGCACGCGCGTTGCTCCTGCTGCATGGAGATGAACGACTCCTGCTTGGCTGAGACATGAAATCCTTTTCCTCTCTCCCCCTCTGCATCTGCAATTGTGCAATCTGTTTTCACCGAGAAAAATGCGCCAGGATCTGAACCTTGATCTAAATCCAAGGTGAATAGAATGTGACGAGATGGGTGGAGAGTAATTAGCACTAAATTATAGGGTAACCAACCAACTAATTTGTTTCTACTATAAGAAGATCAAGGGAGATGCAGGTATCAATAACATGCATAAAAGTATTTCTTAAAACTAATCATGCATAAAAAATCAGCTTTCAGTATTACATACTTCCACCTCCTTCATATGCTTTACAACTTTGCTTTTACTGCTAGATCAAAGTCTCAATTGTTTAAACCCAGTTTTGATTTTAAACATTTATATTCAGATTCTAGTTAGTAGTTCCATTAGCCAGAAACTAATTCTTCAATCCACACATCATTCACTGATCTCAGGAGTAGGTAGAAGTTTACCTCAAAGTGAAGACAAAAGATTCACATGACCTCATTAAATTATTGGTCCAATATTCATCCTCCACTTCTTTTCTGTTTCTTCTCCATTTGTTATCGGCTAAGATGATACAGTAACATATCGCGAGAATCTGCTCCTATGCTTCCCGATCCTCAATTCTTCTTTCCTTAGACCTTGCCTGATTTTTCATCTAACTGAGACGATCAAATAGCATCAGCTTTGCACAACTTGCAAATAAGATATGAACTATAGTACACCCATTTAATGAATGTGTTGATACAATAAACATGAGAACAGACGGGGAGGAGCTCAGAACAGATCCCTGTGCTCGTTGAGCTCCTAGCTCTGGGAGTCGTCCAATGCAAATCAAGTGAAATTAGGAAGCAATGTTACTCGGATGTAAAAGAACAGTAGTAAAAAGTTCAGACGCCTTAGATTGAAAAATAGAGATACTTTTAATCATAATTTAGCATGCAACCTAGAGTAGCCCATATGTTGAATATAAGTGCTTGCATTACCTCATAGCATTCTTTTTGATACTCATTCAGAAAGTTGGAGGCTATAACTGTCCAAAAAGATCCACTTCTCCTGAAATATTACACAAACATCACGCTGCTGGCACCCTGATTTTTACTGAAAAAATTTCTAAAACATCATTTTAAACGGGCCATCTCCAACATTTCCGCACAAATATATGGGCTATCATGCTGTAGGTCAGTGATTCGAGTTACCGAAAGAAAATACATCATGGTTTACAATTAAGAAAAATGTACTTGTAGCCATCCAAAAAATGTTAGCTATACATCCGTGCCATGTTAATTCTAAATCGATAGAACCCAATAGCAATTACCTTGAGTCTGTTTGGAAACGACAGCAGCTACCTTCACCAGCAGATAAAGAAAATACTTCTGTACTAACTGAAGGGCCGACTTCACGTACTATACTAAATGGTTTATAACTAAAACTAAAATGGAACTAATCTACTGGGGCAAATCACAGTACTTTGCTGTATGCATATTAGTATAGTATGTATATCCCAGTGCTGCTGCTACCTTGCAAGAAGAGGCTTGCTTGTCCCGGTTTCAGTACGCCTGCATGCACTGATCGATCAGGTCTAGAGTTCAGTACATCTGCATGCCCTGAGTGGCTGCGTCTCTCGTACGTCTGCATGCACTGATTCGGGTGCTGCAAGATGGGGCGGGGCGGGGTGGAGGTGTCCTGTTGGCGGCAGCCAATGGTGGAAGACGGCGACAGCGTGAGACGCGATCCGGGTGACGGCTGCGGCGGATGCACAAGGACGACGACGGAGAAGGAGATGGGCTCCGATGGCGGACGACCGGTGAGGCGAGGTCCTCCTGTTCAATGTGTGATTGATGCACGATTGATACGTGATTGATGCCATTGATTGGCGAGGGTGTGGGCCGCTTTGCGGGGCGTCACTGGAAATCCGCGACGGCAGCGGCGGCGGCTCGTCTCTGATCTCAACGGTGGCGAAGAGGGCCGCGAAGGCGGCTGGGGCGTCCTTGTCGATCGACGTAGGAAACAGATCGAGGGGAATGTGTTGTACATGGAAAGGTTGAATTCTGATTTGTGATTTTTGAATCTGTTGGGAATGTGTTGGCCAAGGTAATGAAGCGAAGCGAAACCAAACAACAACTCCTTCATTAGGAGTAGAGATATACCCGTGGCTAACTCTCCTTATGCAAACAACCACTTAGAAAAGGCAAAGGTCGATGCATTAGGAAAATTAAGATTTGGAATTGATTGTCATAAAACTAAATTTTATTGATTGGTAACGTGCTATCAGTTCCTTCCCGTTTATAACGTGTCTAGTTAGGAAACTTTGGAAAGGTTAGGAAAGTTTTTATTGTGAAGGTAAAAAAACAACTTGATGAGATATGGTGGTGGGATGTGAGACGAAAATAAACCGGACGAAAATAAACCAGACGAAAATAAACCAGACCAAAGTAAACCATGGACGCAATCCTACCAACTCAGACATTAGGAGTAGAGACTAGCAAACATGCCTGTGCGTTGCAACGGGAGAACAAAATATATCATATGCCTCGGTCCAATAGTACACAAAATCAAGTAAATCATCTTTTTCATGTTGTTAACCTGAGAAAAGTGGAACACTTGGTGATTCTAGCATTAAATGTCGTACTAAGACTAACTATTGACTTATGTTAGTCCTCATAGTGATGAAAATGCGGGCCATTATTAGCTGAAGACGACCCAAAAGCTTCAGTAAATCTTTGACTTGTGTATATCGTTCCACACATACGTGTGGAAGAAAGAAGGGTTAATTGGATAAATACCGCGCGTATTCTTGCGATTCCAAAAAACACCACTACAATTTACAAACTTTGAAAATGGTCCAGAAGATCAATGGCGTCGTCAAGGATTTACAAATGGCCATGTTGTGGAGCATGTAAAGACCTCCTTTGTGGTTTTGAGGAGGTTGGTGTTAATTGGGAATGGTCTATGCATAGAGTCGCGCATGCGTTTGCTATGGATGGCTACTTGAATAAAATTTGTAAGACTTCGTCCCGAGTTCCACCCGAGAGTTTGTGAGCTTAGTGGTGGCCTCGGAGTGTAACATTCCTTGAATTCCGTAAAAAAAATAGTGGCATGCTAACTCATGTCATATATTCAGCCAAAGATCATCTAATATTGGCATGCCAAATTTAACAATGTTGGTTGGTAGCTCCGTGTAAAAAAAAGAAAAAAATGTTGGTTGGTACTTAAATTAATTTTTTTGTGAAAGATATTCAAATTAATCGTAATAACATCTTATATTATGAGACGGATGAAATAGCCTTTTCAAATTGATTAATTTTTTAGAAAATACTTTCAAATCAATCATGGGATATAAGTAAATACAGTTCATAGTGTCCATGAAATTAAGTTAAGTTCAATTACGGCTGGTGAGTTCTCGCCAACATTAGTACATATCTTTCTCAAAGAGGTTGCTGGAAACTACAATAACAGTCACATCAGAAAAATTCTTAACATGGTGCAGTGCCCAGTGCATATATATACAGAGTTAATTGCATTCTGCTTTATACTATTAAAAAAATACATTCCGCTATACTTGTTTTCGGTTTTCATGTTCAGTTTATTAGAGAATGCATGACATCATGTTCAGTTTATAGTAGTACTTAAAATTCCCCAGGCTTTCCGTGCACATGAAAACTGCATCTTCTCTCTCCTTCTCTATTTTCCCAAACCGCTCTCATGAAAGGTGCTAGAAAAATCTTCATGCTTCTTGTTTCTTCATCGGAGTTCTACCAACAAAATTCCCTACCTTTTCTTCTTCCAATCATTCTCCAGAGGCAAAATCAACTGAGTATCTCCTCCCTCGATCTCCTGTTGCTTGTTCTGTCCTTGCTCTCCTCAGCCACGGGAGGCGGTAGAGCTTACACTGCGCTAGAGTGTGTCTACAGCTGCACGAGAGGAAACAAAACAGAGGAGCTTGTGTTCGCTAGAGGCTGCTTGCGAGTATGGCCTGCACGGAGCCGGCAAGCGTCGTTTCGGTCGTTTCCGTATCAGGTCGTGAGCCACAGTCGATGGAAGAAGACAGAGGTCTGGAGCTGGCAAGTGGCGAGCGCCTCGGGGGAGAGAAGACGGCATGCCGCGCACGAAGGTGCGGAGAGGCGGCGGGATCCTAGAGCAGAGTAGCGTGAGGCGACGGCGGAGATGCTGGGGGAGGTGCCTGAAAGTTTCATTGGTCGGAACCGTCCATACACCATGAAAGGCCGCGTCAAGAGGAGCGTCGACAGAATCGACGGCCGTTGTCTGCCCGTGTGCTCCGCTCTGTGCGTTGCCCCTGCCTTTGGGACAGTCCTACTGAGCGGACTAGAATGCCACGTGCGGCAAGATGTCACAAGTCGAACGGCGGGATCCTAGAGCAGAGTAGCGTGAGGCGACGGCGGAGATGCTGGGGGAGGTGCCTGAAAGTTTCGTTGGTCGGAACCGTCCGTACACCATGAAAGGCTGCGTCGAGAGGAGCGTCGACAGGATCGACGGCCGCTGTCTGCCCGTGTGCTCCGCTCTGTGCGTTGCCCCTGCCTTTGGGACAGTCCTACCGAGCGGACTGGAATGCCACGTGCGGCAAGATGTCACAAGTCGAAGGTTGTCTTCTCACGCACGCCGCCAGCCGGCCTCAACTTCGACCAAGCTTCAATCTGACTTCGCGATAGCTGTGCTATGAGATTTTGTTGAGCCAGCAGCGCACACACGCAATGATACGTGATTTGGACATGATTTTGTGCTAGACGATATGTATGTTGCGTGGTGATGGAGATTCAATGTCAACAACACACACGAAGGGGATGATGCAGTGTGGCTGGAGGAGCGGTCCCACGCTGGCCGCCGGGGAGTTCGGGCCGAAGGCGTCGTCCATGACAGCGATGAAGCTGCGTGCAACCATGGATGCAGAAGCCGAGTCCCATGCTTCGATGTTGACCTTTATGATTTTCGAGCATAGTTCAGCTACTGGTGTTGTTGTTGTCCTGGACCTGGCCGCTACTGGTCCGTCGAGGACCACGGTACCAAGCATCTCATCCTTCCTCTTTTCATTGAATCTTGGCCGTAGAGGGACATATTTAGAAGAGAAGAGAAAACATGTTATATGACAGCAGGACTTGAGGTCGTATGGCATTAGGACTTCTAGTCCGCGTAGGATTGCAGCCGTGACGGGAGAGATAGAAAGCTTAGTTGATATGGGCTAAAGCAGTGCTAGCGTGGAAGTGGTCAGGCCCAAGCGGACGCCGGCGATAGCGAATAAGATAGATACAAAATTTAGTACCACCTTGAATATGTTTAAAATTCAAACTGAAAATGTAAAATCGCGGAAAGAAGCGTATTGTGACGGTGAATTCACGGAGTCAATCCGTGCTTTATTATTAAAAAAACTAGCACAAATGCCCGTGCGTTGCAACGGGTACAAAATAAATAAACTTATTCTTAGAAATTTTAAATAAAAACTCAAACAACTTTGAAAGTAGCAAAAATATTATTTGAAGTGTTGAAAAGTGCATTTTCTATGCCATGTTGAAGGACCAATCTCATAATTCACAAAGAAATATTTTCTAATAATTAGTTCATAGTAAAACACATGAAAATCTGTCAATTTTGAACATAAAACAAAAAGGTAGTGTGGGTGCAAAGTTGAATGTTGAGCATCACCATAATATTCTGAAGTTGTTGATGTAACATTATGTATCCGGATTTCGCTGAGGAGGACTATCACTATGGCAGCCATCATATTCCTTTGTTTATATAGGAGGCAAGGATAAGAGCAGTAGTATGATGAGAGAGGGGAAAGAAAAGGCTTCCATGAAAACGTAATATAGTTCAGATTCACCAAAAAGCAACAAAATATCACTACATCAGATCATAGTTTGTGACAACACAATCTTTACTTTCTTGGTGCATCTGATCTGCATTCTATAGATTTCAATTACATTTCATGGATAAGAGCAAATTAACTTTCCCACAAAAAAAGAGAGCAAATTAACCTAACGTTTTTGTGACATATCTAGCCATCAACACAGGTTCCATGATCCACAACTTATGTCTCGAGATGTGCATTAGTTATTTCAGTTTAGAAAAAAGGATGTATATTGTGAAGAATCAATCTACAGTGTTACTTTGTTATTGTTACCTTAATGATGAAGAGTCTTTATCACGATGGGAACACCCACCAGCACAGAAAGGACATCCATGCACTAAGTGACCACGGGACGACATGAATCATTCCATTTTGGAAGGAGGGGCGGAGGAGTTGCCATCATATGCGGAGGAGGATTCCTCCGAGCCCAGAGGATGAGGAGGTGAAGAAGAGTCCCGACTGAGACTCTTTTCCCTCGGCTCGGTTGGGCCGTTCATACTTAGACCCATACGGATAACAAACCCAGCGGCGGACGAATCCTTCTTTTTTTAGGTATATATATATATATATATATATCCTGGACACAAACGTCGATAATATTGCAGAAACAAAATTTAGTACCACCTCGAATATGTTTTAAATTCAAACTGAAAGCATAAAATCACGGGAAGAAGCGTATTGTGACGGTGAACCCGAGAGACTCAACCCGTGCTTTATTATTATAGCAAAAAGGCCCGTGCGTTGCAACGGTACAAAATGAAAATGGTTATAAACTCAAAATACAATTTACTATTTAAATAATGTTGTAGGTAGCATAACAATATTAGAAGTAAATTAAAGTACCAAGGACCATATTCTTGACACAACGAGTGGAAATTCGCTAATACTTTCAGAAAGAAAAGAAATTCCCTGAGGTTAGAAGCAAAATGATGCACCTTGTGTTCGTGTTTTACTTGTGAAGCTAACGTGAAGCTGACATCAAAACAGAAAGTAAAAAATCAAAGATATTAAAAGGCTTAGTAATCAAAGGAGATAAGCAATGTCCAATAAAAAGAGAAAACATTAATATTCGGAGTAATTGCGTACCAGTCATGCCTTAAACCATTTGCTACACAACGATTGTCGCATATAGGGAGTAAGTATATTTCCTTTTTTGCAAAAAAACTTTCAATATATTCATCTTACGTTATCTATTTTCCTTTTTCTTTTATTAAACATGTGTACACTGTTTATCATGCCTACTTTTCTAGATCACAACCGATATCTTGGCCTGCGTGCCACTTGTAGTATCTTTCTCTGTTCAACTTGTGGAATATTTTAATTTTAAAAAACATGTGGAATATTGGCACATTTTGGACCCATTCCAGGCATTGTGTATGAATGCCGATTTAATCGGTCAGTTTACTTAATAATCGGCCTCCATTAAATCCATCAATCCGCCTTTAATTAATTCCTCCATTCCATATATGAGCGAGATTTAATTGGGGTCTTTCTCCCATAATTCGGGATTGCTGGGATTTGATCTGGTCTCTCTTCCATTAATTTCACCAAACCATCTCTCTCCCCATAATTTTCCCTTTCATTACTTCCATATATGAGCGCCCGATTTAATTCTACTTTTTAATTCCTCCGTATATATATAATTCCTCTTCTCCCGTAATTCCTTCTTTTTGGGAAGCATGGTCGCTACGTATACATATCCTCTCTACTTTTACATGTGAACAAGACTTGTCTCAATTGGTGGCAGCGCTCAACATTGAAGTGGAGGTCGTGAGCTCGATCCCCCGTGAGCAATTATTTTTCTCCACGTTCTTTATTAGTCGGCCCGACTTTCCCAGATGCCGGTCACCGGCCCTTTTTCTGAAAGTACAATTGCAAGATAACACATGCACCTTTGTATTTCAGAAGTGAATCCGAGGCTAAAATAGTATTATCTTCTACTGACCATTCCACATATCAAATTTAGTCCATATACATATCGTATAACAAGAGACGGAGGTTTGAAGGAAGGGGGGGATCTAACCTTGGATACTGCATCGTCGCCAACCTCGTTCGCCTCTCTAAACTGAATATTATGTCTGAAATATCCAAAATTAATAATTGGTAATAGTATTTATAGTGCTTCCCTACTACTCGAGGAAGGTAATATACAGCGAGACGAATGCGACAACGTCATTGCCTCAGCCATGTACGCCTCCCTTCTCACCAAGCCTAACTACAACAACAGACTTCAGTCCTTACAGGCCAAACAAATAGCAGCAACGTTAATGTTCATGCACTGCTTAAAAGTATTTGATAAATTATTAGTAGTACAAAATTATTACAAAATATCTAGCGCATGTTCACACAACAATTATTTTGCATCTTATTGTAGAAATTTATCAATATGCACAATTAGCATAAACTAAATTATAGGATTGTACGTAGGCAACACACAGCCACACATGTACCTTGATTTCTCTCTGAACTTCCCAGGCTTTTCCACTGATCTACTGAAGGGATATGTTGGCGTCGGTGGCGGTCAGCTCCCAATGAGGGGAATCAGGATTGCTAGCACCCGTAAATCTTTTCAGTCATCAGTCTCCAGCATGCTTGGCTTCCCGCCGCCCACAATGGTTTCTAGCGTTCCATTGTGTGCCAGCTAGGTTGTAGTACTCAAAAGATGCAAAGAATACTCACATATGTTTCGCTGCTTCTTTATTTTTCGGAGACCAATGAACGTCTTGTTATTAGTACCACCAATTATATGCCACTCTAGGATTAGTCTACGTGATCATAGTTATGTCTTGATTTATTTGCCGCTGGATTCGCTCGCCACACCACCGAATCAATCAAGACAATAAGATACCGATTCTCTGCCACACCATCGATCTGCTTTCATCGCTCACCCGCACCAACTTCCAACGATCCCAGTTAAAGGAGCACAACGGTTGGTTTTCTTCAGACTTTATGCGTACAACATTGGTTACTGGCGACAACGCTCAAATTTTGGACGACGACGAGGTTGCAGGTGAGCCTTGGGGGCTGGTCGTCACGCAGCTAGAGCGCGAGGCGCCGTAAAAGCCTGCTTGTCAGACTTGTCGGTGTTGCAGATGTCACGGAGGTTGTAGGCAAGCTTGATGACTTGCATCTTGCCGGAGATGAGCAAGTCGCGCGCGCCTTTGGGCTAGGTGTCGAGGACCACCTATATGAAGAAGTTAGACCACAATATATGCACCTAGATGAAGTGCCCCGCGGGATCAGCCTCGGCGGACGTCTCCTTGCCCAGCGGCTCCTCCGCCTCCACGGGATCCACCCTCACCTCTTTCCGAGCAAAATCGCTAGATTTTTTCGGCGCGCCTCCTTGTGTTTGCTCTAGATGGGAAGCGAGCGGGGGCGTCAATCAATCGGAGATCCAGATCGAGCATGATTAGGGTGCGATGATGGGCCATAGAATGAGCTGAGGCCCAGGCAAGCGATCCGAGGAATCGGTCGTACGAACCATTAACTTTAGTACCACCTGGGATTTTGGAAAAATATGGACGTGTGGAAAAAAAAACTGAAAGCGTAAATTCACGAGAAGTAGCATATTATGACGGTGAACCCACGGAGTCAATCCGTGCTTTATTATTAGGGATAGACTAGCACAAATGCCCGTGCGTTGCAACGGGAAAAAACTTTGACGTGGATTCAAATTTAATGAGAATTATTAAATGTTGCTCATTTTCTAATCGGCTCAGTGCGCCACTTCTTCTATCCAACTCTAACAAATTTTGTATTAATATTGATAGAAGAAGGGAACATAATTCTAAAAACATATAGTTCACTTCATATTTTTCCTATTCCTCTTTCCTCGAGTAGCGGATATTACTCGCATTTGTAGTGATATAGTATAAAATTAATGTTATTGCCGTGATGTCTACCAGAGTAGAGTTTCAGTAGAGCAACAAAAAGAAAAAAAAAAGCCAGAATGAAGAATAGAGGGAAAAACTTGTGGAACTCACAAATTGTTGTTAATTCCCTCACTTCAGAATTGTTCAATTAACACACTTGATTTTCTGTTTAAAATTAGATTAGTAACACAAAGTCTCCAGCTTGAAACATGCAGCGTGCAATGATGAGCCATGAAATCAACTGCCCCACACAATCCCACTTTAGTTAGGAGTATTTCGCACTGCTTTTCAGTCAGGTCATGAAGTCAACTGTGTGGTGATTTCTTTTAATGCCCAAGACAGACCGACCTTTATAAGGTTGTCCGCTCTGACGTTAACCTTGCTTAGGCAACTTGCTGGTCATACCGGAGAATTTCTACGTATATAAAAGGCTACGGATTGATCTAAACGAACGATGTGGGACTAATCTAACATAAAATATGGATGCTCACCTGATCACCCCTAGCGCTATCTATTTTTTCCCATGCGGCTTGCGGCCCAGCAAAGGCCTAGCACTCTATTTTTCCAAGCCCGGCGAAGCACTGCAGGTCATCGGTAGTACTATTCATTAGTACTAACGGCCCGGTCCAAACAGCATCATGCGCTGGTTCAATTGGTCGCACCCTTGGTAACGAAGTGGAGGTGTTGAGTTCGACTCCTGAGTACCAGGTATATGTGGACTGGCCTTTTATTTTTAGTACCACCTCACTTATACGTTTTAAATAAAAACTAAAAGCGTAAACCCACGGAGAAAGCGCATTGTGACGGTGAACCCACAGAGTCAATCCGTGCGTTGCAACGGGTGAAAACAAAAAACCACAATCCCCTAACCCACCACCCTGGGCAGGACTGCACGCACCTCAGGGTGGTGGGTTGTTGTGGTGGTCGAGGAGGATGCGTGTAGTTGTTGGGTCAGCGCCGGCGGCTTGGAGGAGGAGGCAGGCAGCGGCAGGTGCGGATGAGATGCGGGCGACTTAGGCGTGAAGGTGTAGGCGGCCTCGTAGGGGACGATGGAGGGGACACGCGTGCTGCCGTAGAGCGTGGCGACTGTCGGTGTCAAAACCGGTGGATCTCGGGTAGGGGGTCCCGAACTGTGCGTCTAAGGCGGATGGTAACAGGAGGCAGGGAACACGATGTTTTACCCAGGTTCGGGCCCTCTTGATGGAGATAAAACCCTACGTCCTGCTTGATTAATATTGATGATATGAGCAGTACAAGAGTAGATCTACCACGAGATCAGAGAGGCTAAACCCTAGAAGCTAGCCTATGGTATGATTGTATGTTGTTCTATGGACGTTTTAAATAAAAACTAAAAGCGTAAACCCACGGAGAAAGCGCATTGTGACGGTGAACCCACAGAGTCAATCCGTGCGTTGCAACGGGTGAAAACAAAAAACCACAATCCCCTAACCCACCACCCTGGGCAGGACTGCACGCACCTCAGGGTGGTGGGTTGTTGTGGTGGTCGAGGAGGATGCGTGTAGTTGTTGGGTCAGCGCCGGCGGCTTGGAGGAGGAGGCAGGCAGCGGCAGGTGCGGATGAGATGCGGGCGACTTAGGCGTGAAGGTGTAGGCGGCCTCGTAGGGGACGATGGAGGGGACACGCGTGCTGCCGTAGAGCGTGGCGACTGTCGGTGTCAAAACCGGTGGATCTCGGGTAGGGGGTCCCGAACTGCGCGTCTAAGGCGGATGGTAACAGGAGGCAGGGAACACGATGTTTTACCCAGGTTCGGGCCCTCTTGATGGAGGTAAAACCCTACGTCCTGCTTGATTAATATTGATGATATGAGCAGTACAAGAGTAGATCTACCACGAGATCAGAGAGGCTAAACCCTAGAAGCTAGCCTATGGTATGATTGTATGTTGTTCTATGGACTAAAACCCTCCGGTTTATATAGACACCGGAGAGGGATAGGGTTACACAAGGTCGGTTACAAAGAAGGAGATATACATATCCATAATGCCTAGCTTGCCTTCCACGCCAAGTAGAGTCCCATCCGGACACGAGACGAAGTTTTCAATCTTGTATCTTCATAGTCTAACAGTCCGGCTAAAGGATATAGTCCGGCTGTCCGGAGTGTTGGGGAACGTAGCAGAAATTCAAAATTTTCTACGCATCACCAAGATCAATCTATGGAGTAATCTAGCAACGATGGGAAGGAGAGTGCATCTACATACCCTTGTAGATCGCTAAGCGGAAGCGTTCAAGTGAATGGGGTTGATGGAGTCGTACTCGTCATGATCCAAATCACCGATGATCCTAGTGCCGAACGGACGACACCTCCGTGTTCAACACACGCACAGCCCGGTGACGTCTCCTACGCCTTGATCCAGCAAGGGGAGAAGGAGAGGTTGGGGAAGACTCCATCCAGCAGCAGCACGACGGCGTGGTGGTGGTGGAGGAGCGTGGTACTCCAGCAGGGTTTCGTCAAGCACAGCAAGAGACGGGAGGGAGAGGGGTAGGGCTGCGCCAAGAAGGAGATGTTCTCGTGTCTATGGCAGCCCAAAACCCCCACTATATATAGGGGAAAGGGAGGGGCTGCGCCCCCACCTAGGTTTCCACCCCTAGGGGTGGCGGCCAGCCCTAGATCCCATCTAGGGGGCGGGCAAGGGGGGAGAGAGGGGGGGCGCACCACTAGGTGGGCCTTAGGCCCATCTGAGCCTAGGGTTTCCCCCTTTTCCCTTCTCTCTCGCCTTGGGCCCTGGTGGGGGGCGCACCAGCCCACCTGGGGCTGGTCCCCCTTCACACTTGGCCCACGCAGCCCTCTGGGGCAGGTGGCCCCACCTGGTGGACCCCCGGGACCCTCCCGGTGGTCCCGGTACGTTACCGATAGCACCTGAAACTTTTCCGGTGACCAAAACAGGACTTCCCATATATAAATCTTTACATCCAGACCATTTCAGAACTCCTCGTGATGTCCGGGATCTCATCCGGGACTCCGAACAACATTCGGTAACCACGTATATCTATTCCCTATAACCCTAGCGTCATCGAACCTTAAGTGTGTAGACCCTACGGGTTCGGGAACCATGCAGACATGACCGAGACAACTCTCCGGTCAATAACCAACAACGGGATCTGGATACCCATGTTGGCTCCCACATGTTCCACGATGATCTCATCGGATGAACCACAATGTCAAGGACTTAATCAATCCCGTATTCAATTCCCTTTGCCCAGCGGTATTGTACTTGCCCGAGATTCGATCGTCGGTATCCCGATACCTTGTTCAATCTCGTTACCGACAAGTCTCTTTACTCGTTCCGTAACACATCATCCCGTGATCAACTCCTTGGTCACATTGTGCACATTATGATGATGTCCTACCGAGTGGGCCCAGAGATACCTCTCCGTTTACACGGAGTGACAAATCCCAGTCTCGATTCGTGCCAACCCAACAGACATTTTCAGAGATACATGTAGTGTACCTTTATAGACACCCAGTTACGTTGTGACGTTTGGCACACCCAAAGCACTCCTACGGTATCCGGGAGTTGCACAATCTCATGGTCTAAGGAAATGATACTTGACATTAGAAAAGCTTTAGCATACGAAGTAGACGATCTTTGTGCTAGGCTTAGGATTGGGTCTTGTCCATCCATCATTCTCCTAATGATGTGATCCCGTTATCAACGACATCCAATGTCCATGGTCAGGAAACCGTAACCATCTATTGATCAACGAGCTAGTCAACTAGAGGCTTACTGTAACGCCCTCGATGCGGCTATAGCTCCCACGTGTCGAGGCACGACTTAGAGACATAACCGCATTGAAAGCAATGTCGCAAGTTAGGCAATCATCACAACATCCCATGGAATATATAATAAAAGGGGGAGATACATAGTTGGCTTACACTCGCCACATCACATCAAAGTACATAAATAACATCCATCATTCAAACACTCATGGCCCGACTACGGCGCCAAAATAGAAAAGAACCCAACATGCGACAAGGCCCCGAATCAAACCCCAACTGGGCACCACTACTGATCATCAGGAAAAGACACGTAGTAACGCTGAGAGTCCTCGTCGAACTCCCACTTGAGCTTGTAAGTGCATCTAGTGCCACCCCTAGTTGGTTTTGGAGTATTGACGGCAAACCTAGTTGAGGGACTAATGTGTTTGTGAGAATTGCAGGAAAACACAGGAAGAAGTCCCTCATTGATTCGGTTTCACTACCAGAGATGACCCCTAAAAATGTATGAAGACATTGAAGACAATGGTGGTTTATGAAGATATTCATATTGAAGACAATGACATGAGAAGACTCCCTATGAAGCTTTTGGAACTCGAAGACCTAGATCCTTCGTAGTTTTATTTCATTCATGTTGTGTCATAGGAACCACCGTACTGTTAAGTGGGGTCGAAGAGAACCAGTCAGAATGACTGAAGTGATGCCAAATTCAAATCCTATGACTTCGAGCGAAGACTTTGAGAGAAATTCTTGTCCAGAGTCAGACAAGTCAGCTTTACTTGTAGCCCAAGTAAAAGTTGCCGTGTGAGTTCGAAATCCGACCGTTGGTACACGTGTCAGTTCCTTAGTGACCCAGGGTCATTTCGGACAGATCAGGTCGGGTTGCCAAGTGGCTATAAATAGTCCACCCCCCACAACCTTAAATGGTTGGCTGCTCAGATTTCAGCGCACGGCTTTTGTCGTTTGAGAGCAACCCACCTCGAAGCCTTTGAAAGAAAAATTCCCAGTGAGGAGAAAAGCCTAACCACCCAGAGCCAGAGTAAATTGGGCATCACTTAAGTCTTCGTGTCTGTGTGATTTGAAGACTTATTACACTTGAGGACTGTGCATCCTCCAGACGGTTAGGCGTCGCGTTCTGAGCATCCAAGAGAAATTGTGGATTGCCAGTGAACGAAGTCTGTGAAGGTTTGGGAGTCTACCTTGAAGACTTACCAGAGTGATTGGGCGAGGTCTGTGTGACCTTAGCTCAAGGAGAAAACGGTGAGGACTGGGTGTCTTGGACTAAGTGTCCTTGACTGGGTGTCCGGGACTGTGTGTCCTTCGGTTTAAATACCTAGCCGCTCCAATCAGACGTACAGTTGTCACAGCAACTGGAACTGGTCCAACAAATCATTGTCTTCAACGTGTCACTGGTTTCATCTTCACTTCCCTTCATTTACAGTTATTCATTGTGAAGCCATTGCATGCTTGCTTTATCTTTTATCTTCACAACATGAATGTATGATCTGTTCGGCTTCATAAATTCTTCCTACCTGATCCTTATTACACTGAAGCTGTTTGTCATTGCGCTTTCACTCTATTGAATACATGACCATGGCTGCCCTAGTGTAATCTAACTTCCGCTGCATAGTAATAGGCATAATCTTCACTGTTTGTCTTCATAACTCTCACGTTTTGAAGACTTTCATAAAAATCGCCTATTCACCCCCCCTCTAGTCGATATAACGCACTTTCAATTGGTATCAGAGCATGGTGCTCCCTTGTTCTGTGTGATTCGGTTTAACCACCTGGAGTTTTAGTTATGTCGACTGCAGGGATAATCAAAGTCTCCGCTGCTTGCCCCGTCTTTGATGGAACTGAATATCCCTACTGGAAGAATAAGATGCACATGCATCTTGAAGCCATTGACATCGACCTATGGTATGTCGTCGAGAACGGCGTTCCCAAGGCTGGAGAAGGTGTCACTGCTGCTGATGTCAAGAAGTTCACTCAACTGGACTCCACTGCCAAGAATATCATATGTGGTCATCTGACCAAAGGACAGTATGGCCGTGTGAGTGCTTTGAAGACATCCAAGCCAGTCTGGGACTGGCTCTCAAAGGTCAATGAAGGCATCTCAACCCAGAGAGATCAAAGAATCAGTGTTCTTCGCAACCTCTTCAACCGCTTCAAGCGAAATGACAATGAGAATGTCCAACACACATTTGACCGGCTCACTGACGTCACAAATGAGCTTCAAGCCCTCGGCGCCACTGAGATCACCAAACATGAAATCGTCAAGACGCTGCTGAGATCACTTGATAGTTCATTTGACATCCTGGCCCTGATGATTCAAGAACGTCCTGATTTCAAGACACTCGATCCGTCTGACATACTTGAGAGGCTCAACACACATGAGTTTCAACTTTCTGAGAAAAGAGATATCTACGGCCCAAACTATGGGCGAACTCGTGCCTTGAAGGCAAAAGCTGTCTCCTCATCTGAAGAAGAATCTGACTGCAGTTCTGATGATCCTGAAGACATTGGAAGAGAACTTGCAATGCTAGTGAAGAAGTTCCAAAAATTCACTAAGAAGAAAGGCTTCAGGAAATCCTCACGATCAAGCTCAAGGAATGATGAAGCTTCTGCTCATGACTACAAGAAGAAAACATGTCACAAGTGCAAGAAAACTGGACACTTCATCTCTGAGTGTCCACAGTGGGAAAATGAGAACAGAAGGAAGAAGAAGAGAAAGGAATATGATTCTGACGACAAGAAGAAGAAGAAATACTCAAAGTCTTCTTCCAAAACTTCATCAAAGTCTTCATCACACAAGAAGAGCTCATCTGGCAAGGCACGTGCGTTTGTTGGAAAGGAGATGGATTCAGAGGAGGAGTCCGCATCTGAGGAGGCAGAGGTGGAGTCTGAGGAGGAGTCTGATTCTGGCATTGCGAGTCTGGCTACAGCATACGTCGCCAAGTCCATCTTCAATACTGAAGACAATGACTGCATCACCGACACCGACGCAAATGACAAGAACGACTCCACTCCTACCTACTGCTTCATGGCACGCGGTGCCAAGGTAAACACACGCACTACTCTCTATGAAACATCAAGTGACGATGACTCTGAATGTGATTCAAAACCTAGCTACAAAACACTTTCTAAAATTGCAACTGAACAACAGAAAGCTATGGAACATATTCAAAAATTGTTAGACAGAAGCGATGATCTGTTGGGTGCTGAAATGACTCGATCTGAATCCTTAATTAAAGACATAAAAAACCTTCACGTTAAGTATCAGGAACTTGAAGATCGTTATGATACTCTCTCAACAACTCATGAAAAGCTTTCCTATGATTATCTTCAAAGGAAGCAAGAACTTGAGAAATTGAGGGTGGCTCATGAAGATCTTCAAAAGGAAAACGAGTCACTTCGCGCTGAACAGATCAGTCCCGCTCAGGAAGGATTTGAACCACCATGTCTTAAATGCATTGAGCGTGATAATGCTGCTTCTGTTGCTGAATGTTCCACTGCTACTACCGTTTCAATATCTTCAACTGTTGACGTGGTAACTAACCCCTCTGCTGAGGATACCACTGCTATTGCTGATGAGAATGCTAGGTTGAAGACATTGCTTGAAACAGGGATGTACAAAAGTCTGAAAGGGCATCAGACATTATGTGATGTCCTTAAGAAGCAGATTCTGAACCGAAACCCTAGGAAAGAGGGTGTTGGGTTCGTGAGGAAAATTAATGCAGATGGGTCTTACTGGAAACCTGAGCAGTACCCCAAAACCACATGGGTTGCTGCAAAGGAATCCTCAGCAGATCCATCCAATCTGTCTGGCTTCACTTGTGCTAACCCAATTATCATTGATGAATCCTTTGATGCAAACTATAAACTGTTTAAGAATCAGAACGATAAAGTGTTTGCCAGGTACATTGGTACTAACTGCAGGAATGGACCGCCTATGAAGAAGATCTGGGTTCCGAAAACATGTCTGGAAAATCTTCCTGTGAATGTCTTCATGACACCTCACTTGAAGAAGACAAACCTCAGACCAAAGGCTTCATATGGTCCAAATGCTTCATACAAACAGGGGACTCACCTGAGTCGCACTAACGCAAATGTTTTGCAGGGGAACCATACTCAGGCATATGAATATGAGAGTGGTTCGTCGAACCGTCATGTTCATATGACCAAAAATTATTCTGCTTATTCCTATGAGTATTATTGTCCACCTGCTAGACTGTTTGCTAAGGTTTCAAAGCCAAAATTCTCAGATGCTGCACTTAGACTTATAGCTTCTAAGCCACCCTTGAAGATGTGGGTGGTTAAGAAAGCTTAACTCTCCTTTGCAGGGAAAGGTCTCCAGCACAAAAACAAAATCTTCTGATGCTATTGCTGGGGACCATAAAAATCTTGTGGGGCGCAAGATAAAATGCCCAAATGGCATCATTATGTACTTCGTTCCTGAATCGCATGCTACTCTCCCCATTAGTCCTAATCTGGATCTAAGTTTTCATAACCCACTGGTTCGTCAAATGTTTATGCTTCACAACACTCTTCGTGAAGCCTATCCCCCTAACTGCACTGTAGGGTACGATACCAACGACTTCAAAGTCTTCAGAATGGATTATTGACAGTGGGTGTACAAATCACATGACTGGCAGAAGAAGCCTTCTTATGGACTCAACTTTACGTCCATCCAACAAGAGCCACATTACATTCGCTGACACTGGTAAAAGTAAGGTATTGGGTCTAGGTAGAGTTGCAATCTCAAAGGATCAACACATGGATAAAGTCATGCTTGTTGAATCCCTTGGCTTCAACTTAATGTCTGTCTCAATGCTTTGCGATTTGAATATGATTGTAATGTTTGGCAAATATCGCTGCCTGGTGCTAATGGAATCTGACAAATCTCTAGTGTTTGAAGGGTATAGGAAAGGTGATTTGTATGTGGTAGATTTCTCAGCAGGACCACAACTTGCAGTATGTCTTCTTGCAAAAGCTTCAGAATGCTGGCTTTGGCATCGAAGGCTTGGGCATGCTGGCATGAGGAACCTCCACACCCTTGCGAAGAAAAAGCACGTCATAGGCATCGAGGGCGTCAAGTTTAAGAAAGATCACTTATGCGGTGCTTGTGAAGCAGGGAAGATGACAAGGGCAAAACATCCTTCGAAGACAATCATGACTACTACACAACCCTTCGAACTGCTTCACATGGATCTTTTCGGTCCCACTCACTACTCAACTTTTACTACTTCTGCATGCCTCTATGGCTTCGTAATTGTTGATGATTATTCTAGATATACTTGGGTGCACATAATCCTTTACAAGACTGAAGTGCAGGATGTCTTCAGACGCTTCACAAATCGAGCTATGAACAATTTTGGCGCCAAGATAAAGCACATCAGAAGTGACAATGGCACCGCATTCAAGAATACTGGCCTTGATACATATCTGGACACCTTGGGCATCACACATGAATTCTCAGCTCCATACACGCCACAGCAGAATGGCGTCGTCGAATGCAAAAACAGAACACTCATTGAGATGGCCAGAACAATGCTAGATGAATACAAGACTCCAAGAAAATTCTGGACTGAAGCCATTGATACTGCATGCCATACA
Organism: Triticum urartu; assembly: GCF_056163025.1. Classification (NCBI taxonomy): domain Eukaryota; kingdom Viridiplantae; phylum Streptophyta; class Magnoliopsida; order Poales; family Poaceae; genus Triticum; species Triticum urartu. The sequence continues at coordinate 266,827,791 of NC_141878.1, read as the reverse complement.
ATCAATCGTGTTTATCTTCACAAGCTCCTGAACAAGACATCCTATGAACTCCTAACTGGCAAGAAGCCAAATGTCAGTTATTTCAGAGTATTTGGCGCAAAATGCTGGATCAAGGACCCACACCACACCTCAAAGTTTGCTCCAAAGGCACATGAAGGCTTCATGCTTGGATATGGAAAGGATTCGCACTCCTACAGAGTCTTCAATCTCTTCCACTACAAAGTGGTTGAAACAGTGGATGTGCGATTTGATGAAACCAATGGATCACAAAGAGAGCAATTGCCAAATGTGCTAGATGAAGTTCCATCAAATGAATCAATCAAGCTTATGGGAACTGGAGAAATTGTACCTTCTGAAGCTCAACCTGAAGAAGAACTTATCATCTCAGCACCTGATCCACATGAAGACAATGCTCAGCCTGAAGATATACCTTCAAATGACCACATAGATCAGCAAGAGCAAAGTCTTCGCCCCACACACCCTCGTGTTGCAAATGAAGTACAAATTGACAAAATACTGGACAGCATCAATGCACCTGGTCCACTCACTCGTTCAAGGGCAACTCAGCTAACGAACTTCTGTGGGCATTTCGCATTTGTCTCAATATCAGAACCCAAGAAAGTTGAAGAAGCCTTCATGGAACCTGAATGGATTCAAGCTATGCAAGAAGAGCTTCAACAGTTTGAGCTGAATAATGTATGGGAACTGGTTAAGCGTCCTGATCCACGGAAGCACAACATAATAGGCACCAAATGGATATACCGCAACAAGCAAGATGAGCATGGTCAAGTTGTCAGAAACAAAGCTCGTCTAGTTGCTCAAGGATATACTCAAGTGGAGGGCATTGACTTCGATGAAACATTTGCTCCTGTGGCTAGGCTTGAAGCCATACGCATACTGCTGGCCTATGCAAATCATCATAACATACTTCTATATCAAATGGATGTGAAAAGTGCCTTTCTCAATGGCAAGATTGAAGAAGAAGTGTATGTTGCACAACCACCTGGCTTTGAAAATCCAAAACATCCTGATATGGTATACAAGCTCAACAAGGCACTGTATGGCCTCAAACAAGCCCCTAGGGCCTGGTATGATACACTCAAGTACTTTCTGAAAAGCAAAGGCTTCATACCTGGTTCCCTGGATCCCACTCTTTTCACGAAGACATATGATGGTGAACTGTTTGTGTGCCAAATATATGTGGATGACATTATCTTCGGCTGCACCAATCAGAAGTATAGTGAAGAGTTTGGATACATGATGCAAGAGCAATATCAGATGTCCATGATGGGGGAGCTGAGGTTCTTTCTCGGTCTTCAAATACGGCAACAACGCAACGGCATCTTCATATCTCAAGAGAAATATCTTAAAGAGTGCCTGAAGAAGTTCGGTATGCAAGACTGCAAAGGCTTCACAACACCAATGCCAGCCAAGCATCATCTGGGTCCCGACGATAATGGTAAAGAGTTCGATCAAAAGGTATACCGCTCCATGATTGGGTCTTTGCTTTATTTATGTGCATCTAGGCCAGATATCATGCTTAGTGTTTGCATGTGTGCTCGATTTCAAGCGACACCAAAGGAGTCGCATCACTTAGCTGTGAAGCGAATTCTTCGATATTTGGCTCACACCCCAACTCTAGGATTATGGTATCCAAAGGGCTCAGAGTTTGATCTGGTTGGATTTTCGGATGCTGATTATGCTGGTGACAAAGTTGATTGCAAATCTACATCAGGCACATGTCATTTTCTGGGACGATCACTTGTACGTTGGTCTTCAAAGAAGCAGAACTGTGTATCTCTCTCCACTGCTGAATCTGAATACATTGCTGCTGGATCTTGCTGCGCTCAGCTTCTGTGGATGAAGCAAACACTCAAGGATTATGGCATTCATCTGAAGCAAGTGCCACTTTACTGCGACAACGAAAGCGCCATCAAGATTGCCAACAACCCAGTTCAGCACTCGAAGACAAAGCACATTGAAATTCGTCATCACTTTCTCAGAGATCATGTTGTGAAGGAAGACATTGATATCATACACATCAACACTGAAGAGCAATTGGCAGATATCTTCACAAAGCCCTTGGATGAGAAGAGATTTTGCAAGTTACGGTGTGAGCTAAATATCTTGGAATCCTCAAATGTCCTGTGATCAGGCACACATCCTAACACTTATGCATATTGATGACTTAGATGTGCAACACACGAAGTAGCGTATATCTTCAATCAATAAAGACATACATTCTAAGTGTGAATACATTAATGTGGAATTTGACTTCGGAGCGCCACGATAATTGTGCGCCGTGTCTGGGTCTAATACTTCCTATACGGTGGGTAACGCCACCACCAAGCGTTCCATTTTGAAGTGTTTCTCTCATGGCGTCACCTCTCAATGTCTTCACAATTGGTTTGGCTTCCTTCTCTGTATGTCTTCATGATTATCTTCACTGCGTTGATTATATGGATATATATGTACTGATGTTCTGTCCTCTACAGCATTCACTTATAGCTATGTCTTCTTGGTTGAATCTTTTGAACTAAGTGAATGTGATCGGACCCTAACCTCTCTATGCTTTCTATCTCAAACTCTATCTCTCCAAGTCATATGCATTCTGTTGAAACTGTCGAATGTCTTCACTGTGTCCTTATCAGCCGAAGACATTGAGACAACCATAAAAGTCAGTTTTAATGCTCATTCCTCCACATAAGATCCGGAGAAGCAGAAACGACCGCCCGATAATTTAGGCGTGCGTGGGACGTGGAACAAATCCTGATAATCTAACTGGCCACGCGTGCCTCAAATGCGAACCGCCAGGGGTACCTGCGTAATAGCGCAGTGCCGCCTCTATCCCTATAAATATACGATTCATTGCGGTCATTATCTCCTTCTTCCACCCTCGCACGAACCCTAGCGCCACCGCTAGCACTCGATTATGCCGGCGACGAAGCGCTTCACTGCTGCAACCTCTCCGACGCCGTTTTCACGCCGACAGCGGACATCACTTTCTCCGCCGTCGCCGTAGGTGTCTTCCGTCGCCAAGTTAGGGCACGGAGGATCGAACTGCTCGGCCTCAACTCTCACTTCGTCTAGCAGTTCCAAGTGTGGTAAATAAAACCTCTTTTTACAGCTTCTTTTGATCCTACAGTTCAGTCACTTTCTGCCATAAGAAGTTTCTCTTCACACCAGTTAAATCTCTCGCTGCATCTCATAACATGCCTAGTATATTCACTTGTGCTTCATAAAGTAGTTAGATTCCTCACTTGTACTGATCTATGGGTTCGTACAAATCTGGAACCAACTTCTTATCTATAAGTGAATGTCTTCGCATAATAAGGTCAATGTCTTCTAAACCGATTTTCTTCAAAATCTTCTGAGAATGCATATGACCTCTTCCCCTTCCCTCGCACCTTAATGCTGTCACAGGTACATGTCCGTGGGAGAATCCTTTGGTTCTCATAGTCTGCATTCATTTGCAGAGTACTTGCAGCATCACATCAACTCGCCTGAAGCCAGTTCTTGCAAAAGGAATCCTTTGAAGCCTTTGAACATCTTGAAGCCTTCCAAGTTATTCATGGCTTCAGAAACAGTAGCAAGGAAGGGAGGCAGACAGCGACGTGGTGAAACGTCCAAAGATCTGCCTGATGAATTGGCAGAAATGTACAAAACTGATCCTGAAGAAAGCTATGGTCAGCGCAAGACACGAATCCAATGGATTCGAAGATATTGGGCAGAGCAATGGTTCCACTACCGCTTCGTCACTCAGGAATATGCGGAGAAGTGCGCCATCAAGAGACCTTGGGGAGATGTATTATACAAAAATCTCGTACCTAGGTCCAGAGACGAAGCCATTGCTCAAGGCTTCTATCCATGCATGGTGAGAGGACCACAGCCAGCTGATGCACATCCGTCATCACTTCTCTGGTGTTGCGATGATAATCTCTTCAAGCGCAACTTTCAGTTTGCACAACAGTCAGCAAAGATAAACAAGAAGAAATTTGGGCTTGACTTCAACCCTGGTCCCTCCTCACCAAGGGCAGATGGCACACGCAACGCCGATCCCAATATCATCGGGCCGTATGCCAATCTTGCAGGCCTCATCACTCGCATCCTAGTCCAAGGGACTGCTGTGAATGACCCTCCAGCAGATACTGAGTCAGATGATGCCCCTGCTGCTTCGAAGCCAAAGCAGAAGAAGCCAAAAGCTCCAAAAGCTTCAAAGCCAGCCGTTTCTCCCAAGATCGCAAGAGTGAAGCCTTTAGCAACTGCACCTCCTGAAGCCAGTGTGTAGTCAGAAGACTTATCACGAGTGTCCAAGCCCCAAGAAGCCAAGAAGCCTCAGCCACACACAGGCAAAGAGCTCACAGCTGCTGACATTCTGCGCTGCGAAGCCATTGATCTCTCAAGCGATGAAGATCTTGGAAATGATGCTCTTGAGCAGCTCATCAAGAGCAAGGAGGAGGCTGAAATCTTCAACAATCTACCTCTGTTTGATGTCGCCATCATCCACAACTTCATCGATGAATGGTTTGACACACCAGACATAAGCTTCAATGATCTGCAGCTACCCATAGGCCTCAGCGTTGCCTTTCAAGGTGCAATTGCTTCAGAACTTGCAATAGCCCAGCGCATTGTAGAACTGAAGCAGAAAATTGATTATGAAAAGGCTCAGTTCAATAAGCACGTTGCCAAGCTCAGTGTGCAAGAAGTGAAAAGCTTCAAAACTATGTTGCATGAGCTGAAAGAGAGCTTCCTGAAGACGTGTGCTGAAGCTCAAGGCTCGCGAGAACGCATGAAGACTTTGGCTGATCACTGCGTGCAGGCCTACAATGAGGCAGAAAAGCGCAAGGCGCTTGGACGTCCCGGCATTGACCCCAGGATGGCCGCGAAGAAGAAAAAGAAGGTGGCTATGACCGAACCTGAAGCGCCAAGGTCAGAACCTGATGCTCCGATTGTCTTCCCCGCTGCAACGACTGGCTCGAAGCCAAAGAGTCGATCAACCGCCTCACAGCACAAGAAGACACGGACTGCAGAGGCTAAAGCTAAGAAGAGAAAACATTCTGAAGCCTCTCCTTCTGAACCCATCATCAAGAAGCGCAAGACAAAGAAATCTCGGGCTGCTCCCACAGAGCCCCTGATAGTTGAACCACTCTGCGTCCGCTATCCTGACGCAGATCGTCAGTTGACAGTGCATGAGCCTGCTTACATAGAGGCTCCGCACGCTGAAGACATTCCAGCAGCCAACCCCAATGCTGCTGAAGACATTGATCCCCAAGACAATGTGCAAGGTGATGCAGCCCTTCCTCAGCTTGAGACAAGCGAACAGATCAGTATTGGTCGTCCATTGACGCCAATCACACAAAATGCGTCATGGGCAGATAGCCCATATGAGGAAGATGAGCCCCATCCCACTGCAACTCCACCAGCGCCTACACTCCATAGGCTTCGCAAAGGGCCAAGGGCTCAGGCTGCTGAAGACATTCTGGCTGCATCAGCCGAAGAGCAAGCAGAAATACCACAAGCTCCAACTCCCCCGCACCAACAAGAAGAAGTTCTCAAGGAGAACGTGCCTGAAGCTGAAAATGTTGAGGCTGCCATAAACAACGCCGAAGCAAATGTGGAGCCCTCCCCAACAACAGCTTCAGAAGACACCGAAGCTACTGCTCCTGAACATTCTGTGCCTGAGTCTGCTGCCGGACCACAATTCAACTATCATATTGCGCACAGGCCCCAGGTCCAGAAGCCGATCCCACGACTACCAAGGTTCCCAGGTCCTGCATCAGCTCCTGGTTCCTTCAACATCAACGGCTTCAGGGCAGATAACACATTTTTCGACCGCTCCAAGAACCCTTATTCAAGGGAACGGATTGTATCAGATAGGTTCTGGAGCCATCAACAGCGCAGCTATTATTCATGCATCCTCTACAACCAAGGCCGCATCTTTCCTCACAAGCGCCTTGAGGTTGAAGCTGTTGCAGGTCTGCCTGGTCTGGAAGAAGCACTGGATTGCTTCAAGCAAGTGGGTTTGCTGCCATTTATCACTGACGAAGTGCACTGGAACGAAGAGCTTCTGCTCCAGTTCTATGCCACTTTGCATATCAAAGGCTATAACAGAGATCCGAAGACATGGATCCTGGAGTGGATGACAGGCAATATCCATCATGAAGCCAATGCTTTCGACCTAATTGAGCTTACTGGCCTTCCCACTCCTGGCGAATTCTTTGAAGAAGGGTGCCAACTCCATGCTGAAGCAATTGAGAGCATATTTCAGCGTCCTGAGCCAGATATGAGTCAGATGCTCTCAATGATGAAGCCATTTCCTCCAAATGCATCCTATCCAACTAGGTTCTTCGTTGAAGACTTAGAGTACCTGCCCAGAACAATATATCACATCATAAGGCGGACTCTCTGGCCAGTCAAGGGACACTCTCGATATGCAACGATTGATGGTGCAATGAAGACTCTCATCTTCTGCATTCTTCATGGCAAATGCTTCAATGCACAGGATCTCTTCATCCGTCAATTTGCAGCATCTGCTTCAGAACTGTTTGGATTAAAGTTTTATGCTCCTTGGGTTATGAGGCTGATCAAGCTTCACTCTGCAATCTCCTATCAACCCTCAGCCCGCAATCATAGGATATTTTTGCCAGATGTGGACACATCTGCTGAAGCAATATATCCCGAGCCGGCCAAGCAACCACTAAGTCTTCAGAATGCAGAACACCAGAGCTTCACTCAAAAATATTGAAGGTGTTGAAGCTCTCTCCCGAGTGTATCCAATGGCTGGCACCACACGTGCCCCTGCATCAACTGAAGCCACCAACAGCACAGCTGCAAAGAGACCCAAGAAGCGCGCTCGTGCACTCAATGACAGAGAGCTTCTTGTGGCTCTTCACCAAAAGCAAGATAGGCATCACGACTGGCTCAAGAGGCAGATGAGAAGCATCATGCAAGACGTCAATCGCATCAGAAATATGGCAACAAAGAATGCATTTGTCACACACGAGACCTGTCGCCGCACTTGGAAGGGCCTCACCATGATGTGCCCTGAAGCTGAACTGCATGAGGATGGCTTCACAGAGCACTTCAAATTTGACTCCACGCCTCCGAGAAGAGCGGTGATGCGCAGCACACCATCACTTGAAGAGTCAGAGTTCTCTTCTTCTGCTGCCACCGTGTCTGCCCGGATTATTGAAGAAGAAGACGACGCGACATCATCTCCACCTGCTTCAACGCGCGTCGAATCTGCACCAAGCTCGTCTGCACCGCCGCCAAACAACTCCACCGACCCTGCTGCGCCTGGGAACGCGTAGAAATCTCTATGTCTTCAAACCTTTTTGGTCATCACTGACAAAAGGGGGAGAAGCATATGATGGTAATAGTCTTCAAGCGGGTCACTATGGGCGGGTGCCTTCATATCTTGCTACATTTTGCTTCGTGCTTACAACTCCCGTTTTTGCTACATTTGCTTCCTTGAGTTGTAACACTTAGCCTTGATGGCCGTCTGCTACCTGCTTGTCACTCCGTTATGCGAAGATAAATTCCGCATGTGCGACGATAAATTCCGCACTCATCTCATTCTGCAGACGTCCATTTTCCATTATGCATGTCATTATCTTCATATACTTTCACATGCATAGTGGATTGTCATAAGTTGAAGTGGATCTCCACAAGTACAACCTGCCATGTGCATTTGCATTCAAGAAGCAAATTACTTATATGCACATCTTCAGGGGGAGCCCTTGCAACTTATGAAGACAATTCTTTTACAATTTCGCAAATTATGTTTCCCGTTGAAAACTTCAACTAGTTTGTCATCAATCACCAAAAAGGGGGAGATTGTAAGTGCATCTAGTGCCACCCCTAGTTGGTTTTGGAGTATTGACGGCAAACCTAGTTGAGGGACTAATGTGTTTGTGAGAATTGCAGGAAAACACAGGAAGAAGTCCCTCATTGATTCGGTTTCACTACCAGAGATGACCCCTAAAAATGTACGAAGACATTGAAGACAATGGTGGTTTATGAAGATATTCATATTGAAGACAATGACATGAGAAGACTCTCTATGAAGCTTTTGGAACTCGAAGACCTAGATCCTTCGTAGTTTTATTTCATTCATGTTGTGTCATAGGAACCACCGTACTGTTAAGTGGGGTCGAAGAGAACCAGTCAGAATGACTGAAGTGATGCCAAATTCAAATCCTATGTCTTCGAGCGAAGACTTTGAGAGAAAATCTTGTCCAGAGTCAGACAAGTCAGCTTTACTTGTAGCCCAAGTAAAAGTTGTCGTGTGAGTTCGAAATCCGACCGTTGGTACACGTGTCAGTTCCTTAGTGACCCAGGGTCATTTCGGACAGATCAGGTCGGGTTGCCAAGTGGCTATAAATAGTCCACCCCCCACAACCTTAAATGGTTGGCTGCTCAGATTTCAGCGCACGGCTTTTGTCGTTTGAGAGCAACCCACCTCGAAGCCTTTGAAAGAAAAATTCCCAGTGAGGAGAAAAGCCTAACCACCCAGAGCCAGAGTAAATTGGGCATCACTTAAGTCTTCGTGTCTCTGTGATTTGAAGACTTATTACACTTGAGGACTGTGCATCCTCCAGACGGTTAGGCGTCGCGTTCTGAGCATCCAAGAGAAATTGTGGATTGCCAGTGAACGAAGTCTGTGAAGGTTTGGGAGTCTACCTTGAAGACTTACCAGAGTGATTGGGCGAGGTCTGTGTGACCTTAGCTCAAGGAGAAAACGGTGAGGACTGGGTGTCTTGGACTAAGTGTCCTTGACTGGGTGTCCGGGACTGTGTGTCCTTCGGTTTAAATACCTAGCCGCTCCAATCAGATGTACAGTTGTCACAGCAACTGGAACTGGTCCAACAAATCATTGTCTTCAACGTGTCACTGGTTTCATCTTCACTTCCCTTCATTTACAGTTATTCATTGTGAAGCCATTGCATGCTTGCTTTATCTTTTATCTTCACAACATGAATGTATGATCTGTTCGGCTTCATAACTTCTTCCTACCTGATCCTTATTACACTGAAGCTGTTTGTCATTGCGCTTTCACTCTATTGAATACATGACCATGGCTGCCCTAGTGTAATCTAACTTCCGCTGCATAGTAATAGGCATAATCTTCACTGTTTGTCTTCATAACTCTCACGTTTTGAAGACTTTCATAAAAATCGCCTATTCACCCCCCCCTCTAGTTGATATAACGCACTTTCAGAGCTCATAATCGTCACCTGGAGCGGAATCACCTGGACCTGCATCTGGTATAGTAGGAATCTGTGAGCCACAGGGACTCAGCAATCTCGCACCCTCGCGATCAAAACTATTTAAGCTTATAGGAAGGATAGGCAAATATATGTGGAGCTGCAGCAAGCGACTAGCATATATGGTGGCTAACTTATACGCAAAAGAGAGCGAGAAGAGGAGGCAAAGCGCGAGAGAGAGTCTAAAGGAACAACCTGCGCAAGCATAACTCCAACACCGTGTCCACTTCCCGGACTCCGCCGAGAAGGGGCCATCACGGTAACACACACGGTTGATTCATTTTAATTAATTAAGGTTCAAGTTATCTACAACCGGACATTAACAAATTCCCATCTGCCCATAACCGCGGGCACGGCTTTCGAAAGTTCAAACCCTGCAGGGGAGTCCCAACTTAGCCCATGACAAGCTCTCACGGTCAACGAAGGAATAGACCTCCACCCGAGACACACCGATCAGACTCGGTAACCCGGTACAACAAGACAATTCGACAGGTTAAAACAAGACCAGCAACACCGCCCGAATGTGCCGACAAATCCCGATAGGAGCTGCACATATCTCGTTCTCAGGGCACACTCAGATGAGCAATCCGTACAACTAAAACCAGCCCTCGAGTTTCCCCGAGGTGGCGCTGCAAGGGGCTCTGGGTTGGACGAACACTCAAAGGAGCACTGACCCGGGGGGGTTTAAAAAAAATGACCCTCGGGCTCCGGTAACCCAAGGGAAAAAGAGGCTAGGTGGCGAATGGTAAAACCAATGTTGGGCATTGCTGGAAAAGTTTTAATCAAGGCGAACTATCAAGGGGTTCCCATTATAACCCAACCGCGTAAGGAATGCAAAATCCGGGAACATAACACCGATATGACGGAAACTAGGGCGGCAAGAGTGGAACAAAACACTAGGCGAGAGGCCGAGCCTTCCACCCTTTACCAAGTATATAGATGCATTAAGATAACATAGCAATATAATGATATCCCAACAAGTAAATAAAAGATGTTCCAACAAGGAACGGCTCCAATCTTCACCTGCAACTAGCAACGCTATAAGAGGGGCTGAGCAAAGCGATAACATAGCCAAACAACGGTTTGCTAGGACATGGTGGGTTAGAGTTTCAACATGGCAATTTGGAGGCTGACAAGCAAAAGGTAGGCATCGTAGCATTGGCAAGCAAAAGAGCGAGCAAACTAGCATAGCAAAGATAGTAGTGATTTCGAGGGTATGATCATCTTGCCTGCACAGTTGTCAGAGGTGACTGGATCCTCAAGAGAAAACTCAACGGGCTCCTCGTTAGCGAACTCGTCTCCCGACTCTACCCAAACAAGACAAACAAGCAACAAGGATACAATCAACCACGTGCAAACTCAACCAACACGATGCAAAGATGATATGCTATGCGGGATGTGATGCGGGATGCAAAATACAAGATATGACAGGAAATGCATGAACCTGGCCTCAACTTGGAAAACCAAGTGTTCCACTGGAAAGAGGGGATGAAATCGCTTGAAAACGATATAAAGATCATTGGAATCGGAGTTACGGTTTGGAAATGGCAAGCATTTTAAGAATGACACCGGTCTGCAATTTACAGCAAGTAGGCATCTAAATGCAATGAGATGAACATGCTACAACACCCAAACATGACAAAAAATGCATGGTAGGGATGCACACACGATGCTTAACAAAAGACTAGCACTGAGCCACGGCCAATTCATCCATTAAGAGGTTCAAACAAGCATGGCAAAAACGCAAATGCAAAACAGATCTCAGACTTAGTGAAAATAACACTTGTCTGAAATTTCAGATCATGAAGCCCTCTTCGGAGCAGCAAAACAACATGATACTTGACCTGATTAAGACAAGTAAGAACATGGAATGGAGCTACTCAACAAGATTAACAAAAGACCCAAAGTGACCTGGGGCCAAAAGAGTTCACAAAATATACTAACGGGCACATGAACATAGCTAAAACACAATCAGTTTTCAGACTTAGTGAAAACTGAGACATGCTGAAATATAACTCACGAAGGCATGTAAACGAGCTCGATGCACTCACTACGGTGCAATTCATGGAAAGGCAAGCATACATCCATTAAGAAGGCACAAAATGCTAGCTAGACATGGCAAGAACAATGGCATAGCATGCACGGATCAACTACAATAACATCGGCAAAATCGCAAACAAGTTGATGATCTGCCCATATTCACCACGAAGCAAAAGTAGAGCTCGATTGACTCAAGGTAGGGTGCTCCATAATTGCAAACAAAGACATGGATGGATAGATCATAACATTATTAACAAAACTTCTTTACTGATCGTCCTCAAAAGAGGCACGGATCATTAGGAAACAAGCTGAACATATGGCATCATGAACTAAATAATCCCAGACTTAGTGAAAACTACCAAGTCCCTGAAAACAGATTTACCGGGTGCCTCACTTTGCAAGCTTGCACAAGTCACCACAAACATCAAAGAAATGCATGGGTTGCACCTCTGGAAAGAAGACAAAATCCTTAACAAAACATATGAAGGACTCACAGGCATATCATGCACACAACAATCATGGCAAAAATGACAAAAGTCTAAGATGAACTAGCAGATCTGACAAATAACTCACGAAGCCTCCTTCTAACAGCATTTCGGGCATCAAAGTGAGCTCAAATGAAAATGATGCAATGGAATGAAATGATGTACTCGTCGAGTCGAACATTTTGATATACTATATGTCCAAATCGGAGCTACAGATGCAAGGTTATGGTAGGTCAAAGTATGCACAAAATTATAAGGGAGAGGGGAAAAAGTCAACCCAGATATAGGGTTCCTCGCGGGCGCGCGAACCGAGGCGAGATCCGAGCTCGCCGGAGAAGACCTGTTCGCCGGAGATGGTGGCCGCCGAGGGGAGGAGAAGCCGGGGCGGCTCCGGCCGGCGTGGATGCGGCGGCGACGGCGAGTGGAGGCGGCGGCGGTGGCGCGTGAAGGCGGCGGTCGGTGGTGGTGGTGCCCGAGGCGGCGGCGAGGCGAGGTGGTGCGGCGCAGCGGCGGCGGCAGCCGGGCGCGAGGCGGCAGAGGACGGCGGCGGGGCGGCTCGGGGATGAGGTCCCGGACGGCGGCGGCGGTGGCCCGGGCCTCGGGGGCCCAACGCGGGCCGGGCAGGCCGCGCGGGGAGGCGCCGGCGGGGAGGCCACGTGGCGGGAGGAGAGTGGCTGAGGCAGCGGTGGACGGACACGTCCGGCTCGCGCGGACGTTGTCCGGCGGCGGCGGAGAGGTTTTTTTAGGGTTTCGTGGGGGAGGAGATCCGAAAACGGAGGGGGTGTATTTATAGGCATAAGTGGAGCTAGGAGAGTCCAAATGAGGTGCGGTTTTCGGCCACGCGATCGTGATCGAACGCTCTAGGAGATGGAGCAGAGTTTGATGGACTTTGGGCCAAATTGGAGGGGTGTTGGGCTGCAGCACACACGAGGCCTCTTCGGTCCCTCGGTTAACCGTTGGAGTATCAAACGAAGTCCAAATGATACGTAACTTGACAGGCGGTCTACCGGTAGTAAACCAAGGCCGCTTGGCAAGTCTCGGTCCAATACGGAAGTGTTTAATCCCCACACATGAAAGAAAGCTAGAGATGACCACCGGAGGAGAACGAAGCGCCGGAATGCAAAACGGACAACGGGAAAAATGCTTGAATGCATAAGACGAACACGTATGCAAATGCAATGCACATGATGACATGATATGAGATGCATGACAAAGACAACAACACACGGAGACAAAGACCCGAACCCGAGGAATAAATATAACTTAACGCCGGAAACGGCAAGAGTTGGAGTACAAAAAGGGAAAGTTACATCCGGGGTGTTACAACACTCCACCACTACGAAAAGATCTCGTCCCGAGATCTAGGACTGAAAGAACGCCGGGTACTCAGAACGGAGGTGATCCTCGCGTTCCCAGGTAGCTTCACGGTCGGAATGGTGCGACCACTTGACTTTGAGGAATTTGATTGACTTGTTGCGAGTCTTGCGTTCAGTCTCTTCAAGAATAGCGACTGGGTGCTCACGATAAGAGAGATCTTCTTGGAGCTCAATGTTCTCGAAGTTGACTGTGCGGTCAGGAGTCTTGAAGCACTTTCAAAGCTGAGAGACATGGAACACGTCATGAACATTTGCAAAGTTTGAAGGAAGCTCGAGTTGATAGGCGAGGTCGCCTCTCTTGCTGACAATCTTGAAAGGTCCCACGTATCTAGGGGCAAGCTTCCCTTTGATATCGAAGCGACGGGTACCTTTCAGAGGAGAGACGCGGAGGTAAACATGATCTCCGATCTCGAAAGCCAAATCACGGTGCTTACTATCATAGTAGCTCTTCTGGCGGGATTTGACTGCTTTGAGGTTATCACGAATGACTTTGCACATTTCTTCTGCTTCTGTGATTAAGTCATTACCTAGCAGCTGACGTTCACCGGTTTCAGACCAGTTGAGAGGGGTACGACACTTCCTGCCATACAGAATTTCAAGTGGCGCCTTGCCCGAGCTTGCTTGAAAACTATTGTTGTAGGAGAATTCAGCATAAGGAAGACAATCCTCCCACTTCATGCCGAAGGAGATCACACAAGCCCTGAGCATATCTTCAAGAATCTGGTTGACACGCTCGACTTGACCGCTTGTTTGAGGATGGAAAGCAGTGCTGAAGCGGATGTTTGTGCCCATGGCCTTCTGAAAAGAATCCCAAAACTTGGAGGTAAAGATGCTGCCACGGTCTGAAGATATCACTTGAGGAATACCGTGTAGAGAGACAATTCGAGAGGTATAGAGTTCCGCCAATTGAGCTGCAGTGATCGACTCTTTGATAGGCAGAAAGTGAGCCACTTTGGTGAGCTTGTCGATGACAACGAATATAGCATCATTGCCACGCTTGGACTTTGGAAACCCAGTCACGAAGTCCATCTCAATGTGGTCAAACTTCCATTCTGGAATGGCAAGAGGTTGGAGGAGACCAGCTGGCCTTTGGTGTTCTGCCTTCACTCTTCTGCAGACATCACATTCATTCACGAATTGAGCGATCTCGCGCTTCATTCGAGTCCACCAATAAGCTTGCTTAAGGTCCTGATACATCTTCGTACTCCCAGGGTGGATGGAGAGGAGAGAATTGTGAGCCTCGTTCATGATCACTTTATGGAGGTCACCTTTGGGCACAACAATACGATCCTCGAAGAAGATAGTGTCCTTGTCATCAAGGCGGTAGCACTTGTACTTGGACTGACTCTTGGCAATCCCAATCTTCACCTTTTTCACCATAGCATCAAGAAGCTGGGCTTGGCGAATCTGGTCTTCTAAGGTAGGAGAGACTTGAAGGTTGGCGAGGAAACCTTGAGGAACAACTTGCAGATTAAGTTTGCGGAAAGCTTCACAAAGCTCGGGTTGATAAGGCTTAAGAATCAGACTGTTGCAATACGCTTTCCTGCTCAAAGCGTCAGCGATCACATTGGCCTTGCCTGGAGTATACTCAATACTCGGATTATACTCTTGAATCATTTTGACCCATCGAGTTTTCCTGAGGTTGAGATTAGGCTGAGTGAAGATGTACTTGAGACTCTTGTGATTAGTGAAAATATCCACTTTTCTTCCCAATAGAAGATGTCCCCAAGTCAACAGAGTATGCACAACTGCCTGTTGGAAATATGCCCTAGAGGCAATAATAAATTGATTATTATTATATTTCCTTGTTCATGATAATCGTTTATTATCCATGCTAGAATTGTATTGATAGGAAACTCAGATACATGTGTGGATACATAGACAACACCATGTCCCTAGTAAGCCTCTAGTTGACTAGCTCGTTGATCAATAGATGGTTACGGTTTCCTGACCATGGACATTGGATGTCGTTGATAACGGGATCACATCATTAGGAGAATGATGTGATGGACAAGACCCAATCCTAAGCCTAGCACAAAGATCGTGTAGTTCGTTCGCTAAAGCTTTTCTAATGTCAAGTATCATTTCCTTAGACCATGAGATTGTGCAACTCCCGGATACCGTAGGAGTGCTTTGGGTGTGCCAAACGTCACAACGTAACTGGATGGCTATAAAGGTGCACTACGGGTATCTCCGAAAGTGTCTGTTGGGTTGGCACGAATCGAGACTGGGATTTGTCACTCCGTGTGACGGAGAGGTATCTCTGGGCCCACTCGGTAGGACATCATCATAATGTGCACAATGTGATCAAGGATTTGATCACGGGATGATGTGTTATGGAAGGAGTAAAGAGACTTGCCGGTAACGAGATTGAACAAGGTATCGGGATACCGACGATCGAATCTCAGGCAAGTGTCGTACCGATCGACAAAGGGAATTGTATACGGGATTGATTAAGTCCTTGACATCGTGGTTCATCCAATGAGATCATCGTGGAACATGTGGGAGCCAACATGGGTATCCAGATCCCGCTGTTGGTTATTGACCGGAGAACATCTCGGTCATGTCTGCATGTCTCCCGAACCCGTAGGGTCTACACACTTAAGGTTCGGTGACGCTAGGGTTATAAAGGAAGTTTGTATGTGGTTACCGAATGTTGTTCGGAGTCCCGGATGAGATCCCGGACGTCACGAGGAGTTCCGGAATGGTCCGGAGGTAAAGATTTATATATGGGAAGTCCTGTTTTGGTCACCGGAAAGGTTTTGGGGTTTATCGGTAATGTACCGGGACCACCGGGAGGGTCCCGGGGGTCCACCAAGTGGGGCCACCAACCCCGGAGGCTTGTGTGGGCTAACTGTGGGAGGGACCAGCCCCAGGTGGGCTGGTGCGCCCCCCCACAAGGGCCCAAGGCGCCTAAGAGGTGGAAAGGGGGCAAACCCTAAAGGGGTATGGGCCTTAGGGCCCATCCTGGTGCGCCTCCCTCTCCCCTCCCCTCTTGGCCGCCTCCCCTTTCCCATCTAGGGATGCCACCCCCCTAGGGGTGGGAACCCTAGAGGGGGAGCACCCTCCTCCCCTTCCCCTATATATATGAGGCCGAGGGGCTGCCCAATACACGCGATCTGATCTCTGCCTGTTGGTGCAGCCCTCCCTCTCTTTCTCCTCATATCCCGTGGAGCTTGGCGAAGCCCTGCAGGATTGCCACGCTCCTCCACCACCACCACGCCATTGTGCTGCTGCTGGATGGAGTCTTCCTCAACCTCTCCCTCTCTCCTTGCTGGATCAAGGCGTGGGAGACATCGTCGGGCTGTACGTGTGTTGAACGCGGAGGTGCCGTCCGTTCGGCACTAGGATCTCCGGTGATTTGGATCACGACGAGTACGACTCCTTCAACCCCGTTCTCTTGAACGCTTCCGCTTAGCGATCTACAAGGGTATGTAGATGCACTCTCCTTCCCCTCGTTGCTAGTCTCTCCATAGATTGATCTTGGTGACACGTAGGAAAATTTTGAATTATTGCTACGTTTCCCAACAGTGGCATCATGAGCTAGGTCTATGCGTAGTTTCTATGCACGAGTAGAACACAAAGTAGTTGTGGGCGTTGATTTTGTTCAATATGCTTACCGTTACTAGTCCAATCTTGATTTGGTGGCATTGTGGGATGAAGCGGCCCGGACCGACCTTACACGTACTCTTACGTGAGACTGGTTCCACCGACTGACATGCACTAGTTGCATAAGGTGGCTAGCGGGTGTCTGTCTCTCCCACTTTAGTCGGATCGGATTCGATGAAAAGGGTCCTTATGAAGGGTAAATAGCAATTGGCATATCACGTTGTGGTTTTGCGTAGGTAAGAAACGTTCTTGCTAGAAACCCATAGCAGCCACATAAAACTTGCAAACAACAATTAGAGGACGTCTAACTTGTTTTTGCAGGGTATGCTATGTGATGTGATATGGCCAAAAGGATGTGATGAATGATATATGCGATGTATGAGATTGATCATGTTCTTGTAATAGGAATCACGACTTGCATGTCGATGAGTATGACAACCGGCAGGAGCCATAGGAGTTGTCTTAATTTATTTATGACCTGCGTGTCAACATAAACGTCATGTAATTACTTTACTTTATTGCTAACCATTAGCTGTAGTAGTAGAAGTAATAGTTGGCAAGACAACTTCATGAAGACACGATGATGGAGATCATGGTGTCATGCCGGTGACAAGATGATCATGGAGCCCCAAGATGGAGATCAAAGGAGCTATATGATATTGGCCATATCATGTCACTATTTGATTGCATGTGATGTTTATCATGTTTTTGCATCTTGTTTACTTAGAACGACGGTAGTAAATAAGATGATCCCTCATTAAAATT
Source organism: Triticum urartu (assembly GCF_056163025.1). Lineage (NCBI taxonomy): Eukaryota > Viridiplantae > Streptophyta > Magnoliopsida > Poales > Poaceae > Triticum > Triticum urartu. The sequence goes on along the minus strand of NC_141878.1, from coordinate 266,810,250 downwards.
TCAAGAAAGTGTTCCCCCTAACTGTGCACCGTTGCGACAGTTCGTTGTTTCGAAGCACCACGTGATGATCGGGTGTGATAGATTCTAACGTTCACATACAACGGGTGTAAGACAGATTTACACATGCAAAACACTTAGGTTGACTTGACGAGCCTAGCATGTGTACAGACATGGCCTCGGAACACAGAAGACCGAGAGGTCGAGCATGAGTCGTATGGTAGATACGATCAACATGAAGATGTTCACCGATGTTGACTAGTCCGTCTCACGTGATGATCGGACACGGCCTAGTTGACTCGGATCATGTAATCACTTAGATGACTAGAGGGATGTCTATCTGAGTGGGAGTTCATAAGATGAACTTAATTATCCTGAACATAGTCAAAAGGTCTTCGCAAATTATGTCGTAGCTCGCACTTCTGTTCTACTGTTTAGATATGTTCCTAGAGAAAATTTAGTTGAAAGTTGATAGTAGCAATTATGCGGACTAGGTCCGTAAACTGAGGATTGTCCTCATTGCTTCATAGAAGGCTTATGTCCTTAATGCACCGCTCAGTGTGCTGAACCTCGAACGTCATCTGTGGATGTTGCGAACATCTGACATACACATTTTGATAACTACGTGATAGTTCAGTTAAACGGTTTAGAATTGAGGCACCGAAGACGTTTTTGAAACGTCGCAAAACATATGAGATGTTTCGAGGGCTGAAATTGGGATTTCAGGCTCGTGCCCACGTCAAGAGGTATAAGACCTCCGATGATTTTCTTAGCCTACAAACTAAGGAGAAAAGCTCAATTGTTGTGCTTGTGCTCAGATTGTCTGAGTACAACAATCGCTTGAATCGAGTGGAAGTTGATCTTCCAGATGAAATAGTGATGGTTCTCCGAAGTCATTACCACCAAGCTGCTAGAGCTTCATGATGAACTATGATATATCAGGGACATATATGATGATCCTTGAGATATTCGTGATGTTTGACACCGCGAAAGTAGAAATCAAGAAGGAGTATCAATTGTTGATGGTTGGTGAAACCACTAGTTTCAAGAAGGGCAAGGGAACAAAGGGATACTTCATGAAACGGCAATTCAGCTGCTGCTCTAGTGAAGAAACCCAAGGTTGAACCCAAACCCGAGACTGAGTGCTTCTGTAATAAGGGGAACAGCCACTGGAGCAAAATTACCCTAGATACTTGGTAGATGAGAAGGCTGGCAAGGTCGATAGAAGTATATTGGATATACATTGTGTTGATGTGTACTTTACTAGTACACCTAGTAGCACCAGGGTATTAGATACCAGTTCGGTTGCTAAGTGTTAGTAACTCGAAATAAAAGCTACGGAATAAACGGAGACTAGCTAAAGGTGAGCTGACGATATGTGTTGGAAGTGTTTCCAGTGTTGATATGATCAAGCATCGCACGTTCCCTCTACCATCAAGATTGGTGTTAAACCTAAATAATTGTTATTTGGTGTTTGCGTTGAGCATAGACATGATTGGATTATGTCTATCGCAATACGGTTATTCATTTAAGGAGAATAATGGTTACTCTGTTTATTTGAATAATACCTTCAATGGTCTTACACCTAAAATGAATGGTTTATTGAATCTCGATCGTAGTGATACACATGTTCATGCCAAAAGATAGTAATGATAGTACCACCTACTTGTGGCACTGCCACATAAGTCATGTCGGTATAAAACGCATGAAGAAGCTCCATGTTGATGGATCTTTGGGCTCACTCGGTTTTGAAAAGTTTGAGACATGCGAACCATGTCTATTGGTGTATATGCATGAAGAAACTCCATGCAAATGGACCGTTTGGACTCACTTGATTTTGAATCACTTGAGACATGCAAGTCATACCACATGGGCAAGATGACTGAAAGCCTCGTTTTCAGTAAAATGGAACTAGAAAGCAACTTGTTGGAAGTAATACATTTTGATGTGTGCAGTCCAATGAGTGCTGAGGCATGTAGTGGATATCGTTATGTTCTTACTTCACAGATGATTTGAGTAGATGTTGAGTATATTTACTTGATGAATCACGAGTCTGAATTATTGAAAGGTTCAAGTAATTTCAGGGTGAAGTTGAAAGATCGTCGTGACAAGAGGATAAAATATCTATGATATGATCATAGAGATGAATATCTGAATTACGAGTTTGGCACAGAATTAAGACATTGTGGAAATTGTTTCACAACTAATACAGCCTGGAACACCATAGTGTGATGGTGTGTCCGAACATCATAACTGCACCTTATTGGATATGATGCATACCATGATGTCTCTTATCGAATTACCATGATAGTTTATGGGTTAGGCATTAGAGACAACCACATTCACTTTAATAGGGCACCACGTAATTCCGATGAGATGACACCGTATGAACTATGGTTTAGAGAAACCTAAGCTGTCATTTCTTAAAAGTTTGGGGCTGCGACGCTTATGCGAAAAAGTTTCAGGCTGATAAGCTCGAACCCAAAGCGGATAAATGCATCTTCATAGGACACCCAAAACAGTTGGGTATACCTCCTGTCTCAGATTCGAAAGCAATAAGGGATTGTTTCTAGAATCGGATCCTTTCTCGAGGAAAAGTTTCTCTCGAAAGAATTGAGTGGGAGGGTGGTGGAGACTTGATGAGGTTATTGAACCGTCTCTTCAACTAGTGTGTGGCAGGGCATAGGAAGTTGTTCCTGTGGCACCTACAACAATTGAAGTGGAAGCTTATGATAGTGATCATGAAACTTCAGATCAAGTCACTACCAAACCTCATGGGATGACAAGGATGCGTACTACTTCAGAGTGGTACGTAATCCTGTCTTGGAAGTCATGTTGCTAGACAACAATGAACCTACGAGCTATGGAGAAGCGATGGTGGGCCTGGATTCTGATAAATGGCTCGAGGCCATATAATCCGAGAGAGGATCCATGTATGAAAACAAAGTGTAGACTTTGGCAGAACGGCTCGATGGTCGTAAGGCTGTTGAAGTATAGATGGATTTTTTTATAAGGAAGACGGACAATGATGGCAAGTATCACCATTAAGAAAGCTCGACTTGTCGTTAAGATGTTTTCCGACAAGTTCAAGGAGTTGACTACGATGAGACTTTCTCACTCGTAGCAATGCTAAGAGTCTGTTGGAATTATATTAGCGATTACTGCATTATTTATGAAATCTTGCAGATAGGATGTCAAAACATTGTTTCCTCGACGATTTTGAGGAAAGGTTGTATGTGATACAACCGGAAGGTTTTGTTAATCCTGAAAGATGCTAATAAGTATGCAAAGCTCCAGCAATCCTTCTAAGGACTGGAGTAAGCATCTCGGAGTTGGAATGTATGCTTTGATGAGATGATCAAAGATTTTGGGTGTATACAAAGTTTATGAGAAACTTGTATTTCCAAAGAAGTGAGTGGGAGCACTATAGAATTTCTGATAAGTATGTGTTGACATATTGTTGATTAGAAATGACGTAGAATTTTTGGAAAGCATATAGGGTTATTTGGAAAGTGTTTTTCAATGGAAAGCCTGGATTAAGCTACTTGAACATTGAGCATCAAGATCTATAAGAATAGATCAAAACGCTTAATGGTACTTTCAAATGAGCACATACCTTGACATGATCTTGAAGGTGTTCAAGATGGATCAGTCAAAGAAGGTCTTGCCTGAGTTGTAAGGTATGAAGTTAAGACTTAAAGCTCGACCACGGCAGAATAGAGAGAAAGGACGAAGGTCATCCCTATGCTTTTATCATAGGCTCTCTACAGTATGCTATGCTGTGTACCGCACCTGAAGTGTGCCTTGCCATGAGTCAGTCAAGGGGTACAAGAGTGATCCAAGAATGGATCACAAGACAGCGGTCAAAGTTATCCTTAGTAACTAGTGGACTAAGGAATTTTCTCGATTATGGAGGTGGTAAAAGAGTTCGTCGTAAAGGGTTACGCCGATGCAAACTTTGACACTAATCCAGATTATTCTGAATAGTAAACTGGATTCGTATAGTAGAACAGTTATTTGAAATGGCTCCAAATGTAGCGTAGTAGTTGCATCTACAAGATGACATAGAAATTTGCGAAGTACATATGGATCTGAATGTTGCAGACCCGTTGACTATAACCTCTCTCACAAGCATAACATGATCAAACCCAGAACTCATCGAGTGTTAATCACATGGTAAATGTGAACTAGATTATTGACTCTAGTAAACTCTTTGGATGTTGGTCACATGGCGATGTGACCTGTGAGTGTTAATCACATGGCGATGTGAACTAGATTATTGACTCTAGTGCAAGTGGGAGACTGTTGGAAATATGCCCTAGAGGCAATAATAAATTGATTATTATTATATTTCCTTGTTCATGATAATCGTTTATTATCCATGCTAGAATTGTATTGATAGGAAACTCAGATACATGTGTGGATACATAGACAACACCATGTCCCTAGTAAGCCTCTAGTTGACTAGCTCATTGATCAATAGATGGTTACGGTTTCCTGACCATGGACATTGGATGTCATTGATAACGGGATCACATCATTAGGAGAATGATGTGATGGACAAGACCCAATCCTAAGCCTAGCACAAAGATCGTGTAGTTCGTTCGCTAAAGCTTTTCTAATGTCAAGTATCATTTCCTTAGACCATGAGATTGTGCAACTCCCGGATACCGTAGGAGTGCTTTGGGTGTACCAAACGTCACAACGTAACTGGGTGGCTATAAAGGTGCACTACGGGTATCTCCGAAAGTGTTTGTTGGGTTGGCACGAATCGAGACTGGGATTTGTCACTCCGTGTGCCGGAGAGGTATCTCTGGGCCCACTCGGTAGGACATCATCATAATGTGCACAATGTGATCAAGGAGTTGATCACGGGATGATGTGTTACGAAAGGAGTAAAGAGACTTGCCGGTAACGAGATTGAACAAGGCATCGGGATACCGACGATCGAATCTCAGGCAAGTGTCGTACCGATCGACAAAGGGAATTGTATACGGGATTGATTAAGTCCTTGACATCGTGGTTCATCCGATGAGATCATCATGGAACATGTGGGAGCCAACATGGGTATCCAGATCCCGCTGTTGGTTATTGACTGGAGAACGTCTCGGTCATGTCTGCATGTCTCCCGAACCCGTAGGGTCTACACACTTAAGGTTCGATGACGCTAGGGTTATAAAGGAAGTTTGTATGTGGTTACCGAATGTTGTTCGGAGTCCCGGATGAGATCCCAGACGTCACGAGGAGTTCCGAAATGGTCCGGAGGTAAAGATTTATATATGGGAAGTCCTGTTTTGGTCACCGGAAAGGTTTCGGGGTTTATCGGTAATGTACCAGGACCACCGGGAGGGTCCCGGGGGTCCACCAAGTGGGGCCACCAACCCCGGAGGCTTGTGTGGGCTAACTGTGGGAGGGACCAGCCCAGGTGGGCTGGTGCGCCCCCCCACAAGGGCCCAAGGCGCCTAAGAGGTGGAAACGGGGCAAACCCTAAAGGGGTATGGGCCTTAGGGCCCATCCTGGTGCGCCTCCCTCTCCCCTCCCCTCTTGGCCGCCTCCCCTTTCCCATCTAGGGCTGCCGCCCCCCTAGGGGTGGGAACCCTAGAGGGGGCACACCCTCCTCCCCTTCCCCTATATATATGAGGCCTAGGGGCTGCCCAATACACGCGATCTGATCTCTGCCTGTTGGTGCAGCCCTCCCTCTCTTTCTCCTCATATCCCGTGGAGCTTGGCGAAGCCCTGCAGGATTGCCACGCTCCTCCACCACCACCACGCCATTGTGCTGCTGCTGGATGGAGTCTTCCTCAACCTCTCCCTCTCTCCTTGCTGGATCAAGGCGTGGGAGACATCGTCGGGCTGTACGTGTGTTGAACGCGGAGGTGCCGTCCGTTCGGCACTAGGATCTCCGGTGATTTGGATCACGACGAGTACGACTCCTTCAACCCCGTTCTCTTGAACGCTTCCGCTTAGCGATCTACAAGGGTATGTAGATGCACTCTCCTTCCCCTCGTTGCTAGTCTCTCCATAGATTGATCTTGGTGACACGTAGGAAAATTTTGAATTATTGCTACGTTTCCCAACACTGCCGCCAACTCGAGATCATGAGTGGGGTAGTTCTTCTCATTAGGCTTCAACTGGCGAGATGTATAAGCAACAACTTTCTTCTCTTGCATCAATATTGCGCCAAGACCTTGGAGAGAGGCATCACAAAAGACCTCGTACGGCTTGGATTCATCAGGCGGAGTCAGAACTGGAGCAGTGATCAATTTCTCTTTCAAAGTGTTGAAAGCAATATCACACTCCGGAGACCAAACGTACTTGACGTGCTTCTGAAGAAGATTTGAGAGAGGCTTCGTGATCTTAGAAAAGTTTTCAACGAATCTTTAGCAATAGCTTGCGAGACCGAGAAAACTGCAGAGTTGCTTCACGTTCTGAGGAGGTTCCCAATTCACAATTGCAGACACCTTCTCAGGATTCACGGCAATGCCCTTGGCAGAGATGATATGACCAAGATAAAGAACCTCATCGAGCCAAAATTCACACTTGGAGAACTTGGCGTAGAACTGATGTTCTCTGAGCTTATCAAGAACCAAACGCAAGTGCTTGGCATGATCTTCCTTGTTCTTCGAGAAAACCAGAATGTCGTCGAGATAGACCAAAACGAAGTCATTGGTGTAGGCGTTGAAGATGAAGTTCATCATGCGAGAGAAAGTCGGAGGAGCGTTGACGAGGCCAAAAGACATGACAGTGTATTCATATGAACAATAGCTTGTTCTGAAAGCCGTCTTGGGAATATCTTGCTCACAGATTTGAATCTAGTGATAACCCATGCGGAGATCAAGCTTGGAGAATACTTGGGCACCTTTGAGTTGTTCGAACAGCTCATTGATGTTGGGAAGTGGGTATTTGTTCTTGATGGTCTTCTTGTTCACTGGACGGTAATCAACACAAAGTCGGTCCGTTCCATCCTTCTTCTTCACAAAAAGAACACCACAACCCCACGGAGAAGAACTAGGCCGGATGAGACCCATTCTTTCTTGCTCATCAAGTTGCTTCTTCAGCTCCTTCAACTCTTCAGGTCCGAGCTTGTAAGGACGTTTGCACACAGGTTCCGTGCCAGGCTCAAGATCAATAACGAATTCAACTGGCCGGTGCGGAGGCATTCCTGGGAGCTCTTCTGGAAAGACCTCTTGATATTCGCAAACAACTGGAATTTGAGAGATGGCATCCAATTCACCCTTCTCATTGAGAGAAAACAGACGAATGGTATTATCCCGAGCGGCAAAGACAATTACATCCTCAGATGAATGAGTCAATTGAATCTGCCTGGCAGCACAATCAAGATGAGCCTTGTGCTTAGAAAGCCAATCCATTCCGAGAATAAGATCAATATCCGAATCGCCAAGAACATTTGGAGAGGACAAGAACTTATAGTCACCCAAAGTGATAGTAACATCCGGAACACATACTCGAGATGTCATTTGACGGGCCAGAGAAACAATAGCCAATGGTTTCGACAACACTTGAGAAACAAAATCATGCTTAGATGCAAAAGGTCTCGACATGAAACAATGCGATGCACCAGTGTCAAAAAGAACTTTTGCGGGAATATCATTAACAAGAAGGTTACCCATGATCACATCTGACGAGTCCTCTGCCTGAGCTGCATTCATCAAGTTGACCTTGGCATGCTTGGGGTTATGCTTGACCACAGCTGTACTTGCCGATCTGACAGGAGGAGGAGGAGGAAGACGCCTCTGGTTGAGACACTTGTTGGCATAGTGACCCTTCTGTTGGCACTTGTTGCACGTGACCTCTGAAAGCGGACGGTGGTACGGAGTACTCGATCTTGGAGGTTGAGACGAAGTCTTGTTCTGAAAGCCAAGGTTGGGTGGGTGGGAAGAACCACTGCCACCTTTGCTCTTCTGCTGATACGGCTGACGGAACGGAGGAGGAGGAAGCCAAAACTTCTGCTTCTTGGCCACTTGAGTAGAGGAAGAAGGAGTAACATCTCTGACTCGCTTCTTGGAAGCATCACACCTCAACTGAGCAGCCTCTTGCTTCAGTGCCATGTTGTAGAACTCATCGTATCTCAACGGCTCAAAGAGGACAAGAGTGAGCTGAATATCTTCTCTAAGACCACCCCTGAACTGATATATCATGCTCTTCTCATCAGGTACATCCTGCTTGGCAAAGCGGGCGAACTTCTGGAACAACTTGTTGTAGTCATAGACAGACAAAGAGCCTTGCTTCAGATTGCGGAATTCCTCACGCTTGCTTTCAACCACGCTCTTCGGAATATGATGAGCTCGGAAATCTCGACGGAAATCATCCCAAGTGATAACACGTCCACCTCTGGAATCCTTGTACTGCTGGAACCATTCTGCAGCTTGATCTTTGAGTTGGAAGGAAGCGAACTTGACAAAGTCCTCAGGCCTGACGTTACTGCACTCGAAATGCTTACACAGATCCACAAGCCAATCGTCAGCATCGGTTGCCTCAACACAATTGCTGAAAGTCTTTGGCCCGTTAGCAAGGAACTGGTTGAGTGTAGCAAAGTGACTCTGATTGCTGCCTTGATTCCCTTGACTGCCTTGATTGCGCTCTTGGAGATTTTGCATGATCAGCTGTGTGTTTGCATTGGTTGCGGCCATCACAGCTTGCCATGCCTCCGGAGGAGGTGGAGGTGGTGGCGGATCTTGATTCTGGTTCTGACTGGTGCTCTTAGCGGGAGCCATCCTGAAGAGGTTGACCACCGTTAGCACATAGACAGATAAATGAAGCTGAAACCAACGAATGAAAATTGCAACATATAGTCTTCACATCCGAACAAAATGAACGAATGCATTCCTCTTGAAATGGTCACATATCCATAAATTGAGAAGCCACGTAGAATTAGGTAGAAGAAGTAAAACAACAAGATACGGCTCGAGAACGAATAATCGGTAAGAAATCCCAATCTCAAACCAATATCCGTGGAAGAAGAACTAGAGCTACGAGAATTCCCACCTATGAAACTCCCGAAACTTTCCGGTTATGCAATCAGGTGTTGGGGATACAGGGGAAGCATAATATCTCACCCAAACTAGCAATTCCTACATCCAGCTGTATCCATCCTTCAACACATAACCAAGAAACCTTCGGAAACCATCTACCTCAACCTTCGAAAAGCATCCGTTATACAAGTTATGGCAATACTCCCGAACTCCCGCCCCAGTACTGGGTGGCGTCGAGGTTATCTCACCAACGAACTGCATAAAAGAGATTTTCGATGTCGGCGAACATATCTCAAGTATTCCAGAATTGCAATGATAAAATTATGATGACAACACCTCAGAGCTCAACTCACCGGGACACTTCCACTAAATCCCTGACAGGAGGCACCAAGACAATGTTCTCATCATAAGCCATCGGACGATTCCAAGATACTCGCGTGATCCTAAATTTTTTTGGGTGAAATTTGAGAAGAGAAGAGTCAAAACTCTACGTCAGGATGCCTTACCAGAGCGATGAGGAGACTGGGATGTAAAAAGAATTCCTAAACTCTCCGATATATAATTCCTAAAAGACTCAAAACATTTTTTTCTAGACACAACTCGGCCTCTAAAAAACGATCAAGCAATGGGGCTCCTAAGGTCGGGGAAGGCTCTGATACCAACTTGTAACGCCCTCGATGCGGCTATAGCTCCCACGTGTCGAGGCACGACTTAGAGACATAACCGCATTGAAAGCAATGTCGCAAGTTAGGCAATCATCACAACATCCCATGTAATATATAATAAAAGGGGGAGATACATAGTTGGCTTACACTCGCCACGTCACATCAAAGTACATAAATAACATCCATCATTCAAACACTCATGGCCCGACTATGGTGCCAAAATAGAAAAGAACCCAACATGCGACAAGGCCCCGAATCAAACCCCAACTGGGCACCACTACTGATCATCAGGAAAAGACATGTAGTAACGCTGAGAGTCCTCGTCGAACTCCCACTTGAGCTCATAATCGTCACCTGGAGCGGAATCACCTGGACCTGCATCTGGTATAGTAGGAATCTGTGAGCCACAGGGACTCAGCAATCTCGCACCCTCGCGATCAAAACTATTTAAGCTTATAGGAAGGATAGGCAAATATATGTGGAGCTGCAGCAAGCGACTAGCATATATGATGGCTAACTTATACGCAAAAGAGAGCGAGAAGAGGAGGCAAAGCACGAGCGAGAGTCTAAAGGAACAACCTGCGCAAGCATAACTCCAACACCGTGTCCACTTCCCGGACTCCGTCGAGAAGGGGCCATCACGGTAACACACACGGTTGATTCATTTTAATTAATTAAGGTTCAAGTTATCTACAACCGGACATTAACAAATTCCCATCTGCCCATAATCGCGGGCATGGCTTTCGAAAGTTCAAACCCTGCAGGGGAGTCCCAACTTAGCCCATGACAAGCTCTCACGGTCAACGAAGGAATAGACCTCCACCCGAGACACACCGATCAGACTCGATAACCCGGTACAACAAGACAATTCGACAGGTTAAAACAAGACCAGCAACACCGCCCGAATGTGCCGACAAATCCCGATAGGAGCTGCACATATCTCGTTCTCAGGGCACACTCAGATGAGCAATCCGTACAACTAAAACCAGCCCTCGAGTTTCCCCGAGGTGGCGCTGCAAGGGGCTCTGGGTTGGACGAACACTCAAAGGAGCACTGGCCCGGGGGGGTTTAAAAAAAATGACCCTCGGGCTCCGGTAACCCAAGGGAAAAAGAGGCTAGGTGGCGAATGGTAAAACCAATGTTGGGCATTGCTGGAAAAGTTTTAATCAAGGTGAACTATCAAGGGGTTCCCATTATAACCCAACCGCGTAAGGAACGCAAAATCCGGGAACATAACACCGATATGACGGAAACTAGGGCGGCAAGAGTGGAACAAAACACTAGGCGAGAGGCCGAGCCTTCCACCCTTTACCAAGTATATAGATGCATTAAGATAACATAGCAATATAATGATATCCCAACAAGTAAATAAAATATGTTCCAACAAGGAACGGCTCCAATCTTCACCTGCAACTAGCAACGCTATAAGAGGGGCTGAGCAAAGCGATAACATAGCCAAACAACGGTTTGCTAGGACATGGTGGGTTAGAGTTTCAACATGGCAATTTGGAGGCTGACAAGCAAAAGGTAGGCATCGTAGCATTGGCAAGCAAAAGAGCGAGCAAACTAGCATAGCAAAGATAGTAGTGATTTCGAGGGTATGATCATCTTGCCTGCACAGTTGTCAGAGGTGACTGGATCCTCAAGAGCAAACTCAACGGGCTCCTCGTTAGCGAACTCGTCTTCCGGCTCTACCCAAACAATACAAACAAGCAACAAGGATACAATCAACCACGTGCAAACTCAACCAACACGATGCAAAGATGATATGCTATGCGGGATGCGATGCGGGATGCAAAATGCAAGATATGACAGGAAATGCATGAACCTGGCCTCAACTTGGAAAACCAAGTGTTCCACTGGAAAGAGGGGATGAAATCACTTGAAAACGATATAAAGATCATTGGAATCGGAGTTACGGTTTGGAAATGGCAAGCGTTTTAAGAATGACACCGGTCTGCAATTTATAGCAAGTAGGCATCTAAATGCAATGAGATGAACATGCTACAGCACCCAAACATGACAACAAAATGCATGGCAGGGATGCACACAAGATGCTTAATAAAAGACTAGCACTGAGCCACGCCCAATTCATCCATTAAGAGGTTCAAACAAGCATGGCAAAAACGCAAATGCAAAACAGATCTCAGACTTAGTGAAAATAACACTTCTCTGAAATTTCAGATCATGAAGCCCTCTTCAGAGCAGCAAAACAACATGATACATGACCTGATTAAGACAAGTAAGAACATGGCATGGAGCTACTCAACAAGCTTAACAAAAGACCCAAAGTGACCTGGGGCAAAAAGGGTTCACAAAATATAATAACGGGCACACGAACATAGCTAAAACACAATCAGTTTTCAGACTTAGTGAAAACTGAGACATGCTGAAATATAACTCACGAAGGCATGTAAACGAGCTCGATGCAATCACTACGGTGCAAGTCATGGCAAGGAAATCATACATCCATTAAGAAGGCGCAAAATAATAGCTATACATGGCAAGAACAATGGCATAGCATGCACGGATCAACTACAATAACATCGGTAAAATCGCAAACAAGTTGACGATCTGCCCAGATTCACCATGAAGTAAAAGTAGAGCTCTATTGACTCAAGCTAGGGTGCTCCATAATTGTAAACAAAGACATGGATGGATAGAGAATAACATGATTAACAAAACTCCTTTACTGATCGTCCTCAAAAGAGGCACGGATCACTAGGAAATAAGCTGAACATATGGCATCATGAACTAAATAATCCCAGACTTAGTGAAAACTACTAAGTCCCTGAAAACAGATTTACCGGGTGCCTCACTTTGCAAGATTGCACAAGTCACCACACACATCACAGAAATGCATGGGTTGCACCTCTGGAAAGAAGACAAAATCCTTAACAAAACATACGAAGGACTCATAGGCATATCATGCACACAACAATCATGGCAAAAATGACAAAAGTCTAAGATGAACCAGCAGATCTGACAAATAACTCACGAAGCCTCCTTCTAACAGCATTTCTGGCTTCAAAATGAGCTCAAATGAAAATGAGGCAATGGAATGAAATGATGTACTCGTCGAGACGAACATTTTGATATACTATATGTCCAAATCGGAGCTACGGATGCAAGGTTACGGCAGGTCAAAGTATGCACAAAATTATAAGGGAGAGGGGAAAAAGTCAACCCAGATCTAGGGTTCCTCGCGGGCGTGCGAACCGAGGCGAGATCCGAGCTCGCCGGAGAAGACCTGTTCGCCGGAGATGGTGGCCGCCGAGGGGAGGAGAAGCCGGGGCGGCTCCGGCCGGCGTGGATGCGGCGGCGGCGGTGGCGCGTGAAGGCGGCGGTCGGTGGCGGTGGTGCCCGAGGCGGCGGCGAGGCGAGGTGGTGCGGCGCAGCGGCGGCGGCAGCCGGGCGCGAGGCGGCGGAGGACGGCGGTGGGGCGGATCGGCGTCGGGGACGAGGTCCCGGGCGGCGGCGGCGGTAGCCCGGGCCTCGGGGGCCCAACGCGGGCCGGGCGGGCCGCGTGGGGAGGCGCCGGCGGGGAGGCCACGTGGCGGGAGGAGAGTGGCTGAGGCGGCGGCGGACGGACACGTCCGGCTCGCGCGGACGTTGTCCGGCAGCGGCGGAGAGGTTTTTTTTAGGGTTTCGTGGGGGGGAGATCCGAAAACGGAGGGGGTGTATTTATAGGCATAAGTGGAGCTAGGAGAGTCCAAATGAGGTGCGGTTTTCGGCCACGCGATCGTGATCGAACGCTCTAGGAGATGGAGCAGAGTTTGATGGACTTTGGGCCAAATTGGAGGGGTGTTGGGCTGCAACACACACGAGGCCTTTTCGGTCCCTCGGTTAACCGTTGGAGTATCAAACGAAGTCCAAATGATACGAAACTTGACAGGCGGTCTACCGGTAGTAAACCAAGGCCGCTTGGCAAGTCTCGGTCCAATCCCGAAATGTTTAATCCCCACACACGAAAGAAAGCTAGAGATGACCACCGGAGGAGAACGAAGCGTCGGAATGCAAAACGGACAACGGGAAAAATGCTCGAATGCATAAGACGAACACGTATGCAAATGCAATGCACATGATGACATGATATGAGATGCATGACAAAGACAACAACACACGGAGACAAAGACCCGAACCCGAGGAATAAATATAACTTAACGCCGGAAACGGCAAGAGTTGGAGTACAAAAAGGGAAAGTTACATCCGTGGTGTTACACTTACTAGGGACATGGTGTTGTCTATGTATCCACACATGTATCTGAGTTTCCTATCAATACAATTCTAGCATGGATAACAAACGATTATCATGAACAAGGAAATATAATAATAACCAATTTATTATTGCCTCTAGGGCATATTTCCAACAGTCTCCACTTGCACTAGAGTCAATAATCTAGTTCACATCGCCATGTGATTAACACTTACAGGTCACATCGCCATGTGACCAACATCCAAGAGTCTACTAGACTCAATGATCTAGTTCACATCACTATGTGATAAACACTCAAAGAGTTCTGTGTTTGATCATGTTATGCTTGTGAGAGAGGTTGTAGTCAACGGGTCTTTCCATATTCAGATCCCTATGTATTTTGCAAAACTTTATGTTATATCGTAGATGCTGCTACCACGTTCCACTTGGAGCTATTCCAAATTGTTGCTCCATTATACATATCCGGTATCTCTACTCAGAGCTATCCGGATAGGTGTTAAGCTTGCATCGATGTAACTCTTTACGTCGAACTCTTTATCACCTCCATAACCGAGAAACATTTCCTTATTCCTCTAAGGATAATTTTGACCGCTATCTAGTGATCTACTCCTAGATCACCTTTGTACCCTCTTGCCAGACATGTGGCAAGGCACACATCAGGTGCGGTACTCAGCATGGCATACCGTATAGAGCCTATGACAAAAGCATAGGGGACAACCTTCGTCCGTCCTCTTTCTTCTGTCGTGGTCAATCTTTGAGTCTTACTCAACTTCACACCTTACAACTCAGGTAAGAACCCCTTCTTTGATTGATCTATTTTGAACTCCTTCAAAAACATGTGAAGGTGTGCGTTCTTTGAAAGTATCATCAGGCGTCTTGATCTATCTCTATAGATCTTGATGCCCAATATGTAAGCAGCTTTATCCAGGTCTTCCTTTGAAAATCACTCTTCAAACAACCGTTTATGCTTTCCAGAAATTTTACATCATTTCGGATCAACAATATGTCATCCACATATACTTATCAGAAATGTTGTAGTGCTCCCACTCACTTTCTTGTAAATACAAGTTTCTAGCAAACATTGTATAAACCTAAAAGCTTTGATCACTCCATCAAAGCACATATTCCGATTCCGAGATGCTTGCTCTAGTCCATAGAAGGATCGCTGGAGCCAGCATACCTTTTAGCATACTTAGGATCGGCAAAACCTTTTATTGTATCACATACAACTTTTTCTTACGAAAACTGGTAAGAAAACTTGCTTTGACATCCATCTGTTAGATTTCATAATCGAAAATACAGCTAATGCTATCATGATTCCGACGGACTCAAGCATCGCTACGGGTGAGAAATTCTCATCGTAGTCAACTCCTTGAACTTGTGAAAAGACTCTTTCCCACAAGTCGAGCTTCATAGACGGTAACATTACCGCCCACGTCCGTCTTCTTCTTAAAGATCCATTTATCTCAATGGCTTGCCGATCATCGAGCAAGTCCACCAAAGTCCATTCTTTGTTCTGATATATGAATCCTATCTCGGATTTCATGGCTTCTAACCATTTGTCGGAATACGGGCCCACCATCGCTTCTCCATAGATCGTAGGTTCATTATTGTCTAACAACATGATGTCTAAGACAGGATTACCGTACCACTTAGGAGTAGTACATATCCTTGTCGACCTACGAGGTTCGATAGCAACTTGATCCGGAGCTTCATGATCACTATCATTAACTTCCTATTCAACAGACGTAGGTGCCACAGAAAACATCTTTCTGTGTTGCATCATTCTCTGGTTGAAATAAAGGTTCGACAACCTCATCAAGTTCTATCTTCCTCCCACTCAATTCTTTCGAGAGAAACTCCTTGTCGAGAAAGGACCCGTTCTTAGCGACAAACAATTTGCCCTCGGATCTGAGATAGAAGGTATACCCAACTGTCACCTTTGGGTATCCTATAAAGATGTGTTTGTCCGCTTTGGGTTCGAGCTTCTCCGGCTGAAGCCTTAAGCATCGCAGCCCCAAACATTAAAAAACGACAACTTTGGTTTCTTGCCAAACCAATGTTCATACGACGTCGTCTCAACGGACTTAGATGGTGTCCTATCTAAAGTGAATGCAGTTGTCTCTAACGCATAACCTCAAAATGAAAATGGTAGATTGGTATGAGACATCATAGATCGCACCATATCTCATAGGGTTCGATTACGACGTCCGAACACACCATTACCTTGTGGTGTTCCAGGTGGCTTCAACTGTGAAACAATTCCACAATTTCTTAAGTGATTGCCAAACTCATAACTCAGAAAATCCCCTTTTGATCAGATCGTAGGAACATGATCTTTTTGTTATGATGATTCTTAACTTCACTCTGAAATCACTTGAACTTTTCAAACGTTTCAGACTTGTGCTTCATTAAGCAAATATACCTATATCTACTCAAATCGTCAGTGAATATGAGAAAATAGCGATATCCACCGCACACTTCAATTCTCATTGGATCACACGCATCAGCATGTATGATTTCCAACAAGTCACTTGCCCGTTTCATTGTACCTGAAAACGGGGTCTTAGTCATCCTGCCCATGAGGCATGGCTCGCATGTGTCAAGCGATTCAAAATCAAGTGACTCCAAACATCCATCGACATGGAGTTTCTTCATGCATCTTTATGCCAATATGACCTAAGCGGCAGTGCCACAAGAAAGTGGTACTATCGTTATTAACTCTACATCTTTTGGCGTGAACATGTGTATTACCACGATCGAGATTCAATGAACCATTCACATAGGGTGCATGACCATGAAAGGTATTATTCATGTAAACAGAATAACCATTATTCTCTAACTTAAATGAATAACCGTATTGCAATGAACACGATCTAATCATATTCATGCTCAACGTAGACACCTGATAACATTTATCCAGGTTCAATACTAATCCCGAAGGCAGATGGAGCGTGCGATGGTGATCTCATCAACTTTGGAAACACTTCCAACACACATCGTCACCTCGCCCTCAGCCAGTCTCCGTTTAGTCCGTAGCTTTTGCTTCAAGTCACCAATAATAGTAACTGAACCGGTATCCAATACCCAAGTGCTACCAGGAGTACTAGTGAGGTACACATTAATGACACGTATAAACTTTGAAGTTGCCAGCCTTATTATCTACCATGCATTTGGGGTAATTCCGCTACCAGTGACCGTTCCCCTTACAATAGAAGCACGTAGTCTCGGGTTTGGGTTCAACCTTGGGTTCCTTCACTGGAGCGGCAACTGGTTTACCATCCATGAAGTTTCCCTTCTAGCCCTTGCCCTTCTTGAAACCAGTGGTCTTGTTAAACCATCAACACTTGATGCTCCTTCTTGATTTCTACCCTTTACGGTCTTAAGCACCGCGAACAGCTCCGGGATCAACTCCATCCCTTGCATGTCATAGTTCATCACAAAGATCTAGTAGCTTAGTGATAGTGGCTAGAGAACTCTATCAATCACTATCTTATCTGGAAGTTTATCTCCCACTTGATTTAAGTGATTGTAGCACCCAGACATTCTGAGCACATGCTCACTAGCTGAGCTATTCTCCTCCATCTTATTGGCTAAAGAACTTTTCAGAGGTCTCACACCTCTCAACACGGGCATGAGCCTGAAATCCCAATTTCAGCTCTTGGAACATCTCATATGTTCTATGGCATTTAAAACGTCATTGGAATCCCGATTCTAAGCCGTAAAGTATGGTGCACTAAACTATCAAGTAGTCATCAGGACGTGTCTGTCAGGTGTTCACAACATCCACAGACGACGTTGTAGGGGTTTGCACATCGAGCGGTGCATCAAAGACGTAAGCCTTCTGTGTAGCAGTGAGGACACTCCTCGGACTACGGACCCAGTCCGCATCATTGCTTACAATATCTTTCAACTTAATCTTTCTCTAGGAACGTATTGAAACAGGGAGCTACAACGTGAGCTATTTATCTACAACATATTTGCAAAGACAATTTAGACTATGTTCATGATAATTGAGTTCATCTAATGAACTCCCACTCAGATAGACATCCCTCTAGTCATCTAAGTGAAACATGATCCGAGTCAACTAGGCCGTGTCCGATCATCACGTGAGACGGACTAGTCAACATCGGTGAACATCTTCATGTTGATCGTATCTTCTATACGACTCATGCTCGACCTTTCGGTCTTCCGTGTTCCGAGGCCATGTCTGTACATGCTAGGCTCGTCAAGTCAACCTAAGTGTTTTTGCTGTGTAAATCTGGCTTACACCCGTTGTATTCGAATGTTAGAATCTATCACACCCGATCATCACGTGGTGCTTCGAAACAACGAACCTTCGCAACGGTGCACAGTTAGGGGGAACACTTTCCTTGAAATTATTGCGAGGGATCATCTTATTTAAGCTACCGTCGTTCTAAGAAAATAAGATGTAAAACATGATAAACAACACATGCAATCAAATAGTGACATGATATGGCCAATATCATTTTGCTCCTTTTGATCTCCATCTTCGGGGCTCCATGATCATCGTTGTCACCGGCATGACACCATGATCTCCATCATCATGATCTCCATCATCGTGTCTTCTTGAAGTTGTCTCATCATCTATTACTTCTACTACTATGGCTAACGCTTTAGCAATGAAGTAAAGTAATTACATGACGTTTTATGTTGACACGCAGGTCATAAATAAATTAAGACAACTCCTATGGCTCCTGCCAGTTGTCATACTCATCGACATGCAAGTTGTGATTCCTATTACAAGAACATGATCAATCTCATACATCACATATATCATTCATCACATCCTTTTGGCCATATCACATCACAAGGCATATGCTGCAAAAACAAGTTAGACGTCCTCTAATTGTTGTTGCAAGTTTTTATGTGGCTACTATAGGTTTCTAGCAAGAACGTTTCTTACCTACGCGAAAACCACAATGTGATATGCCAATTTCTATTTACCCTTCACAAGGACCCTTTTCATCGAATCCGATCCGACTAAAGTGGGAGAGACAGACACCCGCTAGCCACCTTATGCAACTAGTGCATATCAATCGGTGGAACCAGTCTCACGTAAGAGTACGTGTAAGGTCGGTCCGGGCCGCTTTATCCCACGATGCCGCCGAATCAAGATAAGACTAGTAACGGCAAGTGAATTGACAAAATCGACACCCACAACTGCTTTGTGTTCTACTCGTGCATAGAAACTACGCATAGACCTAGCTGTGATACCACTGTTGGGGAACGTAGCAGAAATTCAAAATTTTCTATGCATCACCAAGATCAATCTATGGAGTAATCTAGCAACGAGGGGAAGGAGAGTGCATCTACATACCCTTGTAGATCGCTAAGCGGAAGCGTTCAAGTGAACGGGGTTGATGGAGTCGTACTCGTCGTGATCCAAATCACCGATGATCATAGTGCCGAACGGACGACACCTCCGTGTTCAACACACGTACAACCCGGTGACGTCTCCTATGCCTTGATCCAGCAAGGGGAGAAGGAGAGGTTGGGGAAGACTCCATCCAGCAGAAGCACGACGGCGTGGTGGTGGTGGAGGAGCGTGGTACTCCAGCAGGGCTTCGCCAAGCACCGCGAGAGACGAGGAGGGAGAGGGGTAGGGCTGCGCCAAGAAGGAGATGTTCTCGTGTCTATGGCAGCCCAAAAACCCCACTATATATAGGGGAAAGGGAGGGTCTGCGCCCCCACCTAGGTTTCCACCCCTAGGGGTGGCGGCCAGCCCTAGATCCCATCTAGGGGGCGGCCAAGGGGGGAGAGAGGGGGGGCACACCACTAGGTGGGCCTTAGGCCCATCTGAGCCTAGGGTTTCCCCCTTTTTCCTTCTCTCTTCGCCTTGGGCCCTGGTGGGGGGCGCACCAGCCCACCTGGGGCTGGTCCCCCTTCACACTTGGCCCACGCAGCCCTCTGGGGCAGGTGGCCCCACCTGGTGGACCCCCGGGACCCTCCCGGTGGTCCCGGTACGTTACCGATAGCACCCGATGACGGGTTTCGTAGTAATTTCAAAAAAAAATCCTACGCACACGCCAGATCATGGTGATGCATAACAACGAGAGGGGAGAGTGTGATCTACATACCCTTGTAGATCGACAACGGAAGCGTTAGCACAACGTGGTTGATGTAGTCGTACGTCTTCACAACCCGACCGATCAAGCACCGAAACTACGGCACCTCCGAGTTCTAGCACACGTTCAGCTCGATGACGATCCCCGGACTCCGATCCAGCAAAGTGTCGGGGAAGAGTTCCGTCAGCACGACGGCGTGGTGACGATCTTGATGTACTACCGTCGCAGGGCTTCGCCTAAGCACCGCTATGATATTATCGAGGACTATGGTGGAAGGGGGCACCGCACACGGCTAAGAATATGATCACGTGGATCAACTTGTGTCTCTATGGGGTGCCCCCTTGCCCCCGTATATAAAGGATCAAGGGGAGGAGGCCGGCCGGCCCCTATGGCGCGCCAAGGAGGAGTCCTCCTCCTAGTAGGAGTAGGACTCCTACTAGGAGGGGGAAAGAAGTGGGGAGGGAGAAGGAAAGGGGGGCGCCGCCCCCCCTCTCCTAGTCCAATTTGGACCAGGGGGGAGGAGGCGCGCGGCCCACCCTGGCTGCCCCTCTCTCTCTCCACTAAGGCCCATATGGCCCATTACTTCTCCGGGGGGGGGGGGTCCGGTAACCCTCCGGCTCTTCGGTTTTCTCCGAAATCACCCGGAACACTTCCGGTGTCCGAATATAGCCGTCCAATATATCAATATTTATGTCTCGACCATTTCAAGACTCCTCGTCATGTCTGTGATCACATCCGGGACTCCGAACTAACTTCGGTACATCAAAACTCATAAACTCATAATATAACTGTCATTGAAACCTTAAGCGTGCGGACCCTACGGGTTCGAGAACAATGTAGACATGACCGAGACACGTCTCCGGTCAATAACCAATAGCGGAACCTGGATGCTCATATTGGCTCCTACATATTCTACGAAGATCTTTTATCGGTCAGACCGCATATTGGCTCCTACATACACTTGATGCTCCTTCTTGATTTCTACCTCCACAGCTTTCAGCATTGCGAAGAGCTCGGGAATAGTCTTATTCATCCCTTGCATATTATAGTTCATCACGAAGCTCTTGTAGCTTGGTGGCAGTGATTGGAGAATTCTGTCAACGACGCAATCATCTGGAAGATTAACTCCCAATTGAATCAAGTGATTATTATACCCAGACATTTTGAGTATATGCTCACTGACAGAACTGTTCTCCTCCATCTTGCAGCTATAGAACTTATTGGAGACTTCATATCTCTCAATCCGGGCATTTGCTTGAAATATTAACTTCAACTCCTGGAACATCTCATATGCTCCATGACGTTCAAAACGTCGTTGAAGTCCCGATTCTAAGCCGTAAAGCATGGCACACTGAACTATCGAGTAGTCATCAGCTTTGCTCCGCCAGACGTTCATAACATCTGGTGTTGCTCCAGCAGCAGGCCTGGCACCCAGCGGTGCTTCCAGGACGTAATTCTTCTGTGCAGCAATGAGGATAATTCTCAAGTTACGGACCCAGTCCGTGTAATTGCTACCATCATCTTTCAACGCTTTCTCAAGGAACGCATTAAAATTCAACGGAACAACAGCACGGGCCATCTATCTACAATCAAACATAGACAAGCAAGATACTATCAGGTACTAAGTTCATGATAAATTTAGGTTCAATTAATCATATTACTTAAGAACTCCCACTTAGATAGACATCCCTCTAATCCTCTAAGTGATTATGTGATCCAAATCAACTAAACCATGTCCGATCATCACGTCAGATGGAGTAGTTTCATTGGTGAACATCGCTATGTTGATCATATCTGCTATATGATTCACGCTCGACCTTTCGGTCTCCGTGTTCCGAGGCCATATCTGCATATGCTTGGCTCGTCAAGTATAACCCTGAGTATTCCGCGTGTGCAACTGTTTTGCACCCGTTGTATTTGAACGTAGAGCCTATCACACCCGATCATCACGTGGTGTCTCAACACGAAGAACTTTCGCAACGGTGCATACTCAGAGAGAACACTTCTTGATAATTAGTGAGAGATCATCTTATAATGCTACCGTCAATCAAAGCAAGATAAGATGCATAAAAGATAAACATCACATGCAATCAATATAAGTGATATGATATGGCCATCATCATCTTGTGCTTGTGATCTCCATCTTCGAAGCACTGTCGTGATCACCATCGTCACCGGCGCGACACCTTGATCTCCATCGTAGCATCGTTGTCGTCTCGCCAATCTTATGCTTCCACGACAATCGCTACCGCTTAGTGATAAAGTAGAGCATTACAGCGCGATTGCATTGCATACAATAAAGTGACAACCATATGGCTCCTGCCAGTTGTCGATAACTCGGTTACAAAACATGATCATCTCATACAATAAAATTTAGCATCATGTCTTGACCATATCACATCACAACATGCCCTGCAAAAACAAGTTAGACGTCCTCTACTTTGTTGTTGCAAGTTTTTACGTGGCTGCTATGGGCTTAAGCAAGAGCCAATCTTACCTACGCATCAAAACCACAACGATAGTTTGTCAAGTTGGTGCTGTTTTAACCTTCACAAGGACCGGGCGTAGCCACACTCGGTTCAACTAAAGTTGGAGAAACTGTCACCCGCTAGCCACCTTTGTGCAAAGCACGTCGGGAGAACCAGTCTCGCGTAAGCGTACGCGTAATGTCGGTCCGGGCCGCTTCGTCCAACAATACCGCCGAACCAAAGTATGACATGCTAGTAAGCAGTATGACTTATATCGCCCACAACTCACTTGTGTTCTACTCGTGCATATAACATCAACACATAAAACCTAGGCTCAGATGCCACTGATGGGTTTCGTAGTAATTTCAAAAAAATTCCTACGCACGCGCAAGATCATGGTGATGCATAGCAACGAGAGGGGAGAGTGTGATCTACGTACCCTTGTAGATCGACAATGGAAGCGTTAGCACAACGTGGTTGATGTAGTCGTACGTCTTCACGGCCCGACCGATCAAGCACCGAAACTACGGCACCTCCGAGTTCTAGCACACGTTCAGCTCGATGACGATCCCCGGACTCCGATCCAGCAAAGTGTCGGGGAAGAGTTCCGTCAGCACGACGGCGTGGTGACGATCTTGATGTACTACCGTCGCAGGGCTTCGCCTAAGCACCGCTATGATATTATCGAGGACTATGGTGGAAGGGGGCACCGCACACGGCTAAGAATATGATCACGTGGATCAACTTGTGTCTCTATGGGGTGCCCCCTTGCCCCCGTATATAAAGGATCAAGGGGAGGAGGCCGGCCGGCCCCTATGGCGCGCCAAGGAGGAGTCCTCCTCCTAGTAGGAGTAGGACTCCTACTAGGAGGGGGAAAGAAGTGGGGAGGGAGAAGGAAAGGGGGGCGCCGCCCCCCCTCTCCTAGTCCAATTTGGACCAGGGGGGAGGAGGCGCGCGGCCCACCCTGGCTGCCCCTCTCTCTCTCCACTAAGGCCCATATGGCCCATTACTTCTCCGGGGGGGGGGGGTCCGGTAACCCTCCGGCTCTTCGGTTTTCTCCGAAATCACCCGGAACACTTCCGGTGTCCGAATATAGCCGTCCAATATATCAATATTTATGTCTCGACCATTTCAAGACTCCTCGTCATGTCTGTGATCACATCCGGGACTCCGAACTAACTTCGGTACATCAAAACTCATAAACTCATAATATAACTGTCATTGAAACCTTAAGCGTGCGGACCCTACGGGTTCGAGAACAATGTAGACATGACCGAGACACGTCTCCGGTCAATAACCAATAGCGGAACCTGGATGCTCATATTGGCTCCTACATATTCTACGAAGATCTTTTATCGGTCAGACCGCATAACAACATACGTTGTTCCCTTTGTCATCGGTATGTTACTTGCCCGAGATTCGATCGTCGGTATCTCAAATACCTAGTTCAATCTCGTTACCGGCAAGTCTCTTTACTCGTTTCGTAATACATCATCTTGCAACTAACTCATTAGTTGTAATGCTTGCAAGGCTTATGTGATGTGCATTACCGAGAGGGCCCAGAGATACCTCTCCGACAATCGGAGTGACAAATCCTAATCTCGAAATACGCCAACCCAACATCTACCTTTGGAGACACCTGTAGAGCTCCTTTATAATCACCTAGTTACGTTGTGACGTTTGGTAGCACACAAAGTGTTCCTCCGGCAAACGGGAGTTGCATAATCTCATAGTCATAGGAACATGTATAAGTCATGAAGAAAGCAATAGCAACATACTAAACGATCGGGTGCTAAGCTAATGGAATGGGTCATGTCAATCAGATCATTCACCTAATGATGTGATCCCGTTAATCAAATAACAACTCTTTGTCCATGGATAGGGAACATAACCATCTTTGATTAACGAGCTAGTCTAGTAGAGGCATACTAGTGACACTCTGTTTGTCTATGTATTCACACATGTATTATGTTTCCGGTTAATACAATTCTAGCATGAATAATAAACATTTATCATGATATAAGGAAATAAATAATAACTTTATTATTGCCTCTAGGGCATATTTCCTTGAGTCTCCCACTTGCACTAGAGTCAATAATCTAAATTACACAGTAATGATTCTAACACCCATGGAGCTTTGGTGCTGATCATGTTTTGCTCATGGAAGAGGCTTAGTCAACGGGTCTGCTACATTCAGATCCGTATGTATCTTGCAAATCTCTATGTCTCCCACCTGGACTAGATCCCGGATGGAATTGAAGCGTCTCTTGATGTGCTTGGTTCTCTTGTGAAATCTAGATTCCATTGCCAAGGCAATTGCACCAGTATTGTCACAAAAGATTTTCATTGGACCCGATGCACTAGGTATGACACCTAGATCGGATATGAACTCCTTCATCCAGACTCCTTCGTTTGCTGCTTCCGAAGCAACTATGTATTCCGCCTCACATGTAGATCCCGCCACGACGCTTTGTTTAGAACTGCACCAACTGACAGCTCCACCGTTTAATGTAAATACGTATCCGGTTTGCGATTTAGCATCGTCCGGATCAGTGTCAAAGCTTGCATCGACGTAACCAGTTACGATTAGCTCTTTGTCACCTCCATAAACGAGAAACATATCCTTAGTCCTCTTCAGGTATTTCAGGATGTTCTTGACCGTTGTCTAGTGATCCACTCCTGGATTACTTTGGTACCTCCCTGCTAGACTTATAGCAAGGCACACATCAGGTCTGGTACACAGCATTGCATACATGATAGAGCCTATGGCTGAAGCATAGGGAACATCTTTCATTTTCTCTCTATCTTCTGCAGTGGTCGGGCATTGAGTCTGACTCAACTTCACACCTTATAACACAGGCAAGAACCCTTTCTTTGCTTGATCCATTTTGAACTTCTTCAAAACTTTGTCAAGGTATGTGCTTTGTGAAAGTCCAATTAAGCGTCTTGATCTATCTCTATAGATCTTTATGCCTAATATGTAAGCAGCTTCACCGAGGTCTTTCATTGAAAAACTCTTATTCAAGTATCCCTTTATGCTATCCAGAAATTCTATATCATTTCCAATCAGTAATATGTCATCCACATATAATATCAGAAATGCTACAGAGCTCCCACTCACTTTCTTGTAAATACAGGCTTCTCCAAAAGTCTGTATAAAACCAAATGCTTTGATCACACTATCAAAGCGTTTATTCCAACTCCGAGAAGCTTGCACCAGTTCATATATGGATCGCTGGAGCTTGCACACTTTGTTAGCTCCCTTTGGATCGACAAAACCTTCTGGTTGTATCATATACAACTCTTCTTCTAGAAATCCATTCAGGAATGCAGTTTTGACATCCATCTGCCAAATTTCATAATCATAAAATGCGGCAATTGCTAACATGATTCAGACAGACTTAAGCATCGCTACGGGTGAGAAGGTCTCATCGTAGTCAATCCCTTGAACTTGCCGAAAACCTTTTGCGACAAGTCGAGCTTTGTAGACAGTAATATTACCGTCAGCGTCAGTCTTCTTCTTGAAGATCCATTTATTCTCAATTGCTTGCCCATCATTGGGCAAGTCAACCAAAGTCCATACTTTGTTCTCATACATGGATCCCATCTCAGATTTCATGGCTTCAAGCCATTTTGCAAAATCTGGGCTCACCATCGCTTCTTCATAGTTCGTAGGTTCATCATGATCAAGTAGCATGACTTTCCAGAACAGGATTACTGTACCACTCTGGCGCGGATCTCACTCTGGTTGATCTACGAGGTTCAGTAGTATCTTGTTCTGAAGTTTCATGATCATTATCATTAGCTTCCTCACTAATTGGTGTAGGTGTCACACAAACAGGTTTCTGTGATGTACTACTTTCCAATAAGGGAGTAGGTATAGTTACCTCGTCAAGTTCTACTTTCCTCCCACTCACTTCTTTCGAGAGAAACTCCTTCTCCAGAAAGTTTCCGAATTTAGCAACAAAAGTCTTGCCTTCGGATCTGTGATAGAAGGTGTATCCAATAGTTTCTTTTGGATATCCTATGAAGACACATTTCTCCGATTTGGGTTCGAGCTTATCAGGTTGAAGCTTTTTCACATAAGCATCGCAGCCCCAAACTTTCAGAAACGACAACTTTGGTTTCTTGCCAAACCACAGTTCATAAGGCGTCGTCTCAACGGATTTTGATGGTGCCCTATTTAACGTGAATGCGGCCGTCTCTAGAGCGTATCCCCAAAATGATAGCGGTAAATCAGTAAGAGACATCATAGATCGTACCATATCTAGTAAAGTACGATTACGACATTCGGACACACCATTACGCTGTGGTGTTCCGGGTGGCGTGAGTTGCGAAACTATTCCACATTGTTTCAAATGTACACCAAACTCGTAACTCAAATATTCTCCTCCACGATCAGATCGTAGGAATTTTATTTTCTTGTTACGATGATTTTCAACTTCACTCTGAAATTCTTTGAACTTTTCAAACGTTTCAGACTTGTGTTTCATTAAGTAGGTATACCCATATCTGCTTAAGTCATCTGTGAAGGTGAGAAAATAACGATATCCGCCACGAGCCTCAACATTCATCGGACCACATACATCTGTATGTATGATTTCTAACAAATCTGTTGCTCTCTCCATAGTACCGGAGAACGGTGTTTTTGTCATCTTACCCATAAGGCACGGTTCGCAAGTACCAAGTGATTCATAATCAAGTGGTTCCAAAAGCCCATCGGTATGGAGTTTCTTCATGCGCTTTATACCGATATGACCTAAACAGCAGTGCCACAAATATGTTGCACTATCATTATCAACTCTGCATCTTTTGGTTTCAACACTATGAATATGTGTGTCACTACTATCGAGATTTAATAAGAATAGACCACTCTTTAAGGGTGCATGACCATAAAAGATATTACTCGTGTAAATAGAACAACCATTATTCTCTGATTTAAATGAATAACCGTCTCGCATCAAACAAGATCCAGATATAATGTTCATGCTTAACACTGACACCAAATAACAATTATTTAGGTCTAATATTAATCCCAAAGGTAGATGTAGAGGTAGCGCGCCGACTGCGATCACATCGACTTTGGAACCGTTTCCCACGCGCATCGTCACCTCGTCCTTAGCCAATCTTCGCTTAATCTGTAGTCCCTGTTTCGAGTTGCAAATATTAGCAATAGAACCAGTATCAAATACCCAGGTGCTACTGCGAGCATTAGTAAGGTACACATCAATAACATGTATATCACATATACCTTTGTTCACCTTGCCATCCTTCTTATCCGCCAAATACTTGAGGCAGTTCCACTTCCAGTGACCAGTCTGCTTGCTGTAGAAGCACTCAGTTTCAGGCTTAGGTCCAGGTTTGGGTTTCTTCTCTTGAGCAGCAACTTGCTTGCTGTTCTTTTTGAAGTTCCCCTTCTTCTTCCCTTTGCCCTTTTTCTTGAAACTAGTGGTCTTGTTGACCATCAACACTTGATGCTCCTTCTTGATTTCTACCTCCACAGCTTTCAGCATTGCGAAGAGCTCGGGAATAGTCTTATTCATCCCTTGCATATTATAGTTCATCACGAAGCTCTTGTAGCTTGGTGGCAGTGATTGGAGAATTCTGTCAACGACGCAATCATCTGGAAGATTAACTCCCAATTGAATCAAGTGATTATTATACCCAGACATTTTGAGTATATGCTCACTGACAGAACTGTTCTCCTCCATCTTGCAGCTATAGAACTTATTGGAGACTTCATATCTCTCAATCCGGGCATTTGCTTGAAATATTAACTTCAACTCCTGGAACATCTCATATGCTCCATGACGTTCAAAACGTCGTTGAAGTCCCGATTCTAAGCCGTAAAGCATGGCACACTGAACTATCGAGTAGTCATCAGCTTTGCTCCGCCAGACGTTCATAACATCTGGTGTTGCTCCAGCAGCAGGCCTGGCACCCAGCGGTGCTTCCAGGACGTAATTCTTCTGTGCAGCAATGAGGATAATTCTCAAGTTACGGACCCAGTCCGTGTAATTGCTACCATCATCTTTCAACGCTTTCTCAAGGAACGCATTAAAATTCAACGGAACAACAGCACGGGCCATCTATCTACAATCAAACATAGACAAGCAAGATACTATCAGGTACTAAGTTCATGATAAATTTAGGTTCAATTAATCATATTACTTAAGAACTCCCACTTAGATAGACATCCCTCTAATCCTCTAAGTGATTATGTGATCCAAATCAACTAAACCATGTCCGATCATCACGTCAGATGGAGTAGTTTCATTGGTGAACATCGCTATGTTGATCATATCTGCTATATGATTCACGCTCGACCTTTCGGTCTCCGTGTTCCGAGGCCATATCTGCATATGCTTGGCTCGTCAAGTATAACCCTGAGTATTCCGCGTGTGCAACTGTTTTGCACCCGTTGTATTTGAACGTAGAGCCTATCACACCCGATCATCACGTGGTGTCTCAACACGAAGAACTTTCGCAACGGTGCATACTCAGAGAGAACACTTCTTGATAATTAGTGAGAGATCATCTTATAATGCTACCGTCAATCAAAGCAAGATAAGATGCATAAAAGATAAACATCACATGCAATCAATATAAGTGATATGATATGGCCATCATCATCTTGTGCTTGTGATCTCCATCTTCGAAGCACTGTCGTGATCACCATCGTCACCGGCGCGACACCTTGATCTCCATCGTAGCATCGTTGTCGTCTCGCCAATCTTATGCTTCCACGACAATCGCTACCGCTTAGTGATAAAGTAGAGCATTACAGCGCGATTGCATTGCATACAATAAAGTGACAACCATATGGCTCCTGCCAGTTGTCGATAACTCGGTTACAAAACATGATCATCTCATACAATAAAATTTAGCATCATGTCTTGACCATATCACATCACAACATGCCCTGCAAAAACAAGTTAGACGTCCTCTACTTTGTTGTTGCAAGTTTTTACGTGGCTGCTATGGGCTTAAGCAAGAGCCAATCTTACCTACGCATCAAAACCACAACGATAGTTTGTCAAGTTGGTGCTGTTTTAACCTTCACAAGGACCGGGCGTAGCCACACTCGGTTCAACTAAAGTTGGAGAAACTGTCACCCGCTAGCCACCTTTGTGCAAAGCACGTCGGGAGAACCAGTCTCGCGTAAGCGTACGCGTAATGTCGGTCCGGGCCGCTTCGTCCAACAATACCGCCGAACCAAAGTATGACATGCTAGTAAGCAGTATGACTTATATCGCCCACAACTCACTTGTGTTCTACTCGTGCATATAACATCAACACATAAAACCTAGGCTCAGATGCCACTGATGGGTTTCGTAGTAATTTCAAAAAAATTCCTACGCACGCGCAAGATCATGGTGATGCATAGCAACGAGAGGGGAGAGTGTGATCTACGTACCCTTGTAGATCGACAATGGAAGCGTTAGCACAACGTGGTTGATGTAGTCGTACGTCTTCACGGCCCGACCGATCAAGCACCGAAACTACGGCACCTCCGAGTTCTAGCACACGTTCAGCTCGATGACGATCCCCGGACTCCGATCCAGCAAAGTGTCGGGGAAGAGTTCCGTCAGCACGACGGCGTGGTGACGATCTTGATGTACTACCGTCGCAGGGCTTCGCCTAAGCACCGCTATGATATTATCGAGGACTATGGTGGAAGGGGGCACCGCACACGGCTAAGAATATGATCACGTGGATCAACTTGTGTCTCTATGGGGTGCCCCCTTGCCCCCGTATATAAAGGATCAAGGGGAGGAGGCCGGCCGGCCCCTATGGCGCGCCAAGGAGGAGTCCTCCTCCTAGTAGGAGTAGGACTCCTACTAGGAGGGGGAAAGAAGTGGGGAGGGAGAAGGAAAGGGGGGCGCCGCCCCCCCTCTCCTAGTCCAATTCGGACAAGGGGGGAGGAGGCGCGCGGCCCACCCTGGCTGCCCCCTCTCTCTCTCCACTAAGGCCCATATGGCCCATTACTTCTCCCGGGGGGGTTCCAGTAACCCTCTGGCTCTCCGGCTTTCTCCGAAATCACCCGGAACACTTCCGGTATCCGAATATAGCCGTCCAATATATCAATCTTTATGTCTTGACCATTTCGAGACTCCTCGTCATGTCCGTGATCACATATGGGACTCCGAACTAACTTTGGTACATCAAAACTCATAAACTCATAATATAACTGTCATTGAAACCTTAAGCGTGCGGACCCTATGGGTTCGAGAACAATGTAGACATGACCGAGACACGTCTCCGGTCAATAACCAATAGCGGAACCTGGATGCTCATATTGGCTCCTACATATTCTACGAAGATCTTTTATCGGTCAGACCGCATAACAACATACGTTGTTCCCTTTGTCATCGGTATGTTACTTGCCCGAGATTCGATCGTCGGTATCTCAAATACCTAGTTCAATCTCGTTACCGGCAAGTCTCTTTACTCGTTTCGTAATACATCATCTTGCAACTAACTCATTAGTTGTAATGCTTGCAAGGCTTATGTGATGTGCATTACCGAGAGGGCCCAGAGATACCTCTCCGACAATCGGAGTGACAAATCCTAATCTCGAAATACGCCAACCCAACATCTACCTTTGGAGACACCTGTAGAGCTCCTTTATAATCACCTAGTTACGTTGTGACGTTTGGTAGCACACAAAGTGTTCCTCTGGCAAACGGGAGTTGCATAATCTCATAGTCATAGGAACATGTATAAGTCATGAAGAAAGCAATAGCAACATACTAAACGATCGGGTGCTAAGCTAATGGAATGGGTCATGTCAATCAGATCATTCACCTAATGATGTGATCCCGTTAATCAAATAACAACTCTTTGTCAATGGTTAGGGAACATAACCATCTTTGATTAACGAGCTAGTCTAGTACTAGTGACACTCTGTTTGTCTATGTATTCACACATGTGTTATGTTTCCGGTTAATACAATTCTAGCATGAATAATAAACATTTATCATGATATAAGGAAATAAATAATAACTTTATTATTGCCTCTAGGGCATATTTCCTTCACCCGAAACTTTTCCGGTGACCAAAACAGGACTTCCCATATATAAATCTTTACCTCCGGACCATTCCGGAACTCCTCGTGATGTCCGGGATCTCATCCGGGACTCCGAACAACATTCGGTAACCATGTATATCTATTCCCTATAACCCTAGCGTCATCGAACCTTAAGTGTGTAGACCCTACGGGTTCGGGAACCATGCAGACATGACCGAGACAACTCTCCGGTCAATAACCAACAGCGGGATCTGGATACGCATGTTGGCTCCCACATGTTCCACGATGATCTCATCGGATGAACCACAATGTCAAGGACTTAATCAATCCCGTATTCAATTCCCTTTGTCCAGCGGTATTGTACTTGCCCGAGATTTGATCGTCGGTATCCCGATACCTTGTTCAATCTCGTTACCGGCAAGTCTCTTTACTCGTTTCGTAACACATCATCCCATGATCAACTCCTTGGTCACATTGTGCACATTATGATGATGTCCTACCGAGTGGGCCCAGAGATACCTCTCCGTTTACACGGAGTGACAAATCCTAGTCTCGATTCGTGCCAACCCAACAGACACTTTCGGAGATACCTGTAGTGTACCTTTATAGCCACCCAGTTACGTTGTGACGTTTGGCACACCCAAAGCACTCCTACGGTATCCGGGAGTTGCACAATCTCATGGTCTAAGGAAATGATACTTGACATTAGAAAAGCTTTAGCATACGAACTACACGATCTTTGTGCTAGGCTTAGGATTGGGTCTTGTCCATCACATCATTCTCCTAATGATGTGATCCCGTTATCAACGACATTCAATGTCCATGGTCAGGAAACCGTAACCATCTATTGATCAACGAGCTAGTCAACTAGAGGCTTACTAGGGACATGGTGTTGTCTATGTATCCACACATGTATCTGAGTTTCCTATCAATACATTCTAGCATGGATAATAAACGATTATCATGAACAAGGAAATATAATAATAACCAATTTATTATTGCCTCTAGGGCATATTTCCAACACGGAGACCCCCAAATCCAGGACTCCCTCAGCGACCATGGCGGGCGGGCACCATCCGTGCACGCGAAGGAGAAGAAGGTGCCAGGAATCGAAGAGGCTCGCGTCGGACACTGCCCTCCCCCCCACCTGGCCATGGTGTGAGTGTGCGTTCAAGACACCCGGTGAGGCATGCTATCGTCTGCAACAGTGCCTAGTCCTCGTGTACCTGGTTCTCAAGGTGAACCGCATGTGAGGCAGCTTTTTCTTGGCGCGCCGTACGCGAGCCGACAGGTAGGAGGCAACACGGAACTACATGGCAGCTGCAACTGTTCATGTGCGAACAGTAGGATGGTGGCGATGGAGAGCTGGACGCGCGGCTATGTTCAAGCCGATTAACGACGGACGCAGTGACGTGCGGTGGATTCGCCACTGCGGCCATGGATGGTCCTCTGCTCCTCCTCCGACTGTGATCGCAACCGGATCCTCCTCCAAACCTGAGCTCCATCTTGCCCGTCACAGTGCCGGGCCGTAGCAGTTCAGGGTTCCTGCCATGCAAGCCCCCTCTTCCCCAATGCCCCATAACCCCTATCATGCCTTTCCGTAGGTTTCTAACGTGTCGGCCGTCTAAGCTTTCCAACAAAATCTGAAGGTGCAGGCTATCACTGGTGGCTTTTGAATCCACTTTTAAGATCTATTGTGCTTCCAGGATCCACTGGCCTAATACAACTTGGTGAAGAAGCCGGACACAAACACGCTAGCGAGTCTAAAGAAGGAACGCTCCTCCGTTTTTTATCAGAAACTAACTGGATCAGAAACAAAAATCAGAAGATCGTAAGGCTGTGGACAGGATGACGATGTATGAAACTTTTTTTGGACGGGCCCAAGTGGATGTGAACGTTTTCCTTTCTCGTGTTGTACTCAAGCTGGCCCAACGGCCCAACTAGCAGATCGAAGTTAGTAGGAACGCAGCGAACGTGATCGGATGAAACGGTTTTAGTACCACCTCACGTATATGTTTTAAATTCAAACTGAAAGCGTAAATTCACAGAAAGAAATTGTATTGTGATGGTGAACCCAAGGAGTCAATCTATACTTTATTATTATTAGGTAAATACTAGTAATAGTAACTAGTAACTAGTAATAGTAAAAATGCCCGTGCGTTGCACCGGGAGAAACGATCCACGCACACGATCATGTAATTTGTGAAGGTTTAGTTGTATATTTGTGCCCATGCTTCACTATGGAGCAAGAGCAAGACTCCAAGCAAAAAGGTGAGCAAGGTGTCACCAGACTTAGTTTGATGCCACATCCATTCACATGTTCAATCCTCACATGGACCAATATTGAAAATATTTTGTTGTTGAATAAATATCAACAGAAGGAATCAAACAAATAAAATAATTCTAAGCAACTAAGAATCTACAATTGACACATAATTGTGATGTTGATAGTAGATTGACTATTCATTTTAAAAATAGTACCAAATTCAGTAAATGGGAAACTTTTGACTTTTGAGATAATGGAACTGGGTCTTCTCATGCTGCTCAAGTACATCCTTGCCTTCTCGTCTAGGAGCTGAAAACTGAAAAGAAACAAAAAAGAAAGTCACATTTGTGGTCACTCAAATCATTTACAATGTAAACCAAAAATATAGTCTTCCCACGACTACCTTATCAGAGAACTTGTATACTCCCTCGGAGAAGCTTATATTTCTCTACGGAGGGAGTATATTTGAAGGTGGGTAGTGGTTTTACCAGGGAAGTTGGTTTTCAGTCAGCAACTGATAAAAATTGCACCTTATGCTCCAAATGGAAAGTAAACACTGCATTTTGGGGGAAACTACAGGTCCAAACATGTTAAGAAACATGAATATAAGCAAAATATTAAAGATGATTTTATTCTTTTTGGAAGCACGATAAGTTCGTTTGGATGTAGTGGAATTCATTTATTGTCGAACAATATAGTGTTACACTACAACGTTAACTAAAATGCTAACCAAGTGGCAAGTATTCTGCACCCTGTAGTTGTGTGTTTATGGAGCTCACTGACGGCAAGGGAACAACACATGTGACAGGAGAAGGAGGGGGTAGGGAGTTTAGTATACATGACGAGCATTCGTAAAACACACTCTTTGATGTAAATATGAAGAGTTTGAAATCCGTTAGGAATAAACTTGTGATTCGGCGTATTCCTCTTCATCATGCTACTGATGCTTTGTTCAAATGGTCTGCTTACTTGCAGCTTTGGCAGCCGCTTAGCCGTCCCAGGGAGAGAGACGCCATCACCTCCATCATCACTCAGCTTCGCGCGATGGCTCTCCGGTTGGCTCCACCGCTTCCCCCACCACCTCCAGAATCAGATTAGATCATCGTCTTCATACACCTCCGCCGCCGCTGTCTTGGGGCGTCTTGTAGTGCGTCTGTACTGGGCTTGTTGTGTTGTGCCCACAGCTAAACTTGGGTCTGAGTGTGTCTATGTGTGTGTGCGTTGGACCCTGCCTGCGGTGGCGTTGTGTGGGCGCGTTCCGTGTTCCGTTGTTACCTTGTTACTTTGTGCTTGGTGGTTACTTTATTTATAAAGCGGGGCGAAAGCCTTGTTCGGCGAAATCTACACAGATCTACACAGATGATAATTCCAAACATGTTTAAAAACGGTAACGCCAAAAGGAGTAAGAATTATCTTTGAAAACAGAAACATAAGGAGAAAATTAGAGCTACACATATCTTTCATGGTAAGCCATTGAGAAGTTCAATGCCTGACGGAACAGCAGTACATCTACAGAAGATCTCCATTTATCATAGGAAGGTACAACTAGCGTACTGCTAAATGATAATATGCACTAAATAAGTTGGTAGAATATGATTTTGGTTCAAGTAAAATTTATTCCTTGCCATGATCTGTGGTAACATGAAACATTGTAATATGATTTTGAGCAGTAAAACTAAATTTTTAATGACTAACAAGAACAAAAATAGGTTCAAAAATATAAGCATACACTAAATTCAGGAGTTGCCTATAAATAAACAGCAGGTCCCAGCAGTAGCATTGTATATTAGCATCAGTGTATTTCAGATCTAACAAAAACAGTCAGCCTACCCGACAACACATCCAACACAGGTAGCTCCATCATCGAACACAGCCAACGTCCGTCTGTGGAGATGGAGATCCACAGACGGACTGGCTAAGGAACAAAAAATCCATTTGCATAAGTGTAACACCCTCGATGCGACTATAGCTCCCACGTGTCAAGGCACGACTTAGAGACATAATCGCATTGAAGGCATATGTCGCAAGTTAGGCAATCTTCACAACATCCCATGTAATATAATAATAAAAGAGGAGATAACATAGTTGACTTACACTCGCCACGCCAATCAAGTACATAAATAACATTACATCAACCAAACACTCATGGCCCGACTACGGCGCCAAAATAAAAGAGAACCCAACATGCGACAACGGTCCCAATCACCCCCAACTGGGCACCACTACTGATCATCGGGAAAGGAAACATAGTATCGTTGAGAGTCTTCGTCGAACTCCCACTTGAGCTCATACGCGTCTCCTGGAGCGGAATCATCAGGCCCTGCATCTGGTGTAATAGTAATCTGTGAGCCACAGGGACTCAGCAATCTCGCACCCTCGTGATCAAGACTATTTGAGCTTATAGGTAAGGCAAGGTAAAATATGAGTGGAGCTGCAGCAAGCGACTAGCAAGTATGGTGGCTAACTTACGCAAATGAGAGCGAGAAGAGAAGGCAAAGCACGGTCGATAAAAGTATGATCAAGAAGTGATCCTATAGCAACCTACGCCAAGCATAACTCCAACAACCGTGTTCACTTCCCGGACTCCGCCGGAAAGAGACCATCACGGTTACACACGCGGTTGATTCATTTTAATTAAGGTCGACTTCAGGTTTCTACAACCGGACGTTAACAAATCCCATCTGCCCATAACCACGGGCACGGCTTTCGAAAGTTCAATCCCTGCAGGGGAGTCCCAACTTAGCCCATGACAAGCTCTCACGGTCAACGAAGGAATAGACCTCCTCCCAAGATATTCCGATCAGACTCGGTATCTCGGTAATTCAAGAAACTTCGACAGGTTAAAACAAGACCAGCAACACCACCCGAATGTGCCGACAAATCCCGATAGGAGCTGCACATATCTCTTTCTCAGGGCACACTCAGATGAGACATCCTACGAGTAAAACCAACCCTCAAGTTGCCCCGAGGTGGCCCCGCAGTCTACTCGGTCGGACCAACACTCAGAGGAGCACTGGCCCGGGGGGTTTAAAATAAGATGACCCTTGAGTCTGCAGAACCCAAGGGAAAGAAAAGGCTAGGTGGCGAATGGTAAAACCAATGTTGGGCATTGCTGGAAAAGCTTTAATCAAGGCGAAATATCAAGGGGTTCCCATTATAACCCAACCGCGTAAGGAACGCAAAATCCGGGAACATAACACCGATATGACGGAAACTAGGGTGGCAAGAGTGGAACAAAACACTAGGCGAGAGGCCGAGCCTTCCACCCTTTACCAAGTATATAGATGCATTAATTAAATAAGTTATATAGTGATATCCCAACAAGTAAACATGTCCCAACAAGGAACGACATCTCCATGTTCCAACAAGGAACAAACTTCAATCTTCACCTGCAACTAACAACGCTATAAGAGGGGCTGAGCAAAGCGGTAACATAGCCAATCAACGGTTTGCTAGGACATGGTGGGTTAGAGGTTTGACATGGCAATTTGGGAGGCTTGCAAGCAAGTGGTAGGCATCGCAGCAATGGCACAGCAAAAGAGCGAGCAAACTAGCATAGCAAAGATAGTAGTGATTTCGAGGGTATGATCATCTTGCCTGCACAGTTGTCAGAGTTGACTGGATCCTCGAAAGCAAACTCAACGGGCTCCTCGTTAGCGAACTCATCTCCCGGCTCTACCCAAACAAGACAATCAAGCAACAAGGATACAATCAACCACGTGCAAGACCAAGCAATATGATGAAATGATGATATGCTATGCGGGATGCGATGCGGGATGCAAAATGCAAGATATGACAGGAAATGCATGAACCTGGCCTCAACTTGGAATTCCAAGTGTGCCACTGGAAAGATGAGATGAAATCGCTTGAAAACGATATAAAGAACGCCGGAATCGGAGTTACGGTTTGGAAATGGCGAGCGATTCAAAAATGACACCGGTCTGCGATTCACAGCAAGTAGGCCTCTAAATGCAATGAAATGAACATGCTACAGCACCCAAACAAGACAAAAAAATACATGGCAGGGATGCATTCAAGATGCTTAACAAAAGTCTAGCACTGAGCTACGGCCAATTCATCCATTAACAGGTTCAAACAAGCATGGCAAAAACGCAAATGGTAAACAGATCTCAGACTTAGTGAAATTAACACTTGTCTGAAATTTCAGATCATATAGCCCTCTTCGGAGCAACAAAACAACATGCTACAGGACCTGAACATGACAAAAAAAGACATGGCTTGGAGCTACTCAACAAGCTTAACAAAAGTCCCTTAGTGACCTTGAGCCAAAAGGAATCACAAAATATACTAACAAGCACAAGAACATAGCAAAAACATAATCAGTTTTCAGACTTACTGAAAACTGGGACATGCTGAAAATCAACTCACGAAGGCATGTTTACGAGCTCGATGCACTCACCACGGTGCAAGTCATGGCAAGACAAGCATACATCCCTTAAGAAGGCACAAAATGCAAGCTAGACATGGCAAGAACAATGGCATAGCATGCACGGATCAACTATAATAACACCGGCAAAATCGCAAACAAGTTGACGACCTGCCCAGATTCGCAACGAAGCAAAAGTAGAGCTCTATTGACTCAAGCTAGGGTACTCCATAATTGCAAAAAATACATGGATGGATAGAGAACTACAAGATTAACAAAACTCCCTTACTGATCATCCTCAAAAGAGGCACGGATCACTAGGAAACAACAAGAACATATGGCATCATGAGATAAACAATCCCAGGACTTAGTGAAATCACTAAGTCCCTGAAAACAGAATTAGCAAGTGCACCACTTTGCAAGCTTGCACAAGTCACCACACACATCCTAAAAATACATGGGTTGCACATCTGGAGAGATGACAAAACCCTTAACAAAACATATGAAGAACTCACGGGCATATCATGCACACATTAATCATGGCAAAAATGACAAAAGTGCTAAACGGAGTAGCAGATCTGACAATTAACTCAAGTAGCCCTCTTCTAACAGCATTTCGGGCATCAAGATGAGCTCAAATGAAAATAATGCAATGGGGTGAAATGATGTACTCTTTGAGATGAACATTTTGATATGCTATATGCTCAGATCGGAGTTACGGATGCAAAGTTGTGATGCGATGAACATGGCAACTTGGATCTGCAGTTCTGGGACTTAGAGAAAAATTATACCCTCTGAAAACTGGACGGGCTGATGCGGGACGAGGAGATCCGGGCTCGGGCGGCGTGTTTGGTTGGTGGGCCGGGTGGATCTCATCCCACCCGGCCGGATCTGGGACGGGGCGGCGGCCGGGTCCAGCGAGGTCGCCGGAGGCGCACGGGAGCCGAGGCGGCGTCGAGGAGGCGGTGGCGCTCGGCCAGGGCGGCGGGGATCGCCGGAGTCCGGTGAGGCACGGTCGGAGGAGGCGGCGACCGGCTTGGGCGGCGCGGCGACGTTGCATGGCGGCGGCGGAGCACGCGTCCCGCGGGGCGCCGGCGAGGAGCACACGCGGCGGGGCGGCGCGCCGCAAGCGGCGGCGCTGGCGATCCGGCCGGCGACCGGAGGCGGAGAAGACAACGGGCGCGAGGCGCGGGACTACTTGGCGGCGGTGGGCAGATCCGGGCCCGGGCGGGCCCGCCTCGGGTCCAGCGGGCCGCGGGAGGAGGCGCGGTGAGGTGGGGCGCGGCGCGGGCAACGTGGCACCGCGGGATTGGAGGAGGGAGTCGGCGGCGCTGATGTGTCGCCCCGGGATTGGTCCGGGCGACGTGGCTGAGGCGGCGGACATGTCCGGCGCGGACGAATTTGTCCGGCGGCGCGAGGTGGACGAAGGTTAGGGTTTATCTGCGCGAGAATTTCGGAGGGAGACACATATTTATAGGTAGAGGGAGCTAGGAGAGTCCAAATGAGGTGCGGTTTTTGGCCACGCAATCGTGATCGGACGATCTAGATGATGGAGAAGGCTTAGGTGGGTTTTGGGCCACTTTGAAAGGGTGTTGGGCTGCAACACACACGAGGCCTTTTCAGTCCCTCGGTTAACCGTTGGAGTATCGAACGAAGTTCAAATGGTACGAAACTTGACAGGCGGTCTACCGGTAGTAAACCAAGGCCGCTTGGCAAGTCTCGGTCCAATACGGAAATGTTTAATCCCCACACATGAAAGAAAGATAGAAATGACCACCAGAGGAGAACGAAGCGCCGAAATGCAAAACGGACAACGGGGAAAATGCTCGGATGCATGAGACGAACACGTATGCAAATGAAATGCACATGATGACATGATATGCAATGCATGACACGCAAGCAATGACAAGGCAACAACAGCGAATAACTGCACGACACCTGGCACATCGGTCTCGGGGCGTTACAATAAGATCTAGTAATCCAAACTTAATTACATAAAGAGAAGTACATTCCCAGATTTACAGCTGAAGAAATTTAGCGGCAAGTGTCATATTGTATTCGATGA
The DNA here is from genome assembly GCF_056163025.1 of Triticum urartu. NCBI lineage: Eukaryota > Viridiplantae > Streptophyta > Magnoliopsida > Poales > Poaceae > Triticum > Triticum urartu. Next base: position 266,770,073 of record NC_141878.1, on the reverse strand, counting down.
TCATACTGTGACCAAAGTATGTATATATAGAATTGCTTGAATTTTGTGGCCATACAGAAATGTAACCAGAGTTAAGAACAATTACCTGTAAGTAGAAAAGCTGCTAAATATGCATAGTTTAACTACGTCTAAAGTAATGTGTACATAGGAATTCAAAGGCTATACTATAATATAAAAACATGCGCTCAATTCTGCAGGGGAAGGACAAGTAATAACCATGATAAGCAAAGGATAAAATGTAGGGGCCGACAAAAACCTACGATTTAGTGCGGAAACAAAGGGCGGCAACGGCGGCCTAACTATGGAACATCGGCGAGTCTTCACTGGATGAGGCGGCTCCTGCGTCCTCAGAAGTAGCGGCGGCAGTGGCGTCCTTGCTGGATGAGGTGGCTCACAAAGCAGCAGCGGGGAGCAGATGTTCGGATGTAGAGACGACAGATGTGGTGGCGGCTGCCGTGTGCAATGGAGCCGGCGCCGACCTGCATCGGTGGCTCGGTTCCTCATGCAGTGCCTCTATCAATCCGGCCACAAGGAAGCTGGCTCACGAAGTGCCTCCATCGATTGCTCGTAAGGTCTGTTGAACATGAATGAAATATTTAGTCAAACATTGAGAAAGCAAACTGAAGGATCCTTTGGCCTTCCACATGAAACCCCTCATCCTGACGGAACACAGCATGCGTGGCATATAATGATGAATCATCAAGCCATACAAAAAATGGATTTAGAGAAATTGCTAGAGATATTACGAAACAAATGTGATCTGCTACGGGCGGTGGTAATAGGAAACATGTTTTCCAACCAGATACCAGCACAACTTTCTCAGATGAAAGCTCACAATTTATGTTATCTCTTACTAAGCTCAACACTTAGGAGACAATCCATAGGTCTTCAGAATTGGACAGTTGGGCTTCTTCCAGCTTCAACTCTTCATCAGCACATTCTAATGACAATAAAGCAAAGACCATCTCTCTGGCAAATGGAAGATAGGCCATCAATTCCAGCATAAAGAATCTGAATAAAGGCTTCGGCATGCTTGGAGACATGTTTGTTCTCTTTGACTAGGAAACATCAAAACTTGCTACCAAGCAACGTGATACAAATGTTCAAAGGGAGAACTGCTCCCTGTTCTGTACCTGCACCAATTGCTGTCGAAAACAAAGATTGTGCGAGATTCCTTGATAAAAAGCCAAACCGCTCAGATTCACAAAGCATTTCATGCACAAATCAACCTTCAACACGTATGAATATTAAAATTAGCTATATGTGACTGGAACAATCAATGCAAATTAAGCAATGATAATAGGCAGTGGATTCACACGAATTGTAAGTTGAAGTACTATCACATGGCGGTGGCTCCACACCTAGACCCGTTTTCTATCGTAGTTCCAGGACTTCCAAAACTACTTCTCGTGCACCTCAATAGCGAAAAAATCAGAACTAATGCAACACATTATCCCTATAGATTCAGCCTTGGAAGCAAGCACCACCCCCACTGCAGGGACCGACTATTTACTGGTGCACGCCAATGGTGGCTAAGGCCAGCTTATATTGGTAGGTGTTTTTTCAAACATGTGGTGTGCACATGACAGAGTGGAAACTCTGAAAACTAATCCATGATTTACAATCGTGAATCCAGATGAGCTACAAATCCCAATAGAAAAGGAAAGCTCTTGTCTGATCCATATGAACCAGAACAAAAACCACATATCATACAATGTTGTAATCTAGGTTGAGGAGACACAGAAAATAAGCCTCGCCTACGCAGCAAGGGGGGCACATCAGGAACACCTGATGCACGGCGGCAGCGTGAGACCCTTGTTCGTGCGTCCGCAAGAAGGGGCGACCTACCTCCTCTCCACACGAGGTAAAGATTAGTAGGTAAAGAAAATATAAAGATAAAAATAGGTATACGTGAGCATGGGACGTCTCGCACTCCCGAAGAATTGCACGTTCGACGCCGGTCAGGAAGTACCACACTTCTCAAACCTCCTCGGCTAGTTACGGCAGCTCCGAATGGTTGTTCCAAATAATAGATAATTATAATATAAATTATGATGCATTTATTTTTTATTTTGACTGCCTTTTATAAATATGGATTTAAAATTATTGTTAAAGTTATTTAGAAATCCATAATAATTTGTAATCGAATAATTTCTCCACCATACAAAATCAAAAATAAATATTTTAAACTTTGAAAGATTAAACTAAAGGATTAAGTATATGCAGGTCACCTTAAATTCAACCATAACTATTTTCAAATTCAAGTAATTCTAATATATTTAGAACAATAGTATCTTAATTTTGAGTTAAAATAAGTAGGATTATTTTTTAGTATTTATAAGAGAATTCGTGTATTGTTAGCTGCTGTTGATTTACATGGTGATCGCTGATGGGATCGATGTACATATCTGTAGTTAATCTATATTAGCGCGCGCACACACACACATGTACCTTGGGTATTTCCTCACGGCACCATAGAGTTAGACCGCATTGAGGTAGAGCATCGTCTCCATCAAAGATAGATCGCAATCAGAGCGGCAAAATTACAAATGCCTGGGAGAAAGGGACGTAGCTTCAGACATCCATTGTAGAGTGAATCCTCTTTTCGTTTTCCTCTGATTGTAAAAAAAATAGCGGGGAATGCTGACAATCACACAAAAAGAGCAAAACCATATTGCATACCTAAGTGTCTGGATGTGAGTACAAATTCACAAATCAGGGTGGATGATCATGTAGGTTCTCGTTCACAAATCAGCATGGTGCGAAAAGCATAATGAGATAAAGCCTGGAAGTAGGAAATATCCAAAGCAAGGAGCAGTCATTATTTTGCTACTGGCCTTTGCACACATAACTGAAAGTGGGATCAGTATTACTTAAATGCTCAAAAGAATCTTCTGACAATAGCAATCATATGAAGGAAACATGAACAGTTTGTGCAGAACTTGGCTATTAGCCTTGGCACAAATTGATTTACGTGTGATTAGTAAGACAATTAAGTCCTGATCAATGTATTAAAAGTGTGATCATTTTAAGTTAGATATGTATAGTATATATCATACATATGGAAAGTGCAGACTTTTAGTTACAAAAATGTGTAAGTGACAAAGTATAATTTAAACTACTCCCTCCGTAAACTAATGTAAGAGCATTTAGATCACTACTTTAGTTATCTAAATGATCTTATATTAGTTTAAGGGAGTAATTATCAATCATAAATTCCCAATTATTGTAAGGTTGACACTATAAAAAACACAAAGCTTTTACAAAATAATGGTGAAACTGGGTACACAAAAGACAACTTTCATAAGCGACGTTTCAGTGCAAGGATCTCTACTCCTAATCTACTCCTAACTAGAAGAACGTTCGTGTGTTGCAACGGGGCCACATTAACTTCAAGAGTTCAATATTAATATTTTCATACATATCAAGTGACATTGGGGACCTTTTTTACCATCAAATCCTCACACACACACACACTCACACACACACACTTTCCCTCCCTCTTCCTCACTCTCTCTCCCCCTCTCCCCCCTCTCTCTAACACACACACACATATCCATCTTATTGGGTACGGGACCATAATCCATCTATTTCACACACACACGCTAGTGCATAACAATATGGATTATGTGTATTATATTTGCCACCACAACTTAGGGAATTAATTTCATATAAATCTGCCAGCCACAGCTACAAGAATACGCGGAGGAGGTGGCCCGGGTCGGCGTCGGCGCCGTCCGGCACGGGCCATGGGCCCGCTTCGAAGTGTGTCTGCACGCCGGCCACCCACGTCGGGTCCTTCAAGTGCCGCTTCCACCGCACCAACTCCCAGGGCCACGGCCACGGCCAGGGAAGCCGCCCTTCTTCGCCCCCTTCACCGGCTGTGGCCAACGCGGTGCCGCGGCACCCGGCCTCGCCGTTCTCGTCCTCTGGCACCGTTGCGACCCAGTGATGCAGCCCAAGTATCGGCCTCGAGAATCAAGAACGCTCGACAACGAAGAGGGAAGGAAAGATCATATACATGTCATAAAAAGGGATTTTATTTACTGCTCCCTCGATGTATTGTTTCCTTTGTTTGGAGATTGATTACCATCCGTGAGTTAAGGTAAGGTTAATGTGATTGAGCGATTTTTCTGAAAATCAAATATTTGTTTTCTAATTAATGTGATTGAGTGATTTAAGGTAAGGTCAATTAATTTAGATTTGATCTTTAGAGATTGTTCGTGATTGATTCTACATTACAGATAACTTGCGCCAGTATGGAAAGTTCTGATCTATTTAGATTTCTTTCATTGTGTGAGAGGATGGCGTGAAAATAAACCAATGAAGTGGGGGGAAGGGACGGAAAAAAATCTACGAAAAAAGACCAGCGAAGGTGGGAGGAGGTACCAGAAAAACCATGGAAGATGGGACGAAAAAAACCCTGGAAGCGAAACTATCAACTGCTCCATTAGGAGTAGAGATGTCTGAGTTGGTTGAATAGTACGGTTTATTTTTGTCCCACCACTTTCAACCGTTTTATTTCGCTGATTTTTTTCGTCTCCACCCTACCCACGCACTAAAAAAACCACCTATGCTCCTCTAGATCCCCTCGACGTATCATCTGTCGCTCCAGTCCAGATGCACGAGATAGGGGAGGGGCGATCTCGCCGCCGCGGACCTCACAGGGCAGACGAGAACACCACCGCGGACCTCGCAGGGCGCACGAGATCGCCACTGCGGACCTCACGGGGGAGGGGCAATCTCGTCGCCGTAGATCTGCCTCCTCTTCCCGACTACCGATCTCGTCCACGCTGACGTCCTTGGCCTAGCTCGGCCATCCGTCGGCGTCCTCCTCATCTTCAAGTTCATCCTCTCATGTCATACTCTCCATCTCGCGTCTTTCCTATGTGGCGGCGGCCGTTGATCAAAGGCAGCAACGGCCGAACGTAGGGCATCAACTGCGGCGACCTAGGTAAGTTCTTCTCTCATCTCTCGCGGGTAGTACACGACCAAGTGATCTCCAACAGAAAATGTATCAACAATTATAGTCTAAGCGACACCAAAACTGCAGATCCGTTTCAACCAACCAGGAATTCGATGTATCGGCCAAGTGATCTCCTTGTATGGTGTTCTACTCCTAATGTCTGAGTTGGTTGAATAGTATGATTTATTTTCGTCCCACCACTTTCAACTGTTTTATTTCGCTGTTTTTTTGTCTTCACTCTCCTACCCATGCACTAAAAAAACCACCTATGCTCCTCTAGATCCCCTCGACGTACCATCTGTCGCTCCAGTCCAGATGCACGAGATAGGGGAGGGGCGATCTCGCCGCCGCGGACCTCACAGGGCAGACGAGAACGCCACCGCGGACCTCGCAGGGTGCACGAGATCGCCGCCGCGGACCTCACGGGGGAGGGGCGATCTCGTCGCCGCGGATCTGCCTCCTCTTCCCGAGTCCCGATCTCGTCCACGCTGACGTCCTCAGCCTAGTTTGTCCATCCATCGGCGTCCTCCTCATCTTCAAGTTCATCCTCTCATGTCGTACTCTCCATCTCGCGTCTTTCCTATGTGGCAGCGGCCGTTGATCGAAGGCAGCAGCCGCCGGACGTAGGGCATCAACCGCGGCGACCTAGGTAAGTTCTTCTCTCATCTCCCGCGGGTAGTATACGGCTAAGTGATCTCCAACAGAAAATGTATCAACAATTATAGTCTAAGCGACACGAAAACTGCAGATCCGTTTCAACCAACCAGGAATCGGTCGGCCAAGTGATCTCCTTGTATGGTGTTCGTTGAACGGAGACCCTGAGCCTGATGAACTCCAGATGATACGATGGTGGAGAGAATTGGCTGCTGCCTGTCATCTCCATATGTTTCCTTGATTTGTATCTAGTATTCCCTCCGTCCCAAAATATAAGAATGTTTTTGACACTAGCATAGTATCAAAAACATTCTTATATTTTAGGACAGAGGGAGTATGTGCTAGCTTACATCCCGTGCCTCCAGATGCATGCAAAGGCTCAAAGGTAATGACAAAGGCCCAAAGGTAATGACAGGTTTGTTATACTTCCGTGCTAAACATGTCCTTGCATATTTTGGTAGTTCAAAATTACACTGGCTTGCCCAGAAAGAAAACCAACTGATTTGTTCCCATCGATCGTCCATACTAGCTTAACCCGCGCGGCAACATGCCGCGCCTGCTAATACGTTGTGTGAGAATTGTGTATACGATGGTATTAAACTTTATGTGATAATTATCCGACTAACTACTTAGTTGTTGCCTGTTCACTTTTTTATGCTGTGGTGTATGTATAAACATCATATTGGTACGGATGTTGAAATCTTTCATAAAAAACACACACATTATTTAGACGCTACATAGAAGTTCTATATGTGTAGATAGAAAGAGCCTTGTGTTGATTATTTGGATTATTGGATAACTGGCTGGTTGTTTATGTTAGTTGTGTTCTCCAAGAGTTATTCAGGGTTCGTGTAAGTTTAATTGTATGTTTGTTTTTTGTCGCAATGTGTTTGGTTTCCATCTTCATATGTACTTTCATGTGGTTGGTTTTAACTCTTGTTTTTTTGGTTTGATCATTCCGGTCTTGTTAATTCCATGTGAGATAGATGATGTGCGTGTCTTTATAATGAAGGTACAAACGGTTATGCATCAATAATGCATATATTTTAGGATCCTCAACCACTAGAAAAGTTGGCCTAAAGTACCTAGCAAAATCATCTACTTTCCATCCAAAACGGAGAGCATGCTCACATGGTGATGGCGTCGGCCAGGGCCGTATGTCAGCAGGTGCAACCGGAGCGGTTGAACAGGGCCCCAAAAATTGAAGGGCCCCCAGCTGCAGGTAATTAAGGTGTTAAACAAAGCATTAATTGGAGTAAAAAATGATGGAAATGTCGGACCCCAAGGCAGCTGCTTCTCCCTCCAATCCATCACCTCTCTCTCTCCAAATGCGTTGCAGCTATTCCAAAAAATCAATTTCACAGGCCCCAAATTAACTCATGGACCCATCGTTTCCTCCTCATATTGATTCTTTTCCAATTCTCCTCGGGACTAATGCTTCACGATTTCCCAAAAGAAAGGCATTAGTGGCAGCAAACTGGCGTGGTCATGTACTCCAATCTTCTATATATTGGGGAGTTTTCCTCTCAATTCTCATATGCTCTTGTACATCATTTTTGAGGCCCTATAGCGATTGGAGTTGCCCCTTGCACTGCTTTGTGGCTGACCTACAATGAACCATCCGAGCTTCATTTGCAGTCTCCTATGATCAAAACCTACAGAGTCCTGGTAAGGCTGTGGCAGTTCTCGGCACCCTATTCTTTTATTAGTTTATAAATAGACTAGTACATCCAGTGGTGTAATTCTTTCTTGAACCTGTGCATCTGGTGGTGTAATTCTATATGAACATTATATTCTGCAATGAGAACACACTATATATTTTAATCCGCCCTTTCAAATGTCAGGGCCTAAATTTTGATTCGCTCCGGGCCTCTGATTTTCTAGGTACGGCCCTGGCGTCGGCAGTTGGCACACACCTTGGATATCTTATGGAGTTCATGGTCGAGCTGCAAAGAATGAATGAACCAAGGTTGCTCCGAGCAGACCTGATCTGCTCCTCGAGCATGGAAACAGGTTCGGGTCTCCAGGTCTCACACTTTTCCTCGCCACCTCCTGCTGCATCAACTCGCTCTTTTGCGCCTCCGGCTCCGATCCATCTTCCTCTCGGCCTTCACGCTGTACATGTACAAGGCAAGGCCCATTGGGAGTGGCCGAGCAGGTGGTCGATGTCGTGCATTGCCACCGATTACAGGTCGACGGCCGCGTTCCGCGTCCAGGGACGCGCACGACATGTTACCGCTGAGATCCGCGAGAAGGGCTACCAGAGGTTCGGCGTCCCGATGCGGCGGCACACCCTGGCCATCGCCATTACTACAGAGCGGTCGGGCCCTGCCGGCGGAGGGAAGGAGCCGATGTGCCGCTTGCACGAGAAGGTCCAGCGCTTGTGCCGGTGCTCGCGGTCAACGACGGCCTGGTCATGGGAGTGAGACGCGGCCTTGCCGTCGGCGTCTCTGGCCTGGCCGACGCCGGAGCTCCCCACGCGCTTCCTCTTCGCGTCGGGCATGGTAGCGAGGGAGTAGCTGCCCTAGTCCACGTAATGCGCGCACCAGGGGGGCACAACAGCACCGTCCACGTCCATGGCATGGCCACATCGAGCTGGAGCACCTTCAAGAAGATGTCCAGGTCGACACCCGGGCCGGCGAGCGATCGAGAGCGTGTTGATGACGTTCGTGAGGTGGTCGACCTCCCCGCTGCAGAGGATCAGGGTTTTGACGCATGCGTGGAATTTCTTGGCCGACTTGACGACGTCGGAGGGGTCGCTCGCGGCGTTGAGCACCTCCTGCCCCCGCAGTGCCTCCTTCCGCGGCAGCTGCATCCAGGTGGAACCGGAACCGTCCATCGATAGGCGAGAAGGCCCGCGCAAGCGTGCCCATAAGCCCGCCGAATGCCCCGCCATCATGCGGACGCCGGCATGGAACCCGGTCGTGATTTCGACTTCATACGCGTACGCCGTCTCCACGAAGCTTAGTGTTGTCGTTGCCGCCCACCATACGAACGTGGCCACAAACACCTTCATCGGCGTCGCCCGATTGATGGTCTCATCCCCTTTTGCTCGTTTATCAACACGATATGAAAACAAAGTTAATCCTCGCCATCGTCACGATGCGATGGCAGGTGCCCCTTGCTCGCCCTAGTGCACCGCGACGGCCTATGCAACCCGTCGAGGTAACACGCCGTACTCGTCCTCGCGGCATGGGACGGTGGGCGAGCAGAATTTGCAGCGTCGCTTCTTGCAGGACAACGATGCAGGAGAGTCGGAGGTGGTGTGGGACGTCTCCGAGGGCAGCGGCGAGGACTTCGTGATCACCACGAACCATGAGAGCACAAAGCAGCCAACTACAACCGTGATCCATGAAGCAAATCCACACCAAATCTTTCTATTTATAGGGCGATAACCGACCATGCACAAATTAAGCGGTCGTTGATCTAGAAAGCACCTATTAAGCGGCGAACGATCCAGAAGGAACCAATCAAGCGGTGGGTAAAAATAGCAGCCAAACAATAGAACATTGACACATCAACACAACAGCAATACGTGGCATAACTTAGAGAAGACAGTGGGAAAAACAAATCAAAACCATCTAACCCAAGCGGCCATCCGGAATACACGGGATACAAATCATGGCATGCACGTAGTCCCATCACGCAGCGTAATTATATCATGCATGCAACCCCAGATGCCATACACATGATCAGAAAATCGTGGCAAACCAGCGCATGCATGCTGCCAAAAATCCTGCAGCTCCTGACATCCCAGATAAGAACAACGTTTGACCCAGCAAGCAAATCCCAAAGAGATCCTAGCAGATAGCGGCCTCGGCCAACAGCAGCAAAGCTCGACAGTGACAGGACAACCGGACCAACAGCGGCCAATCAAAAACGCAAGAGCGGCACAGATCGACAGCGATAGGACATCTGGGTAAACAGCGACCAACCAAAAAGCCGAAGAATCATCGAAGCAAAAAGACCTGTCAGGACGCGAACTTCACCGCAAGAACTGGCCCACACCCAGCAAAAATACTAAACGAACCAAACCAACCTGCACACACGTTCAAAAATTTGAAATGAAACACCGAATCCACAAAGCAATTCTACACCGCCAGGTACCAAAATAATACCACGTGGCACATACAAGATTCACCATGGGTCTTTTTCATACAAATGGATCAATCTCACGGCAAAAACCTTGCATGGAATAGAGGCTTGGGTATTTCTCCGGCGATCGAATCGTTCGGTCCCATGTAACCAATTGATCCTCTTGTTTCCTAGCTTCCAAGTCTGGCGAATATATATACCAAGAACAACTCACTGCTGTTTCAGGCAAAGAACAGCCAAGATGCGTGCTTGAGATCCGATCGTGCAACTCTCATTCTCCTTCACCTTACGAGAATGTTAGCGTGACGACACCATCGGCGGGCGTGCTCCTAATGCTACTGGACGACATAAAGACGAAGTCATTGGGCGAGCACCGGACGGCGGCAGGTGATACACATCATGTTCGTGGGCATGGACGACATGGACCTCTTACCCAAACATGGTCGGTTCTCGAATGCCTCCCACTCCATCAACGCCACGTCTTAGTACGCTCAAGACAGCCTCGGCCAATTTGCCCACGTCGACTGACCTCCTCGACCCTGGCTCCCCTGTCTCCATCGTGGTCAGGGCGCCTTCTCCCTAGCCGTCACTCGCTCGTCATGGTTGCGCATGTCAACGCCCCTGACAAGCAGGACCCGCAGGGCAGCGGCCACTCCAGCCAAAGTCAGGCGGCCCAACTCGCGTACCAGCGGGCCAGAATGGAACGCACTGAAGCCCACCTCATCACTACAAGTATCGTGTGGTCAGGAGAGGGCCGGCATCCAATGGATCAAGGACGACGACGGCTACCACTTCCCTTACGAACCCTAGAGCTACTCTGTTCTTCCCATTCGAGAGCACCGCTCCCCTGTAATTGAATTTGTATTAGCTACTACTTCAGAGAGCAATATAGATCGATCCTCTTCATACCTAACATCTGATATCAGAGACCAAATCCTACCACTCAATCCGATCTGGCTCACCTCATCGAGACGAGAGGCCTGCGACAAATACGCGAGGCCATGGATCCGAGCGTCTCGTCCTTCCTTCGAGACCAAGATCGAAGCCGCCATCGACGACCTACTCGCGTGGCGCCCCGATCTTGAGCCCGAGTGGCGGATCTGGGCGACGCCGTCACCGCTCTACAACGAGCCAAAGCGCCTCCACCAGCCCGACCCGAGGCGGATCCGGTGCCTGAAGGCGCTGATGCGGTGATCAATCCACGAGGGCCCGATGGCCACGGCGATTTCCAGATCAAACGGGGGCCACCGGCGGCGCTCCGAGCGACGCCACCGCCGCTCCCGGCTAACGGTACGACCACCGATCCCGTAACTCCAGTCCTGCTGTCACCGTTCGGCCACACCAACCAGATGCTCACCGGCGCATCCATCCATAGTTTTTCCCACTTTTCGGGCGAGAACCCGAACTTGTGGAAAACTTTATGCGAGCAGTACTTCTCCATGTTCGGGATCACACCAGCCTTCTGGGTACCCATGGCAACACTCAATTTCACTGGGTCAGCGGCCGTGTGGTTGCAATCGATCCAAAAACATCTAGGCGAGTTCGATTGGGACTCCTTCACTACACTCTTGAGTCTTGAGCACTCGTTTTGGCCGTGACCACCATCAAATGCTCATACGTCAGTTCTACACCATTCGCCAAACCACATCTGTAGCTGATTATATTGAGAAATTCGAGTTGATCACCAATCATCTGAATTCTTATTCTGATTCGATGCATCCTTACTATTTTCTCACTCGTTTTGTTGAGGGACTGAGGCACGACATCCGAGCGGTGGTTATGGTGCAGCGACCACCCGACCTGGACACGGCCTGCGCCCTAGTTCCGCTTCAGGAGGAGGTGGCTGACGGCGCATTTGGTACGCCTCCAAGACCGCCAGAAACAGCACTGTGGCCAGGGGTGCCACTACCGCTGCCCCCCCCCCCCACCACCGGCGCGTCACACCGCGCCCACGGTCGCCACCGACCGCCGCGGCACAAACGTTGCACGAGCCGAGGCGTCCAAGCTCAAGACGCTCCGCGACTACAGACGAGCCCGCGGCCTCTGTTTCAAGTGCGGCGAGAAGTGGGGCACGATCATATGTGCCCTACCTCTGTACAACTACACGTCGTCAAAGAATTGCTCAATTTGTTCGGCATCGACAACTTCATCGACACTTAGATTCCAGCGACGAGCAGCACTGACGACACCGTTATGGCCATCTCCATATCGGTCGTGACAGGAGGAGTCTCAGCAAAAGCATTCCAGTTGTGCGCGTGGATTCAAGGCCGCGAGGTGCTCCTGCTGGTGGACTCAGGCAGTTCCAACTCCTTCATCGACGCCAAATTCGCCGAGTCCCTTCATGGGGTCCAACCTCTGCCACAACCTGGGCGCGTCCGAGTAGCCGACAGCGGCGAACTGGTGTGTACATCACTTGTACCCAGTTGCGCCTGGTACTCTCAAGGCCAAGAATTCTTTGCCGATATGAAGCTGCTCCTGCTGGGTACTTATGACGCCATCCTGGGAATGGACTGGCTCGAAGAGCACAGTTCCATGACAGTGAACCGTGGCGCACATCGGCAGGGCCTCTCCGCCTTGTCAGGCATGATGCTGCATCAACAGCATGCGCGACTATCAACAATATCCAACTGCAAGGCCTATGCAGCAAAGGGGCCATATCGCACATCGTCCACCTCTGCCTTGTCGCGCCAGCAACAGAGTTGTCTGCACCAACCCCGGCATGTATTCAGCAAGTTCTCGACGACTTCCCCGACGTCTTCGCCGAGCCCACAGGCCTGCCACCTCCGCGCGACTGTGATCACAGGATTCCCCTCCTACCCGGTGCACAACTCGTGAACATACGGCCGTACCGTCACAAACCTGAGCTCAAGTCCAAAATTGAAACACAAGTGGAAGAGCTGCTGCATTCTGGGATCATTCAGAGAAGCACCAGCCCGTTCTCGTTGCCAGTCATCCTCGTCAAGAAGAAGGACGAGACATGGCGCTTGTGCGTCGATTATAGGCATCTCAATGCCCTCACTGTGATCGCCAAGTACCATGTCCCCATCATCGAAGAGCTCCTCGATGAACTCCACGGCCCAGCCTGGTTTTCTAAGCTGGATCTCCGTGCAGGCTATCACCAGATTCGGTTGGCTCCCGACGAAGAGAACAAAACCGCCTTTCAAACCCACCAAGGCCATTTTGAGTTCAAAGTAGTCTCATTCGGGCTCGCAGGAGGCCCGACCACTTTCATTGGGGCTATCACGACAACACTCAAGCCGCTCAACCATGTCTGTGTGTTGTCATTCTTCGACGACATCCTCGTCTTCAGCAAATCACTCCAAGAACATGTCGCACATCTGCGCCAAGTACTCACGCTCCTTCGCAGAGATAGCTGGAAAGTTAAGTTCAGCAAGTGCGCTTTTGGACAGCAACAGATATCGTACCTGTGCCACACCATCAGTGTGCACGGCGTCTCCATGGATCCGTCCAATATTACAGCGGTAACGAATTGGGCAACACCTACTGATGTCAAAGGGGTGCGCAGTTTCTTGGGACTTGCAGGTTATTACCGTCGATTCGTCAGGAACTTCGGTGTCATAGCCCGTCCACTGTTCAATCTGCTCAAGAAAGGGGTCCCATTCATGTGGACATCTACCACGGAGACTGCGTTTCAAGTGCTCAAGCAACAATTAGTCTCAGCACCAGTTCTCGCGTTGCCCAACTTTCAACAGCCGTTCACAATCGAGACTGACACAAGCGACCACGACATTGGGGCCATCTTACAGCAGCAATGGCATCCGATCGCGTTCATGAGCAAGGCACTTAGTTCGCGCTACCAGGGATTGTCCACTTATGAGAAAGAGTATTTGGCTATTATCGTGGTTGTCGACCAGTGGAGTCCGTACCTGCAGCATGCAGAGTTTGAGATCCTGACCAATCAGAAGAGCCTGGTGCACCTGGAAGAGCAACGATTAACAACACCTTGGCAGCAAAAGGCATTCACCAAACTTCTCGGCATGCGCTACCGCATCCGTTACAAGAAAGGCATCGAGAATGTGGGTGTAGATGCACTATCGCGAGCCAACCCTTCTGACACCTTAGCTGCAGTTACCTCTTGCCTGCCCGCTTGGTTGGAGGATGTGATCAGTAGCTATAACAACAACCCACAAGTCGTGCGACTGTTGGAACAATTGGCTATCAAAGAGGACCCGAAGAAGTGATTCTCTCTACAGCAAGGTATCATTCGGTTTCACGGTAGAATCTGGCTGGGAGGGAGCACAAACATTCAGCAAAAAATTATCACAACTTTTCATGATAGTGCTTTGGGTGGCCACTTGGGATTCCCAGTGACCTACAGGCGCATTCGACGCCTATTCGCCTGGCCCAAGATGAAAGCGCAGATTTTGTAGTATGTTCGATGCTGCCCAGTGTGTCACCAATCCAAGCCCGACCGTGCTGCATCTCCAGGACTGCTCATGCCACTACCAATTCCCAAATAGCCGTGGGAGATGATTTCCATGGACTTCGTAGATGGTCTCCCTCAATCAAGCAAGTTCAACTGCCTACTGGTCATCGTCGACAAGCGCACCAAGTTTGCATATTTCCTACTGCTGGCGCATCCCTATACTGCTGCATCAGTAGCCCAACTGTATCTCCATCAGATTTACAAAATTCATGGCCTTCCCGTCTCGATTGTTTCAGATAGAGATCCGGTCTTCAGGAGCCACTTCTGGCAAGAGCCGTTTCGGTGGGCAGGTACAGAACTCAAACTGAGCACAACAAACCACCCATAAACTGATGGCCAAACGGATCACATTAATCAGTGTGTCGAGACTTTCCTTTGCTTCTTTACTCAAGCTTGCCCGCGCAGATGGAGTTTCTAGATTCCACTTGCCTAATTCTGGTACAACAATGCTCGCCACTCAGCTATTGGTATGACCCCGTTCAAAGCCATGTTCGGGTACGAACCCCACCACTGGGGCATCACTGCTGACAACACCTGCTCGGTGCCCGCGCTCCAGTCTTGGCTCGATGAACGAGCCACTGTCCAAGACTTGTTGCAACAACATCTTAACAGGGGGCGCAGCTGATGAAAGAACAGGCAGACAAAAAGCGTTCCTTTAGGGTCTTTGAAGTCGGTGACCAGGTATTCCTGAAGCTTCAACCATATATCCAATCATTGGTGGCTCCAAGGGCAAATCACAAGCTATCATATAAGTTCTATGGACTGTTCCCGATCATCGCCAAGATCAATGACGTGGCGTATAAGTTGCAACTCCCGCCACACGCCACGGTCCATCCGGTGTTCCACGTCTCCCTCCTACGACGAGCACTTGCCCCTGGTATGTCCGTCGAACCACAGTTACCGCACTCTTTTGACGATCTGGCTATACCAGTGGCAATTCTTCAGACCCGATGGCGCAAACAGAAAGACGGTGTGCGCAAACAAGTAAAGATTCAGTGGTCCAACTCTGCAACTTTGGGCACCACTTGGGAAGACAAGGAGAGCTTGAAGGCCAGGTTTCCTCATGCAAAGGCTTGGGGACAAGCCTCATCTCAAGGAGAGGGGGATGTCAACGCCCCTGACAAGCAGGACCCGCAGGGCAGGGACCGCTCCAGCCAACGCGCTGCCCAGCGGCCCGTTAGAGTCAGGCGGCCCAACTCGCGTACCAGCGGGCTGGAATGGACGCACTGAAGCCCACCTCATCACTGCAAGTATCGAGTGGCCAAGAGAGGGCCGGCATCCAGTGGATCAAGGACGACGGCGGCTACCACTTCCCTTACGAACCCTAGAGCTACTCTGTTCTTCCCATTCGAGAGCACCGCTCCCCTGTAATCGAATTTGTATTAGCTACTACTTTAGAGAGCAATATAGACCGATCCTCTTCATACCTAACAGCGCCTCAGTCGGCCAAAAAGGCCACGCCCTTGATGGGTTCCTGGCGCACCGAGAATGCCACCTTTGGTGTGCTCGCGTCTCACAGGGTCATCAGGCCCACCACGCTCAACTTCAATGACAGGCTGGCCCGCATCAAGGTGGTGCTGGCGTGCAGCTCCGCTTGTGTGAGGAAGATTGCCAGCTTCATACCCAAGCTAATGACAAGGAGCTAGAGCTTCATCGCGGATAGGGGAAACACTCTCTGCCAAGATCCTTAAGAGCCCATTCCCAGCTATATGTGTGCGTACGGCCTAAACATTCTGTGAGTTTCCTTTGTCCAGGAGAATAGATCAATGAGCTGCATGGCGTCGATGAGCTGTGTTCATGGGTTGATGCCTTGTACTGCTCCTTAGAGGTACTACAGATGGATGCCTTACTTCATCGTCGTACCATCGCACCTTTATCTTCACATGACTAATGGCTCTTATATATCTGATTAATTGCGGCTGTCTTACTGTTGTGGCTTTGCATGACCATTTTACCGTGTTAGACTGCTGGTTATATCCATGTGACAACAAGAAATTCCCCTAGAGTTTGGAGTTCAAATCTGACAATTAATACCAAGATATATCACTTTCTTTTAAATTGATAATTCGCCGCATGGCCGTTTTGCTATGATGGTAGCGCAAGAATGTCACAATTGGTGACAAGAACAGTGATCCACTATTCTACTTGATAGTTGGCCGCCTTGATTTCCTATATTAGTCTTTAAATTTAAACAGATCTATGGTTATCCATGTTGTAGGAATGCCAATGCAAGCATAGTAATAGGTATGGAAGGGTATGTAATGTACGACAGCAATATACAAATGACCGAACGTGTATGTCCAAGATTAACCTAGGATAATTTGTGCCTTCTAGGAGCTCGAGGAAATGCCCATGTCCAAGAGAGAAAGCGATCCTGCATGAATTATGTATGTATGGAGGTTTAACAATATGTTTGTTGTTATGCAGTTTTTTTGGGTGTCCATGGCTCTAGAGATGTTCATTTCTTGTAAAAAGTATTTGTCTATATATGTGTATCGGCTTTGATGTGCACAAATAAAAAAATAAGATTAGTTTACCGGGAGGCTATTCAGTTAGGCTCCATGTTTTATTTGGCTGTTATTAAAAAGCAATTGCTACTATATGGTGATGCAGTACAAACCTTGACTAATTGCATATTTTGTAACTAAGTTTCAATGCTGAAGCTTATGCCAAACCAGGTGCTGCCTGTTCTGATGCTTAATTGGTGATTGACAGTCTTGGGATTGGCCCCGAGGGGTTAGAACTTGTTTTGGTTTCATTCTACACACATCAAAAAAATTGAAACATAAGTACTCTCTTGCTCAAGTGGTTTTTTATATTGAATCAGTGTTACCTTTTTAGGAAGATGGAGTGACATTGGTGTTGATACTCAGCTCCAGCAGCTAAAGTGAAATCAAGCATGCTCTACTGATACACAGAGCACAAGACATGGACTTTAAGTTCCTGGAACTGGTGAGGGGATCTTACTGCTATTTAATCATTTCCATTTCATTTCCCAACCCGCATAATTAGGAACCAAACTGTAATATGTTTAGAAATATCAAATTTCTACAGTTACATTATGATCTGAATTACCTATTTGCCAGGCAATAAGAGGGTATCATGTACATGATGCCCCTGGGTCGGTGTCGGCGCGAGCTGATGTGGTCTCGTCGTGGCTATGTAGATGGGGAGGTGGGGTGGAGGCTGAGACTGCATCGGGAAAAAACACAAAAGAGCAAGATCGTAGTGTTGTACTATGGCATGGTCATGTGTGTGGCCTCGGCACAGCGTTGTACTGTGGAATGGTTGTGTGTGTGACCTTGGTGCAGCGGCAAAGAGTAGTCTTCAGAGCAGGGCAGTGGCACACACAAATGAGCGGTGGTACGCATCTGATTGTCGCCATCGGATTCAGAGTGATCCATCAAATTCGCTGTCATTTTTTTACTTTACAAAATCATATATTCATGGTTTATCTCTTTTTAAGGATCTCTTGGAAGTGGAGAGAGAAGCAACATGCTCATGAATTTGAAAAATGATTTTGAGTTTGAACAAAGAAAATTTACCAAAGAAGACATCAAAGAAATTATATTTAGGGAGATACTGGAATACCTCCGTCAACTTCTCAAGGATTACATGCACAGATCTGAAAAATACTAACTGTCTATGTCCTATGTTTCTACCTTGACATATCTTGTACTCCTATTTTGCATATGTAGCAATAGTCATAGCTTATGCCCTTGAATCAATATTTTCCACTACTGACAATTTGTAGAGGCAATCTGCTAACACGAAGATGGTGGAAAGTGAAGGAAATATGCCCTAGAGGCAATAATAAAGTTATTATTTATTTCCTTATTTCATGATAAATGATTATTATTCATGCTAGAATTGTATTAACCGAAAACATAATACATAGACAAACATAGTGTCACTAGTATGCCTCTACTTGACTAGCTCATTGATCAAAGATGGTTAAATTTCCTAGCTATAGACATGAATTTTTATTTGATCAATGGGATCACATCATTAGGAGAATGATGTGATTGACTCGACCCATTTCGTTAGCTTAGCACTTGATCGTTTAAGTTTACTGCTATTGCTTTCTTCATGACTTATATATGTTCCTATGACTATGAGATTATGCAACTCCCGAATACTGGAGGAACACTTTGTGTGCTACCAAACGTCACAACGTAACTGGGTGATTATAAAGGTGCTCTACAGGTGTCTCCGATGGTGTTCGTGGAGTTGGCATAGATCAAGAATAGGAGCCACGTGTGGCTACGCCCGGTCCTTGAGAAGGTTAAAACATCACTAACTTGACGAACTGTCGTTGTGGTTTTGATGCGTAGGTAAGAATGGTTCTTGCTTAGCCCATAGCAGCAACATAAAACTTGCAACAACAAAGTAGAGGACGTCTAACTTGTTTTTGCAGGGCATGATATGGTCAAGACATGATGCTATATTTATTGTATGAGATGATCATGTTTTGTAACAGAGTTATCGGCAACTGGCAGGAGTCATATGGTTGTCGCTTTATTGTATGCAATGCAATCGCCCTGTAATTGCTTTACTTTATCACTAAGCGGTAGGGATAGTCGTAGAAGCAATAGTTGGCGAGACGACAACGATGCTACGATGGAGATCAAGGTGTCGCGCCGGTGATGATGGTGATCATGACGGTGCTTTGGAGATGGAGATCAAAGGCACAAGATGATGATGGCCATATCATATCACTTATATTGATTGCATGTGATGTTTATCCTTTATGCATCTTATTCTTCTTTGTTTGACAGTAGCATTATAAGATGATATCTCACTAAATTTCAAGGTAAAAGTGTTCTACCTGAGTATGCATCATTGCCAAAGTTCGTCATGCGAGACACCACGTGATGATCGTGTGTGATAAGCTCAACGTTCATCTACAATGGGTGTAAGACAGTTTTACACACGCAGAATACTCGGGTTAAACTTGATGAGCCTAGCATATGCAGATATGGCCTTGGAACACTGAGACCGAAAGGTCGAGCGTGCATCATATAGTAGATATTATCAACATAGTGATGTTCACCATTGAAAACTACTCCATTTCACGTGATGATCGGTTATGGTTTAGTTGATATGGATCACGTGATCACTTAGATGATTAGATGGATGTCTATCTAAGTGGAAGTTCTTAAGTAATATGATTAATTGAACATGCTTGCAATTGTATGTTCACATGCTTGCAAATGTATGTTCACATGCCTACTCGTTATCAGTTTTGCATGCTCCAGTTTTTCACTAAGTCTGAATCTGTTTATGTTTTTGCTATGTTCACATGCTTGCAATTGTATTCTCTAATCCCTTTTGTCTCATGGTCACTGAGGTACTTTTGTTATATGCTTTGAGTAGCTTCATGCCATGCCTTGCTTTGCCATGATATGTTCCTGTAGCATGTAATTTTCGTGCTCTAAATATTGCTTCCTGATGATAAATTCCTATCTTGTTATTTTCACTAAGTCTGAAACCTGTTATCTTTTGCACTTTTGCCATGCTTGTTTGAACCTGTTAATGGATGAATTAGCCGTAGATCAGTGTTCATTTTTGTCAAGCTTCATGAGTGGATCCCTGCCATGTATTTTGTTGCCATGTTTGAGTGTTGTAGCATATTTATCTTGATGCATTTATATGGCCACTTGCTGATTATCGCAGACCGGTGCCATATTTGTTTTGCTTGCCATTTCCAAACCGTGCATCCGATTCCGGTGATCTTTATATCGATTTTGACCGAAATCACCTCACCTTTCCAGTGGCACTCTTGGATTTCCAAGTTGAGGCCAGGTTCATTCATTCATTTCCAAATCTTGCATATGCATCGCATATCGCATCCCGCATGTCATACCATGTTTGCATCATGTTGTTTGAGCATTGCACGTGGTTGATTGTGTTCCTTTTGTTTGTTGTTCTTGCTTGGGTAGAGCCGGGAGAAAAGTTCGTGAGCGAGGAGCCCGTTGAGTTCGCTTACGAGGATCAAGGCAACTCTGAGAACTTTGCAGGCAAGATGACCATACCCTCGAAATCACTTCTATCTTTGCTTGCTAGATGCTCGCTCTTTTGCTATGCCTATGCTACGATACCTACCACTTGCTTATCATGCCTCTCAAATTGCCATGTCAAACCTCTAACCCACCATGTCCTACCAAACCGTTGTTTGTCTATGTTACCGCTTTGCTCAGCCCCTCTTATAGCGTTGCTAGTTGCAGCTGAAGTTTGGAGATCGTTCCTTGTTGGAACATTGTTTATTGTTGGGATATCACAATATTATCTTGTTTATCTTAATGCACATATATACTTGGTAAAGGGTGGAAGGCTCGGCCTTATGCTTGGTGTTTTTTTTTCACTCTTGCCGCCCCTAGTTTCCATCATATCGGTGTTATGTTCCCGGATTTTGTGTTCCTTACACGGTTGGGTTATAATGGGAACCCCTTGACAGTTCGCCTTGAATAAAACTCTTCCAGCAATGCCCAACATTGGTTTTACCATTTGCCACCTAGCCTTTTTCCTTGGGTTTTGCGGACTCAAGGGTCATCTTTATTTTAACCCCCCCGGGCCAGTGCTTCTTTAAGTGTTGGTCCAACTGAGCGATGTCCGGGGCTACCAGGGGAAACTCTGGGCTGGCCTACCCGACGTCTGGCTCATCTGAGTGTGCCCTGAGAACGAGATATGTGCAGCTCCTATCGGGATTTGTCGGCACATTCGGGCGGTGTTGCCGGACTTGTTTTACCATTGTCGAGGATGTCTTGTAACTGGGATACCGAGTCTGATCGGATTGTCTTGGGAGAAGGAATATCCTTCGTTGACCGTGAGAGCTTGTGATGGGTTAAGTTGGGACACCCTTGCAGGGATTTGAACTTTTGAGAGTCGTAACCGCGGTTATGGGCAGATGAGAATTTGTTAATGCCCGGTTGTAGATAACCTGAAACTTAACTTAATTAAAATGCACCAACCGCGTGTGTAACCGTGATGGTCTCTTCTCGGTGGTGTCCGGGAAGTGAACACGGTGTTGGAGTAATGCTTGACGTAGGTTGTTCTAGGATCACTTCTTGATCATAGTTGTTCGACCATGCTTTTGCCTTCTCTTCTCGCTCTCATTTGCGTATGTTAGCCACCATATATGCTAGACGCTTGCTGCAGCTCCACATCATACCTTTGCCATACCTATAAGCTTAAATAGTCTTGATCGTGAGGGTGCGAGATTGCTGAGTCCCCGTGACTCACAGTTTACTTCCAAAACCAAATGCAGGGACCGATGATACCGTTCTAGATGATATGGCCGAGCTCAAGTGGGAGTTTGATGAAGACTCTCGTCGTTACTACGTGTCTTTCCCAGATGATCAGTAGTGGTGCCCAGTTGGGGCGATCGGGGACTTTGTCGCATTTGGGGGTTGATCTTTATTTTGGTACCGTAGTCGGACCCTGAGTGTATTGGATGATTGTAATGACTTTTTATGTATTTGTGTGACGTGGCGAGTGTAAGCCAACTATGTAACTTTCCCCTTTATCTATTTACATGGGTTGTTGTGAAGATTACCTCACTTGCGACATTGCTTTCAATGCGGTTATGCCTCTAAGTCGTGCTTCGACACGTAGGAGATATAGCCGCATCGAGGGCGTTACACAAAGTTCTTCAAACTGCCACCAAGCTACAAGAGCTTCGTGATGAACTATAATATGCAAGGGATGGATAAGACGATTCCCGAGCTCTTCGCAATGCTAAAGGCTGCGGAGGTAGAAATCAAGAAGGAGCATCAAGTGTTGATGGTCAACAAGACCACCAGTTTCAAGAAAAAGGGTAAAAGAAAGAAGAAAGGGAACTTCAAGAAGAACGGAAAACAAGTTGCTGCTCAAGAGAAGAAACCCAAGTCTGGACCTAAGCCTGAGACTGAGTGCTTCTACTGCAAAGGGACTGGTCACTGGAAACGGAACTACCCCAAGTATCTGGCAGATAAGAAGGATG
This sequence comes from Triticum urartu, assembly GCF_056163025.1. Lineage (NCBI taxonomy): Eukaryota > Viridiplantae > Streptophyta > Magnoliopsida > Poales > Poaceae > Triticum > Triticum urartu. The sequence goes on along the minus strand of NC_141878.1, from coordinate 266,747,930 downwards.
GCAAGGTGAACAAAGGTATATGTGATATACATGTTATTGATGTGTACCTTACTAGAGCTCGCAGTAGCACCTGGGTATTTGATATTGGTTATGTTGCTAATATTTGCAACTCGAAGCAGGGACTACGGACTAAGCGAAGACTAGTTAAGGACGAGGTGACGATGCGCGTGGGAAATGGTTCCAAAGTCGATGTGATCGCCGTCGGCACGCTACCTCTACATCTACCTTCGGTATTAGTTTTAGACCTAAATAATTGTTATTTGGTGCCAGCGTTAAGCATGAACATTATATCTGGATCTTGTTTGATGTGAGATGGTTATTCATTTAAATATGAGAATAATGGTTGTTCTATTTATATGAGTAATATCTTTTATGGTCATGCACCCTTGAAGAGTGGTCTATTTGTGTTGAATCTCGATAGTAGTGATACACATATTCATAATGTTAAAGCCAAAAGATGTAGAGTTGATAATAATAGTGCAAATTATTTGTGGCACTGTCATTTGGGTCATATTAGTGTAAAGCGCATGAAGAAACTCCATACTGATGGACTTCTGGAATCACTTGATCATGAATCACTTGGTACTTGCGAACCATGACTCATGGGCAAGATGACTAAAACGTCGTTCTCCGGAACAATGGAGCAAGCAACATATTTATTGGAAATCATACAACTGATGTATGTGGTCCGATAAATATTGAAGCTCGCAGCGGGTATCGTTATTTTCTCACCTTCACAGATGATTTAAGCAGATATGGGTATATCTACTTAATGAAACATAAGTATGAAACATTTGAAAAGTTCAAAGAATTTCAGAGTGAAGTGGAAAATCATCGTAATAAGAAAATAAAGTTTCTACGATCTGATCGTGGAGGAGAATATTTGAGTTACGAGTTTGGTCTATATTTGAAACAATGCAGAATAGTTTCGCAACTCACGCCACCCGGAACACAACAACGTAATGATGTGTGCGAACGTCGTAATCGTACTTTACTAGATATGGTGCGATCTATGATGTCTCTTACTGATTTACCGCTATCGTTTTGGGGTTATGCTTTAGAGACAGCTGCATTCACATTACATAAGGCACCATCGAAATCCGTTGAGATGACGCCTTATGAACTGTGGTTTGGCAAGAAACTTATGTGAAAAAGCTTCAACCTGATAAGCTCGAACCCAAATCGGAGAAATGTGTCTTCATAGGATACCCAAAGGAGACTGTTGGGTACACCTTCTATCACAGATCCGAAGGCAAGACATTTGTTGCTAAGAATGGATCATTTCTAGAGAAGGAGTTTCTCTCGAAAGAAGTGAGTGGGAGAAAAGTATAACTTGATGAGGTAATTGTACCTGCTCCCTTATTGGAGAGTAGTTCATCAAAGAAACTAGTTCCTGTGACACCTACACCAATTAGTGAGGAAGCTAATGATGATGATCATGAAACTTCAGATCAAGTTACTACTGAACCTTGTAGGTCAACCAGAGTAAAATCCGCACCAGAGTGGTACAGTAATCCTGTTCTGGAGGTCATGTTACTTGACCATGATGAACCTTCGAACTATGAGGAAGTGATGATGAGCCCAGATTCCGCAAAATGGCTTGAAGCCATGAAATCTGAGATGGGATCCACGTATGAGAACAAAGTGTGGACTTTGGTTGACTTGCCCGATAATCGGCAAGCCATCGAGAATAAATAGATCTTCAAGAAGAAGACTAACACTGACGGTAATGTTACTGTCTACAAAGCTCGACTTGTTGCAAAAGGTTTTCAACAAGTTCAAGGAGTTGACTACGATGATACCTTCTCACCCGTAGCGATGCTTAAATCCGTCTGAATCATGTTAGCAATTGCACATTTTATGATTATGAAATTTGGCAAATGGATGTAAAGGCTGCATTCCTGAATGTATTTCTGGAAGAAGAGTTGTATATGATGCAACCTGAAGGTTTTATTGATCCAAATGATACTAACAAAGTGTGCAAACTCCAGTGATCCATTTATGGACTGGTGCAAGCCTCTCGGAGTTGGAATAAATGTTTTGATAGTGTGACCAAAGCATATGGTTTTATACAGACTTTTGGACAAGCCTGTATTTACAAGAAAGTGAGTGGGAGCTCTGTAGCATTTCTTATATTATATGTGGATGGCATATTGTTGATTGGAAATGATATAGAATTTCTGGATAGCATAAAAGGATACTTAAATGAGAGTTTTTCAATGAAAGACCTCGGTGAAGCTACTTATACACTACTAGGGAAAAGCCTAGCAGCAGCGCGGGTCGATGCGCTACTGATAAGGCGCTACAGCTAACATATAGCAGTAGCGTGCCTCCACCCGCGCTACTGCTAAATTGGCTTAGTAGTAGCGTGTTCCTAGAGGTGCGCTACTGGTAATTAGTAGTAGAGCTTCTCCCTGCCCGCGCTGCTACTATTATTTCGTATTTTATTTCTTTTTTATTTCATGTTGTATTCGTACACCTTTACACAAGTTTTCATACAACAGGAATTTAGAAATTGTTTTAAAATCATAATGAGTTATTACATCACGGGGTGAAAGAACCGTGGACTAGTTTCAAGTGGATGGACATCCACTTGAAACTAATCTGCGGTTCTTTCACCCCGTGATGTAATAAATATCATCATCATCATATCATTAACAACTTATCATCATAATACATCATTGTCATATAACACCTCCTCAAGATCATCATTTTCATCAATGAGACATCACATAGCAAATTGGTCACTAGTCGTAATCACAAGTACTCCTCGTCATCAACTCTAACACATTGTATCACATAATAAACATATTGTACCTCATAGGACCTACTACATTCTCTTAGGACCTACTATATTCTCTAAGGTAAAATAGCAAAAAACAAGATAGCCCCTGACTCTCCATTATGGAGAATGGAGATTATCTTGTCTCCAATTCTTGCCTTTCGCTTAATGTTACTTCCAAGAACCTCCTTGCGAATGTCCAAACATTTTTTCCATTCTTTGATTAGCATGTGTTCACCGGTTTTAGAAATCCGATATGCACAGGTGGGCTCCTTAGATTGACCTGGCTGTAGGTTCATAACTGCAAGGCGACCATTCTGATACATCAGATGAGGCACACAATCCATCGGGATTTCTTGTTGAAAAACATAGTAATAACTTCGTAGTTAGCAATGATGTACTAGTTTTAGAAGTATGCAAAAGATGCACAGATGTCGTAATAGTAAAAAATCTTACCAGGGTATCCCCATAGAAGTTACCGTGGCTCAACACGTGCACTAGTGGCACGTATTCACCATAATTTGGAGGAGTTCGATAATAGGTATTGTAATTCTCAAGAAAAGTACAATAAGCAATCAGATGACTTTTCTCCTTATAAGTTAATTCGGAGCCATCAGTGTAGTGGGTTTTGTCTACCATCTTCTGCACATTCTTTGAAGATTCAAAATAAGCTGTCAACTATTTTGAAATAAACAATATAAATTAGTAAATAACTATGTTTGAGAAACTCACATTGTGGTAGAATCGGAAGCGTATCAACAAGGACCCAAATGTCCATATTGTCTTGCTCGATGTCAGGATTACCAATTTGCTTGGTGACAATCATACCTTCATAAAAACCATACATTTTGCAAAGTGCTTCCCAATTTTGGCAACCAAAATGGGTTACGCTCTGAGAATTGTACAGATTTACTTCAAAATCGATATCATGATGGGTCCTTAGGTGTATTTTCTTTGTTTCAAAATTTTCATGGTCTTCAAAACCCATCCTCTCCAAGACATAGCGTCTTGCATGGCATGGGATAAGCTAGTCGAATTGTAAAATATGAAAATTAGACGTTGAAATAGTTGAAGTCATGCTTAATTACGAAAAAAACACTTGTCGTTGTTGCGTACCATTTCAACATCGAAGGTCTCCTCGAGCTTAATGTTGAAGCACCGATCTTCATCCAGCTCAACGAACCTGTCGCACATACCTTGATCGTCGTGGCACCAGCTGCACTTCCCCGGGAGACTGTCGTCGTCCGAGTACAACATTTCCTACGTTCATAATTCAAAGATTAAACTTGTACAATTAAATATATGTACTAAAAAAACCTAAATTAGATCATTATTTTTCGAGAAAATCCAGGCCACTCGATATTTCCTACATATTCTAGCACAAGTCATGCCAGAATTCACAGAAAAATCCGGCATGACCTTTGCTAAAAAAAGGACATATCGAGCGCCTGAAATTTGTCGGGACGGAAATTAATCAACACTCCGGCAAAACATAGGCCACTCGGAGGTGTAACCAAAACATGACCGGGCACTCCGGCAAAACAAGCGCCTGAAACTCATAAAGGACATATTGACATGGAGATTTGCCTGGTCTCACCTCGAGGTCGGAGGGGGTCGGTGACGGGGACGACGGCGGGGATGATGGAGGGGCTCCTTGATTTCTGCAAAAGCAAAAAACCCTATTAATTCAACTAGTACATCCCGAATAATTGCTTAAACTAAAAAATAACAACAAATATGACATGTTCAACTAGTTCTATTAATTCAACTAGTTCTTACTAAATATAAACTTACTATAAATAGAAAAAAACTAGTTCTTTCTAAAAATAAAGTAGTTCAACTAGTTATTTTAATTTTCTTACTAAAAATACATTAGTTCTATTAATTCAACTAGTTTATTAATTTACTTACTAAAGTAGTTCAACTAAAACTAAACTAGTTCAACTAAAACTAAACTAGTTCTATTAATTCAACCCGTTTTTACTAAATATAAACTTACTATAAATAGAAAGAAACTAGTACATCTACTACTACTAATTAACATCTACTACTACATCTACTACTAATTAACATCTACTACTGCTAATTATACAACTAGTTTACCATCACTACTACTAATTAATATCTACTACTACTAAAAATCATTATCTATGAACCCTAAATTAACATCTACTACTACTAAAATCATCTACTAACTAAGCAAAGAGAGAGGGGGTGGGGGAGGGGTGGGGGGCTTACAGAGAGGGGAGAGACGGTGGAGGGGAGGTGCTCGACGACGGAGGTAGGGGCGGCGAGGGCGGGCTCGGGATCGGGAGGCGGCGGTCCTGGGCGGGCTCGGGCGGCGGCGGTGAGGTCAAGGGCGGCGACGGTCAGGTCGAGAGTGGCGGCGGGCGGCGGCGGTGAGGTTGAGGGTAGGCTCGGGCGGCGGCGGTGAGGGGAGGCTCGGGCTCGGGCGGTGCGGCGCGACAGGAGTAGGGGAACAGGGGGGAAAGGAGGACTTAGCGAAATTTTGAGTCGGGGTGGTGGTTAAGTCGAACTAGCAGTAGCGCTCGTAAGGAAAACGCGCTATAGCTAACTTATCTATAGCGCTTTTACATAAAACGCTACTGCTAATGGAAGCAGTTATTTATTTTGTTTATCCCAAAATCAGTAACGCTTTGTCCTGAAAAAACGCTGTAAGTCTAAGCAATGTGAAAACATCAAAAATATACATTGGTCATCATTGATCTTTTTGTGTAGAATCTAAATAGTCAACATGAATCCTCACTGTACCTGTATAGGTACAGGCGAGGATTCATATTGCAGCTACAAAACATACACATATAGTTCAATGAAGACCAAGTGCTCGAGATAGGTTGAGAAGTAACATATTTAAGGTGGTAAACACCTTGTTCGCTTAGCAGTATGGGACTAAACTTAATTAGTTACGGTGATACTTAGCAGCATCGAGTTTTTAAGAAAAACATTGCTACTAAGTACTTTAGCAGTAGCGCGTCCCCCGGAAGGTCGCTACTACTATATCTAGCCGGGAGGCAACACTGTGGCAAATATAGTAGTAGCGCTTGTTCCGCATAGAGCGCTACTGCTACTTAGATATTAGTAGCGCTGCTCTCTGGAGATCGCTACTGCTAATTAGCAGTAGCGTCTGTTTTTAAACCACACTGCTGCTAAGATTCTGTGTATAAGGTTTTCCCTAGTAGTGATATATTAGGCATCAAGATTTATAGAGATAGATCAAGACGCTTAATTGGACTTTCACAAAGCACATACTTTGATAAAGTTTTGAAGAAGTTCAAAATGATCAAGCTAAGAAAGGGTTCTTGTATGTGTTACAAGGTGTGAAGTTGAGTAAGACTCAATGCCTGACCACTGCAGATGATAGAGAGAAAATGAAAAGTGTTCCCTATGCTTCAGCCATAGGCTCTATCATGTATGCAATGCTGTGTACCAGACGTGATGTGTGCCTTGCTATTAGTTTAGCAGGGAGGTACCAAAGTAATCCAGGAATGGATCACTGGACAGTGGTCAAGAACATCCTGAAATACCTGAAAAGGACTAAGGATATGTTTCTCGTTTATGGAGGTGACAAAGAACTCATCGTAAATGGTTACGTCGATGCAAGCTTTGGCACTGATCCGAATGATTCTAAATCGCAAACCGGATACGTGTTTATATTGAACGGTGGAGCTATCAGTTGGAACAGTTCTAAACAAAGCGTCGTGGCGGGATCTACGTGTGAAGCGGAGTACATAGCTGCTTCGGAAGCAACAAATGAAGGAGTCTGGATGAAGGAGTTCATATCCGATCTAGGTGTCATACCTAGTGCATCGGGTCCAATGAAAATCTTTTGTGACAATACTGGTGCAATTGCCTTGGCAAAGGAATCCAGATTTCACAAGAGAAGCAAGCACATCAAGAGACGCTTCAATTCCATCCGAGATCAAGTCCAGGTGGGAGACATAGAGATATGCAGGATACATACGGATCTGAATGTTGCAGACCCGCTGACTAAGCCTCTTCCACGAGTAAAACATGATCAGCACCAAGACTCCATGGGTGTTAGAATCATTACTGTGTAATCTACATTATTGACTCTAGTGCAAGTGGGAGACTGAAGGAAATATGCCCTAGAGGCAATAATAAAGTTATTATTTATTTCCTTATTTCATGATAAATGTTTATTATTCATGCTAAAATTGTAGTAACCGGAAACATAATACATGTGTGAATACATAGACAAACATAGTGTCACTAGTATGCCTCTACTTGACTAGCTCATTGATCAAAGATGGTTAATTTTCCTAGCCATAGACATGAGTTGTTATTTGATCAACGGGATCACATCATTAGGAGAATGATGTGATTGACTTGACCCATTTCGTTAGCTTAGCACTTGATCATTTAAGTTTACTGCTATTGCTTTCTTCATGACTTATATATGTTCCTGTGACTATGAGATTATGCAACTCCCGAATACCGGAGGAACACTTTGTGTGCTACCAAACGTCACAACGTAACTGGGTGATTATAAAGGTGCTCTACAGGTGTCTCTGATGGTGTTCGTGGAGTTGGCATAGATCAAGAATAGGATTTGCCACTCCGATTGTCGGAGAGGTATCTCTGGGCCCTCTCAGTAATGCACATCACTATAAGCCTTGCAAGCAATGTGACTAATGAGTTACTTGCAGGGTGTTGCATTACGGAACGAGTAAAGAGACTTGTCGGTAACGAGATTGAACTAGGTATTGGGATACCGATGATCAAGTCTCGGGCAAGTAACATACCGATGACAAAGGGAACAACGTATATTGTTATGCGGTTTGACCGATAAAGATCTTCGTAGAATATGTAGGAACCAATATGAGCATCCAGGTTCGGCTATTGGTTATTGACCGGAGACATGTCTCGGTCATGTCTACATAGTTCTCGAACCCGTAGGGTCCGCACGCTTAAAGTTCTGCGACGATCGGTATTATGAGTTTATATGTTTTGATGTACCGAAGGTAGTTCGGAGTCCCGGATATGACCACGGACATGACGAGGAGTCTCGCAATGGTCGAGACATAAAGATTGATATATTGGAAGCCTGCATTTGGACATCGGAAGAGTTCCGGGTGAAATCGGGATTTTACCGGAGTGCCGGTGGGGTTACCGGAACCCCCCGGGGGTTAATGGGCCTTGTTAGGCCCTAGTGTTGAGAGAGAGGGGCCGGCCAGGGAAGGCCGTGCGCCCCCTCCCCCTCTAGTCCGAATTGGACTAGGAGAGGGGGGGGCGCCCCCTTTCCTTCTCCTTCTCCCCCTTCCTTTCCACCTCCTAGTAGGAGTAGGAAAGAGGGGAATCCTACTCCTACTAGGAGGAGGATTCCTCCTCCTGGCGCACCCTCTAGGGCCGGCCGGCCTCCCCCTTGCTCCTTTATATACGGGGGCAGGAGGGCACCTCTAGACACACAAGTTGATCATTGATCTCTCCCAGTCGTGTGTGGTGCCCCCCTCCACCATAATCCACCTGGGTCATACTGTAGCGGTGCTTAGGCGAAGCCCTGCAATGGTAGCTTCATCAACATCGTCACCATACCGTCGTGCTGAAGAAACTCTTCCCCGAGCTCTACTGGATAGTGAGTTCGCGGGACGTCACCGAGCTGAACGTGTGCTGAACGCGGAGGTGCCGTACGTTCGGTAATGAGGATCGGTCGATCATGAGGACGCACGACTACGTCAACCGCGTTGTCATAACGCTTTCGCTTAACGGTGTACGAGGGTACGTGGACGGCACTCTCCCCTCTCGTTGCTATGCATCACCATGATCTTGCGTGTGCGTAGGAATTTTTTGAAATTACTACGTTCTCCAACAGAAAGAGCGGGTGAGTCGAGAGAAAGCATTTTTTTCTCCCAAGGTAATTTACACTATCATAGTTCCCCCGATTGTGATTTGTTATATGCACACCTAGACTACCCCACACCGCCACCATGGTACACGGACGCTGCTCACCGGCGAAGGGCCAAAGGCTCCTCCTTTTACAATAAAACATGCCCCTGGGTAGGAAGGTGGCGGTGCTCCCAAATCGGTTGCCCTGTCCCGCACAAAGGCCGCCGCGCATGGAGACACACCAATCCCCGATGCCGCCTCCGCCGAGGGAGGGGGGTTGAGAGGAAGAGGCGGGCCCGACGGTGAAGGGTAGGGTTCCCCCTCAATCGTACACCAATTTCTCTATGTTTACTGAACTTGGGTCTATGTTTATAAGATTCCCCTAATATACGTCGTCATGTGGTTCTACCATGGTACAGGCCATTTTCTTAGTTGACCATGTATAACAAGGAAGAAAATAACTAGGTGTTCTCTGGATGTACTCCAGTTTGGTATACTATTTGTTTTAAGAATTTGTATACCCTTTTTGTGGAATGTCATCTCTTGGATACAACAAGATAGCCGATTCCAATTGTTGTTGTTGTTTTCATGCTACATCGTTGGTATTGTTCCTAAAAGTATCCTACGAAAAACAAGTAATCACCATTGCCTTTTTCTAGGTTAATTTTGATAGCTCCAAATATTTTGTTTGAGTTACTATTTGGGAAGCTATTTTAGGAAAGTGTCAATGATGAGGTTTATTTAGCGGATTGGCTAACTCACATCTAGATGTGAATTAATTATGTCACATCTAACTTTTCTATCACAGGATCTAAAAGCTCCAAGATTCGTGCTCCACGCTAGTTTTAGTTTGCGTTTTCTCGTCTCTAGTCTTTTTGCACAGGCCACGGTGGTTGTTCGTCATGGGCTGTTTTTTTTGCTGTTGTGTGCTGCTCCTTGTCTACGTGGGCCGTAGGCCTTTTTTTTGCCCTCCTTCGTGTTTGTTAGACTGGGTTTGTCCCTTAGTTTTTTGTAGGCAGGATATTCATCTTTTGTCTGTTTTTATCTTTTTTGCTCTATATATCACCAGAAGTCAAGATTCATGTTTTTTAGCACGATGCAGGCAGTGTTGTTGACCCTGCACAAGTGCTCTCTCTACATTCTCGTCCATGTATTCTTGTAATTTATCTGTTTATACTTTTTTGCAGGGATTTAGGGGTTTGTGTTTTCTCTTCCTTTTGAGTTGTCAGTGTTTTATGTACTGCATTTTCACGTCCGTCGGGCTTCAGTTTATTCAGTCAATTTTTTGTTTCTTAGTTTTTTCAGGAATGATGTCACTGGGTATAAATTTTGCTAGCAAATTGTTAATCCGTGTCGACTGCCATGCAGGAAAAAAAATCTGTGTTGACTATCATCTAACTTTTCTGCCGCCAGATCAAAAGCTTCAGGATTCGTACTTTTTTTGTCTACTTCTCATGCGTTGTTGTTGCCATCGGGCGTCGCATGTCTACCGAAACTGGGTTGTTATTGTGTTTGGGGCTTAGTCTTTGTTATTTGTAGGCCATATGGTTTTCACGATTTTTGTTCAGATTTAGTGATGTCTCATCTAAGCCTATAACCGTCTGATTTGTGGCTTTAATATTCACACAAACTTGATCATGTGTGCCCGTCTCAGCTCGTTCTTCTTTGTCGTGTGTCCTCTTGTCCCATTTTCTTATGTGTCGGCCTATTCTCGCATTTCTTTTGACATGGGCCGATATATGTCGTCGTTTAGGAGGTGTGCCATTACTATTTTGTTCGTTTTCATTGTGTGTTTCTTGTGGCCTGGTGGAGAATTTGTAGATTTCACCCTCGACTCATAAATGGACTCATAGTTGTTCCAGTTGCAAGTCCACTCTCCCCTCACAACTAGGCATGCGTTTTGTGTTTCATCCTAGTTGCAATTCACCTCTCGACTCGCAACTCGGCTCATAGTTTGTTATTGTCCTAGTTGGAAGTCCACCATCGACTCGCAAATGGTATCGTAGTTTTACGTAGTTGTCCCAGTTGCAAGTCCGCTCTTGACTCGCAACTAGGCTTGTAATTTGTTTCGTCCCAGTTGCAAGTTCACCCTTGACTCGCAACTAGGTTTGTAGTTTCGTAGTTGTCCCAGTTATATGTCCACCCTTGACTCGCAACTAGGTTTGTAGTTTCGTAGTTGTCCCAGTTATATGTCCACCCTCGACTCGCAACCAAGCACATAGTTTTGTTGTTGTCCCAGTTGCAAGTCCATCCTCAACTCGCAACTCGTATCGTAGTTTCATGGTTTCCCATTTTTCATGTCCACCCTTGACCTACAACTAGGCCCGTAGTTTGTTTCGTTTTCTTGTAGTCTGCTTCAGTTACAACTCAACCATCGACTTGTGTGTGTGTGTGTGTTTTCATGGCCCCCAGTGGCAAGCCGCCCATCGACTCGCAACTCAGGATGTGTATGTGTGTGTGTTTCGAGGGTGCCCAGTTGCATGTCTACCACCGACTTGCAACTAGGGGTGTGTGTTTCTTTTTGTCAAGGGTTCCCAGTTGCATATCAACCATCACTCAGAACTAGGGGGGTTGTGTTTGTTGAGGACCCCCAGCTGCAAGTTGACCATCAACTTGCAACTAGGGGGTGCGTGTGTGTGTGTTTTGTCATGGCCCCCAGTTGCAAGCCGCCCATCGACTCGCAACTCAGGATATGTGTGTATGTGTGTGTGTGTGTGGAGGGTGCCCAGCTGCATGTCTATCATCGACTCGCAACTAGGTGTGTGTGTGTGTGTGTGTTTCTTTTTGTCAAGGGTCCCCGGTTGCATGTGAACCATCGATTCAGAACTAGGGGGTTTGTGTTTGTTGAGGACCCTCAGTTGCAAGTTGACCATCAACTTGCAACAGGGGGGTGCGTGTGTGTGTTTTGTCGTGACCCATTTGCAAGCCGCCCATCGACTCGCAACTCAGGATGTGTGTGTGTGTGTGTGTGTGTGTGTGTGTGTGTGTGTTTGTTTGTTTGTTTGTTGAGGGTGCCCAGTTGCATGTCGATAACCGACTCACAACTAGAGGATTTGTGTGTGTGTCTTTTTTTCAAGAGTCCCCAGACATGTCTTTTTATAAAATTCACCTTGTTTGAAATTGTTCACCATGTTATGAAAAAAATGTCCTTCGTATTTTTGAAAAATGTTCACGTGTATAAAAAGTTCACCATGTAATTAAAAATATTCATCACATTTAAATAAAATGTTCAGCTGGTTCTAAATGCCAAACATGACCTTATGTCAATCAGTCAACATGAAGCTACAATTTGACCAGCCCAATGTGTGTTGATACTCTGAAAACAAGACGCGCAACCCTGCAATACGGTGCAATGGATGGACCTACCTACAAATCCCTAGATTATGCTACCTACTTAATTAATTTGGAAGCACGTACGTATGCAGACGTTTCTAGTATACACTGCCGCTTAAACATGCGCCTGAGAGTGGTACTAAACTAAATGCAGCTTTATTAGGTTTGTGGGTGACTGTGACGAGCAGACGATGCAGCATATGTGCGCGGACCCTGTGCTTGTCTACCTACGTGGCCACTGGTCGATCGAGATGGAAAACCTCAAAAAACGAAACAAATAAACAAACAAAAAGAAAGCAAGTATTTGAACCACAAAACAAATGATGAAGTCAACTTAGATGTGACATAACTATGTCACATCTAGATGTGTCATAGACACACCCTTTATTTAACATCTGATGAGTATCAGCAAAATTTATGACATAACAACGATGTCTAGAACAGGAAGTGTGCTTAGCACTCAATGGTATAATTTATATGTTTGCTGGATTATAGTAGATTCAAGCCGTGTTTTAAGAGGTCCAACAATTTAAGATTTGTGGGGGAATTCAACCACACACTCTAAATAGCGCAACCCGGCTGGAATTCCAATATATCTAGATGACAACGTATATTTCCGGTTGGTATTCCAAAGAGCGGGGACAGGTAAATTTATATATTTCATTATTGTAACATTCAAGATACAAACAATTTGTATGATTATATTCAAGATAATATTAATTTAGATAATTGCAGGGATGTGTCTTGCTATTTTTTTACTTCATGCTCTTGTGGAACAGTCAAAAATTTGTTCATCAAGGCGGCACAGTTAGTATTTCCGTTGCATATTTTTGGAACTTTCATGTGAATTTATGCTAACTACATATATTGCAGATAAAGAATGGTTGTGAATTGAGGAAACAATTTTTATTATACTTGCTCAAATATCATACGAACGAAGCTAAAGAAAACATTCCTAATATTGTGTGAGAATATCTTAAGCGCCTCAAACAGATCTTAATTGGCAACAAATTATTAGTTGGATTATATTCAAGATAATATTAATTTAGATAATTGCAGGGATGTGTCTTGCTATTTTTTTACTTCATGCTCTTGTGGAACAGTCAAAAATTTGTTCATCAAGGCGGCACAGTTAGTATTTCCGTTGCATATTTTTGGAACTTTCATGTGAATTTATGCTAACTACATATATTGCAGATAAAGAATGGTTGTGAATTGAGGAAACAATTTTTATTATACTTGCTCAAATATCATACGAACGAAGCTAAAGAAAACATTCCTAATATTGTGTGAGAATATCTTAAGCGCCTCAAACAGATCTTAATTGGCAACAAATTATTAGTTGGATTATTGCTCTCTATGGATACATTGTCAATTTACTTTTTTTATCAACTTGTACTGCAAGTGAAGTACATTTCAATTATTACCCGATTGTTACTTACTATCTTTTTTTCACAAATATACAAACTTCGCGTATCATTGCATTGATAGAAGAAAAATAGAATGACTACATAAGAGGGTACAACACAGCACGAACGCATATACGCAGCTAAATCACCAGGCCAAGCCCTCCGTTGGGTTTATTCATGTGCTCCATCTTCCCACTTTTCGGGGTCAATTCGTTCGGTTCCCTTCGATTGCTTGTTGACTTCTGTAAGTTCTACTACGGCAAGGTCGCCGGTGTATAAATATTAGTATAACTGGTTGGAAAGGAGCGAGGTGGGACTATTATTGCGGGAGCACATTGTTTCGCAAAACAAGCAGACCAAGTGAGTTGGGTGCAGCCTTCATGGCTTAGGCGATGGTTGTGAGTTCGAAACGCACCACGGGTATTTTTCCCTCTTTCTCGAGTCGTTGTTTTTTGTTGAAAAAAAGATGTGGACCAGGCCCAGTTCAGCCCATCCGGGAGTCAGGGGCAGATAAAACGGCCAATCGACGGACGAAATCTTGGAACTGATATATCTTTATCTTTATCTTTACCTACTAATAAAGCAGATACTGCTTCTGGTCGTACGTCGTTGGCATTTTGCAAAAAAAAGAGGTAATAGCACCCAGGTACCCTAACTTGCACAGAATGTGATGATTTAGTCCCAAACTAGCAAAACTTGACTCCATCATACCCCAACTTGCACTTCATGTGATGATTTAGTCCCAGGCCAATCACAGCTCGACAATTGGCATCCAGGTGGCTGGACCGGTCAGCGCACGCACTTTTGCAGAAACCCCCCTACCGTTTCCTCTAATCAACCCGCACTCACCTCCACCTGAACTTGATCGCTGTCGAGGCGACAGAGCTCACGGGCTGGCGGGGCGACAGAGCTCGCGAGTTGGCGTCTGTTCAAGGCCGCCGCCCAGGCCCAGACGTGCCTGGATGCGCTGCGTCTGCTCGCGCTCACTAGAGATGCGCCGGCGCCGGCGGACAAGCTCGCCCTCGATGGGAAAGGGCCTGCCGGTGATGCCACCACGCCGCCTCCTCCTCCGTCTCCATCTCCACCACCGCTGCTGTCGCAGCCCTAAACGCGGCCGGAACCGGAATCGCAGCCGCAAGAAGCTGAGGCGGAGGCGGAGCCGGGCACCTCCAAGCAGCACTCCTCGCCGCCGCAGCCGGAGGAGGCGTCGGCGGCGGAGGAGCCTTTGCGGGTGGAGCGCAACATCAGGGGCGTCCTGAAGGCCATGCTGGCCATGGGAGCGTTCCCCGACGAGCGCTACGCCCTCTACCTCGGAGACTTCTTCAAGGCGTACCTCCAGGCGCCCAGGCCCATCGACCCGCCGCCGCTGCCGGACGCCGCGGGGACGGCGGGGCTGGGGCCGATCCAGGAACGCTATCCTTACCTCGTCGACGAGGTGGCAGGATGGAGAAGGCGGCGGAGCAGCGTGAGGTGCTGAGCAGAGGCCTGCTGCAGGCGGAAGCTGCCACGCTGGCCGACCTGGAAGCAGAGTTCAGCGAGGCGACGTTGGCCGGCAAGGAGGCAATGCAGGCCAAGTTGGAGGCGGAAGTGCAGTACGCCAAGGCCAGGGTCGACACGGAGGCCATGGTTGAGATGGTCAGTGGTGGCAAAGTTGGTTGATCTTTCTGTCATGTGTAGATGCAATGCAAATGGAAGCCATTTGCTGTAGTGGCTACTAGTATCAGGCTTGGATCGAACTATGGAAGAAATGTTGATCAGGAGGTGACCTTGCACTTTGTATCGTGGACATGTCTAATGTATCTAGCTAGCAATATTTAGGGCTATTTGCATCAATGTAGACTTGAATCTACTCTGGCCTGAATGACCAATTTCTCAATCTACTCTGTTCATAAGTATTGTATCCTCTGTTCTCTTCGTCTGCGAACGTAGAAATTTTGGCAAAAGATGTGTCAAGAATCAGCAAAACTAGTACTCTACATTTACATTTACATTCCACATAGTGAAAAGAAGATGAACGCAGAACAGATCACGCATGAGCAGGACTGTAGATTTAAGTTCCCGATCAAATTGGGTTCAGTCATACATTTAGCTTAGGAGATTACACACATAAGACCCATCCATGAAACGAAATTAACTTCACCTTGCCTCCTAATTAATCAGCATTCCACCATAGCCTGATCCATACTACTAGTAGTACCTAAATCATTTCTAGTTGGGAGCGGCAGACTTGATGGTCTCCACCATGGCCTCCGCCTGAATCCTGGCCCTGGCGTAGCGCACCTCCGACTGCAGCTTGGCCAGCATGGCCTCCTTCCCGGCCCGCGTGGCTTCCCTCAACCGATCTTCCAGCGAGCCCAGCGCGGCAGCGTCCATCTGCAGCAACCTCCTGCCCAGCGCCGCACGCTGCTTCGCCGTCTTGGACCTCGCCAGCCTCGCCACCTCGTCCGCGAGGTAAGGGTAGCGGCCCCTCATCGCCGCCCCCAGCTGCGCCACGTGGAGAGGCACCGCGCTCGTCGTCGACGGCGGGTCGATGGGCCGGGGCGACCGGAGGTAGGCCTTGTAGAACTCCCAGGAGTAGAGCTCGTACCGCGCGTCGGGGAACGCGCTCATCTCGTGGATCGTCTCCGAGAGGGCCATGGTGTGGAGGGAGGGATGGTGGTTGGTGGTACGCCGCTCTGGCTCCGGCTCGCGGAGGCCAAGCTGGCCGAGCATCTCCTGGATCGCGTCTTCGAGGCCCCTGGCACGCGATGGCAGGGGGTTTCTGCAAAAGTGCGTGCGCTGACCGGTCCAGCCACCTGGCTGCCAATTGTCGAGTTATGATTGGCTTGGGACTAAATCATCACATAAGATGCAAGTTGAGGTATGATGGAGTCAAGTTTTGCAAGTTTGGGACTGAATCATCACATTCTGTACAAGTTAGGGTACCTGGGATGCTATTACCTCAAAAAAAACCTACTGATTTAGGTATTCAACCCACAGTCCTATACTAAGTGACTTATCCAAGAAAACGTTTCGTTTATGCAAGAAACACCCTACGTTTTTTAGTATTCAACCCATGGTCACGCCCCAACCATCACGCACGCACGCAAACGGGATCTACGGGGCGATTCAACGAATTATAATCGGGAACAAAGGAACAAATCCTGACCACGATTTATAGAGAATTCGCACCAGGCATGAAAATCAGACTCAAAAAAGAATAATACAACATGATGGAAAGGCAACGAAAGGGTCAAATCCACACATATTCGAATGATAACGAAATACGACAGCACCGACAGCGCGAGCACTGCAATGTTGGAGACGGGGAAGGGCACGGCGTTGTCCCGGTTCTTGCCATGAATCGTTGAGGAGGAGCTGAGGAGGGTTCCGCAGCGGTCGTTGACGCGGGCGTGATGGGGACGAGATCCGGCGGCGGCGCTCCAGATCTGGTGGTCTGGAACGGGGTGCCAGCAACTTGGCGGTCGTTGACGCGGGCGTGATGGGTACAGGAACTGTTGGCGGCACTCCGGATCTGGTGGTCTAGAACGGGGTGCCAGCGACTTGGCTTCACATCGGCCTGCATGCATATGCACTCTATAGAATTAGAACGAGACGAGGAAATGAGAGAGAGCAGGACGGGATCCGGCGGCCGCGCTCACTCATATGGAACGGGGGGCACCAGCGACTTCGGAGGCTTCACATCCGGGCCTGCATGCAGTCACCCGATTAAACACGCCGGCAACCTGGGAACGAACTTCGCCGAGCAGCCGGCTCATAGCGCTAAATCCCGTTGGCTGCGCATATC
Source organism: Triticum urartu (assembly GCF_056163025.1). Classification (NCBI taxonomy): domain Eukaryota; kingdom Viridiplantae; phylum Streptophyta; class Magnoliopsida; order Poales; family Poaceae; genus Triticum; species Triticum urartu. Next base: position 266,730,754 of record NC_141878.1, on the reverse strand, counting down.
GGTGGAAGCACGGGATGAGAAAGAGAGATGGAGTGAGAAGGGGCAAGTCACGAACCGCTGCGAGGAAGGCGAAGAGGAGAGGGGCCGGCTCGGCTGGCTTGGCTCCCACTTCGCTCCGCCCACACGGAGTCCACCGGTCAGAGAGATTTGAGAGAGGATGAGAGATGAAGCGAGAGAATAGGAGAGATGGATGCAGATGCATCTTGGTGGGGGCGAATGGATAAGCTAGCGATGGAGACGAATGGATAAACCAGCGGTGGAGCCGTGGAGGTACACGTGATGGGCCTGATGGGTGTACGTGTAGTAGGCCGCTCAGCCGCACGGGAGTTATAATATTTTCTTGTGTTTGGACCAAAACTTAATAGTGCGAAAAGAAAATATTGAGAATGAAATATAATCTTCCAAATAGAGCAAACCTACCATTAGAAAAAAAAACTACATAATCAAAATCATTAGAATTCAAATATTTTGATAATTTCGTAAAATACTTTAAATGAATTATTAAACACTAGAAGATGTCCACGACGGAACAAACATATGTTGCCTCACCGCGATTGCTCTTTCCTTCCGAGCTTTGGGAGGCTCCCTGCCATATGGATGTAGATGATCAAGAAGAGTTCAGAAAAGTTAAGTCTTTTTTTTTTAGAAAATTAAAATTGTTGCCACTTGAAACGTGGTTAGGGCACGTACAATGCAGGCACTAGGAATAAAATCCTGATAGATTTTGCATCGTCCCGGCTACTTTCCTGGTATCAACACATAACCTAGAGTCGGACTAAAAAAAGCATACGCAATATAGCTGCAAGGGCCGTATGATTGTGCATCTTAATTTGCTCAGGATTCTAAATGCTCTTGTGTTGGGGCCGGCCTTAGAGTGATGTTTTTAACCTCTTCATTTGTTGGTCGTTATCTATTATGATATCCATGTATGATAACTGATTCCATATGAGTTTGCCAGTTAATGCTAGCCTATATAGATAATGCTTAGGTGGTGGATCAGTGCATCATCTTGGGATTGATAACATTTGGGTTCATTGTGATCACGTAGACATCACAACTATCATGAACAAGGGCGGGGAAGAGGATAAGCTTCGAAACGACAAAGGCGTGTGATATTAATTTTTACCCGTTGCAACGCACGGACCTTTTTTGCTAGTACTATAATATAGTACCATCTTGGATGAATATTACCACCTCGTATGTAGAAAATAATATAGGTGGAAAATAATTGAAAACGTAAATTTATGTGAAGAAGCGTATTGTGACGATGAACCCACGAAATCAATCTGTGTTTTATTATTTGGGATGCTTTATTCTTAGGGAGAGATATACGTGGTGCGCAGGCACGTGGGAATATTTTGGTTGGTCTGGCGCGCAAGATTTTTAGCAGAGGCGGGCGCTATTTATTTTTCAACACACAAAATTAAACAGTCAAAAATCAAATAGTACGAAAAATCAATAAACATGCGATTAATTAGTTTTTTTTTACGGAGAGTGGAGAAGCGTGTGCTCACCGCCGACAGCGCGGTGGTGTTTGTAGGGACCAGCTGAACAAACCGATCCAGTGGGCACGAGGATGGGAGTGGAGGAACCGATACTGTTAATTACCGCCGACGGGGAACAGCCTGAGGAGCCGATGCGGCGTCTTAGGGCATCTTCAGCCGTTCGCCTCCTTAGGGTGTCTAAATAGAGCGGCCTGGGGGCGTGCTGACGCTAGTTCGGTCCTTGGGGGCGTGCTGACGCTAGTTCGGTCCTTGGGGGCGACCTAGCTCCCAGTCACGCCCCCAAGCGCCGGCCCCAGAATGCGGGAAATTTATACTTGGTCGTTCCCGCTCTCAAAAGATGCCACAAATTCGGTGATCGGACATAGTCTGGCGTTACAAAAAACAAAGCGCCGCACGCTGCAAGTTCGCGTGCGCAATGATTCACTCGGTGGGGTCGGCTCCAGGCGTTGGCGGAGTCGGCGTGTGCGGGCTCGGTGGTGTCGGAGCTGCTTCGGTGCTGGGCTGTGTCGGCGCGGCTTCGGCACTGCTGGGCGGCGATGTAGTGGCGTCGTTCGGACTTGGCGTCCGTGTGGTCGTGGGCGCGGGAGCTTGCGTCGTCGGCGTTGCCGTCTGCATCTGGTTCAGGATGAGGCCGCGCTCCGCCATGTACCACGCCCTGAGTTGCTCGTCGTTGCTCTGGAGCATGTCTGCCCCGCCCATCAGAAAAGCCATGTCGGTGTTCCTCTTCTTCGCGGCGACGTTCGTCCGGAGCAGGTCGAGCTTGATGGCGCTGTTCTTCATCAGCGACGACCACCGCGCCTCGGTCTTCTCTTCACGTAGGACGGCCCGGGCCTGGGCGTCGGCGAGGCAATGCTCGATGGACTCCTGCACTCGCGCGGTTGCCGCGTCGGCGTTTTTCCCGGGCGTGGCTGACGACGGGTGGATTCATCATCCCCGCATGGTCGACCGATGAGGAAGACGCCGCCGCACGCGCCGCATTGTCGTGGGCCTTCTTGGCAATGGCCCTGTTCTGCCGGTCGGTGGTGACTGCGTCGCGTCGCTGAACTTCCACCCTCCACTCGGCGCTCGACATGCCCGGTGGCTTCGATGGCGGCGCCCTCGGCTTCCTCTGCTTCGGCTGGGCCACGGTACCAGTCGTGGTTGCCGCCGCGTGCGGCATGGCGTACTTCTTCGGCGGCATGGCGACGACTGGAAGGCGAGCTGGAGGGGGTTTGGCGGGAGAAAGGGAGGGAATGGCGGGAGGAAGGCGAGTGAGCGGAAGAGATGCGAGGGAAAAGCGTCAAGAAGCGGCGGGAAAAAGCCCTCGGGTCGCCGCCAGAACGGGCCCACGCGCCTTTTTCGCTTGTGCCGGCTCCCCAAGCGCCCCCCCAGGGCGCCGGGTTCGGCCTGGGTCCGCCGGCACCAGTTTTGGCCCGAGCCGGCGAAAAACGGGCTTCTGGGGGTGCGACTGGGCCGTTTTTTTGGCGCCGACGCGGCAAAATCGCCTGGGGAGGGCCTGTTGGGGGCGCGGCTGGAGATGCCCTTAGAGCATCTCCAGCCGCGCCCCCAACAGGCCCTCCCCAGGCGATTTTGCCGGGCATCTCCAGCCGCGCCCCCAACAAGCCCTCCCCAGGCGATTTTGCCGCGCCGACGTCGAAAAAATGCCCAGTCGCGTCCCCAGTAGTCCGTTTTTCGCCGGCTCGGGGCGAAACTGGTGCCGGCGGACCCAGACCGAACCCGGCTTCCTGGGGCGCCGGCACAAGCGAAAAGGGCGCGTGGGTCCGCCCTGTCGGTGAGGCGAGCGCCTCTTCCCGCCGTTTCTTCCCGCGTTTTCCCCACTTCCCTCCCGTACTCTTCCTTCCTTCCGCCAATCTCCCTCCCGCTCGCCTCCCTCCTAGCCGGCCGCCATGCCACCGAAGAAGTACGTCGCCCCCCACGCGGCGGCAACCGCGACCGCCTCCGTCGCCCAGCTGAAGCAGAGGAAGCCGAGGGCGCCGCCGATCAAGCCACCGTGCATGTCAAACGCCGAGTGGAGGGCGGAAGTTCAACGGCGGGAGGCTGTCACCGCCGACCGGCGGAACAGGGCCATCGCCAAGAAGGCCCGCGACAACGCGGCGCGCGCGGCCGCGGCTGCCTCGGTGGACCAAATCGAGGCTGAGGCGGCTCGCGCGGGGATGATGAATCCACCCGGAAGCCACGCCCAGTACGCGCCCTGGGGTCAGCAAGGCGTCGGCTCTCCGCAACCATGGGGATCGCCCTCGCCGGGCTACGCCGACGGGGACGCGCACGGTGGGTTCAACCCAAACGTCACCTTCACCCATGGATACCCGGTCCAGCGCACGCCCTCTCCCGCCTTCGCCGGCGTGCAGTACCCTCCATACAACTACTCGCCGCCCGCTGCCCTTCTCGCACCTCGGCGACACCGACGAGACCGAGGCCGACATGGACGACATCATCGCGACAGGTTCGGCCGCGGCCGCCGCATCTCCCGGGTTCGTCACCCAGGACGAGGTGGTGGATCTCAGCGGCGGCATGGACGGCGAGCTCGGCTACGTCTATGGCGAGGACGAGCAGGAGGAGGAGGAGGACGAGGAGGAGGAGGAGCCGACGCCTGCGACGGCGAAGGGGCGCAAGAAGAAGCGGGCGGCCAGGACAGGCGAGTCGCGCATCAAGTGGGCGTCCAAGGAGGAGGAATGCCTCGCCGAAGCATGGAAAGTCGTCTGCCTCGACCCGACGACCGGCACGAACTAGAGCGTCGACACGTACTGGGACCGCATTAAGGCCGAGTTCGACGAGCGCAAGCTCGTCGACCCCTATTTCAAAGGCGTCTACATGCAGCGCGGCTCCAAGGCGATGGCGAACCATTGGGGGCGTATCCAGGGGGCGTGCAACAAATGGCATGGGTTCGTCGAGGAGGTCGCGGCTCGCCCGGAGAGCGGCGCCAGCGTCGAGGATCAGGTATGCCACGCCGGCCTCCCGCCTCTCTTCGCCGTGTACGCGCGCCAACTGTTTGTCCCTCCGCGCAGTTGCTGCGCATGTTCACCCTGTACCGGCAGAGCAACAGCGACACCGAATTCAAATACCTCCACGTCTACATGCGCATTGACAAGTGTGAGAAGTGGGCGGAAGTCCGACGCATCCTCGACAAGGCCAAGCAGACCTACAAGCCGGACGCGCCGACTCCTGGCGCATCGGAAGGGCGGTCGGACGGCAACACAGTTGCCAAGAAGGGAAAATATGCCGACACGGCCACCGCTTGAGTGCAGGAGTCCATCGAGCACTAGCTCGCCGACGCGCAGGCCCGGGCCGTCCTTCGTGAAGAGAAGACCGAGGCGTGGTGGTCGGCGTTGATGTCGAGCAGCGCCGTCAAGCTTGACCTGCTCCGGACGAACATCGCCGCGAAGAAGAGAAACACCGACCTGGCTTTCCTGCTGGGCGGGGCGGACATGCTCCAGAGCACCGACGAGGCGGTCAAGGCGTGGTACTTGGCGGAGCGCGGCCTCATCCTGAACCAGCTTCCCTCGACAAGGCCGCCGACGCCGACGCAAACGCCGATGCCGACGCCGACGCACACGCCGACGCCGACTCCGACGCACACGCCGCCGCCGCCGCCAAGCCCGCATGACGACGCCTCCACGACACCCAGCACCACCGAAGCCGCGCCGACACCGCCAAGCGCAGAGGCTGCTCCGACACCGCCAGGCCCGTGCACGCCAACTCCGCCGATGCCTGGGGCAGAGCCCGCCGAGTGATGCGCACGTGAACTTCTGCCGCTCTATTTTTTGTACGCCGAACTGTGGCTTGCGATCGCCCGACTTGTGGCGTCTTTTGTGAGCGGGAGACCAAGTTCGAATTTTTCACGTTCTGGGGACGGCGCCTGGGGGCGTGATTGGGAGCTAGGTCGCCCCCAAGGACCGAACTAGCGCCGGTTCACCCCCAGATCGCCCTTTTTAGCGTCCTGGGGGCCGAACGGCTGGAGATGCTCTTACTTTCACGAGAGAAGGAAAGGGGATGAGCTATCTACTTCCGTACTAAAAAAAGTGTAAACCCACGTGTACAAATGACATTTGCAAGGCTCCGTATTTCATAGTATTCGAATGATAAAGCCACGAGTTCCCCAATGCTCGAGGTTCAAGCCATCATTAATGGCAATATTTGTTTGAGTCCTACCAATGTCTTTTCCCGCCATATTGTATTCTTTTGGACGAACTTTATCTAAAAATCTTTCTAATTATAAACAATAATTTTGGTTTATAAGACACTCTATTTTTATATTTAAAACTCACACTTATTTGTATTCCAACATTGTAATCACCTCATGCATAATTAAAGAACATACAATTGACAAACTAAGCGTAACTCTGATAATTAGGTTGCTTGTGGTGGAACCAATTCATCAGTGTTCAAGCCCTAAACTTGACATTGGTAATCCCATTTTCTGGATTTATTTCAGGCCTCTCAGCAATGTGCGTTTAGTGGGAGGAGACATTCCTGTCAACTACCAAGGTGTCTGTGACAACTTTCTCACTCCCAAATGATGTGCCAGCTGCCCGGCTCAGTCTATTTGAGGTGCTCATAGGGATAGGATATGTATGTGTGTGTTTATATGGGTGAGCTTATGTGCGTATATATGAGCGTATGCGTCTATACTGTATATGTGTGTATGAAGGTGCTCACATGGAAGTGCTCATAAGTACAATGAGTATATGTGTGTATGTATGATGGCACCAGAACCAAAAGCGCCATGAGCCACCAGCCATTTTTTTGTGAGCATGCAATGCACTCCACGGCAAGACGCCATGAGCCATGGTCATGTGTCGCCCGATAAGTTAGACCGTGGCAAGTGTTAAATTGTGATCCAAATTCTACTGTATTGGACTAGACATAGTACATATGGTGTGGGCCTTTGCGTTGGTACCGACGCGTACGAGTACAACTCGTTTACTTGTTCTTCAAGAACTCTCATGTATTGCCCTCATATATATCCCGTGTAGTTGCACTTCAGACGGCCTGTCGTCTCGTGCTTGTAACACTCCTCCTCATAGTGATTGCGCCTTCGTGCGTCCATGGTTTTCTCCCGTAAGGGTTTTCACGTAAAAATCCTTGTCTCTCGTGTCTCGTTTTATCTCGTTATTATCTAACAAGTGGTATACAGAGCCAAGTTGCAATATACGAGTTTTGAGATCGGGAGATTAGGGTGCCAACGTGTGCGCCGCAGCCGGATCGATTTGCAAGAAGCTGAGACTGACTGGAATTCGTTGCGCCCGAGCCTGCAGTATTGTTGTCTGATCCGCCTAGCCACACGTTGCTGCAGGACCAGGGATCAAGTACCGAGGCAGCCACGGTTTCTGCTATAATAGCAGATTTGCCAGCCGCCACTTCCTCCACGTGAAGACCAAATCCACATTGATGATTTAATCGACTCATGACATCCATGAAGTACGATCTTCCGCCGCTGGACCTGGCACAAGGTTTACCCTATGGCAAGTCAAGATGTGGGCGTTGTTGGCACAATCCGATTATGATGAAGCACTGGATAGTTTTGGGAAGAACCGAATTCAAGATTGGACTGATGAGGAGAAAAGAATTGATTGTAAGGCTTTGTCACAAATTCAACTCCATTTGCATAATAATATTTTGTAGGAAGTTTTGAGCGAGAAAACTACCGCCGCTCTATGGTTAAAGCTGGAAGGGGTTTGCATGGCTAAAGATCTCACCAGCAAAATGCATCTGAAGCAAAAATTATTCCTGCACAGGTTACCCGAGGGAGGTAAGGTTTTGAATCATATTTCTGAATTTAAAGAGATCATATCTGATCTAGTTGCAATGGAGGTTAAGTATGAAGAGAAAGATACTGCTTTAATGTTACTTTGTTCACTGCCAAGTTCTTATACCAATTTTAGAGACACCATACTATATAGTCGTGATACTCTCACACTTAATGAAGTTTATGAAGCTTTGCACTCTAAGGAGAAGATGAAACTAATGGTGCCTCATGAAGGTTCAAGTTCATCCCAAGCAGAGGGATTATCTGTTCGTGGCAGGACAAAGGAGAAGAACTCCAATAATGGAAACAGAGGCAAAAGTAAGAACGGACATAGGGGTCGGTTGCAATCCAGAGACAAGAAGTATTGCAGGTATTGCAAGAGAGACGGGCATGACATCTCAGACTGTTTCAAGTTACAGAATAAAGAAAAGAGGAAAGATAACAAACAAGGTAAAAATTCTGCTAACGTTGCTCGTGATGATAGTTCCGATGATGCTCTTGTTGTTATTGTTGGATGTGCCGAGACCAATGATGAGTGGGTACTTGACACTGCATGCACTTTTCATATGTGTCCACATAGAGATTGGTTTAATACTTTTGATTCCACTACTTCTGCTGGTTCCGTTTTGGGTTTTGATAATTCACCATGCAATATTGAAGGCATAGGTTCTATTCAATCAAGATGTTTGATGGCATAATCAGAACTTTGACAGATGTTCGATATATTCCGAAGATGAAGAGAAATTTTATCTCTGTTAGTGCCCTTGATGCAAAGGGGTACAAGTATTCAGGTGGAGATAGTGTTTTGAAGGTCACCAAAGGCTCCCTTGTTGTGATGAAAGGTGACTTAAGTTCGACCAATGGTCTTTATTACCTTCGAGGTTCTACCATTTCAGGTAACGCTACTCCAGTTATTTCAAAGAATTCTGATTGTGATGCTGCTAACCTTTGGCATATGCGCCTTGGACATACGAGTGAACTTGGTTTAGCAAAGTTAAATAAGAGAGGTCTTCTTGACGGATATGAACCTGGTAAATTGAAATTTTGTGGGCATTGTATCTTCGGCAAACACAAGAGGGTGAAGTTCAACACTTCGACTCATACAACTAAAGGTATTCTTGATTATGTTCATTCTGATTTATGGGGACCATCTTGCAGAAAGTCATTAGGTGGTGCTAGTTACATGCTGACTATTATTGATGATTATTCGAGAAAGTTTGGCCATATTTCTTGAAGCATAAATATGAAGCATTCTCAGCATTTAAGGAGTGGAAGATTATGATTGAAAGACAAACTGAAAAGAAGGTAAAGATACTTCGCATTGATAATGGTATGGAATTCTGCTCTAAGCAATTTAAGAAGTATTGCAAGTCTGAAGGCATTGTCAGACATTACACCGTTCCTTATACTCCTCAACAAAACGGTGTTGCTGAGCGTATGAACAGGACTATTATTTCCAGAGCCCGTTGCATGTTGTCCAATGCAGGTTTGCATAGGCGTTTTTGGGCTGAGGCCGCTTCCACTGCTTGTTATCTCATTAACCGTTCACCATCTATTGTTCTTAATAAGAAAACTCCAATTGAGGTATGGTCTGGTTCACCTGCTGATTATTCATAGTTGAGAGTTTTTGGTTGCACTGCTTATGCTCATGTTGATAATGGAAATTTGGAGCCTAGGGCTGTTAAGTGCATCTTTCTTGGTTATAAGTCTGGTGTTAAAGGTTTTAAATTGTGGAATCCTGAAACCCAGAAGGTGGTTATTAGCAGAAATGTTATATTTAATGAATATGCTATGTTACATGATGTTTCATCTACTAATGTTCCTGTTGAGAGTGAACAGCAGCCTATTGTTCAGGAGCCTACTGTTCAGGTGGAGCATGTTATTGATTCAGGTGATACATCTGGTAATGAAATTGTTGATGCACATGATGAACCCATCGTTAATGATGATCATGTCACTCCCACTCCAAATCAGCCTATTGTTCCGCCCAGTTGGAATCTTGCACGTGATAGAGTTAGGCGGGGTATTAATAAACCTGACAGGTTAATTGAAGAGTGCAATATTGTTTCTTTTGCTTTATCTGTTGCAGAAGAAATTGAAGGTAATTCTCAGCCTTCTTCATATTCCAAGGCTATTATTTCCGGTGATAGTAATAAGTGGATGACCGCTATGCATGATGAGATGGAATCACTTGAAAAGAATGGCACTTGGGATTTAGTAAAATTACCTAGAGAGAAGAAACATATTCGTTGCAAGTGGGTTTTCAAGAGGAAAGAAGGTGTTTCTACAAATGATGAGACAAGATATAAAGCAAGGTTGGTTGCTAAAGGTTATAGCCAGATTCCAGGTATTGACTATAAAGAAGTCTTTTCTCCTGTTGTGAAGCATAGCTCTATTTGCACTTCACTCAGTATTGTTGCGATGGATGATTTTGAGCTTGAACAACTGGATGTTAAAACTGCATTCTTACATGGAGAATTGGAAGAGGATATTTATATGGAACAACCTGAAGGTTTTGTTATTCCTGGAAAAGAAAAGCTTGTATGTAAGTTAAAGAAATCTCGATATGGATTGAAGCAATCCCCTAGACAGTGGTACAAGAGATTTGACACCTTTATGCTCTCTCAAGGTTTCAAAAGGTCTAATTATGATAGTTGTGTTTATTTGAAAACTGTCAATGGTTCAACTATTTATTTGCTCCTTTATGTTGATGACATGCTAATTGCTGCAAAGAGTATGTCAGAGATTGATGAACTAAAGAAGCAATTGAGTAATGAATTTGAGATGAAGGATTTGGGTGCAGCAAAGAAAATACTTGGCATGGAAATATCCAGAGATAGACCATCTGGAAAAGTATATCTAAGTCAGAAGGGATATATTGATAAAGTTCTTCGTCGTTTTAATATGCATAATGCCAAGCCGGTGGGTACTCCATTAGTTGCACACTTCAAATTATCATCAGCTTTATGTCCTAAGTCAGATGCAGATATTGAGTACATGTCTAGAGTTCCCTATTCAAGTGCAGTTGGTTCACTTATGTATGCCATGGTTTGTTCTCGTCCGGATTTATCATATGCATTGAGTGTTGTCAGTAGATACATGGCTAATCCTGGAAAAAAGCATTGGAGAGCAGTTCAGTGGATTTTCAGATACCTGCGAGGTACTTCTAATGCTTATTTGCAGTTTGGGAAAACTAGAGATGGACTTTTTGGTTTTTTTGATTCTGATTTTGCTGGTGATTTGGATAAGAGAAGATTGCTCACAGGTTATGTTTTCACCATTGGTGGTTGTGTTGTGAGTTGGAGAGCAACTTTGTAGTCTATTGTGGCCTGTTCCACTACTGATGCCGAGTATATGACTATTTCTGAGGCATGCAAAGAAGCTATCTGGTCGAAAGGTTTGTATTCTGAGCTTTGTGGAGATTCATCTTGCCCTACCGTATTTAGTGACAGTCAAAGTGCTATATATCTTACAAAGAATCCAATGTATCATGAGAGGACAAAGCACATTGATGTTAGATTTCATTATATTCGAGATGTTGTTGCTAAAGGCGATTTGAAGGTATGCAAGATAAGTACTCATGATAATCCTACTGATATGATGACAAAGCCAGTTCCAACCAATAAGTTTGAGCTTTGCTCATGCTTAGTTGGTATTTCTCACTAGTCCTATGGACTTTGACGCACAAGGTGTTTAAGCTGATTTGGATGGAGTTATTCACTTTCTTCGACTACTGGAGGGAATTTGGCTCAAGGTGGAGATTGTTAAATTATGATCCAAATTCTACCGTATTGGACTAGACGTAGTACATACGGTGTGGGCCTTTACATTGGTACCGACGCGTACGAGTACAACTCGGTTACTTGTCCTCCAAGGACTCTCATGTATTGCCCTCCTATATACCCCATGTAGTCGCACTTCAGACGGCCTATCGTCTCGTGCTTGTAATACTCCTCCTCATAGTGATTGCGCCTTCGTGCGTCCATAGTTTTCTCCTGCAAGGGTTTCCACCTAAAAAACCGTGTCTCTCGTGTCTTGTTTTATCTCGTTATTATCTAACAGCAGGGGCATCGACTTCTCCTTACTCTCAAGGGCTATCTCCTTATGGTACCTTTATAAACACATATTTTTAAACATCCTATTTTTATTGTTTAGTATCAATTTTTAAGCAACCTATATATTAATTGTGAAAAATACATAGAATGCACTTACAATAGCAATGCTAGATCATTCTGCATTACATGTAATCTTCGTGGGTGCAGTGAAAACCGTCGGACATTACAATGAACCATCGTACATTAAATTGGATAACCGAGAGTTAGATTTTCACCGTCGGGCAATCTATTATACCATCGGCTATTAGTATAATACATGTGAGTTGAAATTAACGTCGGCCATTGAGACTACTATCGGCTATTATTGCAATAACCGACGGCCCGTCGGCTTTTACATTTCACCATCGAAAATATGGGGATTTCTAGTAGCGCTCTTGGCATGGAGGAGGATGAGGCATGTGTGCCCGGTTTTGCCTTTCTTGTTGTTCTTCGCGTCGGGCGGCTTCCTCTTGTCTGCTTGACGAAGTGCTTCTTCTTGCTCACGTACTTGACAGCTATGTTGGGCAACGGCTCGAGTGGACTCGCGGAGTGCTTCTTGAGCCGCTTGATCTTGTGCTTCACGACTTTGTTGCTTTTGCCGAAGTGCATCGCCGTCTTGAGTTGCTTGACGTGGCCGATGTGGTGGGGGATGCTCTTGCTCCATGTCTTGTTGTTCTTGGCGTTGCGCCTTTTCACAAGCTCGCACTCAGTCTTGTAAGCCATTGCCATGGAACATATTTTCTTGAGTTTGGCGATCTACAATGTCGCCTCGTAGAGGGGAGCGAGCTCGAGGAGGACTTACATCATAAGAAGAGTATGACCACGAGTGGCGAGTTGAGTGGCGCCGTCTTGGTGAAGAAGTTGAGGAAGACGTGCGGCTCACGATCGTGTTGCGGAATTCTTCCATTTGTTTGGAGAGCTTGTCATCGAGGTAGTCCCTTTGTCTTGCTTCCGATTGTTGTAGGTCGGTGGGGAGTTGCTTGATGCGATCACCCAAAGTTTCACTCTCTAGATGTAGAGCTCGTTGTGCGATGAAGAAGTGATTCTTGGTGACGAAGTCGTGTTCATCATCATGATCCTCGAAAAGTGGGTTCGCTGAAGAAGAAGGACTATCTATCATGTAGAAGTGGTGGTGAGTAGGAAAATGAGAGAACAATACCAAAGTTACCTTTTCCGAAGATTGTGGATGTATCAAGTACGATCCCACGTGATGCTATAATAGTAGAATTGGTACCGGGTTTTGTTTTCTCACACCTACAAGTAAATGGCTTTTGGAGGATCTCGGTTAGAAAATGGCACAAATAATTCAAGCAAATGTTAGTCAAGATATCGAAAAAGTTGAGAAGGTGCACAAATCGCAAGTAAGACAAATGGATCAAACCCAAGGATGTCACTAGGAACACACACACACGAAAAATAGATTAGATCCGCACAACCAAGGAATGAGCTCTAAGAGGTGGAACCACGGTAATGCTCTTGTTGTACGAAAACTAGAGAGACGCTAGCTCGATTGCTCTAATGGGCTAGATACGCTAGTGCACCAACCTAAGAGAAAATGGGGTGTCTACTATCCCACCTATGCTTATGTATGTATAAACCAAGACGATGAACTAGGTATGAGGCTCAATGCTATTGCTCACAAGCTCTTTGTTGCTTCTCTTCTTTTCTTTTGCTTAAAAGTTTTTTTTACCATGCCACAATGTTTGATATGCGAGCCGAAGTGTGAGATAACAAGTGGGATATGCATGGGAGAGATGTGCCACTGATGGTGCACTAAAAGCATGGCCTGACAATATTCAACTTGCTAGTCTCAATGGGTAAGTAACGCAAAAGAGGCTCGAGGCTATCAAGGTAATGGCAAGGGTAATACAATGGTGTTGTCGAGGTTACCGTCCTTGCTTATGGTTGGTATGAAGATGGAGTGGTCAAAGCCGATTGTAACGCCCTCAATGCGGCTATATCTCCCACGTGTCGAAGCACGACTTAGAGGCATAACCGCATTGAAAGCAATGTCGCAAGTGAGGCAATCTTCGCAATCAACCCATGTACATAAATAAAGGAGAAAGGTACATAGTTGACTTACAATCGCCACTTCACACAATACATGAATAAAGCATTACATCATCCAGATACAATCAATGTCCGACTATGGAACCAAGATAAAAGAAGACTACCCCAAATGCTACACAGATCCCTGATCGACCCAACTGGGCTCCACTACTGATCAACTGGAAACGGAACAACATAATGAACACGATCATCATCGAGCTCCTCCTTGAGCTTGGTTGCGTCACCTGCACGGTTCAACGGCACCTGCAAGCTAGTTTTGGAAGTATCTGTGAGTCACGGGGACTCAGCAATCTCACACCCTCGCGATCAAGACTATTTAAGCTTATAGGAAGGGTAAAAGGTATGAGGTGGAGCTGCAGCAAGCGACTAGCATATTTTGTGGCTAACATACGCAAATGAGAGCGAGAAGAGAAGGCAAAAGCACGGTCGAGAAACTATGATCAAGAAGTGATCCTAGAACAACCTACGTTAAGCATAACTCCAACACCGTGTTCACTTCCCGGACTCCGCCGGAAAGGGACCATCACAGTAACACGCGCGGTTGATGTATTTTAATTAAGGTCAACTTCAGGTTTTCTACAACCGGACATTAACAAATTCCCATCTGCCCATAACTGCGGGCACGGCTTTCAAAAGTTCAATCCCTGCAGGGGTGTCCCAAATTAGCCCATCACAAGCTCTCACGGGCAGTGAAGGATATTCCTTCTCCCAAGACAATCCGATCAGACTCGGCATCCCGGTTACAAGACATCCTCGACAATGGTAAAACAAGTCCAGCAAAGCCACCCAGATGTGCCGACAAATCCCGATAGGAGCTGCACATATCTCGTTCTCAGGGCACACCGGATGAGCAAGACGTTGGGTAGGCCAGCCCAGAGTTGCCCCTGGTAGCCCCGGACATCGCTCAGTTGGACCAACACTTAGAGAAGCACTGGCCCGGGGGGTTAAAATAAAGATGACCCTTGAGTCTACAGAACCCAAGGGAAGGAAAAGGCTAGGTGGCAAATGGTAAAACCAATGTTGGGCCTTGCTGGAGGAGTTTTATTCAAGGCGAACTATCAAGGGGTTCCCATTATAACCCAACCGTGTAAGGAACGCAAAATCCGGGAACATAACACCGATATGACGGAAACTAGGGCGGCAAGAGTGGAACAAAACACCAGGCATAAGGCCGAGCCTTCCACTCTTTACCAAGTATATAGATGCATTAATTAAATAAGAGATATTGTGATATCCCAACAATAATCATGTTCCAACAAGGAACAAACTCCATCTTCACCTACAACTAGCAACGCTATAAGAGGGGCTGAGCAAAGCGGTAACATAGCCAAACAATGGTTTGCTAGGACAAGGTGGGTTAGAGGCTTGTCATGGCAATATGGGAGGCATGATAAGCAAGTGGTAGGTATCGTAGCATAGGCATAGCAAAAGAGCGAGCAACTAGCAAGCAAAGATAGAAGTGATTTCGAGGGTATGGTCATCTTGCCTGAAAACCCGCAAGGAAGAAGAACGAGTCCATGAAGAAGACAGATGGACGTAGTCGAACGGGTCCTCACAAACGCGGCGTTATAGGAACCAGCCCAAAGAAGCAACACCGGAAATAAGCACACAACATAGTAACCAACCAACACATGAACATGGCATGATATGCGGGATGCAGTATGTGGTGCATATGCATGATTTGGAAAGGAATGATTGAACCTGGCCTCAAGTTGGAAATCCAAGAGTTCCAATGGAAAGAGGAGTTGATTTCGGTCGAAATCGATATAAAGATCACCGGAATCGGATGCACGGTTTGGAAATGGCAAGCAAAACAAATATGGCACCAGTCTGCGGTTAACAGCAAGTAGCCTTCTAAATGCATCAAGATAAATATGCTACAGCACTCAAACATGGCAACAAAATACATGGCAGGGATCCACTCATGATGCTTGACAAAGGATGAACACCGAGCTACAGCTAATTCACTCAATAACAGGTTCAAACAAGCATGGCAAAAGTGCAAAAGATAATAGGTTTCAGACTTAGTGAAAATAACAAGATAGGAATTTATCATCAGGAAGCAATATTTAGAGCACGAAAACTACATGCTACAGGAACATATCATGGCAAAGCAAGGCATGGCATGAAGCTACTCAAAGCATATAACAAAAGTACCTCAGTGACCATGAGCCAAAAGGGATCAGAGAATACAATTGCAAGCATGTGAACATAGCAAAAACATAAACAGATTCAGACTTAGTGAAAAACTGGAGCATGCAAAACTGATAACGAGTAGGCATGTTTACGATCTCGGTGCACTCACTATAAAGCATGGCATGATAAACTAAGCATACACCCAGCAAGAAGACATGTCATAGAAGCTAGACATGGCAAGAACAACAACATAGCATGCACGGACCAACTACAACAACCTCGGCAAAAGTGCTAAACATGTTAGCAATATGCCAGGAACATTTTATAGCAAAAGTAGAGCTCGATTGACTCAAGCTAGGGTGCTCAATAATTGCAAACAAAGACATGGATGGATAGAGCCCCACAATATCTACAAAACATCCTTACTGATCATGCTCGAAAGAGGCACGGATCACTAGGAAACAACATGAACATATGGCATAAAAATAATGACAGGGCAAGGACTTAGTGAAATTCTAAGTCCCTGAAATCAGCATCATTGAGTAAGCTACTTTGCATGCTTGTGCTAGTCACCACAAAGATCACAAAAATACATGGCATACACCCCTGTAAAGATGGCCTGGCATACATCAAAACACATGTAGAGCTCAGGATCATAGCATGCACACATTAATCACGGCAAAAATGACAAAAGTGCATTTGCTGAAACAGTTCTGAAACAATCATCACATAGCCCTCTTCCAACAGCATTTCGGGCATCAAGATGAGCTCAAACGAAAATGATGTACTCGTCGAGACGAACATTTTGATATGCTACACGCATGAATCGGAGCTACGATGATGAAGTTATGATGCGATGAAAAATGCTAGAAATTATGCAGATCTGGGACTTAGTGAGATTTTTACCCTGCGAAAAAGTCAACGCGGTGCGGGGATCGAGGATGGCGGTGGATCTGGCCGGAACTTTGCCGGAGTTGGAGAAGAGGGTGTCGGCGTGGGCGCGGAGCTCGCCGGATCGGGGCCGGGGACGCGCGGATCCGGCGCGGTGGAGGTGCGGGGCAGCGCCGGCGTCCCGGATCTGACCGGAGACGGGCAAGGGCGGCGGGTCACTTATGTCCGGCGAGGTGCGATGGCCGGAGCGTGGATGCGGCGACGAGGAGCTCCGCCACGACGAACCTGCAGGGTGCGGGCACGGCCATGGCCGCGGGTGAGAGGCGGAAGGCGAGGCGGGGAGAAAGAAGAGACGGCGGCGCGACTTAGAGCTCACCGGCGGCGAGGCGCGAGGGCACGGCGGCGGTCGGCGGCGAGAACGACAGGCGGCGGCGCTAGGGTTCCGGCAGAGAAGGCGGCGGCGCTCGGGCATGGGCCTCGCGCAGGCGGCGGCGGTTGGCGCGGGCTCCCGCGGGCTAAGCGCGGGCCGAGCGGGCCGTGGCGGCGGTTGGATGGCGCGTAGCGAATGGCGGCATGCCACGTGGCGGCGGCGGCGAGGGCGGACACGTTCGGCCCGGCAGTTTCGTCCGGCGGCGCGAGGAGAGGGAGACTAGGGTTAGGGATCCGGAAAATTCAGAGGAGAGCACATATTTATAGGTAGAGGGAGCTAGGAGACTCCAAATTGAGCACGGTTTTCGGCCACGCGATCATGATCGAACGACCGAGATGATGGAGGAGGTTTAGGTGGGTTTTGGGCCACTTTGGAGAGGTGTTGGGCTGCAACACACACGAGGCCTTTTCGGTCCCTCGGTTAACCGTTGGAGTATCAAACGAAGTCCAAATGGCACGAAACTTGACAGCCGGTCTACCGGTAGTAAACCAAGGCCGCTTGGCAAGTCTCGGTCCAATCCGAGAACGTTTAACACCCGCACACGAAAAGAGGTAGAAAGGGACACGGAGGACATAGGAGCGCCGGATTGCAAAACGGACAACGGGGAAAATGCTCGGATGCATGAGTCGAACATGTATGCAAATGAAATGCACATGATGACATGATATGAAATGAAAGACATGCAAGCAATGACAAGGCCATGACAGCGAATAACTGGAGGACACCTGGCACAACGGTCTCGGGGCGTTACACTGATGTGGAGTCTGAGTCGATGACGAGTGGCGGTGATGATGAAGAAAAATCATGCCTAAGTAGCCAAAACACCTTAGGACACGTGTAAGTTGCAACCCAAAACTCAAACACTCATGGAAAGTATTGCAGAAGAGCAAGTGTGGTGGTGGAAAGGCAAAATGGTGGGAAAATGGGGTTGGTCGAACTGCTATGTATGGTCCGTGCGCAAGGGGTAAATGATGCCGTGTGCACGGGGTCCCGATGGCCCATGCACACGGGGTGTTCTGGGAGCGCAAGAACACCTTCTGAACCATTGATTTTTGCAAATTTTCAGCCAAAATTGATGGTTGGGTAGGTGGGGAAAGATGGTAAGGGGTAGATCCACTTGTCAAACACCAAATTCGTGGATCAAATCAACCAAATCTCACAAGATCTAACAGATTGCAAGATCTAACCAAGAACACGAAAAGGAATTCACTCCAACAAAACCCAATCACACATCCACTAGAATAGCAAACAGATAGATCCACAAGAATACAAGCACAACCAAAGGAAAGAAGCACTAGGTAAAGTTCTTCCCACTCCTAAGAGATGAGGTCTTGATGATGATAATCTTCTCCAAGAGGAGGTCTTGAAATCCACAAGTGGATCCTCTCATAAGAGGCCTTGATCTCCAATGGAGTGGTAGAAGGAGCAAAGCTCTCAAATATCTCACATATGTATTTGCTAACCCTAAACATGACCCTAGGTATGGAATACATAGGCTTGGGGGCGAAGTGGAGGCCCAACAGCCAAACTCAGCCGGCCATCTTGTAGGGCCCGTGCGCATGGGGTGCTACAGCGTGAGCTCCCTGTGTAGTCCGTGGGCACGGGGTCTCGGGGGCCTATGCGCACGGGGTCGCTTGGGACTTGCAATCTTTCTCCTCTTGAACTCCTTCTCCTTCCTTATGGACTTGGGGTGCTTCTCCTTCTTGGTGATGTTCCTCTTCGTACCTAATGATACATAGTGCATTTTGGTGAGGTAGCGACCAAGTTCCACTCGTGTACATATGCATGTCAAGTAGGAAGGAGTTCACCTCGGTTTCCATTGCACGTGATTTATCTCTTGTCATGGGTCCACATGGTGCTTGATGTGTTGGTGTAGAGTCCATGGGGGATGATGGAAGGATGCTCTGCATCAGAAGGCCTCCAGAGCCCTCCCTCCTTGATGGGTTGGTGGTCCAGCCCATACATTAGTCTGGCCAGGCTAGGAGCCCATAGTCCAGGACATCATCACCAAGCCTCCAGGAGATCTTCGTCTTGATTACAACAAGGGCCAGGGCCAACATGGCCCATTCACTAGTCTTCGATGGGTCCTTGGCCCGACCCATAACTAACGGACTGACGTGGCAAACACCCCCTAATCCAGGACACCAACACCTTGCGTCGACCTAAGGGGAGGAGGAGTCTCCCCCTTTTCCAATTCGCCCCTAGCTTCTAAGAAGCTAAGGGGAGGCGCCACACCTTAATGGGCCACTAATTGCTTGTATATGCGTTGGTATTTCCCTGAAGAGAAGAGGACGATGCAGCACAACAAAGATAATTATTTCCCTCAGTTATGAAACCAAGGTTATCAATCCAGTAGGAGAACCAAGCAACACTATGTAAACAACACCTGCACACAAATCACAAAACTTGCAACCCAACGCCTAAGAGGGATTGTCAATCCCTCCTCGATATTGAGATAGATTAAATTGTATGAGATTTTATAAATAGATCTAATTAAAACACACAAAAATAAGTAAAGGAAAAAAGGTAGCAAGGTATTTTTGGTTTTATATGATAGGAAAATAGACCTGGGGGCCGTAGTTTTCACTAGAGGCTTTTTCTCGGGAAAATAGCATATGGTGGGTAAACAAATTACTGTTGGGCAGTTGATAGAAAAAACGAATAATCATGACGATATACAAGGCAATGATCATGTATATAGGCATCACGTCCAAGATTAGTAGACCGAAACGATTCTACATCTTCTACTACTAATCCACACATCGACCGCTATCCAGCATGCATCTAGTGTATTAAGTTCATGGAAAACAGAGTAATGCAATAAGAACGATGACATGATGTAGACAAGATCTATTCATGTAGGAATAGAACCCATCTTTTTATCCTTAATAGCAACGATACATGCGTGTCATGTCTATTTCTGTCACTGAGATTGAGCACCGCAAGATCGAACCCATCACAAAGCACCCCTTCCCATGGCAAGAAAAATCAATCTAGTTGCCAAACCAAACCAAAATTTCGGAGAAGAAATACGAGGCTATAACAATCATGCATAAAAGAGTTCAACAAAGACTCAAATAGTATTCATGGATAGAACTGATTATAAACCCGCAATTCATCGGATCCGAACAAACACACCACAAAAAAGTCATTACATCAAATAGATCTTCAAGAACATCGAGGAGAACATTGTATTGAAGATCAAAAAGAGAGAAGAAGCCATCTAGCTACTAGCTATGGACCTGTAGGTCTGTGGAGGGGCAACAAGGATGATGAACAACCCCTCCGTGATCGTTGACCCCTCAGAAAGAGTGCTGGAAAAGGCCTCTAGATTGGATATCGTGGTTCTGGAACTTGCTGCGGCGAAAACTATTTTCTCTCGACTTCCCTATGTTTTTTGGGATTCTAGAGTATTTATAAAGGCGGAGGTCGGTGGAGGGGTGCTTGTGGGCTCCACTACCCACCAGGGCGCGCCTGGGGCCCTGGTGCCTAGTGGGCCCCATAGCCCCCCTCTAGTGAACTTATTAGGCCTCTTGGGTGTCTTCTCTGCAGGAAAAAAATCTCCAAAAAATTTCGTGGCATTTGGACTCTGTTTGGTATTGATATTCTACGAAGTAAAAAAATAAGAAAAAAATAGCAACTGGCACTGGGCACTATGTTAATAGGTTAGTCCCAAAAAAGATATAAAGTTGCTAATAAATGAATATAAAACATCCAAGATTGATAATATAACAGCATGAAAGAATAAAAAAGTATAGATACATTGGAGACGTATCAACCACTAAGGCCCATTAATTTTCCACCTTAAGCCTTTTATTATTTTATTTATCCCATTGAATATAAATAAATTCCAGGGCCTCCCAATAATATCGGAGCCCTTTATAATTTATATTTAACTCCCTAGAATAAATTTCCACCTATATATCATTTTCCGGTATTAGCCTGTATTCCCTGAAACACTTCCCGTAGCCCTGAAATGCTTCCCGTTTATCTCGACACTATATTCCCTACACTATTCCAAGAATATTTTCTCATATTGTCCACTCCACCAAGTCTTAGCAGATCGTAGTTCCCTTAAGCATGTGACCATGTAGGTTCAGTAAAACATAGACATGAATGAAACTTCTTTCGTTCAATAATCAATAGCGAAGCCGTTGGGGCAAGGAAGTAAACCCAGTGGTGAAGTTCACTTCGAAATCAAGAGTGCCTCTTCAATGCTGGTTCTTTTCTTGGCTTGCGATAAAAAATAGATGCTAGACACCCGACCAACTAGCTAGGAGGGGGCCGCCACACCAAGACAAGTACCCGTTATGTGATCAACTCGAGGAAACGATCAACCACGTTCTCATTCAGTATGTTTTTCATAATTAGGCATGGATGGTAGTATGCGTGGCTTTGGGATCGCCGGATTGGGCACCCACGCAAGAGGATATACTTGTGGATTGGTGCATCAGCAAAACAAGCAGCAACCACTCGGACAAGGGCGTCATGACAATACTAACACTCGGTTTGTGGACACTGTGGAAGCACTGGAATGCAATCATGTTCGATGGCAACGCCATCTTTGAGACATGTTATCACTGATGTTGATAGAGAGAGTAGGAGTTGGCACCAAGCGGGCCTCATCAAGGACAACCTCGAGGCCTTCTGGACCGAGCTAGCTAGGTGGGTGAGTGCGAGCATCGGCTAGGAATTTGGCCGTCTGTGGTTGGGTGGAGTAGTGTTGGCATGTAATCTGTAACACTACACTGTGGATGGGTCTCTTTCACCCTTATCCTTCTTTAATAGATGATACACACACTCATACATATTCTAGAAAAAAATTGATCCATATGATTAAATGAATGATATTCAAGTGAACCTTCGGTTATCATATGTTATACACTTTGCTTCGCGATACTTGACAAGACCCGAGGTGAGATATATTGGTATCCCCTTAAGTCATTCTCATGCTCACTATACCGGTCTCCTTGTTACCAGTTTTGTTCTTCTTTCTCGTTGACATGTTCTGGCATCCTTGTGACATAGTCACCTGTGTATGGCCAGACAATGATGGATGTTGTCACGCAGAGAGGGCCCTAAGAATATCGCTCCATTGTCGGAGGAGCAAATCCAACTCTTGAGCTATCTAGGAACTTGTTGTACTTTCCGATAAACCTGTAAGTTGTCGTTATGACCACCGTGTTACAGATGACGTTGGAGAAACACCAATGTGTATTGTCTAGTATGAAGTGACTTGATATTCTCATGGTCTAAGGAATTAAAGCATACATTAATCTCCATGTTATAATTGTGGACTTGCTATGATAACATCTCAAAGTATAACAAACAAGTTGGGTCAATTCGATATGATTGCTCAACTAAAATCATACCCTCAATGTTGTTGGCATCCTTGTTACACTAAACAAACAATAATACTAGATGTACATGATGATTGATACAAAGCGTTACAGGGAGAGAACGTGGTCTCATCTAATTGCCCACCCCCCCAATTTCACTGGTGGGCCCACCCTCCTAATTAAATCTCTGATAATCACACCCCCTAAGCCCCCTAAACCACCTGTAAACTCTCCATATGTCTAGCATTGCTGCTAAACAAATGCTCATGATTAGGAAAACATAATCATCACACGACACTTGAGCTAGTCCTATAGGCAAAACTGGGAATTAGGTTTTACTGTTTATCATTTTATATATGCTTCTGAATCACATATTCGAGGACCATATATACCATTTATAGCATAGAATATAAAATGTTAATTATAAACATGGCAATAAACAATACAAAATATTATTACCTCTAGGGCATATTTCCAACATGGAGATGTAGGCGTGACCGGCCCTCGCGGAGGAGGTGGGAAAATTCCCACCCTCAACATTAATCCTGCGGCGGGTCGAGGTGATGAATGCCGAGGTGCTCTGCTGGTCCTAGACCCCGCGAAGCTGCGGGCCTGGCAGCACACAAGGAGGAGATCCACAGCGAGCTTCGCGGTTCACCGGCCACACACACGGTTGCATTGTTGCACACATGACTGGCATCGACGGTCCACTCGCACCTTGGTGGCGGCCCGCGGTTGCGCACGCTGATGTCAACTACACGACCTTCTTCTTGTAGACGTTGTTGGGCCTCCAAGTGCAGAGGTTTGTAGGACAGTAGCAAATTTCCCTCAAGTGGATGACCTAAGGTTTACCAATCCGTGGGAGGCGTAGGATGAAGATGGTCTCTCTCAAACAACCCTGCAACCAAATAACAAAGAGTCTCTTGTGTCCCCAACACACCCAATACAATGGTAAATTGTATAGGTGCACTAGTTCGGCAAAGAGATGGTGATACAAGTGCAATATGGATGGTAGATATAGGTTTTTGTAATCTGAAAATATAAAACAGCAAGGTAACTAATGATAAAAGTGAGCACAAACGGTTGCAATGCTTCGAAACAAGGCCTAGGGTTCATACTTTCACTGGTGCAAGTTCTCTCAACAATAATAACATAATTGGATCATATAACTATCCCTCGACATGCAACAAAGAGTCACTCCAAAGTCACTAATAGCGGAGAACAAACGAAGAGATTATTGTAGGGTATGAAACCACCTCAAAGTTATTCTTTCTGATCGATCTATTCAAGAGTCTGTAGTAAAATAACACGAAGCTATTCTTTCCGTTCGATCTATCCTAGAGTTCATACTAGAATAACACCTTAAGACACAAATCAACCAAAACCCTAATGTCACCTAGATACTCCAATGTCACCTCAAGTATCCGTGGGTATGATTATACGATATGCATCACACAATCTCAGATTCATCTATTCAACCAACACAAAGAACTTCAAAGAGTGCCCCAAAGTTTCTACCGGAGAGTCAAGACGAAAACGTGTGCCAACCCCTATGCATAAGTTCACAAGTTCACGGAACCCGCAAGTTGATCACCAAAACATACATCAAGTAGACCACGTGAATATCCCATTGTCACCATAGATAAGCACATGCAAGACATACATCAAGTGTTCTCAAATCCTTAAAGAATCAATCCGATAAGATAACTTCAAAGGGAAAACTCAATTCATCACAAGGAGATAGAGGGGGAGAAACATCATAAGATCCAACTATAATAGAAAAGCTCGCGGTACATCAAGATTGTGCCATATCAAGAACACAAGAGAGAAGAGAGAGAGAGAGAGAGAGAGAGAGAGAGAGAGAGAGAAATCAAACACATAGCTACTGGTACATACCCTCAACCCCGAGGGTGAACTACTCCCTCCTCGTCATGAAGAGCACTGGGATGATGAAGATGGCCACCTGTGATGGATCTCCCCTCCGGCAGGGTGCCGGAACAGGGTCCCGATTGGTTTTTGGTGGTTAGAGAGGCTTGCGGCCGCAGAACTCCCGATCTAGGTTATGTTCTGGAAGTTTGGGGATATATGAGAGGTGTTGGCGTCGAGAACAAGTCCGGGGGTCCACGAGGCGGCCATGAGGCAGGGGCGCGCCCAGGGGGTAGGGCACGCCCATGCTACCTCTTGAGCACTGCGTTGGTTTTCCCTTGAAGAGGAAAGGGTGATGCAGCAAAGTAGCGTAAGTATTTCCCTCAGTTTTGAGAACCAAGGTATCGATCTAGTAGGAGGCCACACACAAGTCCCTCGTACCTACACAAACAAATAAGAACCTCGCAACCAATGCGATAAAGGGGTCGTCAAGCCCTTCACGGTCACTTACGAGAGTGATATCTGATAGAGATAATAATAATAATAAGATAAATATTTTTGGTATTTTTATGATATAGATTGAAAGCAAAGATTGTAAAATAAAATAGATTGGAAACTTTATATGATGGAAAATAGACCCGGGGGCCATAGGTTTCACTAGTGACTTCTCTCAAGATAGCATAAGTATTACGGTGGGTGAACAAATTACTGTCGAGCAATTGATAGAAAAGCGAATAATTATGAGAATATCTAGGCATGATCATGTATATAGGCATCACATCCGTGACAAGTAGACCGACTCCTGCCTGCATCTACTACTATTACTCCACACATCGACTGCTATCCAACATGCATTTAGAGTATTAAGTTCATAAGAATAGAGGAACGCATTAGGTAAGATCACATGATGTAGAGGGGTAAACTCAATATGATATAAACCCCATCTTTTTATCCTCGATGGCAACAATACAATACGTGTTGTTTCCCTTTCTGTCACTAGGATCGAGCACCGCAAGATTGAACCCAAAGCTAAGCATTTCTCCCATTGCAAGAAAGATCAATCTAGTAGGCAAAACCAAACTGATAATTCGAAGAGACTTGCAAAGATAACCAATCATGCATAAAAGATTTCAAAAGAAGAATCAAATATTGTTCATAGATAGACTTGATCATAAACCCACAATTCATCGGATCTCGACAAATACACCGCAAAAAGAGTTACATCGAATAGATGTCCAAGAAGATCGAGGAGAACTTTGTATTGAGATTCAAAGAGAGATAAGAAGCCATCTAGCTAATAACTATGGACCCGAAGGTCTGAAGTAAACTACTCACACATCATCAGAGGGGCCATGGAGTTGATGTAGAGGCCCTCCGTGATCGTTGCCCCCTCTGGCAGAGCTCCGGAAAAGGCCCCAAGATGGGATCTCTTGGGTACAGATGGTTGCAGCAGTGGAAATAGGGTTTCGTGGTGCTCCCCGATGTTTTCAGGGTATGTGAGTATATATAGGAGGAAGAAGTAGGCCGGTTGAGCCATGAGGGGCCCACGAGGGGGAGGGCGCACCCCCTACCTTGTGGACTCCTCGTTCGTTTCTTGACATCCACTCCAAGTCCTATGGATCACGTTTGTTCCAAAAATCACATTCCCAAGGTTTCATTCCGTTTGGATTCCGTTTGATATTCCTTTTCTGCGAAACACTGAAATAGGCAAAAAAAACAGCAATTTGCACTGGGCCTTGGGTTAATAGGTTAGTCCCAAAAATAATATAAAAGTGTAAAATAAAGCCCATTAACATCCAAAACAGATAATATAATAGCATGGAACAATCAAAAATTATAGATACGTTGGAGACGTATCGAGCATTCCCAAGCTTAATTCCTGCTCGTCCTCGAGTAGGTAAATGATAAAAACAGAATTTTTGATGTGGAATGCTACCTAACATAATTCTCAATGCAATTCTCTTTATTGTGGCATGAATATTCAGATCCAAAAGATTCAAGACAAAAGTCTAATATTGACATAAAAATAATAATACTTCAAGCATACTAACTAAGCAATTATGTCTTCTCAGAATAACATGGCAAAAGAATGTTCATCCCTACAAAATCATATAGTTTGGTCATGCTCCATTTTCGTCACACAAGAATGCTCTCATCATGCACAACCCCGATGACAAGCCAATCACTTGTTTCATACTTTAGTAATCTCAAACTTTTTTCAACTTTCACGCAATACATGAGCGTGAGCCATGGATATAGCACTATGGATGGAATAGAGTATGATGATGGGGGTTATGTGGAGAAGACAAAAAAGGAGAAAGTCTCACATCGACGCGGCTAATCAATGGGCTAGGAAGATGCCCATCAATTGATGTCAATGCAAGCAGTAGGGATTGCCATGCAACGGATGCACTAGAGCTATAAGTGTATGAAAGCCCAACAAAAGGAACTAAGTGGGTGTGCATCCAACTTGCCTGCTCACGAAGACCTAGGGCATTTTTTGAACAAGCAAAGGCACCAAAAGGTGCCACATATTTCATACAGCTCAAAGAGATTGAACAAAGTGTGTTACATAGATCTGCCAAAGATGGAAAGAAAAGATGTAGAAACTATGAGGGGGAGCTGAAGAAACTATAAGGGCATTTGAGGAAGCCCATTGTTGGAATATAAAAGCCAAGTTCTATAATGAAAAATTCCCACTAGTATATGAAAGTGACAAAACAAGAGACTCTCTACCATAAAGATCATGGTGCTACTTTGAAGCACAAGTGTGGAAAAAAAAGGATAGTAGCATTGCCCTTTTGGGGGGGCTTCCTTTTTTATTTGGCCTTTCTCTCTTTTTTTGGGACAATGCTCTATTAATGATGATCATCACACTTCTATTTATTTACAACTCAATGAATACAACTCGATACTAGAACAAAGTATGACTCTATATGAATGCTCCGACGGTGTACCGGGAAGGGAAATGAATCAAGAGTGACATGTATGAAAAATTATGAACGGTGGCTTTGCCACAAATATGATGTCAACTACATGATCATGCAAGGCAATATGACAATGATGATGTGTGTCATGATAAATGGAACGGTGGAAAGTTGCATGGCAATATATCTCGGAATGGCTATGGAAATACCATAATAGGTAGGTATGGTGGCTATTTGGAGAAAGATATAAGGAGGTTTATGTGTGACAGTGTATCATATCACGGGGTTTGGATGCACCGGCAAAGTTTGCACCAACTCTCAAGGTGAGAAAGGGCAATGCACGGTACCGAAGAGGCTAGCAATGATGGAAGGGTGAGAGTGCTATAATCCATGGACTCAACATTATAGTCATAAAGAACTCACATACTTATTGCAAAAATCTACAAGTCATCAAAAACCAAGCATTACGCGCATGCTCTTAGGGGGATAGATTGGTAGGAAAAGACCATTGCTTGTCCTCGGCCGCCACTCATAAGGAAGACAATCAAATAACACCTCATGTTTCAAATTTGTTACACAACGGTCACCATACGTGCATGCTACGGGACTTGCAAACTTCAACGCAAGTATTTCTCAAATTCACAACTACTCAACTAGCACACTCTAATATTACCACCTTTATATCTCAAAATAATTGTCAAGTATCAAACTTCTCCTAGTACTCAATGCACTTTTTATGAAAGTTTTTATTATACCGATCTTGGATGCCTATCATATTAGGACTAAATTCATAACCAAAGCAAATTACCATGCTGTTCTAAGGGACTCTCCAAATAATATAAGTGAAGCATGAGAGATCAATAATCTCTATAAAATAAAACCACCATCGTGCTATAAAAGATATAAGCGAAGCACTAAAGCAAAATTATCTAGCTCAAAAGGTATAAGTGAAGCACATAGAGTATTCTAATAAATTTCGATTCATGTGTGTCTCTCACAAAAGGTGTGTACATCAAGGATGATTGTGGTAAACTAAAAAGCAAAGACTCAAATCATACAATACGCTCCAAGCAAAACACATATCATGTGGTGAATAAAAATATAGCTCCAAGTAAAGTTACCGATGGACGAAGACGAAAGAGGGGATGCCTCCCGGGGCATCCCCAAGCTTAGGCTTTTGGTTGTCCTTGGATTTTACCTTGGGGTGCCTTGGGCATCCCCAAGCTTAGGCTCTTGCCACTCCTTGTTCCATAACCCATCAAATCTTTACCCAAAACTTGAAAACTTCACAACACAAAACTTAAAAGAAAATCTCGTGAGCTCCGTTAGTAAAAGAAAACAAACCACCACTTCAAGGTACTGTAATGAACCCATTCTTTATTTATATTGGTGTTAAACCTACTGTATTCCAACTTCTCTATGGTTCATAAACTCTATTATTAGCCATAGATTCATCAAAATAAGCAAACAACACACGAAAAACAGAATCTGTCAAAAACAGAACAATATGTAGTAATCTGTAGGTTTTGAATACTTCTGTAACCCCAAAAATTCTAAAATAAATTTCTGAACGTGAGGAATTTATTTGTTAATCATATGCAAAAAGAATTAACTAAATAGGTCTCTCCAGTAAAAAAATGGAAGCAAATCTCGTGAGTGCTAAAGTTTCTATTTTTTACAGCAAGATCGCAAAGACTTTCCCCAAGTCTTCCCAAAGGTTCTACTTGGCACAAACACTAATTAAAAGCATAAAACCACATCTAAACAGAGGCTAGATGAATTATCTGTTACTAAACAGAACCAAAAAGCAAGAAATAAAAATAAAATTGGGTTGCCTCCCAACAAGCGCTATCGTTTAACGCCCCTAGCTAGGCATAAAAGCAAGGATAGATCTAGGTATTGTCATCTTTGGTATGCAATCCATAAGTGGACCTCATAATAGATTCATAAGGTAATTTAATTTAATTTCTAGGAAAGTGTTCCATGCCCTTCCATAACGGAAATTGGAATCTAATATTCCCTTCTTTCATATCAATGATTTCACCAATCGTTCTAAGGAAAGGTCTACCAAGAATAATAGGACATGAAGGATTGAAATCAATATCAAGAACAATGAAATCTACAGGCACATAATTCCTATTTGCAACAATAAGAACATCATTAATTCTTCCCATAGGTTTCTTAGTGGTGGAATCCGCAATATGCAAGTTTAAAGAACAATCATCAAATTCACGGAACCCTAGCAAATCACACAAAGTTTTAGGAATCGTGGAAACACTAGCACCCAAATCACATAAAGAAAAGCATTCATGATCTTTAATTTTAATTTTAATAGTAGGTTCCCACTTATCATAAAGTTCTCTTGGGATAGAAACTTCCAATTCAAGCTTTTCTTCATAAGATTGCATTAAAGCATCAACGATATGTTTAGTAAAAGCTTTATTTTGACTATAAGCATGCGGAGAATTTAACAGGATTGCAAGAAGGAAATACAATCTATCAAAGAGAAATTATCATAATTAAATTCCTTGAAATCCAAGATAGTGGGTTCATTGCTATGTAAAGTTTTGACCTGTCCAGTCCCACTTTTATCAATTTTTGCATCAAGATCTAAAAACTCTGAATCATCGGGACGCCTTCTAACTAAAGTTGACTCATCTCCAGTCCCATCATCATCAAGATTCATATTCCAAAACAAAGATTTAATAGGGGACACATCAATAACTTTTAGATCTTCATCATTATTATCATGGAAACTAGAAGAACACGCATTCACAAAGCAATCTTTTTTTGCACGCATCCTAGCGGTTCTTTCTTTGCACTCATCAATGGAAATTCTCATGGCTTTGAGAGACTCATTGATATCATGCTTAGGTGGAATAGATCCAAGTTTCAAAGAATCAACATCAAGAGAAATTCTATCCACGTTCCTAGCCAACTCATCAATCTTAGACATTTTTTTTCAATCAAAGCATTGAAACTCTTTGCGAACTAATAAATTCTTTAATATTAGATTCAAAATTAGAGGGCATATTATTATAATTTCCATAAGAATTGGTGTAGGAATTAACATAACTATTAGAGGAATTACTAGGAAACGGCCTAGGATTAAAATTACCTCTATACGCGTTATTACCAAAATTGTTCCTACAAACAAAATTCACATCCATAGATTCATTATTATTCTCAATCAAAGTAGACAAAGGCATATCATTAGGATCAGAAGAAACACTGATATTAGCAAACAATTTCATAAGCTCATCCATCTTTCCACTCAAAACATTGACTTCTTCTATAGCATGCACCTTTTTATTAGTAGATCTTTCAGTATGCCATCGAGAATAATTAACCATAATATTATCTAGGAGTTTAGTAGCTTATCCTAAGGTGATTTCCATAAAAGTTCCTCCCACGGCCGAATCTAAAAGATTTCTAGAAGCAAAGTTCAATCCGGCATAAATTTTTTGTATAATCATCCAAAGATTCAAACCATGTGTAGGGCAATTACGTATCATTAATTTCATCCTCTCCCAAGCTTGTGCAACATGTTCATGATCAAGTTGTTTAAAATTCATAATATAGTTTCTAAGAGTGATGATATTAGCGGGAGGAAAATACTTAGAGATAAAAGCATCTTTGCACTTATTCCATGAATTGATACTATTTTTAGGCAAAGACGAAAACCAAGTTTTAGCACGATCTCTAAGAGAAAATGGGAATAGCTTCAGTTTAACAATATCATTATCCACATCTTTATTCTTTTGCATATCACACATATCAACAAAGTTGTTTAGATGGGTAGCGGCATCTTCACTAGGAAGGTCGGAAAACGGATCTTTCATGACAAGATTCAGCAAAGCAGCATTAATTTCACAAGATTCAGCATCGGTAAGAGGAGCAATCAGAGTGCTAATAAAATCATTATTGTTGGTATTGGAAAAATCACAAAATTTAGTATTATCTTGAGCCATCATGACAAGCAAGCAATCCAACACACAAGCAAACAAGAAACAAGCAAAAAGAGGCGAACTGGAGAAGAGAAGGGGAACGGAAAAAGAGGGCGAATAAAACGGCAAGGGTGAAGTGGGGGAGAGGAAAACGAGAGGCAAATGGCAAATAATGTAATGCAAGGGATAAGAGTTTCTGATGGGTACTTGGTATGTCTTGACTTGTGCGTAGACTCCCCGACTACGGTGCCAGAAATCCTTCTTGCTACCTCTTGAGCACTGCGTTGGTTTTCCCTTGAAGAGGAAAGGGTGATGCAGCAAAGTAGCGCAATTATTTCCCTCAATTTTTAAGAACTAAGGTATCAATCCAATAGGAGGCCACACGCAAGTCCCTTGTACCTACACAAACAAATAAGAACCTCGCAACCAACGCAATAAAGGGGTTGTCAACCCCTTCACGGTCACTTACGAGAGTGAGATCTGATAGAGATAATAATAATAATAAGATAAATATTTTTGGTATTTTTATGATATATATTGAAAGTAAAGATTGCAAAATAAAATAGGTTGGAAACTTTATATGATGGAAAATAGACCCGGGGACCATAGGTTTCACTAGTGGCTTCTCTCAAGATAGCATAAGTATTACGGTGGGTGAACAAATTACTGTCGAGAAATTGATCGAAACGCGAATAATTATGAGAATATCTAGGCATGATCATGTATATAGGCATCACGTCCGTGACAAGTAGACCAATTCCTGCCTGCATCTACTACTATTACTCCACACATCGACCGCTATCCAGCATGCATCTAGAGTACTAAGTTCATAAGAATAGAGTAACGCATTAGGTAAGATGACATGATGTAGAGGGATAAACTCAAGCAATATGATATAAACCCCATCTTTTTATCCTTGATGGAAACAATACAATACGTGGCATCTCCCTTTCTGTCACTGGGATCGAGCACCGCAAGATTGAACCCAAAGCTAAGCACTTCTCCCATTGCAAGAAAGATCAATCTAGTAGGCCAAACCAAACTGATAATTCGAAGAGACTTGCAAAGATAACTGATATGTCTCCATTGTATCTATAATTTTTGATTGTTCCATGCTAATATTCTACAACTTTCATATACTTTTGGCAACTATTTATACTATTTTTGGGACTAACATATTGATCCAGTGCCAGTGCGAGTTCCTGTTTGTTGCATAATTTTTGTTTCGCAGAAAATCCATATCAAACGGAGTCCAAACGGAATAAAAACGGATGGAGAATATTTTTGGAATATTTGTGAGATATGGGAAGAAAATCAACGCGAGTCGGTGCCCGAGGGGGCCACGAGGCAGGGGGCGCCCCCTGGGCGCGCCCTTGACCCTCGTGTGCCCCCCGTAAGGCGGTTACTGCTCTTCTTTGGTCGCAAGAAAGCTCATTTTTGGAAGAAAAAAATTGGGGCAAAGGTTTCAATCCAATCGGAGTTACGGATCTCCAGGTATATAAGAAATGGTGAAAGGGCAGAATCCCAGAACGCAGAAACTGAGAGAGACAGAGAGACAGATCCAATCTCGGAGGGGCTCTCGCCCCTCCCATGCCATGGAGGCCATGGACCATAGGGGAAACCCTTCTCCCATCTAGGGAGAAGGTCAAGGAAGAAGAAGAAGGAGGGGGGCCCTCTCCCACTCGCTTCCGGTGGCGCCGGAACGCCCCCGGGGGCCATCATCATCACTGCGATCTACACCAACACCTCCGCCATCTTCACCAACATCTCCATCACCTTCCCCCTCTATCTACAGCGGTACACTCTCCCGCAACCCGTTGTACCCTCTACTTGAACATGGTGCTTTATGCTTCATATTATTATCCAATGATGTGTTGCCATCCTATGATGTCTGAGTAGATTTTCGTTGTCCTATAGGTGGTTGGTGAATTACTATGATTGATTTAATTTGCTTGTGGTTATGTTGCTGTCCTTTGGTGCCCATCATATGAGCGTGCGCGTGGATCACACCATAGGGTTAGTTGTATGTTGATAGGACTATGTATTGGAGGGCAAGAGTGACAGAAGCTTCAACCTAGCATAGAAATCGATGCATACGGGATTGAAGGGGGACCAATATATCTTAATGCTATGGTTTGGTTTTACCTTAATGAACGTTAGTAGTTTAGGATGCTTGCTAATAGTTCCAGTCATAAGTGCATAGAATTCCAAGTCAGGGATGACATGCTATCAGTGGCCTTGATAATCCCCAAGTGCAAGGAATCATCGTAGCAATTTCCAAAGGTGGAAGTGATAAGTATGGAGTGTCGAACCCACAAGGAGGTAAAGGTAAGATCAATATTCTCTCAAGCCCTATCTGCCACTGATACGACTCTACGTACACCGAACGTTTGCTTCCAACTAGCAACGAGAAATAAAACTATGTTGTGGATATGAAGAGGATAACTTTGTATGATATCGGAGAGCTAAAATATAAAAGTAGGTGCTGTTATCATGAAGTTAGAATATATTACTAAATATTATAAATAGCGAGTGTGGAATAATGGTGGATCGGTGTGCGGAATTGTCCTAGGCAATCGTTAACAAGACCGGTAATCACTATTGCAGTTTCATATGAGGGAGAGGCATAAGCTAACATACTTTCTCTACTTGGATCATATGCACTTATGGTTGGAACTCTAGCAAGCATCCGCAACTACTAAAGATCATTATGGTAAAACCCAACCATAGCATTAAAGCATCAAGTCCTCTTTATCCCATACGCAACAACCCCCTTACTCGGGTTTGTGTTTCAGTCACTCACGCAACCCACTATAAGCGAATCATAAATGTATTGCAACACCCTACAGCGGGAATCCCTCATGCTTGCGCGACATGGAGGGCACCATAGGACAGCACCAAAGTAAAACATACAACTCATACCAATCTAGATCATCAATCAACCCAAAGACAAAAGATATCTACTCAAAACATCATAGGATGGCAACACATCATTGGATCATAATATGTGGCATAAAGCACCATGTTTAAGTAGGGATTACAGCGGGGTGCGGGAGAGTGGACCGCATAAAAGAGATGATGATGGTGATGTTGATGAAGACGATCACCGCGGCGATGATTCCCCTCCCGATGGCACTCCGGTGCCACCGAGAGAGAGGAGGAGAGGTTCTCCCCCTTGTGCTTCCTCCTCCATGGCCTCCCCCCTAGATGGGGAGAGGTTCTTCCTCTGGTCCTTGGCCTTCATGGTGATGATGGCCCCTCCGGGATCCTCCTCCATGCCCTCCGGTGATGATGGCCCCCTCTGGCAGGGTTCTAGAGAGGGCCTAGATTCTTTTTTGGTGGCTATGGAGGCTTTTGGTGGTGGAACTCCTGATCTAGGTTAATTTTCCGAGGTTTCTATATTTATAGGAATTTTTGGCATCGGTCTCACGTCAAGGAGGTGCCCGAGGCGTCCACGAGGCAGGACCACACGCCTGGGGGGTGTGGGCGCGCCCCCCACCCTCGTGGACGCCCCGGGACTCTCCTGGCCCAACTATTTTACTCTGGGGTCTTATTTTGGTCCATAAAAAGTCGTCAAAAATTGGCACGTCAATTGGTCTCTGTTTGATATTCCTTTTCTGTAAAACTCAAAAACAAGGAAAAACAGAAACTGGCACTGGGCACTAGGTTAATAGGTTAGTCCCAAAAATCATATAAAATAGCATATAAATGCATATAAAACATCCAAGGTTGATAATATAATAGCATGAATACTTCATAAATTATAGATATGTTGGAGACGTATCAACACTCTCTCACATAAAACTTGATATCGGTCTAGTAAAGTAGTCAATCGCTTAGGGACAATTTCGCAACTCCAACCACCACTTTTCCACACTCGCTATACTAACTTTATTGCTTCTTTATCTAAACAGCCCCTACTTTTTATTTATGCGCTCTTTATTATCTTGCAAACCTATCCAACAACACCTACAAAGTACTTCTAGTTTCATACTTGTTCTAGGTAAAGCGAACGTTAAGCGTGCGTAGAGTTGTATCGGTGGTCGATAGAACTTGAGGGAATATTTGTTCTACCTTTAGCTCCTCGTTGGGTTTAAAAATAAAAATAATGTGTCAAGGTTTTCCTTTAGGATGTTTTAGATGCTTGTTGGTTTGTACAGTGTAGGACAGAAACTTTGGGTGTAGTGCGTGATTTTACATTTTTTTTACTGGAACGTCAAACGGTTCTGAAACTTTTTGCACTGTATTTCAATACAAATTGTTTATTTTTCCTAATTTTGGTAGAATTTTTGGAGTACCATAGGTATGGTGAATGTTCAGATTACTACATACTGTCCTGTTTAAGACAGATTCTATTTTTGATGCATAGTTTGCTTGTTTTGATGAAACTATCAATTTCTATCAGTGGATTAAGCCATGAAAAAGTTATATTACAGTAGCTACAATGCAAAAACAAAAATATGAATTGGTTCACAAAAGTACTTAGAGTAGTGATTTGCTTTTTTATACTAACGGATCTTACCGAGCTTTCTGTTGAGTTTTGTGTGGATGAAGTGTTCGAAGATCGAGGATGTATCGATGTGAGGAGAAGAAGGAGAGGCAAGAGCTCAAGCTTGGGGATGCCCAAGGCACCCCAAGTAAATATTCAAGGAGACTCAAGCGTCTAAGCTTGGGGATGCCCCGGAAGGCATCCCATCTTTCTTCAACAAGTATCGGTATGTTTTCGGATTCGTTTCGTTCATGCGATATGTGCAAATCTTGGAGCGTCTTTTGCATTTAGTTTCATTTTTATTTTATGCACCATGCTGGTATTAGATAGTCCTTTGTTGATTTATAGAATGCTCATTGCACTTCACTTATATCTTTTGAGTATGGCTTTATAGAATGCTTAATGTGCTTCGCTTATATCATTTGAAGTTTGGATTGCCTGTTTCTCTTCACATAGAAAACCACCATTTGTAGAATGCTCTTTTGCTTCACTTATATTTGTTAGAGCGTGGGCATATCTTTTGTAGAAAGAATTAAACTCTCTTGCTTCACTTATATCTATTTAAAGAGTTGATAGGAATTGGTCATTCACATGGTTAGTCATAAAATCCTACATAAAACTTGTAGATCACTGAATATGATATGTTTGATTCCTTGCAATAGTTTTGCGATATAAAGGTGGTGATATTAGAGTCGTGCTAGTTGAGTAATTGTGAAATTGAGAAATACTTGTGTTGAGGTTTGTAAGTCCCGTAGCATGCACGTATGGTGAATCGTTATGTAACAAAGTTGGAGCATGAGGTATTTATTGATTGTCTTCCTTATGAGTGGCGGTCGGGGACGAGCGATGGTCTTTTCCTACCAATCTATCCCCTAGGGGCATGCGTAGTAGTACTTTGCTTCGAGGGCTAATAAACTTTTGCAATAAGTATATGAGTTCTTTATGACTAATGTGAGTCCATGGATTATACACACTCTCACCCTTCCATCATTGCTAGCCTCTTCGGTACCGTGCATTGCCCTTTCTCACCTCGAGAGTTGGTGCAAACTTCGCCGGTGCATCCAAACCCCGTGATACGATACGCTCTATCACACATAAACCTCCTTATATCTTCCTCAAAACAGCCACCATACCTACCTATCATGGCATTTCCGTAGCCATTCCGAGATATATTGCCATGCAACTTGCATCATCATCATCATATACATGACTTGAGCATCATTGTCATATTGCTTTGCATGATCGTAAGATAGCTACCATGATGTTTTCATGGCTTGTCCATTTTTTTATGTCATTGCTACGCTAGATCATTGCACATCCCAGTACACCGTCGGAGGCATTCATATAGAGTCATATCTTTGTTCTAGATATCGAGTTGTAATATTGAGTTATAAGTAAATAAAAGTGTGATGATCATCATTATTAGAGCATTGTCCCAGTGAGGAAAGGACGATGGAGACTATGATTCCCCCACAAGTCGGGATGAGACTCTGGACGAAAAAAAAGAAAGAGAAAGGCCAAAAAAAGAGAAGGCCCAAAAAAAGAAAGAGAAAAGAGAGAAGGGGCAATGCTACTATCCTTTTACCACACTTGTGCTTCAGAGTAGCACCATGTTCTTCATATAGAGAGTCTCTTGAGTTATCACTTTCATATACTAGTGGGAATTTTTATTATAGAACTTGGCTTGTATATTCCGATGATGGGCTTCCTCAAATGCCCGAGGTCTTCATGAGCAAGCAAGTTGGATGCACACCCACTTAGTTTCAGTTTGATCTTTCATACACTTATAGCTCTTAGTGCATCCGTTGCATGGCAATCCCTGCTTCTCACATTGACATCAATTGATGGGCATCTCCATAGCCCGTTGATTAGCCGCGTCGATGTGAGACTTTCTCCTTTTTTGTCTTCTCACACAAACCTCCATCATCATATTCTATTCCACCCATAGTGCTATGTCCATGGCTTGCGCTCATGTATTGTGTGAGGGTTGAAAAGGCTGAAGCGCGTTAAAAAGTATGAACCAATTGCTCGGCTTGTCATCGGGGTTATGCATGATTTGAATGCTTTGTGTGGTGAAGATGGAGCATAGCCAGACTATATGATTTTGTAGGGATGAGCTTTCTTTGGCTATGTTATTTTGATAAGACATAATTGCTTGGTTAGTATGCTTGAAGTATTATTGTCTTAATGTCAAATGATAGACTATTGCTTTGAATCACTCGTGTCTTAATATTCATGCCATGATTATATACATGATCAAGATTATGCTAGGTAGCATTCCACATCAAAAATTATCTTTTTTTATCATTTACCTACTCGAGGATGAGCAGGAATTAAGCTTGGGGATGCTGATACGTCTCCGTCGTATCTATAATTTTTGATTGTTCCGTGCCAATATTCTACAACTTTCATATACTTTTGGCAACTTTTTATACCATTTTTGGGACTAACATATTGAACCAGTGCCCAGTGCCAGTTCCTGTTTGTTGCATGTTTTTTGTTTCGCAGAAAATCCATATCAAACGGAGTCCAAATGGAATAAAAACGAACGGAGAATATTTTTGGAATATTTGTGAGATATGGAAAGAAAATCAACGCGAGTCGGTGACCGAGGGGGCCATGAGGCAGGGGGCGCCCCTGACCCTCGTGGGCCCCTCGTAAGGCGGTTACTACTCTTCTTTGGCCGCAAGAAAGCTATTTTTCGGGGGGAAATCGGGGCAAAGGTTTCAATCCAATCGGAGTTACGGATCTCCAGGTATATAAGAAACGGTGAAAGGGCAGAATCCCAGAACGCAGAAACAGAGAGAGACAGAGCGACAGATCCAATCTCGGAGGGGCTCTCGCCCCTCCCATGCCATGGAGGCCATGGACCAAAGGGAAAACCCTTCTCCCATCTAGGGACAAGGTCAAGGAAGAAGAAGAAGGAGGGGGGGACCTCTCCCCCTCGCTTCCGGTGGCGCCGGAACGCCGCCGGGGGCCATCATCATCACCGCGATCTACACCAACACCTTCGTCATCTTCACCAACATCTCCATCACCTTCCCCCCTCTATCTACAGCGGTCCACTCTCCCGCAACCCGATGTACCCTCTACTTGAACATGGTGCTTTATGCTTCATATTATTATCCAATGATGTGTTGCCATCCTATGATGTCTGAGTAGATTTTCATTATCCTATCGGTGGTTGGTGAATTACTATGATTGATTTAATTTGCTTGTGGTTATGTTGCTGTCCTTTGGTGCCCATCATATGAGCGCGCGCGTGGATCACACCATAGGGTTAGTTGTATGTTGATAGGACTATGTATTGGAGGGCAAGAGTGACAGAAGCTTCAACCTAGCATAGAAATTGATGCATACGGGATTGAAGGGGGGCCAATATATCTTAATGCTATGGTTGGGTTTTACCTTAATGAACGTTAGTAGTTGCGGATGCTTGCTAATAGTTCCAATCACAAGTGCATAGAATTCCAAGTCAGGGATGGCATGCTAGCAGTGGCCTCTCCCACATAAAACTTGCTATCGGTCTAGTAAAGTAGTCAATTGGTTAGGGACAATTTCGCAACTCCTACCACCACTTTTCCACACTTGCTATACTAACTTTATTGCTTCTTTATCTAAACAGCCCCTACTTTTTATTTATGCGCTCTTTATTATCTTGCAAACCTATCCAACAACACCTACAAAGTAATTCTAGTTTCATACTTGTTCTACGTAAAGTGAACGTTAAGTGTGCGTAGAGTTGTATCGGTGGTCGATAGAACTTGAGGGAATATTTGTTCTACCTTTAGCTCCTCGTTGGGTTCGACACTCTTACTTATCGAAAGAGGCTACAATTGATCTCCTATACTTGTGGGTTATCAATACCCAATCATGCATAAAAGATTTCAGAGAAGAATCAAATATTGTTCATAGATAGACTTGATCATAAACCCACAATTCATCGGATCTCGACAAACACACCGCAAAAAGAGTTACATTGAATAGATCTCCAAGAAGATCGAGGAGAACTTTGTATTGAGATTCAAAGAGAGAGAATAAGCCATCTAGCTAATAACTATGGACCCGAAGGTCTGAAGTAAACTACTCACACATCATCGGAGGGGCCATGGAGTTGATGTAGAGGCCCTCCGTGATTGTTGCCCCCTCCGGCGGAGCTCCGGAAAAGGCCCCAAGATGGGATCTCTTGGGTACAGAAGGTTGCGGTGGTGGAAATAGGGTTTCGTGGTGCTCCCCGATGTCTTTAGGGTATATGAGTATATATAGGAGGAAGAAGTAGGTCGGTTGACCCACGAGGGGCCCACGAGGGGGGAGGGCGCGCCTAGGGGGTAGGCGTGCCCCCTGCCTCGTGGACTCCTCGTTCGTTTCTTGACGTCCACTCCAAGTCCTCTTGATCACGTTTGTTCCAAAAATCACGTTCCCGAAGGTTTCATCCCATTTGGATTCCGTTTGATATTCATTTTCTGTGAAACACTGAAATAGGCAAAAAAACAGCAATTTACACCGGGCCTTGGTTTAATAGGTTAGTCCCAAAAATAATATAAAAGTGTAAAATAAAAGCCCATTAACATCCAAAACAGATAATATAATAGCATGGAACAATCAAAAATTATAGATACGTTGGAGACGTATCAGCCCCCCACCCTCGTGGTGGCCTCGAGACTCTTCTGGTCCGTCTCCGATGCTTCGTGGGCTTCTTCTGGTCCAAAAATGATCTCCGTAAATTTTCAGGTCAATTGGACTTCGTTTGATATTCCTTTTATGCGATACTCAAAAACAAGGAAAAAAACAAAAACTGGCACTGGGCTCTAGCTTAGTAGGTTAGTCCCAAAAATCATATAAAATAGCATATAAATACATATAAGACATCCTAGATGGATAATATAATAGTATGGAACAATCAAAAATTATAGATACGTTGGAGACGTATCAAGCATCCCCAAGCTTAATTCTTGCTCGTCCTTGAGTAGGTAAATGATAAAAACAGAATTTTTGATGTGGAATGCTACCTAACATAATTTCAATGTAATTTTCTTTATTGTGGCATGAATGTTCAGATCCGAAAGATTCAAGACAAAAGTTTAATATTGACATAAAAATAATAATACTTCAAGCATACTAACCAAGCAATTATGTCTTCTCAAAATAACATAGCCAAAGAAAGCTCATCCCTACAAAAACATATAGTTTGGCCATGCTTCATTTTCGTCACACAAAATGCTCCCATCATGCACAACCCTGATGACAAGCCAAGCAATTGTTTCATACTTAGCCTTTTCAAACTCTTTCAACTTTTACGCAATATATGAGCGCGAGCCGTGGACATGGCACTATGGGTGGAATAGAATGGTGGTAGTGGAGAAGACAAAAGGGAGGAATATAGTCTCACATCAACTAGGCGTATCAATGGGCTATGGAGATGCCCATCGATAGATATCAATGTGAGTGAGTAGGGATTGCCATGCAATGGATGCACTAGAGCTATAAGTGTATGAAAGCTCAATAAAAGAAACTAAGTGGCTGTGCATCCAACTCGCTTGCTCACGAAAACCTGGGGCAATTTGAGGAAGCCCATCATGGAATATACAAGCCAAGTTCTATAATGTAAAATTCTCACTAGTATATGAAAGTGGCAACATAAGAAACTCTCTATCATGAAGATCATGGTGCTACTTTGAAGCACAAGTGTGGAAAAAGGATAGTAACATTGCCCCTTCTCTATTTTTCTCTCATCTTTTTTTGGGCCTTCTCTTTTTTTATGGCCTCCTTTTTTTCGTCCGGAGTCTCATCCCGACTTGCGGGGGAATCATAGTCTCCATCATCCTTTCCTCACATGGGACAATGCCCTAATAATGAAGATCATCACACTTTTATTACTTACAACTCAAGAATTACAACTCGATACTTAGAACAAAATATGACTCTATGTGAATGCCTCCGGCGGTGTACCGGGGTGTGCAATGACTCAAGAGTGACATGTATGAAAGAATTATGAAAAGTAGCTTTGCCAGAAATACGATGTCAACTACATGATCATGCAAAGAAATATGACAATGATGAAGCGTGTCATAATAAACAGAACGGTGGAAAGTTGCATGGCAATATATCTCGGAATGGCTATGGAAATGCCATAATAGGTTGGTATGGTGGCTGTTTTGAGGAAGGTAAATGATGAGTTCATGGTACCAGCAAAAGTTGCGCGGCACAAGAGAGGCTAGCAATGGTGGAAGTGTGAGGGTGCGTATAATCCATGGACTCAACATTAGTCATAAAGAACTCACATACGTATTGCAAAAATCTACAAGTCATCAAAACCAAGCACTACGCGCATGCTCCTAGGGGGATAGATTGGTAGGAAAAGACCATCGCTCATCCCCGACCCCCACTCATAAGGAAGGCAATCAAAGAACACCTCATGCTTCAAATTTGTCACACAACGGTTACCATACGTGCATGCTACGAGACTTGTAAACCTCAACACAAGTATTTCTCAATTTCACAATTACTCAACTAGCACGACTCTAATATCACCATCTTTATATCTCAAAACAATTATCAAGTATCAAACTTCTCATAATGCACTTTATATGAAAGTTTTTATTATACCCATCTTTAATGCCCATCATATTAGGACTAATTTTATCCAAAGCAAATTACCATGCTGTTCTAAAATACTCTCAAAATAATATAAGTGAAGCATGAGAGATCAATAATTTCTATAAAATAAAACTACCATCGTGCTCTAAGAAGATATATGTGAAGCACTAGAGCAAACGACAAACTACTCCAAAAGATATAAGCGAAGCACAATGAGTAGTCGAATAATTATGCAACTATGTGAAGACTCTCTAACATTTAAGAATTTCAGATCTTGGTATTTTATTCAAACAACAAGCAAAAAAGACGCTCCAAGCAAAACACATATCATGTGGTGAATAAAAATATAGCCTGAAGTAAAGTTACCTATAGACGAAGACGAAAGAGGGGATGCCATCCGGGGCATCCCCAAACTTAGGCTCTTGGTTGTCCTTGAATATTACCTTGGGGTGCCTTGGGCATCCCCAAGCTTAGGCTCTTGCCACTCCTTATTCCATAGTCCCTCGAATCTTTACCCAAAACTTGAAAACTTCACAACACAAAACTTAACAAAAAACTTGTAAGCTTCGTTAGTATAAGAAAATAAATCACCACTTAGGTACTGTTGTGAACTCATTCTAAATTCGTATTGGTCTAATATGTACTGTATTCCAACTTCTCTATGGTTCATACCCTCCGATACTACTCATAGATTCATCAAAATAAGAAAACAACAAAATGAAAACAGAATCTGTCAAAAACAGAACGGTCTGTAGTAATCTGGAGATTTCGAATACTTTTGTAACTCCAAAAGTTCTGAAAAATTAGGATGACCGGGATAA
Source organism: Triticum urartu (assembly GCF_056163025.1). Classification (NCBI taxonomy): domain Eukaryota; kingdom Viridiplantae; phylum Streptophyta; class Magnoliopsida; order Poales; family Poaceae; genus Triticum; species Triticum urartu. Next base: position 266,687,896 of record NC_141878.1, on the reverse strand, counting down.
AAAGTATATTGATCTACTGCAGTTGGAATTGGTATTTTATCGCTCTCTGGTAAAAAATGATAATTATTTTTGTGAGCGCATACTTTCTATTTTTATCAGCAAGATCAAACAACAATCACCCAAGAAGATCCTAAAGGCTTTACTTAGCACAAACACTAACTAAAACATAAAAAACACAATCATAATGAAATCTAGATGAATTATTTATTACTAAACATGAACAAAAAGCAAAGAATAAAAATAAAATTGGGTTTCCTCCCATCAAGCGCTATCGTTTAACGCCCCTAGCTAGGCATGATGATTTCAATGATGCTCACATAAAAGATAAGAATTGAAACATAAAGAGAACATCATGAATAATATGACTAGCACATTTAAGTCTAACCCACTTCCTATGCATAGGATTTTGTGAGCAAACAATTTATGGGAACAAGAATCAACTAGCATAGGAAAGCAAACCAAGCATAACTTCAAGATTTTAAGCACACAGAGAGGAAACTTGATATTATTGCAATTCCTACAAGCATGTATTCCTTCCTCATAATAATTTTTAGTAGCATCATGAATGAATTCAATAATATAACTATTACATAAAGCATTCTTTTCATGAGCCACAAGCATAGAATTTTTTTTACTCTCCACATAAGCAAAATTCTTCTCATTCGAAATAGTGGGAGTATCATAAGAAACTCGGATACTATAAATTGTTTCCACATTAAAAGAGTAATGTTCAGAAAAAGGGTAATCATAATCATGACAAGTTTTGTAAATATAATCATCACTACTTTTTATAACATAAGTATCATCACAATAAGCATCATAAGTAGCAACTTTGTTCTCATCATAATCAATTGAAACCTCTTTCAAGATAGTTGAATCATTACTAAATAAAGTCATGACCTCTCCAAATCCACTTTTATAATTGTTACAATAAGATTCAACACCCTCCAAAATAGTGGGATCATTACTTCCTAAAGTTGACACTCTTCCAAACCCACTTTCATCAATATAATCATCACAAATAGGAGGCATGCTATCATCATAATCAATTTGCATGTCAAAACTCAGGAGGTTAAAATATCATCTTCATAAAACATAGCATCCCCAAGCTTCGGACAAACATTAATTGCAGCAAATAAATTCTCAAACATGTCATTCTCATCAAACATAGCATCCCCAAGCTTGGGCCATTGCATATCATAAGAATAATCACTCTCATCATTAATAGTATGGATAGCACCAATAGTATAGCAATTATCATCATCACAATGAGTAATAGGAGCAACATCATTTGGGAGGGATACCTTTTTACCTTTGCTTCTCCATCTTTTCTTTTTCTTCTTCTCAATATGTGTGGGTTTAATCCTCTTTTTGGAGCTCCTTATTAATGAGATTGGTTGAATAGAAAGCTCCTCCTCATTACCTGGTTCATCAAATGAAAGAATAGGAGGATGCGGGGAAACCTCTTCCCTTTCATTAGTATTCTCTTCATCTTCCATTTGTTTTATTGTCTTTATGTAATTGGCAATATAAGGATTTTCAATGCAATTCACCGCACAATACATATAAATTTCCTCTAGATCAAAATCAAGAACTTTATCAAGGATAAATTCTGGAAGATCCTTAGTTATACGTTTCATTTCTTCATAACCCATAAGCAAACTAAGTTCATTATGATGTGCAAGGGAAATCAAGTCATCACAATTTTTGGACATGATTCGATCATGAAATAATTTGCATTGGATATTTAAATGATCACGTTCATTGCAAAGTTCACAAGGATGGCAAAGAAATTTTAAATTTTCAACACAAGCATCTAGCCTCTCTTGCAACCATTTAGTTTCTAAATACTTATGCCTCTTGCAAAATCTATCTTCCCTATTTGGTGTGTACTTACAAACTCTATGCACTCCACAAAAATTGACATGTTTATAAGAGACATTTTCATCATGACTAGTGCAATCATCATTAGTACTACGGATATTCAAAGAGTTCGTACTAACAACATTGCAATCATGCTCATCATTCAAAGATTGTATGCCAAATATTTTATTGCATTCTTCTTCTAAAACTTTGGCACAATTATTGGAATCCTTATTTTCACGAAAGATATTAAAAAGATGAAGCATATGAGGCACCCTCAATTCCATTTTTTTGTAATTTTCTTTTATAAACTAAACTAGTGATAAAATAAGAAACTAAAAGATTCGATTGCAAGATCTAAAAATATACATTCAAGCACTCACCTCCCCGGCAACGGCACCAGAAAAGAGCTTGATGTCTACTATACAACCTTCTTATTGTAGACGTTGTTGGGCCTCCAAGTGCAGAGGTTTGTAGGACAGTAGCAAATTTCCCTCAAGTGGATGACCTATGATTTATCAATCCGTGGGAGGCGTATGATGAAGATGGTCTCTCTCAAACAAACCTACAACCAAATAACAAAGAGTATCTTGTGTCCCCAACATACCCAATACAATGGTAATTGTATAGGTGCACTAGTTCGGCGAAGAGATGGTGATACAAGTGCAATGTGGATGGTAGATATAGGTTTTTGTAATCTGAAAATATAAAAACAGCAAGGTAACTAATGATAAAAGTGAGCACAAACGGTATTGCAATGCTTCGAAACAAGGCCTAGGGTTCATACTTTCACTAGTGCAAGTTCTCTCAACAATAATAACATAATTATATCATATAACTATCCCTCAACATGCAACAAAGAGTCACTCCAAAGTCACTAATAGCGAAGAACAAATGAAGAGACTATTGTAGGGTACGAAACTATGACGCCCCGAGACTGATGATCCAGATGCCTTCCTTTTATTTGTTGTTGCCATGATTGTCATAATAAATTGTTGCATCATCATGCTTGTGCTATCTTTTATTCTCACCTTGTGCATTTCATCTTCATGTATGTTGCCATGTGCATTTGCATCCATCATGTTCATGATTGCTTGCTTGCTTGTGATGTTTGTTTTATTATTATTATTATTATTATTATTATTATTATTATTATTTTGCATCATGCATTCGTCTCCATATAATTGTTGTGTTTGTTTTCTTTTACTTGTTCATGTGCATTACAACTCCTTCTTCTTGTCCTTGATCCTTTCTTTTTTTACTTTTTGCTCAACTTCAACTTGGATTCACCCAAGTTTCTATCCCATCCAAACTTCTCTTTTCTTCTTTATTCCATTTATTTTTCTTGCGGCATTTTCCATGTTCGGAAAAATGTTCAACCTATCCCTATAAATCCTAAATGATGCCTAGACCCTCTCTGCCAAATTTCAGATCCTTTGGAATTGTTTTGGTTGGGTTTAAAAATGGCTAGGTTTGAATTTAATTCAAACTTGAATTATTTTTATATCCTTCAAAATGCCCAAACCAGTTTATTCAAATTGTGCATGTTTCCAGCACTCCAAATATATTTTTATCTCCGTCAAATTCCATGTCTACCCCTTTCTTTCTTTTCCTCCAAGTTTCTGTCTGAAGAAAATGGAGAAGAAAAAGAAATTGAGGCTGAGAGAGAGACAGAGAGAGCCCAGCCAGGCCTCTGGCCACCTGGGCCTCCCAACCACCAGCGCCGACCCCTTTTGCCCCTCCTTGGCCCGCACCCCTCTAACCCTAGCCTCTCTCAAACCCCCTGGCATTTCCCTCATCTCCGTCCAGGCCGCCGCTCATGCACGCATCGAGCTAGGAGAGCGTCGCGCTCGATCTTTCTCTCACTCGAACCCCGTCCTCCTCTGGATCCCTCATCCCGTCGCCAGATTCCTCCAACCTCCTGTCGTGGCCTCCTCTCGCCCCTCTGAAGCCTTCTGCGCGCCTCGGCCTCCTTCGTCGGGTGCAATGGCCGCCGCCGCTATGCTCCCAGCGGTCCGATGCCCCTGCTTCTCCACGTCACCGGCAAGCCCCATCGCCGTGTCTGGTCACTGCCGGTGACAACAACCAGCCTCACCGGAGCCCCAACAGACGTGAAGCCTCTGCCCGTCCTCTACTCTGCCTTGCTGCTCCCTTCGTCGTCGGTCGTCCTCCAGCAAGCCCCGTCTACGCGCCTTTGCCTCCTCGACCTTCCCGGAGCACCAGTCGACGCCGATGACCCCTGGTTTCCCTCTTCCTCGCCTGTGCTCTCCATGGAGCATAGCACCACGGTGCCCGATCTGCTCCAGCCTCGCCGGCTTGTTCGCTGTTGTTGCTGTTTTGCTTCTGCTGCTGCTTCTCCGGCCGTCCCCGTCATCCACAGGCGATCACGCCCGTTGGCTCCTGCGATGTCTACTGCTGCCGCTGTTTTCCTTGGTCAAACGAACAAACACCTCCACCGGAGACCGTCCAGGATTCGCCAAGTACCACGCCGTCGGTGTCCCTCCAAGTTTGATGTTGGAGCGTGCACGAATACGCGGATTCACCAAGTACCCCTACGCGTGAAGACGCCAAGTCCGTTTTGGGATTCACCAAGTACTGCTACCGATGATTCGAACATCTACGAAAACGTGTACCACTACCGTCGCCGAGATCGCAAGAACCTCTACCGACGACCTCAGAACGTGTATGATGACAGTTGTCGAAGACTCGTACCTCTACCGCTTCCCGAACATGAACGACTACCTCCACTACAAACCCCCCAAGAACGTCCCCTTCCTCTACTTTGCACCGAACCCGAACCGTCTCGTTTGCACGCTTCGAAGGTATAACCCCGAGACGACGTCCGTGAATGAATGCTTGTGATGTTTGAGATGCTTGTGTTTGCACCGTGTCCAAATTGTCACTCGTTTCCTTGTTGCCAACTCATGGGACACCCGGAATCCGGGATCACCACACCATCTCTCGCATGTTCCGCACATCCGCACCCTTGCTTCTTTTGCACCGACATCTCAATCGAGTTACTGGAACCGGAACGTTGCTGTGGCACCGTTTTCCTTATCGTCGCCGTGGCACCCTTTCTTTCCACCACGGTGACAAATGCTTCATAATATGCTCATGTCAACTTTTAACAAAAATTGCATAAAACTTGCATATGGCATCCGCATCATGATGATAACATTTAAAATGTTTAAAAATTGGTGGTTGAATTAAATTGCTAAATGCATATGGGGACTTACCGGAATTGTTGCTTGTTATTTCCAGCCTCATTTAAACTTGCCTAACTGTGTATTTTACTTATGCTTCACCTCTTGCCATGCTTAACAACATTTAAAATTGTTGGGTACATAAACAAAAGAGAACTAAATATTTGATGTGGTGTTTTGTCAATGTGCAACTTGTTGCATATTGAGCTCCACTTAATTTGTAGTTTTGCTTGTGCACTTTGCCATGCCATGCCTCTTTTAAACCGGACATGCATCATACTTGGTTGTGCATCATGCCATGTTTATGTTATGGTTGTTTACCTTGTTGTTTGCTTCTTTCCGGTATTGCTTCTTCGGGTTAGTTCCGATAACGTCGCATTTGTGAGGATTCATTCGACTACGTCCATTTGCTTTCTTCTTGGACTCGTTCTTCTTCCTTGTGGGATTTCAGGAAAGATGACCATACCCTCGAAATCACTTCTATCTTTGCTTGCTATTTGTTCGTTCTATCACTATGTCACGCTACCTACCACTTGTTTATCAAGCCTCCCAAATTGCCATGTCAAGCCTCTAACCCACCTTTCCTCGCAAACCGTTGTTTGGCTATGTTACCGCTTTTGCTCAGCCCCTCTTATAGCGTTGCTAGTTGCAGGTGAAGCTGAAGTTTGTTCCATGTTTGGAACATGGAAATGTTGGGATATCACAATATCTCTTATTTATTTAATGCATCTATGTACTTGGTAAAGGGTGGAAGGATCGGCCTTATGCCTGGTGTTTTGTTCCACTCTTGCCGCCCTAGTTTCCGTCATACCGGTGTTATGTTCCTTGATTTTGCGTTCCTTACGCGGTTGGGTGTTATGGGAACCCCTTGAGAGTTCACTTTGAATAAAACTCCTCCATCAAGGCCCAACCTTGGTTTTAACATTTGCCACCTAAGCCTTTTTCCCTTGGGTTCTGCGGACACAAGGGTCATCTTTATTTTAAACCCCCGGGCCAGTGCTCCTCCGAGTGTTGGTCCAAACTGGGCGATGTCCGGCGCCCCCTGGGCAACCAGGGTCTATGCCAACATGACTGATGTCTACTACACAACCTTCTTCCTGTAGACATTGTTGGGCCTCCAAGTGCAGAGGTTTGTAGGACAGTAGCAAATTTCCCTCAAGTGGATGACCTATCATATTAGGACTAAATTCATAACCAAAGCAAATTACCATGTTGTTCTGAAGGACTCTCAAAATAATATAAGTGAAGCATGAGAGATCAATTATTTCTATAAACTAAAACCACCGCCGTGCTCTAAAAAGATATAAGTGAAGCACTAGAGCAACGACAAACTACTCCAAAAGATATAAGTGAAGATCAATGAGTAGTTGAATAATTATGCAACTACGTGAAGACTCTCTAAAATTTAATAATTTCAGATATTGGTATTTTATTCAAACAGCAAGCAAAGCAAAAGAAAATGGCATTCTAAGAATAGCAAACATCATGTGAAGAAGCAAAAACTTAGGATCAACCGAAACTAACCGATAATTGTTGAAGAAGAAAGGTGGGATGCCAACCGGGGCATCCTCAAGCTTAGATGCTTGAGACTTCTTGAAATATTATCTTGGGATGCCTTGGGCATCCCCAAGCTTGAGCTTTTGTGTCTCCTTAATTCCTCTCATATCACGGTCTCCCTAAATCTCAAAAGCTTCATCCACACAAAACTCAACAAGGACTCGTGAGATAAGTTAGTATAAACCATTGCCAAAACCTTATCATACTCTACTGTAGCAAATCACTAAAATTATTATTCAACATTGCATACTAAATGCCTCTGCATATTTAATAGTCCTATCCTCAAATAGAATCATTAAAGAAGCAAACATATGCAAACATAACAGCAATCTGCCTAAACAGGACAGTCTGTAAAGAATGCAGCAACATCCATACTTCCCTAGCTCCAAAAATTATGAAATAAAATTCCCATTGTAGAAAATTTATCATAGCTTAATATTAAAAAGGTTTCAACATTTTATCACATTCTGACCTTTCTAGGGAATTATTGCAACAGCGGTAAACTTTCTGTTTTCAAACAGCAACATGTGGACTTCTAAAATAGACATAGTAAAGGCTATCAATGCCACTTTTATTGAAATAAAAGATGAAAAACATTGTTATAAATAACAGCAAGCAAATATTAACAAAATAAATTGACGCTCCAAGCAAAACACATATCATGTGGTGAATAAAAATATAGCTCCAAGTAAAGTTACCGACGAACGAAGACGAAAGAAGGGATGCCTTCCGGGGCATCCCCAAGCTTAGGCTCTTGGCTATCCTTGAATATTACCTTGGAGTGCCTTGGGAATCCCCAAGCTTAGGCTCTTTCCACTCCTTATTCCATAGTCCATCGAATCCTTACCCAAAAGTTGAAAACTTCACAACACAAAACTTAACAGAAAACTCGTAAGCTCCGTTAGCGAAAGAAAACAAAACACCACTTCAAGGTACTGTAATGAACTCATTCTTTATTTATATTGGTGTTAAACCTACTGTATTCCAACTTCTCTATGGTTTATAAACTCTTTTACTAGCCATAGATTCATCAAAATAAGTAAACAACACGTCGAAAACAGAATCTGTCAAAAACAGAACAGTCTGTAGTAATCTGGATCAAACATATACTTCTGGAACTCATACAATTCTAAAATAAATTTCTGGACCTGAGGAATTTATCTATTAATCATCTGCAAAGAGAATTAACTAAATATCACTTTCCAAATAAAAATGGCAGCAATTCTCGTGAGCGCTAAAGTTTCTGTTTTTTACATCATGATCAACAAGACTTTCCCCAAGTCTTCCCAACGGTTCAACTTGGCACAAAAACTAATTAAAAGCATAAAACCACATTTAAACAGAGGATATATGAATTATTTATTACTAAACAGGAACAAAAAGCAAGGAACAAAAATAAAATTGGGTTGCCTCCCAACAAGCGCTATCGTTTAACGCCCCTAGCTAGGCACGATGATTTCAATGATGCTCACAAAAAAGATAAGAATTGTAACATAAAGAGAGCATCATGAAGAATATGACTAATACATTTAAGTCTAACCCACTTCCTGTGCATAGGGATTTTGTGAGCAAACAACTTGTGGGAACAAGAATCAACTTGCATAGGAAGGTAAAACAAGCATAACTTCAAAATTTTAAGCACATAGATATGAAACTTGATATTATTGCAATTCCTACAAGCATATATTCCTCCCTCATAATAATTTTCAGTAACATCATGAATGAATTCAACAATATAACCAGCACCTAAAGCATTCTTTTCATGATCTACTAGCATAGAAATTTTATTACTCTCCACATAAGCAAAATTCTTCTCATGAATAATAGTGGGAGCAAACTCAACAAAATAGTTATCATGTGAGGCATAATCCAATTGAAAACTAAAATCATGATGACAAGTTTCATGGATATCATTATTCTTTATAGCATACAAGTCGTCACAGTAATCATCATAGATAGCAACTTTGTTCTTATAATCAATTGGAACCTCTTCCGGAATAGTGGATTAATCACAAAATAAAGTCATGACCTCTCCAATTCCACTTTCATCAATATAATCATCATAAATAGGAGGCATTCTTTCATCATAATAAATTTGCTCATCAAAACTTGGGGGACAAAAAATATCATCTTCATCAAACATAGCTTCCCCAAGCTTGTGGCTTTGCATATCATTAGCATCATGGATATTCAAGGAATTCATACTAACAACATTGCAATCATGCTCATCATTCAAAGATTTAGTGCCAAACATTTTAATGCATTCTTCTTCTAACACTTTGGCACAATTTTCCTTTCCATCATACTCACAAAAGATATTAAAAAGATGAAGCGTATGAGGCAAACTTAATTCCTTTTTTTGTAATTTTCTTTTAAAAACTAAACTAGTGATAAAACAAGAAACTAGAAGACTCGATTGCAAGATCTAAAGATATGCCTTCAAGTGCTAAGCTCCCCGGCAACGGCGCCAGAAAAGAGCTTGATGTATACTACACAACCTTCTTCTTGTAGACGTTGTTGGGCCTCCAAGTGCAGAGGTTTGTAGGACAGTAGCAAATTTCCCTCAAGTGGATGACCTAAGGTTTATCAATCCGTAGGAGGCGTAGGATGAAGATGGTCTCTCTCAAGCAACCCTGCAACCAAATAACAAAGAGTATCTTGTGTCCCCAACACACCCAATACAATGGTAAATTGTATAGGTGCACTAGTTCGGCGAAGAGATGGTGATACAAGTAGTATATGGATGGTAGATAATAGTTTTTGTAATCTGAAAATATAAAAACAGCAAGGTAACTAATGGTAAAAGTGAGCATAAACGGTATTGCAATGATAGGAAATAAGGCCTAGGGTTCATACTTTCACTAGTGCAAGTCCTCTCAACAATAATATCATAATTGGATCACATAACTATCCCTCAACATGCAACAAAGAGTCACTCCAAAGTCACTAATAGTGGAGAACAAACTAAGAGATTATGGTAGGGTACGAAACCACCTCAAAGTTATTCTTTCGAATCAATCCGTTGGGCTATTCCTATAAGTGTCACAAACAGCCCTAGAGTTCGTACTAGAATAACGCCTTAAGACACAAATCAACCAAAACCCTAATGTCACCTAGATACTCCAATGTCACCTCAAGTATCCGTGGGTATGATTATACGATATGCATCACACAATCTCAGATTCATCTATTCAACCAACACATAGAACCTCAAAGAGTGCCCCAAAGTTTCTACCGGAGAATCACGACGAAAATGTGTGCCAACCCCTATGCATAGGTTCATGGGCGGAACCCGCAAGTTGATCACCAAAACATACATCAAGTGAATCACGTGATATCCCATTGTCACCACAGATACGCACGACAAGACATACATCAAGTGTTCTCAAATCTTTAAAGACTCAATCCGATAAGGTAACTTCAAAGGGGAAACTCAATCCATTACAAGAGAGTAGAGGGGGGAAGAAACATCATAGGATCCAAATATAATAGCAAAGCTCGCGATACATCAAGATCGTATCACCTCAAGAACACGAGAGAGAGAGAGAGAGAGAGAGAGATCAAGCACATAGCTACTGAAACATACCCTCAGCCCCGAGGGAGAACTACTCCCTCCTCGTCATGGGGAGCACCAGGATGATGACGATGGCCACCGGAGAGGGATTCCCCCTCCGGCAGGGTGCCGGAACGGGTCTAGATTGGCTTTCGGTGTCTACGGAGGCTTCTGGCGGCGGAACTCCCGATCTATTATGCTCCCGGATGTTTTTAGGGTATATGGAGATATATAGGTGGAAGAAGTACGTTAAGGGGCACGAGGGGCCCACGAGGGTGGAGGGCGCGCCCAGGGGGTGGGCGCACCCCCTACCTCGTGGCCTCCTTGAAGCTTCCCTTACGTAGACTCCAAGTCTTCTGGGCTTCTTCTGATCCAAAAATAAGTTTCGTGAAGTTTCAGGTCATTTGGACTCCGTTTGATTTTCCTTTTCTTCGAAACCCTAAAATAGGCAAAAAACAGAAACTGGCACTGGGCTCTGGGTTAATAGGTTAGTCCCAAAAATAATATAAAAGTGCATAATAAAGCCCATAAACATCCAAAGTTGATAATATAATAGCATGGAACAATAAAAAATTATAGATACGTTAGAGATGTATCAATGACGTCTGGCCCATCTGGTGTGCCCTGAGAACGAGATACGTGCGACTCCTATCGGGATTTGTCGGCACATCGGGCGGCTTTGCTGGTCTTGTTTTACCATTGTCGAAATGTCTTGTAACCGGGATTCCAAGACTGATCGGGTCTTCCCGGGAGAAGGAATATCCTTCGTTGACCGTGAGAGCTTGTGATGGGCTAAGTTGGGACACCCCTGCAGGGTATAAACTTTTGAGAGTCGTGCCCACGGTTATGTGGTAGATGGGAATTTGTTAATGTCCGGTTGTAGAGAACTTGACACTTGACTTAATCAAAATGCATCAACCGTGTGTGTAGCCATGATGGTCTCTTTTCGGCGGAGTCCGGGAAGTGAACACGGTCTTGTGTTATGCTTGAACGTAAGTAGCGGCAGGATCACTTCTAGTTTCTCGACCGTTGCGTTGCTTCTCTTCTCGCTCTTATTTGCGTATGTTAGCCACCATATATGCTTAGTGCTTGCTGCAGCTCCACCTCACTACCTTCTCCTACCCATAAGCTTAAATAGTCTTGATCTCGCGAGTGTGAGATTGTTGAGTCCTCGTGACTCACAGATACTTCCAAACAGTTGCAGGTGCCGATGATACCAGTGCAGGTGATGCAACCGAGCTCAAGTGGGAGCTCGATGAAGATTTTGGTCGTTATTATGTGTCTTTTTCGTTTGATCAGTAGTGGAGCCTAGTTGGGACGATCAGGGATCTAGCATTTGGGGTTGTCTTCCTTTATTTTGGTTGCGTAGTCGGACCTTGATTATATTCTGGATGATGTATGTTTAACTTGTATTTTTGTGAAGTGGCGATTGTAAGCCAACTCTTTATCCCTTTCTTATTCAGTACATGGGATTGTGTGAAGATTACCCCTCTTGCGACAAACCTACCATGTGGCCATGCCTCTAAGTCGTGCCCCGACACGTGGGAGATATAGCCGCATCATGGGCGTTACAAGTTGGTAATCAGAGCCTTCCCCGACTTAGGAGCCCCCTGCTTGATCGAATCACTGACGTTGTTGAGTCTAGAACAAAATGTTTTGAGTCTTAGGACTATATATATCAGAGAGTACGATTCTTTTTACTCCTCAGTCCCTTCGTCGCTCTGGTGAGGCCTCCTGACGTAGAAGTTTTGACTTCCCTCTCCTCAAATTTCACGGATTTTTTTAGGATCATGCGGGTATCTTGGAATCGTTCTGATAGTCTTGTGATGAGAACATTGTTCTTGGTGCCTCCTGACATTTAGGGGTTGTGGCAGTGTCCCGGGGAGTTGAGCTCCGAGGTGTTGCTGTCACAATTTTATCGTTGCAGTTCTGGAATACCTGAGTTCGCCGACATCGAAAATCTCTTTTATGCAGTTGTTGGTGAGATAACCTCGACGCCACCCAGTACTGCGGCGGGAGTTCGGGAGTATTGCCATAACTCGTATAACGGATGCTTTTCGAAGGTTGAGGTACACAATTTCCAAAGGTTTCTTGGTTATGTGTTGAAGGATGGATACAGTTGGATGTAGGTATTGTTAGTTTGGGTGAGATATTATGCTTCCCCTGTATCCCCAACACCTGATTGCATGTAACGCCCTCGATGCGGCTATATCTCCCACGTGTCGAAGCACGACTTAGAGGCATAACCGCATTGAAAGCAATGTCGCAAGTGAGGTAATCTTCACACAACCCATGTAATACATAAGGGAAAGAGATACATAGTTGGCTTACAATCGCCACTTCACACAATTACATGAATAAAGCATTACATCAACCAGATACAATCAAGGTCTGACTACGGAACCAAAATAAAAGAAGAACCCCAAATGTGACAAGGTCCCCGATCGACCCCAACTGGGCTCCACTACTGATCAACTAGAACGAAACGACACAAAGGACAAGATCTTCATCGAGCTCCTCCTTGAGCTTGGTTGAGTCTCCTGCACGGTCTCAACGGCACCTGCAAACTAGTTTTAGAAGTATCCGTGAGCCACGGGGACTCAGCAATCTCGCACCCTCGCGATCAAGACTATTTAAGCTTATGGGTAAGATAAAGGTATGAGCTGGAGCTGCAGCAAGCGACTAGCATTTATGGTGGCTAACATATTCGCAAAAGAGAGCGAGAAGAGAAGGCAAAAGCACGGTCGATGAACTATGATCAAGAAGTGATCCTAAAACAACCTACGTCAAGCATAACTCCAACAACCGTGTTCACTTCCCGGACTCCACCGGAAAGAGACCATCACGGTTACACACGCGGTTGATGTATTTTAATTAAGGTCAACTTCAGATTTTCTACAACCGGACATTAACAAATTCCCATCTGCCCATAACCGCGGGCACAGCTTTTGAAAGTTCAAATCCCTGCAAGAGTGTCCCAACTTAGCCCATGACAAGCTCTCACGGTCAACGAAGGATATTCCTTCTAGCAGGAAGACCCGATCAGACTCGGAATCCCGGTTGCAAGACATTTCGACAAGGTAAAACTAAACCAACAACACCGCCTGAATGTGCCGACAAATCCCGATAGGAGCTGCACATATCTCTTTCTCAGGGCACACTCAGATTGTCTTAGGTACGGGTAGGCCAGCCCAGAGTTGCCCCTGGTGGCCACCGGCAGCTGACAGGTTGGACCAACACTCAGAGGAGCACTGGCCCAGGGGGGGTTAAAATAATGATGACCCTTGAGTCTGCAAAACCCAAGGGAAAAAAGGCTAGGTGGCAAGTGGTAAAACCAATGTTGGGCATTGCTGGAGGAGTTTTACTCAAGGCGAACTGTCAAGGGGTTCCCATTATAACCCAACCGCGTAAGGAACACAAAATCCGGGAACATAACACCGATATGATGGAAACTAGGGCGGCAAGAGTGGAACAAAACACCAGGCATAAGGCCGAGCCTTCCACCCTTTACCAAGTATATAGATGCATTAATTAAATAAGAGATATTGTGATATCCCAACAAGTAAACATGTTCCAACAAGGAACCACATCTCCATGTTCCAACAAGGAACAAACTTCAATCATCACCTGCAACTAACAACGCTATAAGAGGGGCTGAGCGAAGCGGTAACATAGCCAATCAACGGTTTGCTAGGACAAGGTGGGTTAGAGGCTTGGTTCAACAATATGGGAGGCATGATAAGCAAGTGGTAGGTATTGCAGCGTAGGCATAGCAAAAGAGCGAGCAACTAGCAAGCAAAGATAGAAGTGATTTCGAGGGTATGATCATCTTACCTGAAATCCCGCAAGGAAGAAGAACGAGTCCATGAAGAAGACAAACGGACGTAGTCGAACGGATCCTCACACACACGACGTTATCGGAACCAACCCGAAGAAGCAACACCGGAAAGAAGCACACAACATAGTAAACAACCGCGACATGAACATGGCATGGTGCACAATCAAATATGATGCATGTCCGGTTTAATGAAGCATGGCAAGGCAAAATGCACAAACAATCCTACAAATTAAGTGGAGCTCAACATGCAACTCCGTTGCATATTGACGAAACACCACGTTCAAGTTATTTAGTTCACTCTCGGTTAGGTACTCAACAATATTAAATGTTGTTAAACATGGCAAGAGGGTGAAGCAAAATAAAACTACCTATCTAGTCAAGTTTAAATGAGGCCGGAAGCAACGAACAACAATTCTGGTAAATCCCCATATGCATATATTAGGTTTGGTACTGTTCTGCCCTAAACCATATTTTATAGTTGTTAAACATGCAAAGTGATGCCACCATGTTAAACTAGGCATTTTTCTACCCCATTTACATATATAATTTATTTAATTCGGAGCTACGGTTAAATAGTTATGAATTAAATCATTTTAGCAAGTTATTTAAGCAAATTTAAACAAACAGCATTTTAAACATTTTAAAAATAGATGAAAGTTGGATATTATCAAGCTAGATGAAAAACTAAGCATTTTTCATATATAATGTTTTTTACAAAAGATGCACGGTTGGTGAGTTATGATATGCATGGAGCTTAGAGGTTTTTCTGCAAACCGGTAATTCCTGGGAAAAGAACAAATTCGCTGATAGGGAAAAAAATAAAGTGGGCCGAATTTGCTGGACTGGGCCAACAGTGCACAGGGGAGGCTGGGCACGTCCTCACCAGAGGGCCCATAGGCCGGCTCGGAGGTGGGTTAGGCAGCGCGCGGGGGAGCTGGGCCTGCTGGCGGCTCAAGGCCCAAGAGCTGCGCTCGGCTCGCTCGATGCGGGGCGAGGCTCTGGGTCGTCCTCCTCGCGCAAGGGAGAAGTAGAGGAGGCGAGCAGGGCGGCGGTGGCTGGGAGCAGAGCTCCGGCGAGCGGGGCGAAGGGGCATCGAGGTCTGGGCGTCCGGATCTGGCCGGGAACGGGCTTGGACGGCGCCGGGCTTGAGGAGGCCGAGGCTCTATGACAGGATCCATGGCCGGGTGGCGCTGTACTTGGGTCTCCGACAGAAGGTACTTGAAGCACAGGGGCGGCGAGCTTGAGCAGATCCGTCGGGCGGTGCTGCTTGGAGGTCCCCGGACAGAGCAGGTCAACGGCGCTGGCGACATGGGCACGGGGCAGCGACGAGATGAAGGACGACGGGGAAGAGGTGGCGGCGCCATGGAGGCTCTGTTCCCTGCGAGAGAGAGGAAGCAGGAAGATGAGAGGGAGAAAGAGAGAAAGGGAAGGGAAGGAAGAAGAGACATGGGCGCAGGGTGAGGGGGCCGGCCTGATGCAACGGGCGGTGGCTCCGGCAAGGTCGAGGTGGATTTTGGATTTGGGGAGGATCCCGAGGTGGGAGATGCTGGCGGGGGTGGGATGGGACAAGGGTCCTAATTTTTAGGGTTTGTCCAAATAGACTAGGAGTGGAGTATATATATACCTCACAGACTAGGTTAGGGGCTACCTCGTCCCTACGATCGCGGATAAAATAGCTAGGGAGTCCAAAAAGGAAAACGGTGACGTTTTGTAGACGTTTGGGGATGATCCGGACACAACGGTAGCGACAGCCCGAGTCGGGTCCGGGACAGCTTTCGGGCGCCCGCGAGGAGGGTCGCGTGCTGACGAGAGAGGTTAGGTAGGGTCTGACGGTGAGTAGTGGGCTGTGTAGACGTTCTCGAGCTGAGAGAAGAGAAGAGAGAGACCCGGCAACTGTTTCCGGAGACCGAAAACGTCCGACGAAAAGACCGGCTATAATGCCGCTATAGTTTAACGGTTGGGCTATCAAACGAACTCCGAATGCGATGAAACTTGACAGGCGGTCTATCTACACTATAATAAGACCACACGCCAACTTTCAACCCATTCCGAGAACATTTTCCGTCCACTTATACAATACTATTTCGGACATGCCGCGGGCGCGTGCAAGTGTGGTTGGGCTCAGAACGGACAACAGAAGGAACTGGAGGAACCCGGACGGATGCAGGTTTTGAAAACGTGATGATGCAATGCACATGATGACATGACAAGATGCGACACGCAAGCAAATGACAAAGCAATAACAGCGGATAACTAAAGGACACCTGACACATCGGTCTCGGGGCGTTACAACACTCCACCACTACGAGAGGATCTCGTCCCAGATCTAGAATGGCGCCGGAGGGGAAAACGGAAGAGAACGAGAAGAGGTAAAACTAAGTTGCTTCTTTTACCAGTGAGTGAAACCAAAGAACCTTGCGAGGTTGAACAATTTCGAGCAAAGAATACAACTGAGATGAACGAAGTTGAAAACACTCCGTTAGAAGAGAGGAACAAAGAACATTGCGAAAAACCTTGAGGTTGAAGGGCAAGATATATATTGAAACCACTCCGGTTAAAACAAGATAGAGAAGGATTAAGAATGATATAATTTGGACAGCACTCCGACTGCAAATGGAAGGAATTAACAAGAACTTGACAAGATGATAGTATGCTTGATGAGATCAACAACATACTGCCTCCGGAACTATTGAATGAATGGAACAAGGGGTAAGAAAGATCTCGGACAGCACTCCAGTTTAAAAGAGATGAAAAACTTGATAAAATGAAAGAGCTTGAGCAAAGGGACACAACACTCCGGTTGAAAGGATAAGCACGAGTCAAACATGATCTTGACAAGACCAGAAGATGGGTTAAAGAGAGCAACATCACAATGGCTCTGGAACAAAAGTAAGAATGGAATGGAGTGAACGAAGGGAAGCACGATCTTGAGGGAGCATGCTGACACCAAAAGCTAGAATGGAATTGTTGGAAAAAACCAACAACGAAAAGGATAAACTTGATATGGTCTTATGGAATACATCTCAAATTATGAGGTGACAACCTGGCACTCACGGGAAGAAGAATTGGATTGATAAGAACAAGGAGACAAGAAACTATTTCACCGAGAGGATAAATGAAGAGCTTGGGTCAATTATATGCCTCACAATAGCAAGATCCTTAGGGAAAGCTTTAGGTGAAACATAATCCAAGATAACTCCAATGACGAGATTGATGGATTTAAAATACCTCATTCTTAACAACATGTGAATCATGAAACATGAACTCAAATTATCAAGAATGACATAATACCACCTCCAATGATACGGTAGAAAGAATTGCACTCCGGATTGCAAGATGAAGAATGCTTGAGCTCCTCTGAAAAGAATCTCAATGAACGCTTCGAGAAGGAAATAATCCTTGATGAACCCTCATGTATAGCCTCCATGAAGAAACTCCGGTAACAAAAGAATAAAAAGAAAGAGAAAATGAAAACACAAGGTAAATCCTTGCAATGATTTAGATGGATCTCCATGGTGAAAAAACTGTAAAGGTTGGAACTCCGGGAAAAGAGAAGATGAAACAATTGAAATCAGGAATTTGATGAGCCTCCGGAATAGGAAATTAATCACTTGGATGAAATAAGAATAAGGATTACATTATGCTTATCCTTCACCAATTAATTTGATGACAAACAACAGATTTGGCATACTACTTGTTCTTGAAGAAAGGATTAAGATAGATATCGCGCCAACTTGAGAAGGTCTTCAACGAACCACCGTAAGAATTGAAACAACGAATAAATTGATATGATAAATGAAGGAAGAAGAATCTTGAGCGAACCACTGTCAGAATTGAAAAAGAACGATTAAAACATGAAGAAACACCGGGAAGAATTAGCAATTAAACGAAGATGCTTGAGAGAATTTAGATCCATGGGAACGAAGAGATTACGAGCTGATTAGAGAATCCTTGATTTAGACACCGGTATGATTTAGAGTATGAGAGCTGAAAGCTGGAATGAATAAATCTTAGATGATGGGCTCCGGATAATCAAACTGAACAGAATCTTGAATTGCTCCGGATAGGTGAGAAGAATTTTCACAATCAAAACAATTATGAGAGGATGGCCTCGAACTAGAACCACGAATCTCTGAGAGAACGGATAAGATTGCAGAGAAATTCTTCTTCGGTCTTCAAAATCCGAGAATGACGACGAGAAATACCATCATGACTTATTTAGGCACTCCGGAAGAATCAAAACGAAGAGGTTGAGCCAACGATGAAAAGAATTTGAGAGATCTTGGAGAAATACAAATGACTGATGATAAATCATTCTTACGTCAAACTTTAAAAGGAATTTGGTTATAACTCCAGAAAAATAAGAAGAGTCAGGTAAGATCCTGGGAAAAGACCTGTGGGTTAGGGCCCACTCAAAAGAAACACCGTTGAACGATTTACAAGAGAGAAAGCACCGGTTGAATTAAAAGACTTGAATGAGATAACAGACTCGAGATATCTTGAACACTCTGGAACAATTGAATAGCGAGAAGTGGATGATTAAGAGGTGCACTGGCATGATAAAGCATTTGAAACGAGGAAAAACGATATGATCAACACCAAATCTTAATTTGAATCCACCGGAGAAGAAAAGAATGAAGAATGATGAACTAGTAGAACATCTTCATGAGAAACACCGGGTAAAAACATGAAGGAAAAAGAATGGAGAGACTTCTCATGAATAAAAGGATACTTGATTAAGAAATCCGAGTCCCTGAGGAAAAAGGGTGGGTGGGCGGGAAAAACAAAGGCAACTTGGAGACGGATGAAACAAACACCGTTGAGAAGAACTGATACTTGGTCTTGCGAATGTTGAAGTGATCGGATCCACTTGAAGAGAAACACGCCAGTGAAAAAGGTTTGACATGACACTCTCGATTATCATGAAGGATTGATATTCACATAAGAGTATGAGAATAGCATTTAGGAAAGGTATGGGATCAACATTTGACTTCGAAGCAACTCGAATACCACAACTCAAAACAAAACAAAGGATTGGCTTCTAGAGTAAGCCGGAACAAACATATGATAGAGATTTCGTCCGAAGTTTTCGTGGTGGGGCCTACACGGGCTCGATTGTACAGCACCATCATGTACAAGGCAGTGCACATGACATACGAAGCGTCCCCGAGTCGGCATAGCCAAGGACTCTTTAAGACACAACGAGACCACTGTAAAATCGACCGTGAATAGGCGGACCACTAGACGTCGAACCCCAATTTCATATCATACATCTGTCGGAAAGATATCCTACGAGCTACTTGAATTCCCACTTATAAACTCCCGAAACTTTCCGGTTATGCAATCAGGTGTTGGGGATACAGGGGAAGCATAATATCTCACCCAAACTAGCAAATCCTACATCCAGCTGTATCCATCCTTCAACAAATAACCAAGAAACCTTCGGAAATCATCTACCTCAACCTTCGAAAAGCATCCGTTATACGAGTTATGGCAATACTCCCGAACCCCCGCCCCAGTACTGGGTGGCGTCGAGGTTATCTCACCAACAACTGCATAAAAGAGATTTTCGATGTCGGCGAAACTAAACTCAGGTATTCCAGAACTGCAACGATAAAATTGTGACGACAACACCTCGGAGCTCAACTCCCCGGGACACTGCCACAACCCCTAAATGACAGGAGGCACCAAGAACAATGTTCTTGTCACAAATCGATCGGAACGATTCCAAGATACCCGCGTGATCCTAAAATTTGTTTTAGTGAAATTTGAGAAGAGAAGAGTCAAAACTCTACGTCAGGATGCCTTACCAGAGCGATGAAGGGACTGGGGAGTAAAAAGAATTCCTAAACTCTCCGATATATAATTCCTAAATGACTCAAAACATTTTTCTAGACTCAACAACGTCTGCTAATTCGATCAAGCAATGGGGGCTCCTAAGGTCGGGGAAGGCTCTGATACCAACTTATAACACCCTCGATGCGGCTATATCTCCCACGTGTTGAAGCATGACTTAGAGGCATAACCGCATTGAAAGCAATGTCGCAAGTGAGGTAATCTTCACACAACTCATGTAATACATAAGGGAAAGAGATACATAGTTGGCTTACAATCGCCACTTCACACAATTACATGAATAAAGCATTACATCAACTAGATACAATCAAGGTCCGACTACGGAACCAAAATAAAAGAAGAAACCCAAATGTGACAAGGTCCCCGATCGACCCCAACTGGGCTCCACTACTGATCAACTAGAATGAAACGACACAAAGGACAAGATCTTCATCGATCTCCTCCTTGAGCTTGGTTGAGTCTCCTGCACGGTCTCAACGGCACCTGCAAACTGGTTTTAGAAGTATCTGTGAGCCACGGGGACTCAACAATCTCGCACCCTCGCGATCAAGACTATTTAAGCTTATGGGTAAGATAAAGGTATGAGGTAGAGCTGCAGCAAGTGACTAGCATTTATGGTGGCTAACTTATTCGCAAAAGAGAGCGAGAAGAGAAGGCAAAAGCACGGTCGATGAACTATGATCAATAAGTGATCCTAAAACAACCTACGTCAAGCATAACTCCAACAACCGTGTTCACTTCCCGGACTCCACCGGAAAGAGACCATCACGGTTACACACGCGGTTGATGTATTTTGATTAAGGTCAACTTTAGGTTTTCTACAACCGGACATTAACAAATTCCCATCTGCCAATAACCGCGGGCACAGCTTTCGAAAGTTCAAATCCCTGCAGGGGTGTCCCAACTTAGCCCATGACAAGCTCTCATGGTCAACGAAGGATATTCCTTCTAGCGGGAAGACCCGATCGGACTCGGAATCTCGGTTACAAGACATTTCGACAAGGTAAAACTAAACCAGCAACACTGCCCGAATGTGCCGACAAATCCTGATAGGAGCTGCACATATCTCTTTCTCAGGGCACACTCAGATTGTCTTAGGTACGAGTAGGCCAGCCCAGAGTTGCCCCTGGTGGCCACTGGCAGCTGACAGGTTGGACCAACACTCAGAGGAGCACTGGCCCAGGGAGGGGGTTAAAATAATGATGACCCTTGAGTCTGCAAAACCCAAGGGAAAAAGGCTAGGTGGCAAGTGGTAAAACCAATGTTGGGCATTGCTGGAGGAGTTTTACTCAAGGCGAACTGTCAAGGGGTTCCCATTATAACCCAACCGCGTAAGGAACGCAAAATCTGGGAACATAACATCGATATGACGGAAACTAGGGCGGCAAGAGTGGAACAAAACACCAGGCATAAGGCCGAGCCTTCCACCCTTTACCAAGTATATAGATGCATTAATTAAATAAGAGATATTGTTATATCCCAACAGGTAAACATGTTCCAACAAGGAACCACATCTCCATGTTCCAACAAGGAACAAACTTCAATCTTCACCTGCAACTAACAACGCTATAAGAGGGGCTGAGCGAAGCGGTAACATAGCCAATCAACGGTTTGCTAGGACAAGGTGGGTTAGAGGCTTGGTTCAACAATATGGGAGGCATGATAAGCAAGTGGTAGGTATCGCAGCGTAGGCATAGCAAAAGAGCGAGCAACTAGCAAGCAAAGATAGAAGTGATTTCGAGGGTATGATCATCTTGCCTAAAATCCCGCAAGGACGAAGAACGAGTCCATGAAGAAGACAGACGGACGTAGTCGAACGGATCCTGACACACACGACGTTATCGGAACCAACCCGAAGAAGCAACACCAGAAAGAAGCACACAACATAGTAAACAACCGCGACATGAACATGGCATGATGCACAATCAAATATGATGCATGTCCGGTTTAATGAAGCATGTCAAGGCAAAATGCACAAACAATCCTACAAATTAAGTGGAGCTCAACATGCAACTCCGTTGCATATTGACGAAACACCATGTTCAAGTTATTTAGTTCACTCTCGGTTAGGTACTCAACAATATTAAATGTTGTTAAACATGACAAGAGGGTGAAGAAAAATAAAACTACCTATCTAGTCAAGTTTAAATGAGGCCGGAAGCAACGAACAACAATTCCGGTAAATCCCCATATGCATATATTAGGTTTGGTACTGTTCTGCCCTAAACCATATTTTATAGTTGTTAAACATGCAAAGTGATGCCACCATGTTAAACTAGGCATTTTTCTACCCCATTTACATATATAATTTATTTAATTCGGAGCTACGGTTAAATAGTTATGAATTAAATCATTTTAGCAAGTTATTTAAGCAAATTTAAACAAACAGCATTTTAAACATTTTAAACATAGATGAAAGTTGGATATTATCAAACTAGATGAAAAACTAAGCATTTTTCATATATAATGTTTTTGCAAAAGATGCACGGTTGGCGAGTTATGATATGCATGGAGCTTAGAGGTTTTTCTGCAAATCTATAATTCCTGGGAAAAGAACAAATTCGCTGATAGGGAAAAAAATAAAGCGGGCCAAATTTGCTGGACTGGGCCAACAGTGCACAGGGGAGGCTGGGCGCGTCCTCACCAGAGGGCCCATAGGCCGGCTCGGAGGTGGGTTAGGCAGCGCGCGAGGGAGCTGGGCCTGCTGGCGGCTCGAGGCCCAAGAGCTGCGCTCGGCTCGCTCGATGCGGGGTGAGGCTCTGGGTCATCCTCCTCGCGCAAGGGAGAAGCAGAGGAGGCGAGCAGGGCGGTGGTGGCTGGGAGCAGAGCTCCGGCGAGCGGGGCGAAGGGGCATCGAGGTCCTGGGCGTCCGGATCTGGCCGAGAACGGGCTTGGACGGCATCCATGGCCGGGCGGCGCTGTACTTGGGTCTCTGACAGAAGGGACTTGAAGCGCAGGGGCGGCGAGCTTGAGCAGATCCGTCGGGAGGTGCTTCTTGGAGGTCCCCGGACAGAGCACGTCAACGGCGCTGGCGACATGGGCACGGGGCGGCGACGAGATGAAGGACGACGGGGAAGAGGTGGCGGCGCCATGGAGGATCTGTTCCCTGCGAGAGAGAGGAAGCAAGAAGATGAGAGGGAGAAAGAGAGAAAGGGAAGGGAAGGGAGAAGAGACACGGGCGCAGGGTGAGGGGGCCGGCCTGATGCAACGGGCGGTGGCTCCGGCAAGGTCGAGGTGGATTTTGGATTTGGGGAGGATCCCGAGCTGGGAGATGCTGGCGGCGGTGGGGTGGGACAAGGGTCCTAATTTTTAGGGTTTGTCCAAATAGACTAGGAGTGGAGTATATATATACCTCACAGACTAGGTTAGGGGCTACCTCGTCCCTACGATCGCAATCGGATGATCGCGGATAAAATAGCTAGGGAGTCCAAAAAGGAAAACGGTGACGTTTTGTAGACGTTTGGGGATGATCCGGACACAACGGCAGCGACAGCCCGAGTCGGGTCCGGGACAGCTTTCGGGCGCGCGCGAGGAGGGTCGCGGGCTGACGAGAGAGGTTAGGTAGGGTCTGGCAGTGAGTATTGGGCTGTGTAGACGGTCTCGAGCTGAGAGAAGAGAAGAGAGAGACCCGGCGACTGTTTCCGGAGACCGAAAACGTCCGACGAAAAGACCGGCTATAATGTCGCTATAGTTTAACGGTTGGGCTATCAAACGAACTCCGAATGCGATGAAACTTGATAGGCGGTCTATCTACACTATAATAAGACCACACGCCAACTTTCAACCCATTCCGAGAACATTTTCCGGCCACTTATACAATACTATTTCAGACATGCCGCGCGCGCGTGCAAGTGTGGTTGGGCTCAGAACGGACAACAGAAGGAACTGGAGGAACCCGAACGGATGCAGGTTTTGAAAACGTGATGATGCAATGCACATGATGACATGACAAGATGCGACACGCAAGCAAATGACAAAGCAATAACAGCGAATAACTGAAGGACACCTGGCACATCGGTCTCGGGGCGTTACATTGCATAACCAGAAAGTTTCGGGATTTTATAAGTGGGAATTCAAATAGCTCCTAGTATATCTTTCCAACAGACACATGATACGATATGGGATCTATCATATGTTTGTCTCCGGTTTATTCTGCAAGCCAATCCTTTGTTTTGTTTTGAGTTGTGGTATTCGAGTTGCTTCAATGTCAAGTGTTGAATCTATACCTTTCCTAAGCGGTGTTCTCTTATTTCTATGTGAATACTAATTCTTCTTGATCATCGAGATTGCCATGTCAATTCTTTTCCTACCGACGTGCTTCTCTTCAAGTGGATCCGATCATTTTCAACATCCGCAAGATCAATTCTAAGTTTTTTCTCAAAGGTGTTTGTTCCATTCCAGCTGCTCCAAGTTGCCTTTGTTTTCTCACCCTCCCACCCTTTTTTTCTTCAAGGACTCATATTTCTTAATCAAGTATCCTTTAATTGATGGGAAGTCTCCCCATTCTTTTCTGTCAATGTTCTTACCCAATGGTTCTCATGAAGATGCTCTTCAAGTTCATCATTCTTCGTTCTATTTCTTCTCCGGTGGTTTAAATTCAGGCTTTGTAGATCATATTTTTTTCCTCGTTTCAAATGTTTTCTCATGCCGGTGCACCTCTTTGAAAGATCGTGGATGTCGCCTAGAGGGGGGGGGTGAATAGGCGCTTTAAAATAATTACGGTTTAGGCTTTAACAAATGCGGAATAAACCTAGCGGTTAATTTGCCAAGCACAAAGCCTAAAACAACTAGGCTCACCTAGGTGCACCAACAACTTATGCTAAGAAAGATAAGCAACTATGTGATAGCAAGATATATGACAAGAAACAATATGGCTATCACAAAGTAAAGTGCATAAGTAAAGGGCTCGGGTAAGAGATAACCGAGGCACGAGGAGACGACGATGTATCCCGAAGTTCACACCCTTGAGGATGCTAATCTCTGTTTGGAGCGGTGTGGAGGCACAATGCTCCCCAAGAAGCCACTAGGGCCACCGTAATCTCCTCACGCTCTCGCACAATGCAAGATGCCGTGATTCCACTAAGGGACCCTTGAGGGCGGTCACCGAACCCGTACAAATGGCAACCCTTGGGGGCGGTCACCGAACCCGTACACTTTGGCAACCCTTGGGGGCGGTCACCGAACCCGTCAAATTGCTCGGGGCGATCTCCACAACCTAATTGGAGACCCCGACGCTTGCCCGGAGCTTTACACCACAATGATTGAGCTCCGAACACCAACAACCGTCTAGGGCGCCCAAGCACCCAAGAGGAACAAGCTCAAGGGTACCAAGCACCCAAGAGTAATAAGCTTCTCAACTTGCAACTTCCACGTATCACATGGAGAACTCAAACCGACGCACCAAATGCAATGGCAAGGGCACACGGAGTGCCCAAGTCCTTCTCTCTCAAATCCCACCGAAGCAACTAATGCTAGGGAGGAAAATGAGAGGAAGAACGAGAAAGAGAACACCAAGAACTCCAAGATCTAGATCCAAGGGGTTCCCCTCACATAGAGGAGAAAGTGATTGGTGGAGATGTGGATCTGGATCTCCTCTCTCTTTTCCCTCAAAAACTAGCAAGAATCCATGGAGGAATTGAGAGTTAGCAAGCTCGAAGAAGGTCAACAATGGGAAAGAACACGAGCTCAAAGGATAAGGTTCAAAGGGGAAGAAGACCCCCTTTTATAGGAGGGGGAAAATCCAACCGTTATCCCCCACTCAGCCCCGCAGAGAGCGGTACTACCGCGGGGGCAGGGCGGTACTACCGCTCATAAGCGGTACTACCGCTCCCCCTCAGCGGTACTGCCGCGCTAGAAGAGAAGGGGCTGGGGCTGGGACCCAGAGCGGTACTACCGCGGAGGCAGGGTGGTACTACCGCTCACAAACAGCACTACCGCCACTACCACTGCAGCTAGTACCGTAAAACCCGACACGAGAAAATGCGCACTCGAGTCGAGGCGGTAGGAGCACGGAGCCACAGCGGTACTGCGGCTGAGGCCATCCAGCGGTACTACCGCTCGGAGGAGCAGTACTACCGCTTGCTGAGCTTCAGCCGTACTACCGCTGTGGCCCGTGGTACTACCGCTGGGTCCCTGACAAAAACCACACTCAAGAAAATCAGAACTGCCATAACTTCTGCATATGAGCTCCGAATTGAGCAAACTCAAGCTTGTTGAAAACAAGACGACGAGTAGCATCAAAACAGCGAGTGGTTATAGTAAGAAAAGGCAGGGGAGGAATGCCAACAAATAGAGGAGTGAAACCTCCAACCGAGAAGAACCGGCAAAACCTCCAACATCGAAAACATCATAGAAGAAGCATGCGAACTCCGTTTTCGATGAACTCAAGCTTGTCATCAAGATGACCATAAGCTCTAAGACTCACAAAGAGAACCAAACAAGAACCAAGAAAGATGATGCAAGGATGCAATGGTTTGAGCTCTCTACGAACGATACGATCAAGCTACTCATCGAGAGCCCCCCTTGATAGTACGGCAATCGATCCTATAACCCGGTCTCCCAACTACCATCATGAGACCGGTAAAATAGAAAACCTATCAAGGGCAAACCTTTGCCTTGCACATGGTCCACTTGAGCTAGATGATGACGATCTTGACTTCCTCAAGTTGGACCACCTTTCTTGATTGTGTTGGCACGATGAAGACGAGATGATTGCTCCCCCATAGACCACTATGGGTGAGCCACTCTTCGGCACATCTTCACAAGTCTATTGTCACCACAATGGCCGGCAAGCTTCAAGCACTTGATCTCTTCGCGATGATCCACTTGAACTTGCACACGGCAATCTTGATGACGATCACCACTTGATGTCATCCTCTCCATGGGTTGAGAGATATCTTCCTCTTGACACAAGCCCATGAACACGTACCTAACCCCACGTAGAACTCTCACATAGACCATGGGTTAGTACACAAAGCACAATGGACAATGCTTACCAAACCATGGGATCACTTGAACCCTCTCGGTACATCTTCTATGCTTTGTGAGTTGATCAACTTGATTCACTCTTGAATTAGTCTTGATCAACCTTGAATCTTTCCAACTCTCTTCGTTTGGATGATGTCTTGAAGGTAAACATGAATGATCACACAATCTTCTTCTTCAAGACATGCTTGCAATAAGCTCAACTCTCAAATGACCAATCTTTGGATAATTCCTTGAATAGCACCTTGGTCGACACAAACTTTTCTTGAAACCAACACATGTACTCCAAGAAAAGCCTATGGACAAAACCTTCAAATATAACTCAAGGCAACCATTAGTCCATAGAGATTGTCATCAATTTCCAAAACCAAACATGGGGGCACCGCATGTTCTTTCAATCTCCCCCATTTTGGTAATTGATGACAATCACTTTCAAGAGAGTTTAATACAAGGAATTATGCATCACCATGCAATGCAACAACCAATAATGCATGCGTATGATATGCAAATGATTAGGAACAAAACCAAAGCAAGGAGAAAACTCTAAAGACTTCTCCACAAAACTCTCTGAAACTTCTCCCCCATTGGCATCGATTGCCAAAATGGGCGAAAATCTTAGAAGGCCAATATAGATTGAGTTCCTCCATAAGTTGTGTATTTCTCAACAAGAGAGTGGAATGCAATACACATATCCAACGGTAAATACTTGGAGGAAGACAAACTATATTGAGGCCCAAAGATTGCAAAAAGAAAGATATGCCACAAAGACATAATCGACAGAGACACAAGCAATCAAGCGATCAAAAGATACCAATTAAAGCAAGCTATCAAAAGATACCAATTGAACCAACTAGGCCAATGGTCCTACGAGCCACAAGAAAGAAAGATATAATGATAAGAGCAGAGAAGTGTTCTAAAGAACCTAGAGAAGCTCCCCATGATTTGTGCACCTCAAGAATTTTTGTATTTGGATACAAAGTGCACAAAATAGGATCATAGCTCCCCCAAAATCAATAGAAACTTACAACAAGTGCAAGTGAGCATATAGGAAACTAAGCCTAGTACTTGCAAGAAACACATGGTTGAGCAACAAGTAAAAGAGGCAACTTAAGAATGGGCTCAACCAAAATGATGTGTGTGAGTCAAGGCAATGCACTTGAGAAGACTAATGTACGGATGAGCATTAAGCATCAATAAAGTCTTGAAAGAATGAGGCAACACGGTGCAAGGCCTATCATTCCCACACACAACAAGTAAATGGGTTCACAAGCTTACTAATAAGCATATAAAGAACCTATGCTTGTGACAACCCGTTGTGAAGATAGAAGATGAAAGCCTCATCAAGACGAGGGATACCAATAAGATGGCAAAAGCCTCGTAAAGATAAGCAAGAGGAAACTAATCTTCATCACACAAGAGTGCATCAAGATGCAACGAGATAAGACACGCACTCAAGGCAAAAGCTTTCACGGAGCCACCAAAGAAATAACATAAGAAAGACACGGTGGACGTGAAAGAAAGGATATCATCTAGAGATGTAATTTCTCTCAAGTGTATAAGGTTCTACGTAGACGAAATCATGATGATATATATCTACAAAGAAGGATGTACACCCGAAATAGTTACAACATGAAGGAACAAGATATCCAAAAGGAAGTCATACATATACCAATAAGATATTTGCTTGAGAGCATGGCACAAGGCTAGATATGGTCTTATTGCATATAAATGAATTCCAACCACACGAACATCAAAGACATCACAACTAGCAACAAGACATCATTGTTGGGATGCTTTGAGAAAGGAAACAAGTATCACAAGAAAGAATGGATAACATGCCATGATACAACCTACACAAGGTTGATGCAAGGAATGTGTGCATGAAGTATATGAAGATACTTGTTACCGAGATAACATTGGATGGATGTAGTAGATACCAATAGAAGGTACAATGTAGTTCATTGATCATCCTAGCTTGACTCCAATAAGCACATGGTGACAACTCCTTCCTTGTGAGTGAGCCGAGCATCCAATGCATCTCAACTTGTTCCTAGAACAACAACACAAACAAAATGGTACCCAACCTCATTGGGACCAAAGAGTTAGAGAACCAACAACACATAGGACAAACTCCACATAAATATGTGCATATAGATATGAAAATGAATTTCATGCACATCTCATCCAATTTTGAGACTTGGTGGAGTTCCCCCTATATATTGGGTCAAAGAAAGAAAGCATGCCAAAGATACTACACGAAGTTAATATGCATGCTCAAGACTTTCAAGAACTGAGACCAAAAGACAAAGAAAAACCAAGCGAAGAAAATATACCAAATGAATAAATCATCACTTGGAGGATATCCATAATGGATACAACAAGGAATGAGATATCCATTGATATATACAAAGAAGAGACATCAAACTCCCAAAAGAGAGGATGGTTCCAAACAAACCAAGCTCTCTACAAAGTTTCATGATGGCACAAAGCACCAAAAAGAAACGGCTTGCCTTCCACAAACACACACTTGATAAGGATCACAAGATGAGTGTTTTATAGAAAATAGGATAGCTCCCCCAAGACTAGTGCATTATAGAGAATTTGCATTTGAATACAAAATGCACAAGGTGGGATCACCACTTTCACTATATCTAGAAAACACTAGACAAGATCAAGAAATACACAAGATCCACAAGCGGTATGGAAGACAAAGGGAGTTGATACAAACCTTGGCAAGAGAAAGGGCAAATAAAAAGCAAAAGCCAATGTAAAGATGATCAATAAAATCTACCACAAAAGTGAGTACCAATTGTCAAAAGACAAGAAGTAAACGGAAATAATTCCCGGTGGTAGATAGCAAGGATATCCGACATCATCTTCATACCAACAAAAAGCAAATTGCAACTTGTAGAGCTAGCATGCCACCTAGGAACAAGATAATTTACAATATCAACTCTAGATGACAATATCTCAAATGTACACATTTTCTAGGCTAGTAATATACACGTAGCATATTACTCCCCCATAATGTGATACCAATTAAAGACTTTAACAAGAGGCAATAAGAGGAACCAACAAGAGATAATTAATGGACTATTTAGAATTTGAATTTCTCATGAGGAGACATACCACATAGCAACTAGATATTCTTGTAATATCAATACTAAATGGTATTCCTCATGTACACACATTTATAGGATTGTGAGGTGCACAAAGCACATTACTCCCCCATAACGGGATATTCCATTAATCTCTCACAAGAGCCAACTAAGATACAAGAAGAAGCATAAAGGCTCTACGCACGACACACACGTACATGATGTCCAAACCAACACACAAGTTGGAAGCACAACATATACAAACACATGCAAGGAACAAAGCCAAACATGCAAAGGGGCAAGTAACTTTCAATGTAAACAATTTAAGCACGAGTTACCGCAAGGAGAAACATTGGATATAAGATAGAAACTTGATAATCCGAATGACTTGGCTTGAGACAATAAGAATGATGAAGTCCCCTTAATTCTTCATAATGTAGCCATGTCTCCAATGACCTCCAACATCACCTATTGATCAAGTTTGAGCTTGTTGGTCCCCAACCAAGTTGGGTCCTAAGAGGTTAGTCACAATAGGCTTGGCTACCCAAATGGTTCTTTGCTTCAAACCACTTTGAGTACCAACAAACTTGGCAACCACATTGCCAACCTTATCCTTCCCAAGAGAATAGACATCATCAATAATAATTGGGTTGGATAAGTTACCACTAGTGCATGAAGAAGCGAGGTGACCTTTCTCGCGACATAGGTAGCAATGTCTACTCTTCACTTTCTTCTCACTTGATTTCTCAACTTGAGAAGCATTAGCTTGAGTCTTCTTGGGAAGAGGCCTTTCTTCAACTTGAGGTTGAGAATGAGAGTGAACTTGTGGCCGCTTCCCTTGTTGCTTGTCACTAATGGGCTTCTTCTTCAATGGGCAAGATCTAACATGATGCCCTTCTACTTTGCACTTGAAACAAATAATCTTGGCCGAGTTCTTGACTTGTTCTTGGCCCTTCTTCTTGATCATCTTGGACTTCTTCTTCTTATTGGAGTTGAATCCAAGTCCACCTTTGTCATTGGGGAATTTTTGCACACTCAAGATATTGTTGAGTGTGGATTTCCCTTCATGACTCTTTTCCAAGTCTTTCTTCAAAGAAGTGACTTGGGCCTTGAGCTCTTTGATTTCCTCTACATGGTTAGTCTCAACACAAGTACTAGAGGAAGTATAAGCTTCATCGTTAGAGCAACAAGGCAAGAAAAGCAATTCATCACAAGATGTACCAACATTGTGAGTAGATGAATTACAAGGACTAGCATATGGCAATATAGCATTTTGACTAGAAGTAGTGCTAGTATCCACATGAGGCTCACTAGATGTTACCTTAGCAAGCATGGCCTCATGAGCTAATTTTAGCACATTATGGGATACTAGAAGATCATCATGAGAGCTTGTGAGCTTTACATGATTTTCTTCCAACATTCCATAATTGCTAGATAGCAACTCAAGTTGAGCCCTTAGCTCAACATTCTCCTTCAATATGGATGCTTCACAAGAGATAGAGTTAGTAGCACAAGCATCATCATTAGCAACAAGAGGAGAAGACAACTTGGCAAGCTCTTTAGAATATGAAGCTTTAAGTTGAGCATGAGACTCGGTGAGTTTGATGAGCTCACTCTTAATGACCCTTGAGCCATTTTTGAGGTGCTCAAAGTCCTCAAGGAGTTTAGCATGCGCAACTTCAAGCTCCTCATTTTTAGTTTCAAAATCATTGGCCACCTCAAGAGCTCTATCACGAGATTCCCTCACTCTAGATAATTCTAGAGCAAAAGTCTCCTCAAGAGATTCCTTGGTGGTTTGTTCAAGTTCAAGAGCTTGAGAGAGGTCCGCAATTTCATTAGCGTAATCACGCTCATAACCTTCCATTTTATCAATGGTGACCTCATGCTCCTCAAGACGAGATTCCAACTCATCAATATACTTCTTGCCCTCAATGGCAATGGACATGATTTCCATGAAGTTGGAACGAGCAATTTTATTTTTATGAAGAGCTTTAAAAACTATTTCCCCCTTAATTTTTAAGGAGGCAACATTATCATTCTCTTCATCATTATCCTCATCATCATTAGCATCAACATCATCATCAAGAGACATATTGGGTTTCAAAGTAGGAGATACCTTTGAAGCCTTAGCCATAAGGCAAAAAGCAATAGATGATGATGTAGGATCCCTTGAAGCACCATTTAAAAACACATCTTGTTCCATGGAGTGTTGGGTTTCCTCTACATTGTTAGCACAACAACTCGAGGAAATACATGCATTTTTATTATGGCAACAAGATATAGCAAGCATATCATCATGAGATTTAGTCAAGCAATTTTTACATGATATGCAAGGACTATCAACACAAGCATGTGAAACATTTGGAGTGCTCGAAGTGTTAAAGCCCAAAGAAGGAGCATTGCAATAAGATAGTGATGAAGGATCATCCACAATACGCATACTATTATCATTGCAATGACCAACACTACTCACCATATCATTACCTTGTGGCAAACCACATGTAGGTGAAGTAGAAGAAGTTGAGAAGACTATACGACCGGAGGTGGAGGGAGAACAATCATCCCCACAAATCTTGGACACACCATATTTATCTTGAAGCTTCGTCCACAACTCATGAGCATCCCGGAACGGCATGAGTTGAAATATAACTACATTGCTCAAAGCATCGAAAAGCACATTAGAAGCTTGAGCATTGAGATAAGAGTTTTTCTCATCCTCTAAAGATAATATTTGGGGATCCTTCGGAGGAGAAAAACCCATATCTACAATTCGCTCTAAATTTGGGTCCATGACCCTAAAGAGATTAAGCATGCGAATTACCCAAACATCAAAATTTGTGCCATCGAAACAAAGAGTGTCAGAGAATCCTAATCCCCTAGTCGACATCCTTACTCTCTAGGCGGTTAAGCCCTATAAAGAGAAACCTGGCTCTGATACCAATTGAAAGATCGTGGATGTCGCCTAGAGGGGGGGTGAATAGGCGCTTTAAAATAATTACGGTTTAGGCTTGAACAAATGCGGAATAAACCTAGCGGTTAATTTGCCAAGCACAAAGCCTACAACAACTAGGCTCACCTAGGTGCACCAACAACTTATGCTAAGAAAGATAAGCAACTATGTGATAGCAAGATATATGACAAGAAACAATATGGCTATCACAAAGTAAAGTGCATAAGTAAAGGGCTTGGGTAAGAGATAACCGAGGCACGAGGAGACGACGATGTATCCCGAAGTTCACACCCTTGCGGATGCTAATCTCCGTTTGGAGCAGTGTGGAGGCACAATGCTCCCCAAGAAGCCACTAGGGCCACCGTAATCTCCTCACGCTCTCGCACAATGCAAGATGCCGTGATTCCACTAAGGGACCCTTGAGGGCGGTCACTGAACCCGTACAAATGGCAACCCTTGGGGGCGGTCACCGAACCCGTACACTTTGGCAACCCTTGGGGGCGGTCACCGAACCCGTCAAATTGCTCGAGGCGATCTCCACAACCTAATTGGAGACCCCGACGCTTGCCCGGAGCTTTGCACCACAATGATTGAGCTCCGAACACCAACAACCGTCTAGGGCGCCCAAGCACCCAAGAGGAACAAGCTCAAGGGTACCAAGCACCCAAGAGTAATAAGCTTCTCAACTTGCAACTTCCACGTATCACATGGAGAACTCAAACCGACGCACCAAATGCAATGGCAAGGGCACACGGAGTGCCCAAGTCCTTCTCTCTCAAATCCCACCGAAGCAACTAATGCTAGGGAGGAAAATGAGAGGAAGAACGAGAAAGAGAACACCAAGAACTCCAAGATCTAGATCCAAGGGGTTCCCCTCACATAGAGGAGAAAGTGATTGGTGGAGATGTGGATCTGGATCTCCTCTCTCTTTTCCCTCAAAAACTAGCAAGAATCCATGGAGGAATTGAGAGTTAGCAAGCTTGAAGAAGGTCAACAATGGGAAAGAACACGAGCTCAAAGGATAAGGTTCAAAGGGGAAGAAGACCCCCTTTTATAGGAGGGGGAAAATCCAACCGTTATCCCCCACTCAGCCCCGCAGAGAGCGGTACTACCGTGGGGGCAGGGCGGTACTACCGCTCATAAGCGGTACTACCGCTCCCCCTCAGCGGTACTGCCGCGCTAGAAGAGAAGGGGCTGGGGCTGGGACCCAGAGCGGTACTACCGCGGAGGCAGGGTGGTACTACCGCTCACAAACAGCACTACCGCCACTACCACTGCAGCTAGTACCGTAAAACCCGACACGAGAAAATGCGCACTCGAGTCGAGGCGGTAGGAGCACGGAGCCACAGCGGTACTGCGGCTGAGGCCATCCAGCGGTACTACCGCTCGGAGGAGCAGTACTACCGCTTGCTGAGCTTCAGCCGTACTACCGCTGTGGCCCGTGGTACTACCGCTGGGTCCCTGACAAAAACCACACTCAAGAAAATCAGAACTGCCATAACTTCTGCATATGAGCTCCGAATTGAGCAAACTCAAGCTTGTTGAAAACAAGACGACGAGTAGCATCAAAACAGCGAGTGGTTATAGTAAGAAAAGGCAGGGGAGGAATGCCAACAAATAGAGGAGTGAAACCTCCAACCGAGAAGAACCGGCAAAACCTCCAACATCGAAAACATCATAGAAGAAGCATGCGAACTCCGTTTTCGATGAACTCAAGCTTGTCATCAAGATGACCATAAGCTCTAAGACTCACAAAGAGAACCAAACAAGAACCAAGAAAGATGATGCAAGGATGCAATGGTTTGAGCTCTCTACGAACGATACGATCAAGCTACTCATCGAGAGCCCCCCTTGATAGTACGGCAATCGATCCTATAACCCGGTCTCCCAACTACCATCATGAGACCGGTAAAATAGAAAACCTATCAAGGGCAAACCTTTGCCTTGCACATGGTCCACTTGAGCTAGATGATGACGATCTTGACTTCCTCAAGTTGGACCACCTTTCTTGATTGTGTTGGCACGATGAAGACGAGATGATTGCTCCCCCATAGACCACTATGGGTGAGCCACTCTTCGGCACATCTTCACAAGTCTATTGTCACCACAATGGCCGGCAAGCTTCAAGCACTTGATCTCTTCGCGATGATCCACTTGAACTTGCACACGGCAATCTTGATGACGATCACCACTTGATGTCATCCTCTCCATGGGTTGAGAGATATCTTCCTCTTGACACAAGCCCATGAACACGTACCTAACCCCACGTAGAACTCTCACATAGACCATGGGTTAGTACACAAAGCACAATGGACAATGCTTACCAAACCATGGGATCACTTGAACCCTCTCGGTACATCTTCTATGCTTTGTGAGTTGATCAACTTGATTCACTCTTGAATTAGTCTTGATCAACCTTGAATCTTTCCAACTCTCTTCGTTTGGATGATGTCTTGAAGGTAAACATGAATGATCACACAATCTTCTTCTTCAAGACATGCTTGCAATAAGCTCAACTCTCAAATGACCAATCTTTGGATAATTCCTTGAATAGCACCTTGGTCGACACAAACTTTTCTTGAAACCAACACATGTACTCCAAGAAAAGCCTATGGACAAAACCTTCAAATATAACTCAAGGCAACCATTAGTCCATAGAGATTGTCATCAATTTCCAAAACCAAACATGGGGGCACCGCATGTTCTTTCAATCTCCCCCATTTTGGTAATTGATGACAATCACTTTCAAGAGAGTTTAATACAAGGAATTATGCATCACCATGCAATGCAACAACCAATAATGCATGCGTATGATATGCAAATGATTAGGAACAAAACCAAAGCAAGGAGAAAACTCTAAAGACTTCTCCACAAAACTCTCTGAAACTTCTCCCCCATTGGCATCGATTGCCAAAATGGGCGAAAATCTTAGAAGGCCAATATAGATTGAGTTCCTCCATAAGTTGTGTATTTCTCAACAAGAGAGTGGAATGCAATACACATATCCAACGGTAAATACTTGGAGGAAGACAAACTATATTGAGGCCCAAAGATTGCAAAAAGAAAGATATGCCACAAAGACATAATCGACAGAGACACAAGCAATCAAGCGATCAAAAGATACCAATTAAAGCAAGCTATCAAAAGATACCAATTGAACCAACTAGGCCAATGGTCCTACGAGCCACAAGAAAGAAAGATATAATGATAAGAGCAGAGAAGTGTTCTAAAGAACCTAGAGAAGCTCCCCATGATTTGTGCACCTCAAGAATTTTTGTATTTGGATACAAAGTGCACAAAATAGGATCATAGCTCCCCCAAAATCAATAGAAACTTACAACAAGTGCAAGTGAGCATATAGGAAACTAAGCCCGTCTTCTCAGAATTATTCATTCCAGCTTTCAACTCTCGTTCCCCAAATCCTACCGGTGCATCATGCAAATATTCTCTAATCAAGCATCTTCGTTCATTTGCTAATTCTTCCCGATGTTTCGCTATCTTTTCCTTCATCATTTTTAATTCTTACGGTGGTTCTTCCAAGATTCTTCTTCCTTCGTTTATCATATCAATTTATTCATTGTTTCAATCCTACCAGTAGTTCGTTGAAGATCTTCCCAAGTTGGCGCTATATCTATCTTAATGCTTTCTACGAGAATAAGTAGTATGCCAAATCCGTTGCTTGTCATCAATTTAATTGATGAAGGATAAGCATAACATAATTCTTATTCTTGTTTCATCCAAGCGATTAATTCCTTATTCTAGAGGCTCATCAAATTCTCGGTTTCAATTGTTTCATCTTTTCTTTTCCCAGTGTTCCAAGCTCTAACAATTATATCGTCGCGAAGATCCATCTAAATCATTACAAGGCTTCACCTTGTGTTTTCAACTTCTCTTTCTTTTTATCATCATTTTGTTACCAGAGTTCTTCATGGAGGCTCTACATCATGGTTCGTCAAGGATTCCTTTCATTCTTCAATTGTCCTCAAGATTTATCTCGGAGTTAAGATCCGCTAAGCCATACTCTCAAATAAACATGGTGTCAACACATGTCTTGTTTTGAGGAGTCCAAGCATTCTTCATCTTGCATTCCGAAGTACAATTCGTTCTACCTTATCATTTGAGGTGGTGTTATGTCACTCTTGACAATTTCCCTTCGTGTGTCATGATTCAACAATTGTCAAGAATGAGATAGTTAAACACATCAATTTCTTCGAGCATGAGCTTTTCTCAATCCATCAATCTCTTCATTGGAGTTATATTGGGTTATATTTCACCTAAAGCTTTCTCTAAGGATTGTTGCTATTTATGGTGCTTATAAATGACCCAAGTTCTTCATTTATCCTCCCTGTGAAATAAGCTTCTTGTCTCCTTGTTCATATCAATCCAATCTATTGTTTCCGTTAGTGGCAGAATTTCACCTCATAGTTTCGAGAAGTTTTCCATAAGCCCACTACAAGCTTACTCTTTTCGTTGTTGGTTTTCCTACAACTCCGTTCGACCCTTCTCCTAAAGATGCTTTTTCAAGCTCATTTGAGGTAGAAGATGTTGTTTTCTTCTCCGTTCCTTTAATTCCATTCTTTCATTTCTTATGGAGGCTTTGTGATGCTGTTCTATTCAACCCATTATCTCATTTTTGTCAAAGATCATGTTCTTTCCTTTGCTTATCCATTCAACCGGAGTGTCGTCCCCTATTTTCAAGTTCTTCCCATTTTGTCAAGTTTTGCCTCCCTTCTCAACGGGAGTGCCGTCTGAAATCTTTCTTACCCCTTGTGCCATTCTTTCAATAGATCCGGAGGCAGTGTGTTGTTGATTTCATCAAGTATCCTCTCATCTTGTCAAGTTCATATTCTATGCCTTCCTTTTCCAACCGGAGTGTTGTCGCAATTGATCTTTATCATTCCTTGCACATCTCGTTTCAATCGGAGTGCATGCATCTACCTCTTGTCCATTGTAACACTTTTCTTATGTCTTTCAACCTACAAGGTTCTCGTAATGATTCTTGTTACTCTTTTCTAATGGAGTGTTTTCAATTTTGTTCATCTTCGTTGTATTCTTTCTTTCAATATGTTCAACCTATCAAGGTTCTTTGGTTTCACTCGTTTGTCAAAGAAGCAACTTAGTTTTACCTCTTCTCTTCCACTTCAGTTTCTCTCCGGTGCCATCCTAGATCTCGGGACGAGATCCTCTTGTAGTGGTGGAGTGTTGTTATGCCCCGAGACTGATGATCCAAATGCCTTCCTTTTTTTGCTATTGCCATGATTGTCATAATAAATTGTTGCATCATCATGCTTGTGCTATCTTTTATTCTCACCTTGTGCATTCCATCTTCATGTATGTTGCCATGTGCATTTGCATCCATCATGTTCATGATTGCTTGCTTGCTTGTGTTTTATTATTATTATTATTATTATTATTATTATTATTATTATTTTGCATCATGCATTCGTCTCCATATGATTGTTGTGTTTGTTTTCTTTTACTTGTTCATGTGCATTACAACTCCTT
The DNA here is from genome assembly GCF_056163025.1 of Triticum urartu. NCBI lineage: Eukaryota > Viridiplantae > Streptophyta > Magnoliopsida > Poales > Poaceae > Triticum > Triticum urartu. Next base: position 266,649,489 of record NC_141878.1, on the reverse strand, counting down.
CTTATTGTCCTTGATCCTTTTTTTTTTACTTTTTGCTCAACTTCAACTTGGATTCACCCAAGTTTCTATCCCATCCAAACTTCTCTTTTCTTCTTTATTCCATTTATTTTTCTTGTGGCATTTCCCCTATTCGGAAAAATGTTCAACCTATCCCTATAAATCCTAAATGATGCCTACACCCTCTCTGCCAAATTTCAGATCCTTTGGAAATGTTTTGGCTGGATTTAAAAATGGCTCAAGTTTGAATTTAATTCAAACTTGAATTATTTTTATATCCTTAAAAATGCCCAAACCAGTTTATTCAAACTATGCATGTTTCCAGGACTCCAAATATATTTTTATCTCTGTCAAATTCCCTGTCTACCCCTTTCTTTCTTTTCCTCCAAGTTTCTGTGTGAAGAAAATGGAGAAGAAAAATAAATAGAGGTGGAGAGAGAGAGAGAGAGCCCAGCCAGGCCTCTGGCCACCTGGGCCTCCCAACCACTAGCGCCGACCCCTTTTGCCCCTCCTTGGCCCGCACCCCTCTAACCCTAGCCTCTCTCAAACCCCCTGGCATCTCCATCGTCTCCCTCCAGGCCGCCGCTCATGCACGCATCGAGCCAGGAGAGCCTCGTGCTCGATCTTTCTCTCGCTCGAACCCCCCCTCCTCTCAATCCCTCATCCCGTCGCCAGATCCCTCCAACCTCCTGTCGTGGCCTCCTCTCGCCCACTGAAGCCTTCTGCACGCCTCAGCCTCCTTCGCCGGGTGCCATGGCCGCCGCCGCTATGCTCCCAGCGGTCCGGCGCCCCTGCTTCTCCTCGTCACCGGCAAGCCCCCGCCACCGTGTCTGGTCACTGCCGGCGGCAACAACCAGCCTCACCGGAGCCCCAGCAGACGTGAAGCCTCTGCCCGTCCTCTGCTCCGCCTTGCTGCTCCCTTCATCGTTGGTCGTCCTCCAGCAAGCCCCGTCTACGCGCCCCTGCCTCCTCGACCTTCCCGGAGCACCGGTCGACGCTGATGACCCCTGGTTTCCCTCTGCCTCGCCTGTGCTCTCCATGGAGCGTAGCACCACGGCGCCCGATCTTCTCCAGCCGCCGCCGGCTTCTTCGCTGCTGCTGTTGTTTTGCTTCTGCTGCTGCTTCTCCGGCCGTCCCCGTTTGCTCCTGCGATGTCTGCTGCTGCCGCTATTTTCCTCGGTTAAACGAACAAACACCTCCATCGGAGACCGTCCAGGATTCGCCAAGTACCACGCCGTCGGTGTCCCTCCAAGTTTGATGTTGGAGCGTGCACGACTACACGGATTCACCAAGTACCCCTACGGGTGAAGACGCCAAGACCGTTTCAGGATTCACCAAGTACCGCTACCGATGACTCGAACATCTAAGAAAACGTGTACCACTACCGTCGCCGAGATCGCGAGAACCTCTACTGAAAGTGCAACTATCCCTAGGTGGTTTTGGTAATTCATAACAACATATAGCTCATTGACCTAATGCTATTCCAAGATGACTATTTCAGGAAAGCTCAATGATTGGCATGGCATGGATGTGAAAGAGGAACCCTCAAAATGCTAAGGACAAACGATTGGCTCAAGCTCAAAAGCTCAAGACTCTTCTTTTCATATTTTAGTGATCCAAGATCACATTGAGTCTTCAGGATAAGCCAATACTATCAAGGAGGGATGAGGTGTTGCATAATGAGCCTCTTGCTTCATGTGCTTAGTGATATGCTCCAAAACCCTCAACTACTTTCACATATCCACATATGACCTAAACCCAAAGCCAAACTCGGTCCTACCGATTCTTTCTATCCGGCGCCACCGAGTTTCACTTGTCTTAAGCCACTGCCAAACCCTAGCAAATCGGTTCTATCGATAGGGATCTCGGTCTCACCGAGATGGGATTGCAAACTCTCTGTTTCCCTTTCGTAACTTTTCGGTCTCACCGAAAGAGCGAATCGGTCCCACCGAGATTGCAATGTAAATTCAGTGTTTCCTTTTTGTAACTTTTCGGTCTCACCGAAAGAGCAAATCGGTCCCACCGAGTTTGCCTGACCAACTCTCTGGTTAGCTAATTATCAAATTCAGTCTCACCGAGTTTGTGTAATCGGTCTCACCGAGCTTACGTTATGCCCAAACCCTAACCATATCGGTCCCACCGAGTTGCATGTCAGTCCCACCGAAAATCTCTAACGGTCACTAGGTTTACATTTTCGGTCTGACCGAGTTTGTTGATTCGGTCCCACCGAGATTGGAAAACTGTGTGTAACGGTTGGATTTTGTGTGGAGGCTATATATACCCCTCCACCTCCTCTTCATTCGTGGAGAGAGCCATCAGAACACATACACAATTCCTACTCATATGTTCTGAGAGAGAACCACCTACTCATGTGTTGAGACCAAGATATTCCATTCCTACCATACGAATCTTGATCTCTAGCCTTCCCAAGTTGCTTTCCACTCAAATCTTCTTTCCACCAAATCCAAATCCTATGAGAGAGAGTTGAGTGTTGGGGAGACTATCATTTGAAGCACAAGAGCAAGGAGTTCATTACCTACACACCATTTGTTACTTCTTGGAGAGTGGTGTCTCCTAGATTGGCTAGGTGTCACTTCGGAGCCTCCGACAAGATTTTGGAGTTGAACCAAGGAGTTTGTAAGGGCAAGGAGATCGCCTACTTCGTGAAGATCTACCGCTAGTGAGGCAAGTCCTGTGTGGGCGATGGCCATGGTGGGATAGACAAGGTTGCTTCTTCGTGGACCCTTTGTGGGTGGTTGCTTCTTCGTGGACCCTTTGTGGGTGGAGCCCTTTGTGGACTCGCGCAACCATCATCCTTTGTGGGTGGAGCCCTTTGTGGACTCGCGTAACCGTTACCCTTTGTGGGTTGAAGTCTCCATCAACGTGGATGTAGGATAGCACCACCTATCCGAACCACGAGAAAAACATCCGTGTCTCCAATTGCGTTTGATTTCTCCAAACCCTTCCCTTTACATTCTTGCAAGTTGCATGCTTTACTTTCCGCTGCCAATATACTCTTTGCATGCTTGCTTGAATTGTGTGATGATTGCTTGACTTGTCCTACAATAGCTAAAATCTGCCAAGAACTAAAATTGGGAAAAGGTTAAGTTTTTATTTGGTCAAGTAGTCTAATCACCCCTCCCTCTAGACATACTTTCGATCCTACAAGTGGTATCAGAGCTTTGGTCTCCATTTGCTTTGATCTCCATAGCTTTTGGTGGTCATAGCCTTGGTTTCACAACCTAGGAGAGTATGGCGTCTAGCGAGGGAAATTATCACCGTAGAGGTCCTTACTTTGATGGTACTAATTTTGCTAGTTGGAAGCATAAAATGAAAATGCATTTTCTTGGACATAACCCCGCCGTTTGGGCTATTGTGTGTGTTGGTTTGCAAGGTGACTTCTTTAATGGGAAAGAACCAAACCGTGAAGCTACCGCGGATGAGTTGAAGATGTTGCAATACAATGCTCAAGCTTGTGATATTCTCTTCAACGGATTGTGCCCCGAAGAATTCAACAAAATCAGCCGTCTTGAGAATGCAAAGGAAATTTGGGACACTTTGATTGATATGCACGAAGGTACCGACTCCGTCAAGGAATCCAAGTTGGATGTGCTTCAAAGTCAACTTGACAAGTTCAAAATGAAGGATGGTGAAGGTGTCGCTGAAATGTACTCTAGGCTTGCTCTCATCACAAATGAGATTGCCGGCTTAGGAAGTGAAGAGATGACCGATAAATTCATCATCAAGAAGATCCTAAGAGCCTTGGATGGAAAATATGATACTATGTGCACATTGATCCAAATGATGCCCAATTACAAAGATCTTAAGCCAACGGAAGTGATTGGAAGAATTGTTGCTCATGAGATGTCACTTAAGGATAAAGAGGAACTTCACAACAAATCAAGTGGTGCCTACAAAGCCTCATGTGAAGCCCCTACATCATCAAGTGAGAAACAAGACTTCAATGAAGAATTGAGCTTAATGGTGAAGAACTTCAACAAGTTCTACAAGAGTAGAAGCAAAGATAGAAGCTTCAAGTCAAGGTCCTACAATGACAAAAGATCTTCTAGTCGAGAGCGAAACTGCTACAGTTGTGGAAGACCCGGACACTATTCCAATGAGTGTACAGCTCCCTACAAGAGAAGAGAAGATTCTCCAAAAAGAAGAAGCAAAGAATCACCACCAAGAGAGAGAAGGAGTAGAGATGATCGCTATGAACGAAGATACTCACGGAGAAGCAAGGATTCGGAAAGGAAGGAAAAATCATCAAGGAGCTACACAAGACGAAGACATCAAGCTCATGTTGGTGAATGGGTATCCGGCTCCGACTCTGACAGCCACTCCGAGAGAAGTTATCACTCCGACTCCGAAGATACTCAAGATGAAGGTGTTGCCGGTCTAGCACTTGTGTCAACCAACTCCTACGACATATTTGACTCACCAAATGAAGGAATTGGAAGATACTTCATGGCCAAAGGTCCTAAGGTAACACACCCCGAGTAAGTTGATTTCAATAGTGATGAAGATGACTTGTTAGGTGATGATTTGCTTGTTGACAACTCTAGTGATGAATACTATGATGAATAGTCAATTAATCATGCTAATCAAGATAAAACGAATGACAATGATAAGGAGAAGACTGAGGCTCTAACTAAAGAACTAAACACTCTTAAGTTAGCTCATGAAACTATCTTCGAAGATCATCGAGAACTTTTAAGAGCTCATGAGAAATTACGCTTTGAAAATCTCAACCTTGAGCAAGAGCATGAGTTCTTAAAAGCAATCAATGATGATCTCCGCAATAAAAGTTCTTCTCACATTGCCAAGCGTTTACTCTTATCCACTTACATGCCTCAAGTCAAGTCTAATAACAAGAACAAGAAAGATTCTTCCTCTAGTAGTAACAATGATCATGCTAAATCCAATATTGTTGCTTCTAGTAGTTCTCTTGATTCCACTAATGATTCTCTTAGCCAAGTTACACTTGAGCAAGAAAATAGCTTATTGAAGGGAATTATAGAGAAAGGAGTGTACAAAAGCCTTGCCGGGAGTAAGCAATTCGAGGAAATTGTGCGCAAGCAAGGAATGCACCGGAAGAATCAAGGTGTTGGTTTTGAACAAAAGTTCAATGCCAATGGAGTTGAGTGGGAAGAAGATCAATACCCCAAGACAAAGTTTGTTCCTCAACAAGAGAAGTATGATACTTCCTTCAAGGGGACACAAGCTCAAGATGATCTTCCACCACAAGACTACAAGCAAAAAGGCAAGGACAAGCTTCAAGAGGAAATTGATGCATTTGAAGAAGCTCCTAAGACCTTAGTCAAGTGGATTCCCAAGACTACTTCAAGTTCCACTTCATCAAGTACGACTACAACTCCAAGGATTCCCATCAAGATGGTGTGGATCCAAAAGAAGAAGAACTAGAGAGTTCTTGAGGGTGACTCCGCCAACATACTTCACTCTTATCATTTTGGCAAGAACAAGTGCAATCAACTTCCACATCTTGCACTAGTTCAAGGAGTCACAAACCCTCTTGTTGGTAAGACAAGGGACAAGGTAACCTAAAAGTTTTCATGGACATTATCTTGTGTGTGCATCACTCTATGTCTATGGATATCCTTGTTTGTTCCTTGTGGGACTAACCCATGTAGGTATTGAAAGTGCAATTCACTCAAATGGATAGCTCCAAGTGATCCACGTCAACATTGAGCATCCACATCTTCAACATCTACATGAAGTCATCATCGACAAAACCCGAGGTTAGTTCATCCCTCTAAGGGGGGATATCACATCTAGGGGGAGCTTTACTCTAAGACTTGAGCTAAAGCAACTCTAAAGATGTGAACACAACAATGCTTTATGTAAAAGTGGTAACCCCACTTGAGCTTAAACGATGAGTATGACCTACGATCAAGTGTTCTCACTTGACTCCTAAGTCAATATACTCATATATAGATGACCTAGTCATCGCAAATTGCTTGGTAGATGCTAGAATTGGTTGTGCATGCCTTGTCACATATTTCATTTGCCATCTTATTGTGTGAGCATGCTGGTTGCATATTTTACTCATTCGAGGACATCCACTTGTTGTTTTGATTGTTTGGTTTTATTTCCTTTTGCCAAGTGGATGGAAAAGAATGCCTAAGAACCTCCTCTAGCTATCTATGCTTTTCTCGTCTCAAACTCTATTCATGCTGCATCACAAAATTTGATCAAGTCAGATTCGAACCACTCTGTGTGAGGAGCGCTCGGAGTCCCCGATTCGTCATAGACTTAAACTTCCAAAACCTCTTTATGATTCTCGGTCTAACCGATACCCCACTTTCGGTCCTACCGAGATCATTAAGTTGATCTAGGTTTTCGATCTCGGTGCAACCGATTTGAACATTTCGGTCACACCGAGTTTCAGTAACTGCTTGCAGTTATGAATCTCGGTGCCACCGAGTTGTTCCACTCGGTCACACCGACAGGGTCGGGCTATATATAGTCACGGGCAAAATTTTAGAAATTTCTCCGAACCCCTTCGCCCGCGCGATAGCTTGCTCTGCCAACGTGGTCTCCAGATCGTCTCCTCGCCGCCAGCCGCCTCCAGTCGCTGGTCTCCGTCGCCGTCAACGGGAATTCTACCCCACCATTGCCGCCGTAGCGAGTCTCCGCCGAACTAGGGTATGGACTCGATCTTTGTGCTATTCTCCAATCCGATTCTTAGCACATTGTGATCATCATGATTCTTGCCACGATTGAAACACTCCTGTCCAGTCAATGCGTTCGTAGATTAGGTTTGATTCGAAAATTGTAGGGTTAGGTTTCCGCCGAAACCATCTCGGACCCACTGAGTTGAAAAACTCGGTCCCACCGATTTGGCTTATGCCATTGCACAAGTGAGACTCGGTCTGACCGAGAATTACTTATCGGTGTGACCGATTTTGGAACTCTGTGAAACCCTAGCAGTCTCGTTCCACCGAACTGTGACTCGGTCCAACCGAGTTCACTAGTTTAGGTTCCAAAACTGCTTCGGTATCACCGAGTTTGAAAATCGGTAGATCCGAGATGATTTCAGTGGGAAACTAAAACTAAGTTTTTGGATCATTCTTTTTGCAAAGATCTCTGCATTTTGTGATGCTCATCCACTCTACCTCATCTATAAACTATTCACAGGGTCAGCAGTCAGCTTGTTCAACATGTCAGATCGGAGTGACAACCAGAATGTGTCAGGACAGCAAGTGGTGATGAGTGAGGGCACTAGTCCCTCCAGCTCTTCAGATGATGGCAACAGAAGTACCCCAAGCAATCTGCCAAAAGCTGCCACTAGACAGAGGAAGAAGAGAACTTCAGATTCTGAAGATGAAGATTATGTGGCAGAGGAAGAGGCCACATCAAAGAGAGTTGAGCCAGCTCAAGGCACAAAGCCAGGACTGAAGATCAAAAGGCCAGCAGGCAGGCAGCCTATGTCAAAGGCTAGAGCTTCAACTGAAAAGCCTGCACCCATAGAGCCAGTTGCTGCTGAAGGCAAGAAGAGGAAGGAAAGGGTCAAGAAGACCGTAGCCAGAGTGCTTGGAAAGTCTTCCATCATGGAAGAAGAGGAAGAAGAAGAGGTAGCTGCACCAGCACCTAAGGCACCCAAGCTGATGGGTGATGCCATAAGATCAGGGGCAGTTGCTTCCAAGGCCAAGCCAGCTTCAAAGCCAAAACCAAAGAGAAATACAAGAAGCATCCCAGCTGCTGAAAAGAATAAGGCCCCAGTGCCTGAAGCTGCAGAGGAAGAGGAAGAGAATGTTCTGAGAAAGCTCAAGCCCAAGATCCCAGACCACAACGATGCTCATCCTGTGGCTGAAGACATGAAGCTCAGGAGAGACTCAGGGCTGAGGAAATGGAGAGAAGCAGATCCGTATGCTTCAAGGAGAAGGACTGCTGTGGATTACAGATTTCACACCAAGAAACAGCAGGACTTCTATGAGACAGTTTTGCTTGACAAGAAGCCAATAGTTTGTGACATGAGATGGGTCGACTGGACCTACATGAAGGAAAATGAGGAACACTACCCTGGAGTGTATGACAGCTTTAGTGCATGTGGAGTTGCAGACTTTGTTGGGCAGAAGCTCACAAAGTGGAACGAGGAGCTAATCATGCAGTTCTACTCCACAGCACACTTTTACCCAGATGGAAAGATCACATGGATGTCAGAGGGTACGAGGTACCAATCTACTGTTGCTGAGTGGGCACAGCTCATCAATGCCCCAGAGGAGCATGAGGATGACTTGGATATCTATGCCAAGAAGAAGATGGATCATAACTCAATGTCCAATATGTACAAGGAAATTCCCAATGAAGCTCTTGATACTTTCAAGTTTGGGTCTGTGCATTATCTTCTGTCAGGGCTGCCTACTATAAATTGGATATTGAGGCACACTCTCTTGCCCAAGTCTGGAGATCACAAGATGATCAGAGGCCATGCAATCAATTTGCTTCATGTATTTGATGTACCTCAGAAATTCAAAGTCATGAGCCTATAGTAGAGACTATCAAGAGGACTGCAGCAGACCAAAAGAGGAGTTGTGGGTATGCCCCACAAATTCAGGAGCTCATTAACTCCAAGATGGGCATGGGCATATACTTGTTGGACAAGGAATACTTGCCCATCCGTCCAGATTTTGAGGACAATCAAGTTGTGATGACTGAAAATGAACCATCGTCTGCCCAAGCACAAGCAAAGAAGGAGAAGGCAAGGAAGGAGAAAGCTGCCAAGATGCCAACTCAAGAGGAGGCATCTGAGTATTTCTTGAAGACCAAACAAAAGCAGCTTGGTTACCTGATTGCATCCACCCTGCGGATTGAGAAAGGACTAGCCACCCTAACTCAAAACCAGGCAAGCCTAGAGAGAATCATGGAACAAAAGTTCTATGACTTGGATGTCAAGGTGACAGAGATTCAGACTGCAGTGGAGCAGCTCCAGGATGACATGCAAGAGAGGAGAGGCAGGACTACCACTCATGCCTTTGCCAGAGTGCCACGAGGTCCGAGGACGTCTGCCGTGCCAGTTGCTGACACCAGAGCCACCACTTCAGCACCAGCTACAGCCTCAGTTCCACCAGCTCCAGCATCTACTTCAGCTCCAACTCCAACGTCTACTTCAGCGTCTACAGAAGCCTTCGTCCTTGGAGTGATCCGGACTCCACCACCACCAGAAGATCAAGCCTGAGTGTCGATCTAGCACTATGCATTTTCTAGGAACTTTTTGGTAACTTGTTGCCAAAGGGGGAGAAAATTGTATAAATCATAGGCTTCGAGAGAGAGAGAATGTTGCTTTTTTCTCTCTTGCTTTATTTGGTGGTTTTTCGAACTTTGTTTGCTTTTGAGTGCTTGAGATACTACGTCATTATCTGTGAGACAATGATGATCATGTGTTTGATCATAAGCTACACTTAATGTTTGCTTAATGCTATTATCTTATCTATCTTATGTGATCATTCACTATTCTTGGTGATGAGTGCATGTATTTCATTCTTATCATTTTAAGCGCTCCACCAAGATGTATGTGACAAGGAAGAATAACCCATGACTCTAACTCTTTGTGCATTTGCAGTCCAAAGCAAATTTTAAATATGCACAAATTTAGGGGGAGCTCTTACTTATCACATACTTCTCAAAGCGATGATATATTTCATGCTTATTATCATTTGTCAAAGCTTTGATCTATATGTTGTCATCAATTACCAAAAGGGGGGAGATTGAAAGTGCAACTATCTCTAGGTGGTTTTGGTAATTCATAACAACATATAGCTCATTGAGCTAATGCTATTCCAAGATGACTATTTCAGGAAAGCTCAATGATTGGCATGTCATGGATGTGAAAGAGGAACCCTCAAAATGCTAAGGACAAACGATTGGCTCAAGCTCAAAAGCTCAAGACTCTTCTTTTCATATTTTAGTGATCCAAGATCACATTGAGTCTTTAGGAAAAGCCAATACTATCAAGGAGGGATGAGGTGTTGCTTAATGAGCCTCTTGCTTCATGTGCTTAGTGATATGCTCCAAAACCCTCAACTACTTTCCCATATCCACATATGACCTAAACCCAAAGCCAAACTTGGTCCTACCGATTCTTTCTATCCGGCGCCACCGAGTTTCACTTGTCTTAAGCCACTGCCAAACCCTAGCAAATCGGTTCTACCGATAGGGGTCTCGGTCTCACCGAGATGGGATTGCAAACTCTCTGTTTCCCTTTCGTAACTTTTCGGTCTCACCGAAAGAGCGAATCGGTCCCACCGAGATTGCAATGTAAATTCAGTGTTTCCTTTTTGTAACTTTTCGGTCTCACCGAAAGAGCAAATCGGTCCCACCGAGTTTGCCTGACCAACTCTCTGGTTAGCTAATTACCAAATTCGGTCTCACCGAGTTTGTGTAATCGGTCTCACCGAGCTTACGTTATGCCCAAACCCTAACCATATCGGTCCCACCGAGTTGCATGTCAGTCCCACCGAAAATCTCTAACGGTCACTAGGTTTACATTTTCGGTCTGACCGAGTTTGTTGATTCGGTCCCACCGAGATTGGAAAACTGTGTGTAACGGTTGGATTTTGTGTGGAAGCTATATATACCCCTCCACCTCCTCTTCATTCGTGGAGAGAGCCATCAGAACACATACACAATTCCTACTCATATGTTCTGAGAGAGAACCACCTACTCATGTGTTGAGACCAAGATATTCCATTCCTACCATACGAATCTTGATCTCTAGCCTTCCCAAGTTGCTTTCCACTCAAATCTTCTTTCCACCAAATTCAAATCCTATGAGAGAGAGTTGAGTGTTGGGGAGACTATCATTTGAAGCACAAGAGCAAGGAGTTCATTACCTACACACCATTTGTTACTTCTTGGAGAGTGGTGTCTCCTAGATTGGCTAGGTGTCACTTCGGAGCCTCCGACAAGATTGTGGAGTTGAACCAAGGAGTTTGTAAGGGCAAGGAGATCGCCTACTTCGTGAAGATCTACCGCTAGTGAGGCAAGTCCTGTGTGGGCGATGGCCATGATGGGATATACAAGGTTGCTTCTTCGTGGACCCTTTGTGGGTGGTTGCTTCTTCGTGGACCCTTTGTGGGTGGAGCCCTTTGTGGACTCGCGCAACCGTTACCCTTTGTGGGTTGAAGTCTCCATCAACGTGGATGTAGGATAGCACCACCTATCCGAACCACGGGAAAAACATCCGTGTCTCCAATTGCGTTTGATTTCTCCAAACCCTTCCCTTTACATTCTTGCAAGTTGCATGCTTTACTTTCCGCTGCCAATATACTCTTTGCATGCTTGCTTGAATTGTGTGATGATTGCTTGACTTGTCCTACAATAGCTAAAATCTGCCAAGAACTAAAATTGGGAAAAGGTTAAGTTTTTATTTGGTCAAGTAGTCTAATCACCCCCCCTCTAGACATACTTTCGATCCTACATCTACCGACGACCTCGGAACGTGTACGATGACAGTTGTCGAAGACCCGTACCTCTACCGCTTCCCGAACATGAACGACTACCTCCACTACAAACGCCCCGAGAACGTCTACTTCCTATACTTTGCACCGAACCCGAACCGTCTCGTTTGCACGCTTCGAAGGTATAACCCCGAGACGACATCCGTGAACGAATGCTTGCAATGTTTGAGATGCTCGTGTTTGCACCATGTCCAAATTGTCACTCGTTTCCTTGTCGCCAACTCATGGGACACCCGGAATCTGGGATCACCCAACCATCTCTAGCATGTTCCGCACATCCGCACCCTTGCTTCTTTTGCACCGACATCTCAATCGAGTTACCGGAACCGGAACGTTGCCGTGGCACCGTTTTCGTTATTGTCGCCGTGGCACCATTTCTTTCCACCACGGTGACAAATGCTTCAAAATATGCTCATGTCAACTTTTAAAAAAAATTGCATAAAACTTTCATATGGCATCCGCAACATGATGATAACATTTAAAATGTTTAAAAATTGGTGGTTGCATTAAATTGCTAAATGCATATGGGGACTTACCGGAATTGTTGCTTGTTATTTCCGGCCTCATTTAAACTTGCCTAACTGTGTATTTTACTTATGCTTCACCTCTTGCATGCTTAACAACATTTAAAATTGTTGGGTACATAAACAAGAGAGAACTAAATAATTGATGTGGTGTTTCGTCAATGTGCAACTCGTTGCATATTGAGCTCCACTTAATTTGTTGTTTTGCTTGTTCACTTTGCCATGCCATGCCTCTATAAACCGGACATGCATCATACTTGGTTGTGCATCATGCCATGTTTATGTGATGGTTGTTTACCATGTTGTTTGCTTCTTTCCGGTATTGCTTCTTCGGGTTAGTTCCGATAACGTCGCGTTTGTGAGGATTCATTCGACTACGTCCGTTTGCCTTTTTATTGGACTCGTTCTTCTTTCTTGCGGGATTTCAGGCAAGATGACCATACCCTTGAAATCACTTCTATCTTTGCTTGCTAGTTGTTCGTTCTATCGCTATGTCATGCTACCTACCACTTGTTTATCAAGCCTCCCAAATTGCCATGTCAAGCCTCTAACCCACCTTTCCTAGCAAACCGTTGTTTGGCTATGTTACCGCTTTTGCTCAGCCCCTCTTATAGCGTTGCTAGTTGCAGGTGAAGCTGAAGTTTGTTCCATGTTTGGAACATGGAAATGTTGGGATATCACAATATCTCTTATTTATTTAATGCATCTATGTACTTGGTAAAGGGTGGAAGGATCGGCCTTATGCCTGGTGTTTTGTTCCACTCTTGCCGCCCTAGTTTCCGTCATACCGGTGTTATGTTCCTTGATTTTGCGTTCCTTACGCGGTTGGGTGTTATGTGAACCCCTTGAGAGTTTGCTTTGAATAAAACTCCTCCAGCAAGGCCCAACCTTGGTTTTAACATTTGCCACCTAAGCCTTTTTCCCTTGGGTTCTGCGGACACAAGGGTCATCTTTATTTTAAACCCCCGGGCCAGTGCTCCTCCGAGTGTTGGTCCAAACTGTGCGATGTCTGGCGCCCCCTGGGCAACCAGGGTCTATGCCAACCCGACGTCTGGCCCATCTGGTGTGCCCTGAGAACGAGATACGTGCGACTCCTATCGGGATTTGTCGGCACATCGGGCGGCTTTGCTGGTCTTGTTTTACCATTGTCGAAATGTCTTGTAACTGGGATTCCGAGACTGATCGGGTCTTCCCGGGAGAAGGAATATCCTTCGTTGACCGTGAGAGCTTGTGATGGGCTAAGTTGGGACACCCCTGCAGGGTATAGACTTTCGAGAGCCGTGCCCGCGGTTATGTGGCAGATGGGAATTTGTTAATGTCCGGTTGTAGAGAACTTGACACTTGACTTAATTAAAATGCATCACCCGTGTGTGTAGCCGTGATGGTCTCTTTTCGGCAGAGTCCGAGAAGTGAACACGGTCTTGTGTTATGCTTGAACGTTAGTAGCGTCAGGATCACTTCTTGATCACTTCTAGTTTCTCGACCGTTGTGTTGCTTCTCTTCTCGCTCTTATTTGCGTATGTTAGCCACCATATATGCTTAGTGCTTGCTGCAGCTCCACCTCACTACCTTCTCCTACCCATAAGCTTAAATAGTCTTGATCTCGCGGGTCTGAGATTGCTGAGTCCTCGTGACTCATAGATACTTCCAAACAGTTGCAGGTGCCGATGATACCAGTGCAGGTGATGCAACCGAGCTCAACTGGGAGCTCGATGAAGATCTTGGTCGTTGTTATGTGTCTTTTTGTTTGATCAGTAGTGGAGCCCAGTTGGGACGATCGGGGATCTAACATTTGGGGTTGTCTTCCTTTATTTTGGTTCTGTAGTCGGACCTTAATTGTATTCTGGATGATGTATGTTTTGTATTTGTATGAAGTGGCGATTGTAAGCCAACTCTTTATCCCTTTCTTATTCAGTATATGGGATCGTGTGAAGATTACCCCTCTTGCGACAAACCTACCATGCGGCTATGCCTCTAAGTCGTGGTCCGACACATGGGAGATATAGCCGCATCGTGGGTGTTACAGAAACCACCTCAAAGTTATTATTTCTGATCGATTTATTCAAGAGTCCGTAGTAAAATAGCACGAAGCTATTCTTTCCGTTTGATCTATCCTAGAGTTCGTACTAGAATAACACCTTAAGACACAAACCAACCAAAACCCTAATGTCACCTAGATACTCCAATGTCACCTCAAGTATCCGTGGGTATGATTATATGATATGCATCACACAATCTCAGATTCATTTATTCAACCAACACAAAGAACTTCAAAGAGTGCCCCAAAGTTTCTACCGGAGAGTCAAGACGAAAACGTGTGCCACCACTATGCATAAGTTCACAAGGTCACGAAACCCGCAAGTTAGTCACCAAAACATATATCAAGTAGATCACGTGAATATCCCATTATCACCACAGATAAGCACATGCAAAACATACATCAAGTGTTCTCAAATCCTTAAAGACTCAATCCGATGAGATAACTTCAAAGGGAAAACTGAATTCATCACAAGGAGATAGAGGGGGAGAAACATCATAAGATCCAACTACAATAGCAAAGCTCACGGTACATCAAGATCGTGCCATATTAAGAACACGAGAGGGATAGAGAGATCAAACACATAGCTACTGGTACATACCCCAGCCCCGAGGGTGAACTACTCCCTCCTCGTCATGGAGAGCACCGGGATGATGAAGATGGCCACCGGTGATGGATCCCCCCTCCGGCAGGGTGCTGGAACAGGGATCCCGATTGGTTTTTGGTGGCTACAGAGACTTGCGGCGGCGGAACTCCCGATCTAGGTTATGTTCTGAAAGTTTGAGAATATATAAGAGCTGTTGGCGTTGAGAATAAGTCAGGGAGGGTCCCGAGGCGGCCACGAGGCAGGGGGCGCGCCTACCCTCTAGGCGCTCCCCCACCCTCGTGGTGGCCTCGTGACTCTTCTGATCCATCTCCGATACTTCGTGGACTTCTTCTGGTCAAAAAATAATCTTCGTAAATTTTCAGGTCAATTGGACTCCGTTTGATATTCATTTTCCGTGATACTCAAAAATAAAGAAAAAACAGAAACCAGCACTGGGCTCTAGGTTAACAGGTTAGTCTCAAAAATCATATAAAATAGCATATAAGATATCCTAGATGGATAATATAATAGCATGAAACAATCGAAAATTATAGATACGTTGGAGACGTATCAACGCCATACACATGCCTGCACCACAACACAGAATGATGCACCCACGCAAACACACATCAAACATCACACACATGAGCACACCCGCCGCTGTCGGGTGCGACAATTTGGGAGGAGCTTGGTGGTGTGCACGAGCTCAAGAGGCAGGATCTCGCGAGAAGGCAACGACAGCGGAGGATTGCAGCTTGTGCAAGGCTGGAGTTCGCGAGCAGCACATGTCAACGACCTTTCTTCCGAGAGCTGTGGCCCGCGGGAGAGTAGCTCGTGCATGGGCGCAACGACGGGATGTCGAGTCGGCGAGTGGAGATCAAGGAAGGCCGAAGCCCATGTGTCCAGCGAGGAGGACGTGACTTGGAGGTAGCCATCGAGGCCATGGGAGTACATGGCTTCTTTGACGCTGTCATGGCCGCGGAATAGGGCAATCCGAATCTGAGCTGTTTCTCTACGTCGCGTAGATGCTAGGCTTCATCTCCAACCGAGCCAAATCGAGCGAGTGAGTCGGACTTACTCCTAGTCAGGGGCCGACACGCGCCTCCTCGCAACGTCAGCACCTGACAAGCGGGGCCCGCTGGTCAGTTGCGGCCTGATCCGGGAAAAAAAAACCGTAAAGTGGTTACCCAGGCCCAATTGTGGTACCAAAGTGAACTCCGCTGGCCGTGAAAGAACACTGCGCCATCTTCCTCGCCGGACGGGATCCTCCCGCACCAGCCTTCACCGACGGGTCGCTGGCCGTGCTTTCGAGGCTGCCCCCATCGGAGACGCCCAGTATCTGAGCTAGCATGGATAGGATGCGGGATGCCTTGGAGCGGGTCAAGATGCTGGTCGGCATGGAGTTCGACGAGGAGTCCGCGCCGCCGCCGCCTGAGGAGCAGTCCTTCTTCGACGACATCAACCGGCACTGCACCCTCAACACCACCCAGGAAAGCCGCCGCCTCCTCCTCCTCCGTTCCCCATCTTTTACTTGCTACCTCTCGGACCCGAGGCGTCTCCGCTCAGATCTGGCTGTGAGAGTCACCCGGGACTATCAGCCAAGCTAATGCTAACTACGTAGTTGCAGTCATTACCTTCTCGGGGACTGGCCAGCAAGGATTGATGAGGATAGGTCGCGGTAGAACATCTCCATCAATGCGGCTACGCTGCTCATCAAATCTGGGTTACTGTTCTTGTTGTATATAGTGGTTGTACCACAGAACTGAAATCCAAGACCTTTCGATTTTGTTTTTCTGTGTGCAGAGGTTGTATGGTTTTGCGACATGCTTGGCTGCCGGTTTGACTTGCACTTTCTTGGTGAGTTTACCTGCCTTATCAGCATTCTTATGCGCAGTTCCCCCTATTTTTTTTTCTGCACGTGTAACATCGCCTGATTAATAGTATTTTTTTCTTCCTGAACGCTGTTATTTGTACCTATTCCGATGCTACACCCTTGCAGTATGTTCTTTAACCTTCGGGTTTAAGTCATCTTCTTATGCTTTATCAGGCCGTCTCCTTTTGGATCTCATATGGAGATAACATCGTGTATGATTAGGAGTTCTTGTTAGTATTCACGATGTTTTGCCAATTTGGCACACGGCATTAGCAGTAAATTTAAAATAAAAAGCATTTTGGAGAGCTGGTTTTTATTTTTCTAGAGCTCCTTGGATGTCATTAGCTTTTGTGGCACTCTCTTGTCTCAGAGAATGCCAGAAGCTTGGCGCCACTTCATCTATCCGGCTTTGATTCGATGGTTCACATCTTCATCAATACCCCATCCTCCTGCAGCATTGACCCCAAATACCGAAAGGTGTCCTTCTGAGGTACCACCTGGCCATCAAGGCTAACCTCCTCCTCACACCTAGTAGTACTGAAAGGGTTTAGGCTTAGTAGAACTAAAACCGAGTACATGATGTGCGGTTTCAGTACTACTAGGTGTGAGGAGGAGGTTAGCCTTGATGGCCAGGTGGTACCTGAGAAGGACACCTTTCGGTATTTGGGGTCAATGCTGCAGGAGGATGGGGGTATTGATGAAGATGTGAACCATCGAATCAAAGCCGGATGGATGAAGTGGCGCCAAGCTTCTGGCATTCTCTGTGACAAGAGAGTGCCACAAAAGCTAAAAGGCAAGTTCTACAGGACGGCGGTTCGACCCGCAATGTTGTATGGCGCTGAGTGTTGGCCGACTAAAAGGCGACATGTTCAACAGTTAGGTGTGGCGGAGATGCGTATGTTGAGATGGATGTGTGGCCACACGAGGAAGGATCGAGTCCGGAATGATGATATACGAGATAGAGTTGGGGTAGCACCAATTGAAGAGAAGCTTGTCCAACATCGTCTGAGATGGTTTGGGCATATTCAGCGCAGGCCTCCAGAAGCTCCGGTGCATAGTGGACGGCTAAAGCGTGCGGAGAATGTCAAGAGAGGGCGGGGTAGACCGAATTTGACATGGGAGGAGTCCGTTAAGAGAGACCTGAAGGATTGGAGTATCACCAAAGAGCTAGCTATGGACAGGGGTGCGTGGAAGCTTGCTATCCATGTGCCAGAGCCATGAGTTGGTTGCAAGATCTTATGGGTTTCACCTCTAGCCTACCCCAACTTGTTTGGGACTAAAGGCTTTGTTGTTGTTGCTGCTGATAGGCCCCCTTTGTGTCCACGTAGAGGCCTCTTGAGTCATATGTGAGTTTTGCGCGCCGTCTCTCTTCCGGTTGCACATGTTGACTTGTCTTCCCCGTCACACGTGAGAGGGGGTGTTACAGTATATGTGGATTGCACCCGCCTTTTTCATCAGCTCAGACTTTTGGTTGCGTTGGCTAGTGCATGAAGCTTAACAATATAAAGCCTTGTATATATTTCTGCACTAATATCATTGTTGTTGTGTTCAATGAATATCATGTGTCTTGCCCGGTGTTTTTACTACTGGTAATTCTATTAACCATGAAAATAAAAAACAGCTAGACTAAACATTTTGTTAGAGTTTGTCAAATGTCTATAAAATCAGTCTGAACTGGTTGAATTGTTTTCTTATGGCTCTAATTGGTAATTGTTTTTAAAGGGCTAGTCCTGCAAATGAATAAAAATATGTTCTTATTGAAGGGTTACATCAGCTACAGAGCTACCTTTTTTTTGTAGGGAGCTACTTCTAATTTTCATGCACACAATGTATTTGACGGTCATGGTTCCTCTTTTTCTAAAGGGATAGTCCTTTTAGTTGTAGTCATTCTCTATCCTTCTAGGCTAGCATGGGTCATCGGGGCTGCATCCTGTTCTTCTTTTTTTCTCCATCCCGATCTTCGTCTCTGTTCGGAACACAATAATCCATCGAAGTGGAAGAATCAACGCACACGGCACTCACTCGCACTCTTCTCACATCTTGATTCCCCAACTTCACCAGGAATGACCCCCTCCTCCAGTCTTTTGTCTAATGCTGCATCCCTTTCGACGTATGTCATCATCTTTCTAAGGCACTTCTTTCCCACTATGATCAGAACTACTACTACTCTTACCCTCAGCATATCTGTTGCCTCAGGAGGGATGGATGATCCATGGCCCATTGCCCACCTTGACCTCAGATTACCGGCCCGTCTCTCCTCGAGATGTACCAGGCCGCATTGATCTCTTGGCTTTACCTGGCACCACACGCACAGTTGGATGGAGTTATTGATGCTGATAGCGGAAACCGCGGCGGCGCTCCTGGTTGTGACCTGTTGGTCTTGATCTTGACATGGGCGGTAGCTGTTGTTGTTCCATTTGGTGCCAAGAGCATGAGGCAAGCACAAAGGATCTAGAAACTGGGTTGTTGGAGTGAGGGTGTATAGGGCATCCATTTTCCGCTGGAGCAACAAAGAAGAAAATTGGAAGGTACTTTTTTCGGCTCATTCTCATGTGAAAGTTTCTTTATTTTGCTGCAATTTGCCGGTTGCTTTGATGCTCAATCGGAACCGTGACTCTAGGATTTATTTTCCAAAATTTGCACTTCTCTTTTTTTTCTAATTTAATCCCTATTCTACTTCTACGCGGGACCAAGTTAACCCTGGTTGTTGTTTCGGCAGGCGGATCACTGGATTTTAGGTTAAGATGCAAAGAACGACTGGTTCACTAGGCGTTAGTGGCTAGGGACACGGGTGCAAGCGAAGTTTCTAGAGCCGAGCTTCGAGAGGATGTTCGTCGTTTGATTCAATGTATCCATGACTTAAAACACAGGGATTCACGATAGTTTCTGCCGTTGGATGTAGTAGTATCAATGGCTAGCATTGAAACTTATTCCTGCACTATATAGAAGTATAAATGCCAGTCATTGCAATTGCTAGTATTTAGTCCAACTGTGTTATTTATTTGGCTTTTGTATTTGTCATTGCAGTCGATGATCGTTTTCTTCAATCCTGTGAAGTTTGGAGTTACATTCACGCTTGGCAATGCGATGGCACTCGGAAGGTCTGTTGCACTATTTGTAGTTCTTTTTGATAGAATATGTGTCTTCTCTCACTTTGTTTTGCTTTCGAGAATTATCTATATCCCTTCATATTTAGTTTTTGATCCCGTACATATGAGTTTTTTTTGCGGGTGAGTACAAATGAGTTAACCACATACTATGTTTTCTTGTTCTAAAACACTACTCCCTCCGTTCCAAAATAATTGATGTTCTAGGTTGTCGGTGCACTAAGATATGGGTGCCTTAGTATCCTGACTTGTGCACAGGCAGTTGTAGCTTTTTCGTCGGCAACGCTTGTCGGAGGACTATTGCATACAAGACTCGAGATTCAATTCACAAGACCGTGAAGAACATCTCTCGGCAGGTCATTGAGAAGTACTAAGTTAGTACTGAAGGTCAAGACTCCAATTGCCGGCAAGCTCCACACCGGCAAGCCAAGATCCGACAAGATCCTTGCTGGGAAGTTCTCCCTCCCGCTTTTCGGCCGCTCCTCCTCATCGGTCAGCTGATGGCTTGTCAAGATTAGGTGTCGAGCGGGTAGGCGGCTTAGAGATGATCATCAGGACACGTGTCAGCACATTGCATAAAGGTTAACTTTATTGACACCCGTCTAGTGGACGTGTCAAGACGATAGGCTCGCCCGGACCGATGGCATAGAAGGAGAGACGCTTTTTTGCCAAGGATCGTTATCAGCTCATGGTGCATTAAATGCCTTGTCCTAGTCCGGCGGGATTAGATTGGATAACGTCGAAGCCACTATTCCATACATGTAAATGACCATGTTGCCACTGTGGTGACCCCCTTTGTCTATAAAAGAAGGCCCATGGCTACCTGGGCACGGGTTGACACTTTGCTCACTCTTACACAGTAGCTGCACCTTGCATGCACCTTTTTGGCAAGCTGCGCTTGTTTGTAACTTGAGCCCCAAGTCAATCCATCAAAAGGCAGGAGGAGTAGGAATTTACGCCCCCATGGCGGCCCGAACCTAAGAAAACCCTGCACATTAACCTCTGGATTTGCTCTCCGTGCTTGTTCATCTCCCCAGCCGAACTGCAAAGGGGCCTCGCTGGTCCCATAGATTGTCGTACCCTAACATCTTTGGTGTGCCAGGCAGGGGGATCGCTTGTGCGGATCTACTCCAGCAATTCTCGTGCAAGTTTCACCATCTTCTTCATCCATGGCGCCCAAGAAGAAGAGCGCGACGGTGGGTGCACCGTTTGCCTCTAAGCTGCCGACCCAGACACCTCCGGCGGACAGGGGCGCCGGCGAGCACTCTCCCCGCCATTCTGGAGGCATGAGTCGTCACTTTGTCGGGAGTCAAGACCCGCGCATCGCTATGTCGAAAGGCGGCGCTGTGGCTCATAAGGTCGCTGCGGCTACGTCCAAGGATGACGCCGCGAGATCCAAGACTGTTGGAGCGGTGGGACGCATGCCGAGGCCATCACAAGATGGACACGAAGCGCTTCCCCGCAACGACATCGACCTTGGTTGGCGTCCAGGAAAGGAGCATGTGCACCAGACGCGCATGGCCTGCCGCCACGTCGAATTGCTGGTGAGCATCGACCGCGGCAGCAGGACAGAGATGGAGTTCCTTCTGGCTTGCACAGAAGCCGAGGCACCTCTTAGTCCTTGCGCCCAGTCATGCCCAAGTCGCCGGCGGAGGCGTTGGCGCAGGTGTAGCTACTGCTAAACTTTCCTTCGGCTCCGGAGAAGATGGATGAGTGGCGAGCCACCATCTAGAGCCTCATGGGCTTCGCCAACAACGATGGGGTGCGGCCGGCGGGGCCCTCTTAATGGCAGCCAACGACGCCGGTACGAGGGGCTGATGGGCGAACCAGGGGTGGTGCACCAACGGTGCAGTCCCCTCCTTGGTAAGTATGGCAGAGCCAGCGGGTCGACGCCCGTGACGATATGTCAATGGCGTTGTCTGATCCGCCAGGCTGTTGAAATCGCTACCAAGATCAGCGCTAGGTCATCAACGACCGGTGCGTTGAGGATGCTCGAACTACCGCCAGGAAGCACGCCGTCAGTCAGACGCGCGGGAAGGACCTATTGTGAACGAGCCTGCACAGGGGTTCCTTGGGTGCGTACCCTACGATGTGGGTTGCCCAGCATTTATCCGCGAGCTGCGGCAACTTCAGTAGCCCTCTTCCCAAAGTTTCAAGCCTGACTTGCCGGAGAAGTATGACAACAAGCTCAATCCGTCCGAGTTTCTTGGCATATTTATACCATCGCAGTGCAAGCTGGTGGTGGCAGAGACGACAAGATTCTCGCCAACTATTTTCCGTTGGCGCTCAAGCCCAGCGTGAGATCTTGGCTGATGAACTTGCTGGAGGGCTCCATTTCTTCTTGGTTGGACATGTGTCATGTGTTCGTTGGGACCTACATCGGGGGCCATGAGCCTCCGGGGAAGCCCAGTGACCTCCACTTGATTCCACAGAAGGATGGTGAATCCCTTCGTAAGTACGTCCAGAGGTTTAGCCGTGTGCATCACAACATCCCCGATGTGCACCCCGCTGCTGTGATTGCTTCGTTCCACACGAATGTTCACAATCGCAGGATGTGGGCTGAGTTGAACATCGAGCAGTTGAAGACCGTCAACGACTTGTATGCCTCGGTGAACCAGTGTGCGCATGCTGAGGAGGGAGACTTCCTGGGGAGGATGCCAGAGCCGAAGCTGATTCTGAGGACGACGACACATCCAGCCCAAAGAAGACATGCCAAAAGCGCAACCGCATGCGCAAAGGCAAGACTGTGATGGCCGTCAAGGGTTCTGGCGACTCCAATGCCGCCAAGAAGCCGAAGACCGAGAGCTACGACAACGAGGTTGCTGGATACGCTGGTTGTCAGGAGGTTGTGGCAGGCGAGAAGATGGAGAGCTCCGGCAAGCAATACCGCAAGATCCACCGTACCAAGGGCCACGACGTCGAGGATTGCCGGCAAGTGGAACATCTTGCCGAAAAGCAAAAGTAAGAGTACGAGAAGCGTGACAAGGAGAAAGGCCAAGATGGCGCCGGTGGGTTCGGCAACAAAAGCCGCGGTGGTCGTGGGGGTCGCCGCGCCAAGGGCCAACAGCAGAAGGAGAAGCCTGCTCCCGACCACGAGAAGGAGGGCGAGGATGATGGTGATGACACCGATGAAGAATCCGAGGGACATGAATTTCAAAAGGCTGTGGATGCCATGTGCGTTGATGGAGGTGCATCTTTGCACTCCCCTCACCACCAGCTCAAGCAGTGGGCGCGTGAGATCAATGCGGCCAGACTAGCAGTAAGGTGCAAAAGCCGCTCAAGTGGTCCGACACGCCGATCGTTTTCGACACCGAGGACCACCCTGACCGCACCACTGTGGTCGGGTGTTTGCCTTTGTTGGTTTCTCCAACAATTCGCAACCTCAAGGTGACGAAAGTGCTGGTTGACGGTGGGGCCGCTTGAATCTGATCTCCCCCGATGTGATCAGGAGGCTGCAAATCCCTGATGGAGATCTCCGAGAAACGGGAACGTTTCAAGGGGTTAATCCGGGGAGGAGCCAGCCTACTGGAAAGATTACCTTGCCGGTCACTTTTGGCACCAAACCGAACTACAAGATCGAGAAGGTTGTTTCCGACGTCGTCAAGATACCATTGCCCTACAATGGGATTCTTGGTCGTTCGGCCCTGGCAAAGTTTATGGCAGTGTCACATTACGCCTATAATACTTTGAAAATGTCGGGTTCGATGAGCATCATCACCATCCACTCCGACAAGGACGCAGTTATCTGCGCTGACAAGCTCTATCAAGAGGCAGTGACAACATCTGCCGTCAAGGCACCTGCTCCTGCCGGCAAAGCTCCCGAGGAGGAAAGAAGAAGACCGATAAGACCTCTGGCGAGGCCACCGGGTAGCGCACCTCAGAGTGTAGCATGCCTGTTGAGGATGTACCAGAGAGCTCTACCGGCAAGAACAAGAAAGCCAAAGCCTCACCACCATACTGAGCATTGGGTGCTCTCAAGTACTGTGGACCAAACACTTCTACCATAGTCATTGCAAATTGCTTGACATAGAAGATAGAAGTGCTCTCTGCCATCGCCAAGTTGTCATCAATGTAATCTGCCGGAACACCATATGCCATCATGCGCAAAGCGACAGTGACCTTCTGTTCGGTGCTATGGCCAAGCAACCTGGCACGGTTCCTTCTCTGCTCGAAGGCTGGATTATGCTGCTCCACGGAATTGCAAATGTGGATGAACAAGTCTTTCGACATTCTGAAACGGCGTCGAAAGTAATTCTCCGGGAAAACAGGTGGTGATCTATAGTAGTTGTGCATCAACCGTTTGTGTGCATCAATCCGTTCTCTCCGAATGAACGCACGACCATAGACGGAACCACCGTGCTTCGGCTTCTTCCCCTTGTGCATGGCCACTAGCATAGCAATGTCCTCTTCATGCAAATCAAATTCCTCGTCCGACGATGAATCGTCCACGAATGAGGAGTCAACCGAGCTCATCTACAATGCAGTTAACCACAGTCAAACATACTATCTAATCCCAATTTAAATCATCAAGTTTCGTTGTTTTTTTACCTTGGGGAATTTCGTCGAACACCTTGTGTGCGGGGTGGAAGAAGATGGCCGGCAGTTGGATTGGTGGCCAGTCATTGCCGCGGACGGCGGCGCAGAGGAGAAGGGAGCTCGGCGGCCGGCGGAGAGGAGCTATACGGGCTGTCGGACCGTCGGAGTCGGCGAATCCCGTCGCGGCTGCTTCCCGAATCGGCGCCGCCGGGGCGGCTGTGAGACGCCCTCCGGCGGGGGAGGCGACGCGGGCAAGGGCGGCGGTGGTGATTTGGGGCGGTGGCGGCGACGGTGACGGTAATTTGGGCGGTGGCGGCGGCTGGTGCTCGGGCGGGAAGGAAAATGAACGGGCGGTTGGTCGTTTCGCGGGCGGCAGCGGTTTTACATCAGATGTATCTCGTGATGCAAATTTGCATCACGAAGTGTTGTATTTTACATCTCCGGGAGGCGGTGATGTAATTTTTTTTACATATGGACCATCTGTTGGAGCAGCGTTTTTTGCTCTCAGTGATCCAAAAGTTAGGTATTTTTACATATGGACCGTCTATTGGAGATGCTCTTAGAATTTGAACTGGCAGTGTGCACAACAATTCTATTTGAAGAACCTAGGGCAACTCCAAAAACCGGGTTTCCTAACTCGTCATTGAAGAAGCTAATCCTACTATCCTAGTGACACCGAAGAACTACACTCTTGAGTCTCGGCCATGCTGATTCTTCATATGTATTCAACTTAGTCACTAAAGCTAGCAGATTCATTTGCAAGGAGATTTCAAAGGCTTATGTGTGTAGAATTATGAGTTATAACTGATAATCACACACGATTCACCTTGCTTTGATAGCCAACCCCTCTTAATAGTACAGTTTGCCCTATGACTCAAATGAAGAAACTTAAGAACGAGAAACCTTCTGGTGCTTCAGGTGGCAAACTGAAATCTTCAATGTTTCCTTATCATTTTTGGGGGTCAACATGCTTCAGTTAAACCAGTGGCCCATTACTTTGGTGACTATCCATTGCTTCAATGACTACTCATATGTGTATACTCAAGAAATACATGAGTACTTTAATTGTTTGTCATAAATCATCAAAACTGAAGAAACTTAAGAACGATTAAGAACGAGAAACCTTCTGGTGCTTCAGGTGGCAGACTGAAATCTTTAATGTTTCCTCGTCATTTTCGGGGGTTGACATGCTTCAGTTAAACCATTGGCCCATTACTTCGGTGACTATCCATTGCTTCAATGACTGCTCATTTGTGTGTACTCAACAAATACATGAGTCCCTTAATTGTTTGTCATCATCAAAACCCACCAGGGGCACTAGATGCACATGCACTTACACCCCTGGTGGAATTTTTTGAAGGAAGATCAAACCTACCCACTCCGCAGAGGCACACCGTTTTTTGAAAGAAGATCAAACCACCCACCCTGTTGAGGCTGTGCCTTGAATGCAGGCGGGTGGACCTGTGAGGCTAGCCACCTAAGTACACGCTCAGTGGCACATTTCACTTCTGCATCTGGATGCAAAAATCAGAACTTCCATATACTCTTCATAGCACCAAGAAGAATGTGACTTTTCCACTTTTGCAACTTCTATCTGGTTATAGAAATTTTTGCTAAATGCAAACTAACTTTGGCATAGTAGAACAAATATTCTTTACAAGGTGCTGATTTGATTTGGCTGTGAGCACCTCAATATCCGCGGAACTACAACAACAAAATAACAACAACAAAGCCTTTTAGTCCCAAACAAGTTGGGATAGGCTAGAGTTGAAACCCATAAGATATCAAAACCTAGTCATGGTTCTGGCACATGGATAGCTAACTTCCACGCACCCATGTCTATGGCTAGTTCTTTGTTGATATTCTAGTCCTTCGGGTGTCTCGGACTCCTCCCATGTCAAATTTGATCTACCTCGACCTCTCTTGACATTATCAGCAAGCTTTATCATTCCTCTATGCACCGGCGTTTCTTAGAGGTCTGCGGTGTATATGCCCAAACCATCTCAGGCGATGTTGGACAAGCTTCTCTTCCATTGGTGCTACCCAACTTTATCACGCATATCATCATTCCGGACCTGATCCTTGTGTGGCCACATATCCATCTCAGCATGCACATCTCTACTACACCTAACTATTGGACATGTCGCCTTTTAGTTGGCCAACATTCTGCGCCATACAACATCGCTGCCGTCCCATAGAACCTGCCTTTTAGCTTTTGTGGCACTCTTTTGTCACAGAGGACGCCGGAAGCTTTGCACCACTTTATCCATCCGGCTTTGATTCAATGGTTCACATCTTCATCTATATCACCATCCTTCTGCAGCATTGTTGTAACGCCCACAATGCGGCTATATCTCCCACGTGGCGAGGCACGACTTAGAGGCATAACCGCATGGTGGTGTTGTCGCAAGAGGAGTAATCTTCACACAATCCCATTTATTGAATAAGAAAGGGATAAAGAGTTGGCTTACAATCTCCACTTCACACAAATAACAAGTAAAACATACATCAACCAGAGTACAATCAAGGCCCGACTATGGAACCAAAATAAAAGAAGACAACCCCAAATGATAGATCCCCGATCATCCCAACTGGGCACCACTACTGATCAACCGGAAAAGACACATAACAACGACCAATATCTTCATCGAGCTCCCACTTGAGCTCGGTTGCGTCACCTGCACTGGTATCATCGGCACCTGCAACTGTTTGGAAGTATCCGTGAGTCATGAGGACTCACCAATCTCACTCCCGCGAGATCAAGACTATTTAAGCTTATGCGTTGGATAAGGTAATGAGGTGGAGCAGCAGCAAGCGCTAAGCAATTATGGTGGCTAACTTACGCAAATAAGAGTAAGATGAGAAGCTACGCAACGGTCGAAAAGCTATAAGTGATCAAGAAGTGATCCTGAAACTGCTTACGTTCAAGCATAACACAAGACCGTGTTCACTTCCCGGACTCCGCCGAAAAGAGACCATCACGGCTACACACGTGGTTGATTCATTTTAATTAAGTCAAGTGTCAAGTTCTCTACAACTAGATATTAACAAATTCCCATCTGCCACATAACTGCGGGCACGACTCTCGAAAGTTTATACCCTGCAAGGGTGTCCCAACTTAGCCCATGACAAGCTCACGATCCGCGGAGACAATCCTCCATTGCGGGACCTTCCGATTAGACTCGGAATCCCGGTGCACAAGACATTTCGACAATGGTAAAACAAGTCCAGCAAGACCGCCCGATGTGCCGACAAATCCTGATAGGAGTTGCACGTATCTCATTCTCAGGGTACACCGGATGGGCAAGACGTCGGGTTGGCATAGACCCTGGTTGCCCAGGGGGCGCCGGACATCGCCCAGGTTGGACCAACACTCAGAGGAGCACTGGCCCGTGGGGTTAAAATAAAGATTGACCCTCGGGTTTGCAACCCCAAGGGAAATTTATAGGTTGTTAGGCAAATGTAAAACCAAGGTTGGGCCTTGCTGGAGGAGTTTTATTCAAAGCGAACTGTCAAGAGGGTTCCATACCCCTCATCGTGTTAGGGACGCAAAATCGAGGAACATAACACCGGTATGACGGAAACTAGGGCGAAAACACCAGGCATAAGGCCGAGCCTTCCACCCTTTACCAAGTATATAGATGCATTAATTAAATAAGAGATAATATGATATCCCAACATCTCCATGTTCCAACATGGAACAATCTTCAACTTCACCTGCAACTAACAACGCTATAAGAGGGGCTGAGCAAAAGCGGTAACGTAGCCAAACAACGGTTTGCTAGGAATGTGGGTTAGAGGCTTGACATGGCAATATGGGAGGCATGATAAACAAGTGGTAGGTAGCGCGACATAGTGATAGAGCGAACAACTAGCAAACAAAGATAGAAGTGATATCAAGGGTATGGTCGTCTTGCCCGAGATCCCGCGAGGAAGAAGAACGAGTCCATGAAGAAGACAAACGGACGTAGTCGAACGAATCCTCACAAACGCGACGTTACCGGAACTAACAAGAAGAAGCAACACCCGAAAGGAGCAAACAACATGGTAAACCAACGAGCATAAACATGGCATGATACACAATCAAGTATGATGCATGTCCGGTTTAAAGAGGCATGTCATGGCAAAGTGTTGCATATTGACGGAACACCACATCAATTATTTAGTTCTCTCTCGTTTATGTACCCAACAATATTAAATGTTATTAAACATGGCAAGGGGTGAAGTATATGAAAACTACCTATCTAGGCAAGTTTAAATGAGGCCGGAACAACAAACAACAATTTCGGAAAATCCCCATATACATATTATGATTTGGTACTGTTCTGCCCTAAACCATATTTTAGAGTAGTTAAACATGCAAAGAAAGTGCACCATGTTAAACTATGCATTTTTCTGCCCCATTTACATATAAAATTTATTAAATTTGGAGCTACTTATTTAGTTATTAGATAAATCATTTTAGCATGGCATTTGAGCAAATTTAATCAAACAACATTTTAAACATGGATGAAAGTGGCATATTATGAAACTAGACAAAATTCTAAGCATTTTTCATATTTAAATCATTTTTAACCGATGCATGGTTGTGGAGTAATTAAATGCATGAAGTCTAGGGGGTTTTCTGCAAATCTGGTAAACTCTGGATAATGCTAAAATCGCAGATCTGAAAAAAAAATGGGCCGAATCTGAACAGTGCACTGGGCGCTGGGTCTGTGGTGGCTCACCAAGGGCCAACATCAACTGGGCCGGTTCGGTGGGCTGCAGCGAAGAGGTGGCGCTAGGCCTAGGCGAGGCCGGTCCAGGCGCAGTCAAACGCGCCTGGTTCCTTCGATGCATGGAGGCAGGGGATCGAGCTCGTGCTCGTCAGAAGGCAGTGACGACGCAGGGGCGCGTGGGACTCCGGCGAGCGGTGGGATGGCGCGGCTCCGGCGTGGCGTCGCTGCGGGGCCGGAGGACCTGGTGTGGAGGACTCGGATTGGGACGTGGGCAGCGGTTGAATGCGGCGGATACCATGAAGCTTTGACGGTGCTGCTGCCCAAAGAAAAACAGAGGGCGGTTCAGAGAGAGAAGCGAATCGGGGAAGGGAACGGGAAGGTCGGGGCTCTGCTGGGACGAGCGGTACGGTGACGGAACGCGAGGAAGCAGGGGCTCGCGTGGGGAGCTCGGGGTTGCGGAGGAGGAACGACGACATTGCTGCTGGGTTCGTCGACGATGGTCGCGGCACGGCCGCGGTCAGGGAGGAGGGAGCCGCCGCTGCTCGCCGGTGGCTCGGTGCTACTGCTGGGACGACGAGGAGGAGCTCGGGGAAGGAGCACGACGCGACAGAGGGGGTCCGGCAGGCGCGGGAAGCGGCCGGTCTGGTCGTGGCCTTCGCGAGCGGCCGGCGCGGGCGTTAAGGAGCGGCTGCAGCGGCGTTGGTTGAAGGTGGTGGCGGACGAGGAGCTCGGCGCGGGGCTCCAGGAAGGAGATGGTGGCGGACGGAGGCACGGATCTGGGCGGTGGAGGTAGCAGGACGGCGGCGACGGGTGCTGGGGCTTCGTACTCCTCGCTCCCCTGCTTGATGCAGGAGCAGGCGCCGGAGATCCATGGCGTGGCAGAGGCCACGGCAGCTCGAGGTCGACGGCATCAGTGGTCTCTGCGAGAGAGAGAGGGAGGGTCGCGTGAGAGAGAGAAGGCAAGGGGGAAGGAGAGGGCGGCAGTGGCTGGCCTGACGCTGGCCGGCGACGAGGTTGCAACGCGGCTGCTCGGTGGGTAGATGGATGTGTGGTGGAGGCTGAGGAGATTTTTGGATCGGGCGCCGCATCTGGTTGGTGGAATGGGAATTGGGAGGATCCCGAGGTGAGATTTGAGTGTGGCGGCGGCGGCGGGGACAGATGTCCTAGATTTTAGGGTTTGGGTCTAAAGATGGGCTATGGGACTATATATATATACGAAAAGGGGATGATCTGGATCCTTCGATCGCGATCGGGCGGTCTGGAATAAATGGGTTAGGAGAGTCCAACGAGAAACCGATGATGATTTAGGGATGTTTGGGGATGATCCGGATCCAACGGTCATGACTGCCCGGGTCGGGTCCGGGAGAAGTTTTCGGACTAGGTTGCGAAGGTGGTCGGTGGCTGTGTAGAGAGGTCAGGCGGTAGCGTGGAAGTGTGGTTGGTCTCGAACAGTCAATGAAGGCAATAGAGAGAAGCGGCACTATGAACAGATGCAAGTTTGAAAACAATGACGGCAACGGAGTGCCGATGCAATGCAGATGATGCGATGATGAAATGCAACAAACAAATAAACACACATCGGCAACGAAATAACTGGACGGCATCTGGAGCGTCGGTCTCGGGTCGTCACAATTGTTCTCAAATATCAAAAGGTATCCTACTGTCCTTCTGAGGTACTGCCTGCCCATCAAGGCTAACCTCCTCGTGCCTAGTACTTACTGAAATCGCGCCTCATGTACTCAGTACTGACGTATCCAAGGAACTACCTTGCTGTTTATTTCATATGTGCTGTAATGTTCATTCACCTTCCTTAACTAGATTATTATCGTTTATGTATCAAAGTTTTTCCTCATGTCAGCTAATGCTGGGATCATTTGTTTGACAGTACAGCGTTTCTTATAGGTCCCAAGAGACAGTTTGATATGATGCTTGATCCTGTCCGTATATATGCCACTGCTATATACATTGCAAGCATCATAATTTCTCTATTCTGCGCTCTCTTAGTAAGTAAAATGATTAGAGAAATCTGGCATATTTCATAAATTTTCTGCCAGGTTTATGTGTTAGTTCTATAACCAACCAAATATCTGTCTTTTCTACTCCAAACAGGTTCACAGTAAGCTGTTGACTCTACTTGCCATCGTCTTGGAATTTGGTGCCCTTATCTGGTAAGTTTAATATCTTTTAAAGTTTGATTTTTAGCAATGAGTTCTGTTCAATGTTGACCCAACTGCACACTCATAATTTCTCCTAGGTCCAACACTCACTGGATGATTACTTTCAAATTAACCAATATTCGTGCTATTTTTCTATTAAAAATATTCCACAGCTAAGCAGACACCCAAAGAGATTATTTTTTTAAGAAATGCAAGCTTCGTGTCTTTTGTACAAAGAAAGGTAGAGCGTTACATCAGTTATATACAGGGGTGCAACCACAGGAGAAAGCACTCCGCCATGGGCAAAGAAAGTGCTAACTCACATTCCCTACAAATCCACATGATCTAGCAAATCTTCCACAAAGGAAATTCCTCCCTAATCTGCTTGATGACCAGCGAGGGCATTGACGCCACCTTGTCGAAGACATAGCTGTTCCTTTCGAGCTAGAGGAGCCGGAGACTCAGACAAATCAGAGCGTCCACCTCCCTGCGGTTGCGCGCTGGAACAGCATGACTGCAGGGCGGCCACCAGTTTGTTAGCGAAGCCAGATTGTCCGGCCTGAACCTGTGCAACCGTAAGGGGAGCAGCACATTATACCAGATCTCCCGCAAGGAAGGGCACCTCAGAAGCAGGTGGTTAGCAGTTTCCTCCTGACAGCAGAGAACACAAAGTGGCGGGTGTTGCAACTGACGCTGAGCAAGTCTGTCCGCAGTCCACAACTGATTATGCAGCGCAAGACATACAAAGATTTTAATCCCAAGAGAAGCCCAAGAAGACCAAAGCTCCGTTTCACAGGGGGCAAATTTCTCGACCGAGCAAGAAAAGACTAAGTGGAACGGGCAGATAACTTGCCGTCGGGCTAAAGTCGCCACCTGAACTCGCTAGGATCCACTCCCAGGTCCCAGCTCAAAATCAAGCAGGGTCCTCCACAGCTGTATGCAACCGCCGGCACAGATAGGCTTTCCCTGAGACCCCTCGCCCAATCTGCCTCAGGAAGGGCATCCGCCACTAGGCGTCGTAACACAGCAGGCCAGGCAAACTGAAACAAGGCCAGCACAACCTGGGCCACACTAACCCTGTGAATCCATCTGTCAGTCCAGAAGCGAAGGTGATGTCATTCTTCATAGTGCAGCTCGTAGGCGCCGCGAACAACTCATCCGTTTCCAGCTGTAACTGAATCTGAAGGCCTGCCCAGGGCTTGTCTTGCCCAACTTTCCCCAGCCAACGCCACTTTAACATGAGAGCTTGATTGAGATATCAGTGCAAGTCCGTAGATGCATGGATAAAAACATTATCCCATGTGATGTCTCATCATATCACATAAAATGGGCAACATTTTTAGATAAATAATTGGTGCAACTACATAAATTGATAAATAATTGGTGCAACTACATAAATTAGCATCCCAAGAGCATGAGTGATGGGGCAGCAATTCTGAAGTTACAGTTGTTGTTATGTGCAGGTACAGTCTAAGCTATATACCCTTTGCACGATCAGTTGTTTCGAAAGTGATGGCATCTTGCTTCGACACTGAATTCTAGAGCAACCATCATGATCGGATCTACCTTTGGTTGATGGAACAGTAGTCTCATTGCTGGATCAGTAGATGCTGCTGATCTACTGTGTACTTTTAACCAAGGGCATGATCTTCTGTTATGCTCAGAAATCATGTTAACCTTTCCCCCACTGTTGCTCCCTTCTTGCGCACATATGTATATGACACTCCTTTGTTCCCTTTGGCTTGGGACCTTTCATGAACAGTGCATTTGTCGTGGATTGGTAGGACCAGCACCTGATAACGCGGTGTTTGTGTGGAAATCCTGCTTGCTTAAAGTCATATATGTTGTTAAAAGTTTCACTGCTTATCCGGTGGTGCTTGCCAATGGCATCTTACGATGTAAGGTATAACCATGGGGAAATCATCAATTGCGCAGTTAAACTTAAACTTGATGTACTCCAACGTGAGTTCTCTCCATCTTTTAAAAGGGCTATTGCTTTTGCCCGTTCACCGTCGTAATAAGCTGTTGTCCACTGTCATAATACGCTTTTTCGATTCATTTCGGCTTCGTTCAGTTCGAAGGCAGGACGGGAGGAGACGAGGAAGGACGCATGGCGGCCGCTCGGCCTGGCCGATTTAATATATTCTTTTTGCGAAAAAAATAGTGTGCGTGTGCGTGCATCTCACCAAAATGGTGCGGCCGATTAGCGGCCGGTGCCGACGTTTCTTTTGATTTGAGATTAGGGGGTGAGATGCGCGTGCATCTCACGAAGTGTGCGTGTTTTTCTCTCTCTGAGAAATAGCCTATCTGATGTCTACGTGAAATGTTTGCGTTTGGGCCAAATCCAAATAGTGAAAAAAAGGAAATATAATAACAAAACAAACAAACATTCTCTTAACCGAAAAGCTAAATCCCTGCTGGCAGGAATTTAGCATGTGCACCACCACAATAACCAACTCACCTAGACTTTGTTGTTGTCAATTTTGCCCAGACTGTGAATGTGTAGCGTAGTGGCTTTGTTCAAGATTAAATGCGAACGACCTGCTAACTTGATGGCGATTTAGTGAGAAGAATTCGGAGACTATGGAATTGACTACCGTAATTTTTTTTCTCTGGATTGGATTTGTCATTTTTTTAGGTGCTAGATCTATTGGCACACCCTGGTTACATTTTTAGTCCAAAAAAAATAGCACTGAATATGGGATTTGAACACACACCAAGCAGCTAATGTGAAACACACACTAACCAGCTCAGCTAAACTATTTTGTTGTGCAAAAGAATGCACATCATACTTTTTGGCCATTCCCTGTTGATTCCTTTTTCCTTTTTCTTTGAGGAGTTGATCAAATATTCCCCGGTAATTTTTTTGTGAATAGAATGATAACTCACACATTTAAAGACCCGATAACTTATTTACCCCTGTCCTAATATCTTTGGCGGTCGAAGGGGAGGGGGGAGTTGACGAGCTTTTATGTGAATAGCATAGTACTCACACATCGCAAACCTGATAACTTATGCACCTTATCCTGGTAACTTTGGCAACAAGGAGGAGGGGGGGGGGGAGTTGATGAAATATCCCCTCGATAGCTTTTGTGTCAATAGCATGGTAACTCACACATCATAGACCTAGTAGCTTATGTACAAATATCGTGGTAGCTTTTTTGACCCAAAAAAACTAGTGTAAACATACCTTTGATAACTTTTTTGTATGAATAGCATGGTAACTCACACATCGTAGACCTGATAGTTTATGTACAAATATCGTGGTAGCTTTTTTAACCCCAAAAAACCTAGTGTAAACATACCTTCGATAATTTTTTGTATGAATAGCATGGTAACTCACACATCGCAAACCTGATAACTTATGTCCCCTATCCTGGTAACTTTGGCAACGAGGTGGGGGTGGGGGGAGTTGATGAAATATCCCCTCAATAGCTTTTGTGTCAATAGCATGGTAACTCACACATCGTAGATCTGATAATTTATGTACCCGGTCCTAATAACTTTGGCGATGGGGGTGGTGGTGGTGGTGGTGGTGGGGGGGGGGGGGGTTGATAAAACATCACCTCGATAACTTTTATGTGAATAACATGGTAACTCACACATCCCGGACCTGATAACTTATGTACCTGACCCTGATAAAAATTCATAGAGGAGCCCCTCTATACATTCACACGTATAGTACATCATCATTTATGCAGTGGAAGTTTTTTGAGGAAAATACATTTCTTTTTGTCATCTAACAATGGTGAGAAAGAGTTTAGACGATTTTGTTTTCAAGTATTGAACAATATTTGTAGGTTGGTGTAATGGTTGTTGGTATTAGCATTTGGTGTGTCCTTGCTACCCGACGCAGGTTTGAATCTCATATAGGACACTTTTTCTTCTCAATTTGTGTTTTTTATTATTTTCAAACTAATCGATCGGGGGAGAAAGGGGGAAGCAGGAGCCATTGAAGGGGATCGTGCAGATCTATCGCTAAAATCCTACCGTACGGTTGATAAATTACGTACTGCATGCGTGATAACTTACGTAGTTCAGCGTGGTAACTTTTGGCCTGAAAAAAAAAGTTGTCGAAACATACCAACATGGGATCTAGTTTCGAAGCTCTCGTCGCGATGATTTTTTTATGTGAAAACGGTTTTCCAATCCGCCCGACGGTTTGACCTACAAATCATTTTGAAGTTTGTTTTTTGAAGGAATATTTGCTGACATCATCAAATTTGTTGGTATATGCATGCATGTTCAAAAATGAGGTGCTCACTCGCGTCTCATGCTGGGTCGCATGCATGCCTCAGCCTCACTCTCCTCTTGCATTCACCAGATCAAAGCTAGTACGGGTCGTCCGCATCTCTTCTTAAAATCAGTACGTCTGGTAGTTAGTCGCGTCCTTCTCTTAAAGAAAATTCAACATCGTAAAAACCCGCTTGCAATCAAATATTTTAATAAATTATGAAAAATCCAACTTCAATACACCACTACTCTTTCATCTGATGTAGTGTGAAACTGAAGGAAACATTGTCAAATGACATGAATACGGCTTCATCAATCTTTTCCAGTTGCGGATGCCAAAATCCTACCATCATCGATGATGGTGACGAACATGAAAAGTGGCAACACGAATGTGTCAGTAGAAAAGTTCGACAATTTTTTTCTTCCGATGCAAATGGACACATTAAATTACTTTTTTTAGATGACACATTAAATTGCTGCATACAAAGGTTGAAGGAAAAAGTATAGATGCAGGCGCTGGCGTACACTCACCCCAATAAATGAGATTTGAAATTGATGAAGTCACCCATAGGAAATTTTTGAATTAGACGGGGCTACATTGAAATCCGGTGGTAAGAATATTTCACAGTAATGGGTATTGAAGCATGAGATGAATTTCTACCTAGGCACGATGCATCCCTACCCCCGTCATGCTGCGTTGCCGGGTGTTATCCTGAACACTTTAATTTTCTCTCCCGTTGCAACGCACGGGCCCTTTTGCTAGTAATATAAAACCGCTCACCGTCACACACTTTTTACAGAAAAGCCCCTGTGGTTTTGTGTATTAAACCCGTAATCCATCATTATCTGCAAAATAAAAACAATTATGCAAGGAAAAAACGATTCGCTGGGAAAAAATACCCACACACTTCCGCCTCCTTGCCTCGACCTTATGCTCGAGCCAAATCCCCCTCGCCGCTGCCGCACCACTCGTCCCCGCGGTCGCACCACTCGCCGCCGCTGCCGCACCTTTGCCTGCTTGCCACCCCGCCGCGGCGCTCGAGCGCAGATTCTGGATCAGATCCACGCGGTGATAACCCACAAGTGGGGATCAATTGTAACCTCTTTCGATAAGTAAGAGTGTCGAACCCAATGAGGAGATAAAGGTAGAACAAATATTCCTTCAAGTTTTATCGACCACCGATACAACTCTACGCACGCTTAACATTCGCTTTACCCAGAACAAGTATGAAACTAGAAGTACTTTGTAGGTGTAACTAGGGGTTGTTTTAGGTAAAGAAGCAATAAAGTTAGTATAGCGAGTGTGGAAAAGTGGTGGTAGGAGTTGCGAAATTGTCCCTAAGCAATTGAGTACTTTACTAGACCGATAGCAAGTTTTAAGTGGGAGAGGCCGCTGCTAGCATGTCATCTCTGACTTGGAATTCTATGCACTTATGATCAGAACTATTAGCAAGCTTCCGCTAGTACTAACATTCATTAAGGTAAAACCCAACCATACATTAAGATATATTGGCCCCCCTTCAATCCCGTATGCATCAATTTCTATGCTAGGTTGAAGCTTCTGTCACTCTTACCCTCCAATACATAGTCCAATCAACATACAACTAACCCTATGGTGTGATCCACGCGCGCGCTCATATGATGGGTGATAACCCACAAGTATAGGGGATCGCAACAGCTTTCGAGGGTAGAGCATTCAGCCCAAATTTATTGATTCGACATAAGGAGAGCCAAAGAATATTCTCAAGTATTAGCAGCTGAGTTGTCAATTCAACCACACCTGGAAACTTAGTATCTGCAGCAAAGTGTTTAGTAGCAAAGTAATATGATAGTGATGGTAACGGTAACAAAAAAGTAACGAAAGCAAAGTAGTGTTTTTGGTATTTTGTAGTGATTGTAACAATAGCAACGGGAAAGTAAATAAGCGTAAACCAGTATATGGAAAGCTCGTAGGCATCGAATCAATGATGGATAATTATGCCGGATGCGGTTCATCATGTAACAATCATAACATAGGGTGACAGAGAACTAGCTCCAATTCGTCAATGTAATGTAGGCATGTATTCCAAATATAGTCATACGTGCTTATGGAAAAGAACTTGCATGACATCTTTTGTCCTACCCTCCCGTGGCAGTGGGGTCCTAATGGAAACTAAGGGATATTAAGGCCTCCTTTTAATAGAGAACCGGAACAAAGCATTAGCACATAGTGAATACATGAACTCCTCAAACTACGGTCATCACCGGTAAGTATCCCGATTATTGTCACTTCGGGGTTAACGGATCATAACACATAATAGGTGACTATAGACTTGCAAGATAGGATCTAGAACTTTCATATATTGATGAAAATATAATAGGTTCAGATCTGAAATCATGGCACTCGGGCCCTAGTGACAAGCATTAAGCATAGCAAAGTCATAGCAACATCAATCTCAGAACATAGTGGATACTAGGGATCAAACCCTAACAAAACTAACTCGATTACATGATAAATCTCATCCAACTTATCACCGTCCAGCAAGTCTACGATGGAATTACTCACGCACGGCGGTGAGCATCATGAAATTGGTGATGGAGGATGGTTGATGATGACGACGACGAATCCCCCTCTCCGGAGCCCCGAACGGACTCCAGATTAGCCCTCCCGACAGGTTTTAGGGCTTGGCGGCTGCTCCGTATCGTAAAACGCGATGATTTCTTCTCTCCTATTTTTCTCCCCGAAAGCAGTTATATAGAGCTGGAGTTGGAGTCGGGAGGTCTCCAGGGGGCCCATGAGGTAGGGGGGCGCGCCCTAGGGGGAGGGGGGCGTCCCCCACCCTCGTGGCAAGGGTGTGGGCCCCCTGGTCTTCATCTTCGGCGAGGATTTTTTATTATTTATTGTAAGGTATTCCGTAGAGTTTCAGGTCATTCTGAGAACTTTTGTTTTCTGCACATAAAACAACATCATGGCAATTCTGCTGAAAACATCGTCAGTCCGGGTTAGTTCCATTCAAATCATACAAGTTAGAGTCCAAAACAAGGGCAAAAGTGTTTGGAAAAGTAGATACGTTGGAGACGTATCAATGGGCACCAAAGAACAACAACATAACCACACGCAAATTAAACCAATCATAGCAATTCACGAATTACCGATAGGACAACGAAGATCTACTCAGACATCATAGGATGGCAACACATCATTGGATAATAATATGAAGCATAAAGCACCATGTTCAAGTAGAGGGTACAACAGGTTGCGGGAGAGTGGACCGCTGTAGATAGATGGGGGAAGGTGATGAAGATGTTGGTGAATATGACGGAGGTCTTGGTGTAGATCACCGTCACACGATGATGGCCCCGGTGGCGTTCCGGCGCCACCGGGAGAGAGGGTGAGAGAGCCCCCATTCTTCTTCTTCTTCTTCTTCTTCTTCCTTGACCTTCTCCCTAGATGGGAGAAGGGTTTCCCCTCTGGTCCATGGCCTCCATGGCGGCGAAGGGGCGAGAGCCCCTCCGAGATTGGATCTGTCTCTCTCTGTTTATGTGTTCCCTGATTCCGCACTTTCACCGTTTCTTATATTCCCGGAGATCCGTAACTCTGATTGGGCTGAAATTTTAACACGGTTTCTATCCGGATATTGGCTTTCTTGTGGCGAAAGAAGGGCACCAACCGCCTTACGGGGTGGCCACAAGGGCCAGGGGCGCGCCCACCCCCTGGGGCGACCCCTTTCCTCGTGCCCCCCTCGGGCATCGTATCGCATTGATTCTTCTTCCCAAAAATCACATATATTCTAAAAAAATCTCCGTCAGTTTTTATCCTGTTTGGACTCCGTTTGATATGGATTTTCTGCGAAACAAAAAACATGCAACAAACAGGAACTGACACCGGGCACCGGATCAATATGTTAGTCCCCAAAAATAGTATAAAAAGTTGCCAAAAGTATATGAAAGTTGTATAATATTGGCATGGAACAATAAAAAATTATAGACACGACGGAGACGGATCAGCATCCCCAAGCTGATGCGGAGCATCCTACGGTGATCTCCATGTACACCTTCATAGCCCCTCAAGCCCCAAGTGGACCTACCGGACTTAAGGGGAACCCGCTCCTCTTTGAGATTTACATGAATATCCATTGGACTTGGGTGCTACCTCACCATGGAACGTTGTGCATCATTAGGTACAAGGGCAACCACCACCAAGCAGCTAGGAAGCTTCCCGGAGGCCAAGGAGAAGGACCCCAA
Organism: Triticum urartu; assembly: GCF_056163025.1. Classification (NCBI taxonomy): domain Eukaryota; kingdom Viridiplantae; phylum Streptophyta; class Magnoliopsida; order Poales; family Poaceae; genus Triticum; species Triticum urartu. Next base: position 266,610,017 of record NC_141878.1, on the reverse strand, counting down.
GACCCAAGAGCTCACCGGAGGTGTCAAGACGAAGAAAATGAAGCGTGCAGAAATTGCACTACGGGACAGTCCGGTCCCCACGACGGACAGTCCGGTCGCATAGAAATTGCACTACCGGACAGTCTGGTCCCCATAGCGGACAATCCGGTGGCACACAAAAATGCATCTGTCCTCACCGGACTGTCCAGTCCTTACCACCGGACTGTCTGGTAGGCCCAGTTTCGCTACGAATTGGGCTAAAAAGCCCATGTAACCACCGAGGCCCATACCCCTTCGCCCCTAGACTATATATTCTGTGCTCCTCTTAGTTTTTAGGGTTAGAAAAGTATTTGATAGACAAAGAGAGAGGTTTGCTCATCTTCCTCCTCTTGGAGATCTAGACCTCATCTTGGAGAAGCTCCTCTTAGAGATCAAGCCCTCCTCTTGGAGAAGATTCTCTTGTGGATATCAAGGCCTCCTCTTGGAGAAGGATCCCCATCATAGGATCAACAAGACCTCATCTCTTTTGGATTTGGGATGAAATTTACCTTGTATCTTTCCCTTTGTCGTTCTTGCGCCTTTGTGGATCTTGTGTGGTTGTGAGTCTAGTGGATGTGTGATTGGACTTATTCTTGAGTGTTTTCCTCTTGTGATTTCCCCTCTTGTTCTTCATGTTCTTCGTGTTCTTCGTGTTCTTCGTGGATTCCCCTCCAATTCGTGAAAGATCTACGCTTAGGGTCTCCACCCTACAACATCTTGGTATCATGAGCCACGTTGATCACGAATTTGGAGTCTCCCCCACCGTTTTCTAGCCTTGCTTTGCTTGACTTCGTCCTAAAATCCCCACCAAAAATAGCCCCAATTTTTTTGTGATTTGTTGGTTTGATAATGTTTTGTTGATTTTGATCCATGGATTCGTTGTGTTTCGAGTGGATCTAGCTTCCCCACAAGTTTCCCCACCTTCCATCCATGAAATCTCCTCAATTTTGACCCCAAAACCATTCATTTTTGCCCAAAAATTTCAATTCCGTGCCTTCCCAACCCGCACCGAACTGTCCGGACCCCCGTACCGGACTGTGCGCTCGCATCAGGAGCGAATCGCTCATAGACCGGACTGTCCGCTCCGCCATACCGGACTATCCGCTCGAGTCATAAGGTTTTCGGATGAAGACCGGACTGTCCGCTACCCAGGACCGGATTGTCCGCTAGTTCAAAAACTGCTTCGGCTGATTTCTTGTTTCGGTCATATCTTCCACATCCAGAGTCCGATTTTGACGTTCTTTAGCTCGTTGAGTAGCTATTGACATCCCCCATCCATATAGATATGTTCCAATGTCACACCCTAGCTAGTTCATGCATTAGAGTGCTTGCATCATGTTTAACTTTATCAGAAACTTGGAAATGGGGATGACAGAACCCCCAGCACCCCCTGAAACCAACTAGGGTTTACTAAAAATATTTTCAATGAACCTGAAATGCCCTTCTAAAATGTTCATCATCTTTGCCTTGGTCCTAAACCTCTGACAAAAATGGTGCACAATTTTCTAGGTCATCCTAAGGTCACAGGATCAAATCATTAGTTATTTGAGTTTGAGCATTTAAATGCTAGTAAATAATTTAAATGCTCAAATAATCCTAAAACTGAAATGTTCCATGTTGGATTTATTCCAAACAGTGGCCATGAGCAGTTTGGTGATTTTTGAAGGAGTCTAGCTATTTTTAGAAATGCCACAAACTTGCAGAAATAAAACAAAACATAAAATAAAAAGGAAGTGACTTACCTGGCCGCAACCTACCTGGCAGGCCCACCTGGCGGCCCAGCACTGTGCTGGCCCGTGCCAGCCAGCTGCTTCTTCCCAGCCAGGCAGGTATGTAGGAGGTGGCGCCGGCCGCGAGAGCTCGGCACCGCGCCAGCTGCTTGCCTCTTCACCCCTGAACGCGCTGGTCGACCTCCACGTCGCCCGCTCGACCACCCCGACACCTCACTCTCCTCCATGCTCCTCTCTCTCACTCTCCCCCATCATGGGCGACGCTGTCGCACTCGCGCCGACGTGAAAACCGCAGCCACCGTCGCCTCCTCGCCGTCTCGCCGTGTCCAGCAGCTCCGCCATTGTCCTCTCCGTTGAGCAGACTGAGCCCCGAGCGCTCGTTCGCCCTGAAGCCACCGCACCGACCTCGTCTTCACCGCCCGTCACCGGAGATCCACTTCGCCGCCCCGCTTGCTCCGGCTCGTCCCCGACTCCTCTGACCCGCTCATCCGAAGCGCCGTGAGCCCTGCTACCTCCTCCTCTCTGTTTGCCTTCTCGTGCACCACAGCGACCACACCGAGCTCGCCCGCATGCGCCGCCGCCTCCGCACGTCACCGTCGTGGCCACAGCCACGCTGGCTCGATTCCGAGCACGCCATCGCGCTCGCCGCAGCCCAAGCAGCCCGTAGCACTGCTCCATGCACCTCGCTGTGCCTCCTGGCGACGAGTCTGAGCTCCGGCCGCCGCCAAACTCGTCACGGGCGTCGTTTCCGGCGACCCCCGAGCCCAACCACTAGCACCACCCGACGCGGCTCGCTCCCAGCTACACGTAGATGCCCTCCGCCGTCCATTTGGTCGCCGGAGGAGGAATCCCGCGTTGCTCTGTTGCGTCTGGCCTCGCCATCGTCATGTCGCCGGTGGGTTTGACCCATTTGACCATGTGGGCCCTGCCCCCTGGTCAAACCTAGATTAGGAGTTAAAATAATACTAATTTAGTTAGTTAACTAACAGAGACACTGGCCAGTGGGTCCCACTGGTCAGGTTTGACCTGGACGCCCCAGTTGACTGGTGACGTCACAGTGACGCAATGCTGACGCAGTAATGCATTTTCTGGATTTATTCTTATTCAGGAAATTCCAGAAAATAGTGTTAACTTCTAAAAATCATAGAAAATAATTTGTAGCTCCAAATGCAAAGTTTTATATATGAAAATTGATCAGAAAAATCCAATCTTTCCATCTGTAATGGTTTCATGCATGTCAGAACACTTTAACCTTGCTGTGTAAGTGAAACAAGCTAATGCATTAATATGACTCCATATCATGGGCTTTCATTTGAATCTTTGATTCAAATGGACTCAAACCAACCTGTTTTAGAATGCATTAGCCAAAACACATCCATATTGCCAAGTCATAGCATGCATCATATTGTTGCATATTGCCATGTGATGGCTGTGTTCCGATGTGTCTTTCGTGGTAGGTTCTGCCTCCGAGGATACCCACGAATATCCGACTAAAGGGCAGTATCCTACTACCACTCCATAAGGCAAGCATCCCCATTGATCATATCGATACAATCCCATGTTCTCGCTCCTGCTCTCAATTACTGCATTTAAGACAACAACGTTTCAAACTGCTGTGCGCTGCGGTAGTTGAACCTATTTCCTCTGCATGACCTGTCATTGCCACAATAACTAGATGAAACCCACTAGCATGTGGAGGAGTTGATTGAGCCATGTCTGTGTTTCCTACCTTGCTATGCCTGCTATGCTTAGAGTCGTGTCAGGTCTGGTTCATCTGGGTGATGGGCTAGAGTGAAATGAATATGTCGGTAATGTGAGTGATGTGTTGAACACGATTTGGTAAAGGTATCAATGAGAGGCCATGTAGGAGTACATGGTGGGTTGTTTCATTGGAACCGTCCTTAAGCACCGAGATCTGTATGTGTGATTTAAGAACCAGCTACTACCATGCATTGGGTACGAAACCAATGGACCCTCTCGGCTTCTTAACCACCCTAGTCCTTTGTCCAGGAGTTGCAACTAGTTTCTGGTGTTTATAGGATATGTGTTGGAGGCCGTGCGCAGCGCTGACCCTAGGGGTGGGCTATGATGCGGTAGATACACCATGGCAAAGTGTACCGAGTCGCCCGTTTGGTGTCTCGGGAACCCTATACACATCGTTCGGGGCCGTATGTGGAAACCTCGGCCGGACTCCCTGCGGATGGAACCTGGATAGGCAATAAACCTAGACTAGAGACTTGAGTGTTTAGGTAGGCCGTGGCCGACACCCTCGTTGGGCTTCCGATTGAAGGTTGCCGAGTACATGTCGTGTAAACGGCGGTAAGTGGTGAGAGCGTGTGTGAAGAAGTACACCCCTACAGGGTTAACATCATCTATTCGAATAGCCGCGTCCGCGGTAAAGGACTACTTGGTTGCCTATATAGTTCATAGACAAGTAAATGGATACTCCTAAAAGCCTCAAGACAAGTGTGAGTGCCGTGGATGGACCTTCCGTAGGATGACAGAGGAGGATCCAGGGTAGTGTATTGTTGTGGTGAGTAGTGGACTCGTGTGCGCAAAACATTTACAAGTTGCTGTCTCGTAGGATAGCTTAGCCAAGAGTCAAAGCTGGCTTGCTGCAATAACCCCACTATCCTTCTTGAGAATGTTGCGTGTATAGTAGGATCTTTGTAAGTCTTGCTGAGTACCTTTGTACTCATGTTTGCTTAATTACTGTTGCAGAAGAGAACACCGCCCCCTCCGATGGATTCTATGTAGATCTCGACGTTAACGAGTGATTTGCCACCTAGGTGGTGATCCTGAGCCGTGAAGGGCCTTGTAGATAGACATGCTTCGTCAAGCCTTCTTGCTTTCTAGTTGTCTGTACTCAGACAAGTTTGCTTCTGCATGTTCTTGTATGTTTGTATGACCTGAGTGTCGGGTCGTGTGACCCCTACCTGTATGAACATATTATGTATGGCTCTCTGGAGCCTTCTAAATAAAGTACTTTGAGTTGTAGAGTTTTGTTGTGATGCCATGTTGTATTTACACATATCGAGCATATTGTGTGTATGTTTGAAATGCTTGGTATGTGTGGGATCCGACAATCTAGTTGTTTATCCTTGGTAGCCTCTCTTATGGGGAAATGTAGTCTGGTGCTTCCACTGAGCCTTGGTAGTCCGCTACACCCCGGTTTACCGGAGTCCTGCTAGCCCAGCACTACTTCTCCAGAACACTTAGACTGCCCGACATGTGATTCACCTCGTTCTTGTGTCTGTCCCTTCGGGGAAATGTCATGCAGAGACATCCGGAGTCCTGCTAGCCTGCTACAGCCCGGGTTCCCGGAGTCCTGTTAGCCTAGTTGCTACAACCCGGATTCATACGCCTTGACCGACATGCTCGATGTTGATTCATGTATGCATGTCCCTGTAAGTTAGTGCCACTTTGGGTTCACGACTAGTCATGTCGGCCCGGGTTCTCTGTCATATGGATGCTAGCGACACTATCATATACGTGAGCCAAAAGGCGCAAACGGTCCCGAGCCATGGTAAGGCGACACCCGTGGGGATACCGTGCGTGAGGCCGCAAAGTGATATGAGGTGTTACAGGCTAGATCGGTGTGACTTAGAATCGGGGTCCTGACAGCGTTGGCATCAGAGCCGGACTGCCTGTAGGTTCGTTAAGCCAAACTGGTCGATGTCGAGTCTAGAAATGCTTTAGTTATATGTAGGGAAATTGATTGTGGGAGGGATGCAAGGCTCTTTTTACTCCTTTACCTTACGCCCTCTGATCTGAGTCATCCTTTTCTCTTTCTACGTGGGTGAAGGACTAGGATCTCATCTCTTATCAGGTTCACGTGTTACTAATCCATAGAATCTTAGGATTGTTGGTTCCAGGCCTCAGTTCAGTTTCTACTACTTTTAGTATGTTGTCAGTTGAACCAGAACCTTGATATGATGTTGCCGAGTGGCTTTGCCAACTGTTGTGAATGTCTCAAATCTTTTTCTGAGCAATTACAGCCGTTACGCCGTCCGATTTCTCCTAGAAAATTCTAATGCCTTTGCATTATTTCGTGCTTTCAGATGGCCACCCGCATCCAGAATCAAGTGGTTCGTTTGACTCGGTGCCTTGATGTACCTGGTCACACAACCATGCTGGTCCGCGTGATGACCGAGGCTGGCTATTGATGGTATCCTGAGTATACCGTTGAGGAGCAGTATCGAGATTTCAATCAGAGCCAATACCTTTGCACAGTTAGGATATACCCTTCCTATCCTGGAGCTACTGAACCCCTCCATTGTTCATATGGACTTGGGGTTACCATCGAGATGTCCGTGCAGGACGCTGCTTACTCGATGATGACTATCATGCGAGCTAGACTTCCCTTGCTTCGGAACACTGAGTTCCGCTATATGCCAGCATCACTCCTTGGGGCAGAAGGTTACTATCAGGCTCTCTACGCTGACTCCTCCCATGAGGATTCGCTACTCCGCACTACCACAATGTTGCTTGAGGATAAGGACCGCGAGAATCGTGCTTTGCGAATGGAGCTTTTCAACAGTCGATCTGATCACTGGGCCACTCTGACACGGTTTGCACCTGCCGTGCAGGCTGGGTATATGGACATGAGGGATTTGTACCCCGTGCTGTCTGGTCTGCCGGATCGTATGGACTGGCATGATGTAGGAGGCACCACCCCTCCCCATGGACCCCGTCTGCCACCGTTTGTTGGACCAAGGCCACATCCAAGTCCCTATGGACCGCAAGCTCTACAGGACTGACTGTTTCCAGATGATCATGTTCAGCTCCCAGGACATGGTGGTAATCTCTATGAAGATTACTACGGAGATGTCTGAGTTGGTAGTAGCTTCACTAGTGTTGTATCCGTTGTATCTCCACAGTCCTGCGCGTCTGGTGGAATATGACTTAGTGTGTACTGAATTCCAGAGGCGTAGAAAAATAATGTATAGGAGCTTGGAATGCCTCTGATGAGATGTACCGTTCTTTCATCGTAGTTGTACTTCATCTTGGGCTTGTACTAAACTATGTATGGTGTGTATGACCGATGGTGTATATATGGCAGTTTCTGTATTACCATGTCGTACAAATGAACATCTCTGCATTCTATGTCATCCATTACATTCTGCATTCTTATGCCAGAGTTTTGCCATCCTTGTCTAAACCGTTGTTTTGTTTTCCTAGGACGGTGAACACCCGAAGCACCCCTGCTGTTCAGGAGCAGGGTGAAGCCATTGGAGCTAGGGATGGGAATCTGCCCCATCCACCTTCCATGGCTGAAGTCATGTTGGAGGCAGAAAGGAATATACGCGAGACCAACCTGTTGTTAGAACGCATCGTGCAGAATACTGCACATTCCCAGAGGAACGACTTGGTATCTCTCAATGATTTCATCAAGCTGACCCCACCAACCTTCCATCATTCTGTTGAGCCTCTCGATGCGGATGATTTGCTTCGCAGCATTACCCATAAGCTACGTTCTGCACGCGTAGCCGAAGCTGACAAAGTCACTTACGCTGCTTATCGCCTTGAGGGCACTGCTAGCTTTTGGTGGGAAAACTATGAGGCTATGCGCCCAGCCGACCAGGTTACCACTTGGGCAGAATTCAGTGCGGCTTTCTGTGAACACCACATTCCGGAGGGTCTTATGGATCGTAAGAGAGAGGAATTCTGCAACTTCACCCAAGGCAGATTGACCGTGGATGCCTACAGACGTGAGTTTGGAAACTTGTCGCATTATGCACCTGAGGAAGTGTCCACTAACGCCAAGAAGCAGGCGAGGTTCCGGAAGGGACTTAGCCCCGAGCTTCGCCGTGACCTCCGTTTGCACGAGTGCACCTCCTTCCAGAAGCTTGTGAAAAAAGCCATCTGTGCTAAAACCGGTCAGACTGACTATGAAGCTACACGTAAGCATTCCCATGATTTTGGTTCTTCATCCGGCTCTGGTTCCCAGAAGCGTCGGGTGTGGATTCCAAACAAAACTCTGCCACCCAGGTTCACTTTGAGGCCATCCTATGAGGCGCCTCGCCCAACCCAGCAGTATGCACCGCCTAAGGCTTATGGTGGACCGGCCGCCAATGATGCTCCGCGCACCAACACGGTGACATGCTTCTAGTGCGGAGAGCCGGGTCACTACAGCCGAGAGTGTCCCCAAAACAATACCCCCTACCAGTCTGGAAAGTCCGTTGGCCGTGGTAAGCCAACGGGAAAGGTGCTTTATGCCAAGCCAGCCACCACTGCACGTGGCCATGTTAACTATGTCCCAGCAGAGGAGGCTCATGATGATCCCAACATCGTCCTTGGTACACTCCTTGTTAACTGCCATCCGACATTTGTTCTTTTCGATACTGGAGCATCTCATTCATTCATATCTGAGAGCTATGCTCGGTTGCATAACACCACATTTTGTGACATGCCCACTTCCATGGCAATTCAAACTCTGGGTGCCAAATGGAAAACTTCTAGAGTAAGCCATGGGAATGAAATTCTTGTCGATAGACTTGTCTTCCTTGCATCCTTAATACCTCTCAAGTCCCCGGACATAAATATCATCTTAGGTATGGACTGGATGTTAGCCCATTATGCTAAGATTGATTGTGCCACTAGAACAGTTCAACTTACTCACCCATCGGGCAAGACAGTCAATGTCTTAACCCGAGTGGCCAAGCGTCAACTCTACTCTCTTAATGCCAGTCCTCTTCCAGACCTCGAAGACATACCGATAGTCCGTGACTTTCCGGATGTCTTTCCAGAAGAACTGCCAGGTGTCCCACCTGACAGAGATGTCGAGTTCGTGATAGACCTTGTACCAGGAACCGTTCCAATCTCTAGAAGACCCTATAAGATGGCACCCCTAGAACTAGCTGAGCTTAAGAAACAACTCAATGAGTCCTTGAAAAAGGGTTTCATCCGTCCTAGTTCTTTTCCATGGGCTTGCCCCGTCCTCTTCGTCAAGAAGAAGGATGGTGAAAGTGCAACTATCCCTAGGTGGTTTTGGTAATTCATAACAACATATAGCTCATTGAGCTAATGCTATTCCAAGATGACTATTTCAGGAAAGCTCAATGATTGGCATGGCATGGATGTGAAAGTGGAACCCTCAAAATGCTAAGGACAAAGGATTGGCTCAAGCTCAAAAGCTCAAGACTCTTCATTTTATATTTTAGTGATCCAAGATCACATTGAGTCTTTAGGAAAAGCCAATACTATCAAGGAGGGATGAGGTGTTGATTAATGAGCCTCTTGCTTCATGTGCTTAGTGATATGCTCCAAAACCCTCAACTACTTTCCCATATCCATATATGACCTAAACCCTAAGCTAAACTCGGTCCTATCGATTCTTTCTATCCGGCGCCACCGAGTTTCACTTGTCATAAGCCACTGCCAAACCCTAGCAATTCGGTTCTACCGATAGGGATCTCGGTCTCACCGAGATGGGATTGCAAACTCTCTGTTTCCCTTTTGTAACTTTTCGGTCTCACCGAAAGAGCGAATCGGTCCCACCGAGATTGCAATGTAAACTCTTTATTTCCCTTTTGTAACTTTTCGGTCTCATCGAAAGAGCAAATCGGTCCCACCGAGTTTGCCTGACCAACTCTCTGATTAGCTTATTATCAAACTCGGTCTCACCGAGTTTGTGTAATCAGTCTCACCGAGATTACGTTATGCCCAAACCCTAACCATATCGGTCCTACCGAGTTGCATGTCAGTCCCACCGAAAATCTCTAACGGTCACTAGGTTTACATTTTCGGTCCGACCGAGTTTGTTGATTCGGTCCCACCGAGATTGGAAAACTGTGTGTAACGGTTGGATTTTGTGTGGAGGCTATATATACCCCTCCACCTCCTCTTCATTCGTGGAGAGAGCCATCAGAACACATACACAATTCCAACTCATATGTTCTGAGAGAGAACCACCTACTCATGTGTTGAGACCAAGATATTCCATTCCTACCATATGAATCTTGATCTCTAGCCTTCCCCAAGTTGCTTTCCACTCAAATCTTCTTTCCACAAAATCCAAATCCTATGAGAGAGAGTTGAGTGTTGGGGAGACTATCATTTGAAGCACAAGAGCAAGGAGTTCATCATCAACACACCATTTGTTACTTCTTGGAGAGTGGTGTCTCCTAGATTGGCTAGGTGTCACTTGGGAGCCTCCGACAAGATTGTGGAGTTGAACCAAGGAGTTTGTAAGGGCAAGGAGACCGCCTACTTCGTGAAGATCTACCGCTAGTGAGGCAAGTCCTTCGTGGGCGATGGCCATGGTGGGATAGACAAGGTTGCTTCTTCGTGGACCCTTCGTGGGTGGTTGCTTCTTCGTGGACCCTTCGTGGACTCGCGCAACCATTACCCTTCGTGGGTGGAGCCCTCCGTGGACTCACGCAACCGTTACCATTCGTGGGTTGAAGTCTCCATCAACGTGGATGTAGGATAGCACCACCTATCCGAACCACGGGAAAAACATCCGTGTCTCCAATTGCGTTTGAATTCTCCAAACCCTTACCTTTACATTCTTGCAAGTTGCATGCTTTACTTTCCGCTGCCAATATAATCTTTGCATGCTTGCTTGAATTGTGTGATGATTGCTTGACTTGTCCTACAATAGCTAAAATCTGCCAAGAACTAAAATTGGGAAAAGGTTAAGTTTTTATTTGGTCAAGTAGTCTAATCACCCCCCCTCTAGACATACTTTCGATCCTACAAGTGATATCAGAGCTTTGGTCTCCATTTGCTTTGATCTCCATAGCTTTTGGTGGTCATAGCCTTGGTTTCACAACCTAGGAGAGTATGGCGTCTAGCGAGGGAAATTATCACCGTAGAGGTCCTTACTTTGATGGTACTAATTTTGCTAGTTGGAAGCATAAAATGAAAGTGCATATTCTTGGACATAACCCCGCCGTTTGGGCTATTGTGTGTGTTGGTTTGCAAGGTGACTTCTTTGATGGGAAAGAACCAAACCGTGAAGCTACCGCAGATGAGTTGAAGATGTTGCAATACAATGCTCAAGCTTGTGATATTCTCTTCAACGGATTGTGCCCCGAAGAATTCAACAAAATCAGCCGTCTTGAGAATGCAAAGGAAATTTGGGACACTTTGATTGATATGCACGAAGGTACCGACTCCGTCAAGGAATCCAAGTTGGATGTGCTTCAAAGTCAACTTGACAAGTTCAAAATGAAGGATGGTGAAGGTGTCGCTGAAATGTACTCTAGGCTTGCTCTCATCACAAATGAGATTGCCGGCTTAGGAAGTGAAGAGATGACCGATAGATTCATCATCAAGAAGATTCTAAGAGCCTTGGATGGAAAATATGATACCGTATGCACATTGATCTAAATGATGCCCAATTACAAAGATCTCAAGCCAACGGAGGTGATTGGAAGAATTGTTGCTCATGAGATGTCACTTAAGGATAAAGAGGAACTTCACAACAAATCAAGTGGTGCCTACAAAGCCTCATGTGAAGCCCCTACATCATCAAGTGAGAAACAAAACTTCAATGAAGAATTGAGCTTAATGGTGAAGAACTTCAACAAGTTCTACAAGAGTAGAAGCAAACATAGAAGCTTCAAGTCAAGGTCCTACAATGACAAAAGATCTTCTAGTCGAGAGCGAAACTGCTACAGTTGTGGAAGACCCGGACACTATTCCAATGAGTGTACGGCTCCCTACAAGAGAAGAGAAGATTCTCCAAAAAGAAGAAGCAAAGAATCACCACCAAGAGAGAGAAGGAGTAGAGATGATCGTTATGAACGAAGATACTCACGAAGAAGCAAGGATTCGGAAAGGAAGGAAAAATCATCAAGGAGCTACACAAAACGAAGACATCAAGCTCATGTTGGTGAATGGGTATCCGGCTCCGACTCCGACAGCCACTCCGAGAGAAGTTATCACTCCGACTCCGAAGATACTCAAGATGAAGGTGTTGCCGGTCTAGCACTTGTGTCAACCAACTCCTACGACATATTTGACTCACCAAATGAAGGAATTGGAAGATGCTTCATGGCCAAAGGTCCTAAGGTAACACACCCCGAGTATGTTGATTTCAATAGTGATGAAGATGACTTGTTAGGTGATGATTTGCTTGTTGACAACTCTAGTGATGAATACTATGATGAAATGTCAATTAATGATGCTAATCAAGATAAAACGAATGACAATGATAAGGAGAAGATTGAGGCTCTAACTAAAGAACTAAACACTCTTAAGTTAGCTCATGAAACTATCTTCGAAGATCACCGAGAACTTTTAAGAGCTCATGAGAAATTACGCTTTGAAAAGCTCAATCTTGAGCAAGAGCATGAGTTCTTAAAAGCAATCAATGATGATCTCCGCAAGAAAAGTTCTTCTTACATTGCCAAGCTTTTACTCTTATCCACTTACATGCCTCAAGTCAAGTCTAGTAACAAGAACAAGAAAGATTCTTCCTCTAGCAGTAACAATGATCATGCTAAATCCAATATTGTTGCTTCTAGTAGTTCTCTTGATTCCACTAATGATTCTCTTAGCCAAGTTACACTTGAGCAAGAAAATAGCTTATTGAAGGGAATTATAGAGAAAGGAGTGTACAAAAGCCTTGCCGGGAGTAAGCAATTCGAGGAAATTGTGCACAAGCAAGGAATGCACCGGAAGAATCAAGGTGTTGGTTTTGAACGAAAATACAATGCCAATGGAGTTGAGTGGGAAGAAGATCAATACCCCAAGACAAACTTTGTTCCTCAACAAGAGAAGTATGATACTTCTTTCAAGGGGACACAAGCTCAAGATGATCTTCCACCACAAAACTACAAGCAAAAAGGCAAGGACAAGCTTCAAGAGGAAATTGATGCATTTGAAGAAGCTCCTAAGACCTTAGTCAAGTGGATTCCCAAGACTACTTCAAGTTCCACTTCATCAAGTACGACTACAACTCCAAGGATTCCCATCAAGATGGTGTGGATCCAAAAGAAGAAGAACTAGAGAGTTCTTGAGGGTGACTCCGCCAACATACTTCACTCTTATCATTTTGGCAAGAACAAGTGCAATCAACTTCCACATCTTGCACTAGTTCAAGGAGTCACAAACCCTCTTGTTGGTAAGACAAGGGACAAGATAACCTAAAAGTTTTCATGGACATCATCTTGTGTGTGCATCACTCTATGTCTATGGATATCCTTGTTTGTTCCTTGTGGGACTAACCCATGTAGGTATTGAAAGTGCAATTCACTCAAATGGATAGCTCCAAGTGATCTACATCAACATTGAGCATCCACATCTTCAACATCTACATGAAGTCATCATCGACAAAACCCGAGGTTAGTTCATCCCTCTAAGGGGGGATATCACATCTAGGGGGAGCTTTACTCTAAGACTTGAGCTGAAGCAACTCTAAAGATGTGAACACAACAATGCTTTATGTAAAAGTGGTAACTCCACTTGAGCTTAAACGATGAGTATGACCTATGATCAAGTGTTCTCACTTGACTCCTAAGTCAATATACTCATATATAGATGACCTTGTCATCGCAAATTGATTGATAGATGCTAGAATTGGTTGTGCATGCCTTGTCACATATTTCATTTGCCATCTTATTGTGTGAGCATGCTGGTTGCATATTTTACTCATTCGAGGACATCCACTTGTTGTTTTGATTGTTTGGTTTTAATTCCTTTTGCCAAGTGGATGGACAAGAATGCCTAAGAACCTCCTCTAGCTATCTATGCTTTTCTCGTCTCAAACTCTACTCATGCTACATCACAAAATTTGATCAAGTCAGATTCGAACCACTCTGTGTGAGGAGCGCTCGGAGTCCCCGATTCGTCATAGACTTAAACTTCCAAAACCTCTTGATGATTCTCGGTCTGACCGATACCCTACTTTCTGTCCTACCGAGATCATTAAGTTGATCTAGGTTTTCGATCTCGGTGCAACCAATTTGAACCATTCGGTCACACCGAGTTGCAACAACTGTATACAGTTTTGCATCTCGGTGCCACCGAGTTGTTCCACTCGGTCACACCGACAGGGTCGGGCTATATATAGTCACGGGCAAAAATTTGGAAATTTCTCTGAACCCCTTCGCCCACGCGATAGCCTGCTCTGCCAACTTGGTCTCCGGATCGTCTCCTCACCGCCAGCCGCCTCCAGTCGCTGGTCTCCGTCGCTGTCAACGGAAATTCAACCCCGCCGTTGCTGCCGTAGCGAGTCTCCGCCAAACTAGGGTATGGACTCGATCTTTGTGCTATTCCCCAATCCAATTCTTAGCACATTGTGATCATCATGATTCTTGCCATGTTTGTCAAACTTCTATCCAGTCAATGAACTCGTAGATTAGGTTTAATTCGAAAATTTTAGGGTTAGGTTTCCGCCGAAACCATCTCGGACCCACTGAGTTGAAAAACTCGGTCCCACCGATTTGGCTTATGCCATTGTGAAAGTGCAACTATCCCTAGGTGGTTTTGGTAATTCATAACAACATATAGCTCATTGAGCTAATGCTATTCCAAGATGATTATTTCAGGAAAGCTCAATGATTGGCATGGCATGGATATGAAAGTGGAACCCTCAAAATGCTAAGGACAATGGATTGGCTCAAGCTCAAAAGCTCAAGACTCTTCATTTTATATTTTAGTGATCCAAGATCACATTGAGTCCATAGGAAAAGCCAATACTATTAAGGAGGGATGAGGTGTTGCTCAATGAGCCTCTTGCTTCATGTGCTTAATGATATGCTCCAAAACCCTCAACTACTTTCCCATATCCACATATGACCTAAACTCCAAGCCAAACTCGGTCCTACCGATTTTTCCTATCCGGCGCCACCGAGTTTCACTTGTCATTAGCCACTGCCAAAACCCTAGCAATTCGGTTCTACCGATAAGGTTCTCGGTCCCACCGAGATGGGGTTGCAATCTCTCTGTTTCCCTTTCGTAACTTTTCGGTCCCACCGAAAGAGCGAATCAGTCCCACCGAGATTGCAATGTAAACTCAGTGTTTCCCTTTTGTAACTTTTCGGTCTCACCGAGTTCCACTCGGTCCCACCGAAAGAGCAAATCGGTCCCACCGAGTTTGCCTGACCAACTCTCTGGTTAGCTAATTACCAAACTCGGTCCCACCGAGTTTGTGTAATTGGTCTCACCGAGATTACGTTATGCCCAAACCCTAACCGAATCGGTCCTACCGAGTTGCATGTCAGTCCCACCGAAATTCCTAACGGTCACTAGGTTTACATTTTCGGTCCGACCGAGTTTTATGATTCGGTCCCACCGAGATTGGAAAACTGTGTAACGGTTGGATTTTGTGTGGAGGCTATATATACCCCTCCACCTCTTTCTCATCCAAGAGAGAGCCATCAGAACACACACATCATTCCAACTCATTTGTTCTGAGAGAGAACCACCTACTCATGTGTTGAGATCAAGACATTCCATTCCTACCATATGAATCTTGATCTCTAGCCTTCCCAAGTTGCTTTCCACTCAAATCTTCTTTCCACCAAATCCAAATCCTATGAGAGAGAGTTGAGTGTTGGGGAGACTATCATTTGAAGCACAAGAGCAAGGAGTTCATTACCTACACACCATTTGTTACTTCTTGGAGAGTGGTGTCTCCTAGATTGGCTAGGTGTCACTTGGGAGCCTCCGACAAGATTGTGGAGTGAACCAAGGAGTTTGTAAGGGCAAGGAGATCGCCTACTTCGTGAAGATCTACCGCTAGTGAGGCAAGTCCTTCGTGGGCGATGGCCATGGTGGGATAGACAAGGTTGCTACTTCGTGGACCCTTTGTGGGTGGTTGCTTCTTCGTGGACCCTTCGTGGGTGGAGCCCTTCGTGGACTCGCGCAACCGTTGCCCTTGGGTGGAGCCCTGTGTGGACTCGGGCAACCGTTACCCTTCGTGGGTTGAAGTCTCCATCAACGTGGATGTAGGATAGCACCACCTATCCGAACCACGGGAAAAACATCCGTGTCTCCAATAGCGTTTGAATTCTCGAAACCCTTCCCTTTATATTCTTGCAAGTTGCATGCTTTACATTCCGCTGCCAATATACTCTTTGCATGCTTGCTTGAATTGTGTGATGATTGCTTGACTTGTTCTAAAATAGCTAAAATCTGCCAAGAACTAAAATTGGGAAAAGGTTAAGTTTTTATTTGGTTAAGTAGTCTAATCACCCCCCCTCTAGACATACTTTCGATCCTACAAGTGGTATCAGAGCTTTGGTCTCCATTTGCTTGATCTCCATAGCTTTTGGTGGTCATAGCCTTGGTTTCACAACCTAGGAGAGTATGGCGTCTAGCGAGGGAAATTATCACCGTAGAGGTCCTTACTTTGATGGTACTAATTTTGCTAGTTGGAAGCATAAAATGAAAATGCATATTCTTGGACATAACCCCGCCGTTTGGGCTATTGTGTGTGTTGGTTTGCAAGGTGACTTCTTTGATGGGAAAGAACCAAACCGTGAAGCTACCGCAGATGAGTTGAAGATGTTGCAATACAATGCTCAAGCTTGTGATATTCTCTTCAACGGATTGTGCCCTGAAGAATTCAACAAAATCAGCCGTCTTGAGAATGCAAAGGAAATTTGGGACACTTTGATTGATATGCACGAAGGTACCGACTCCGTCAAGGAATCCAAGTTGGATGTGCTTCAAAGTCAACTTGACAAGTTCAAAATGAAGGATGGTGAAGGTGTCGCTGAAATGTACTCTAGGCTTGCTCTCATCACAAATGAGATTGCCGGCTTAGGAAGTGAAGAGATGACCGATAGATTCATCATCAAGAAGATTCTAAGAGCCTTGGATGGAAAATATGATACCGTATGCACATTGATCTAAATGATGCCCAATTACAAAGATCTCAAGCCAACGGAGGTGATTGGAAGAATTGTTGCTCATGAGATGTCACTTAAGGATAAAGAGGAACTTCACAACAAATCAAGTGGTGCCTACAAAGCCTCATGTGAAGCCCCTACATCATCAAGTGAGAAACAAAACTTCAATGAAGAATTGAGCTTAATGGTGAAGAACTTCAACAAGTTCTACAAGAGTAGAAGCAAACATAGAAGCTTCAAGTCAAGGTCCTACAATGACAAAAGATCTTCTAGTCGAGAGCGAAACTGCTACAGTTGTGGAAGACCCGGACACTATTCCAATGAGTGTACGGCTCCCTACAAGAGAAGAGAAGATTCTCCAAAAAGAAGAAGCAAAGAATCACCACCAAGAGAGAGAAGGAGTAGAGATGATCGTTATGAACGAAGATACTCACGAAGAAGCAAGGATTCGGAAAGGAAGGAAAAATCATCAAGGAGCTACACAAAACGAAGACATCAAGCTCATGTTGGTGAATGGGTATCCGGCTCCGACTCCGACAGCCACTCCGAGAGAAGTTATCACTCCGACTCCGAAGATACTCAAGATGAAGGTGTTGCCGGTCTAGCACTTGTGTCAACCAACTCCTACGACATATTTGACTCACCAAATGAAGGAATTGGAAGATGCTTCATGGCCAAAGGTCCTAAGGTAACACACCCCGAGTATGTTGATTTCAATAGTGATGAAGATGACTTGTTAGGTGATGATTTGCTTGGTGACAACTCTAGTGATGAATACTATTATGAAAGACCAATTAATCATGCTAATCAAGATAAAACGAGTGACAATGATAAGGAGAAGATTGAGGCTCTAACTAAAGAACTAAAAACTCTTAAGTTAGCTCATGACACTATCTTCGAAGATCATCGAGAACTTTTAAGGGCTCATGAGAAGCTATGCTTTGAAAAGCTTAATCTTGAGCAAGAGCATGAGTTCTTAAAAGCAATCAATGATGATCTCCACAAGAAAAGTTCTTCTTACATTGCCAAGCATTTACTCTTATCCACTTACATGCCTCAAGTCAAATCTAACAAGAAAGACTCTTTCTCTAGTAGTAACAATGATCATGCTAAATCCAATATTGTTGCTTCTAGTAGTTCTCTTGATTCCACTAATGATTCTCTTAGCCAAGTTACACTTGAGCAAGAAAATAGCTTATTGAAGGGAATTATAGAGAAAGGAGTGTACAAAAGCCTTGCCGGGAGTAAGCAATTCGAGGAAATTGTGCGCAAGCAAGGAATGCACCGAAAGAATCAAGGTGTTGGTTTGGAACGAAAGTTCAATGCCAATGGAGTTGAATGGGAAGAAGATCAATACCCCAAGACGAAGTTTGTCCCTCAACAAGAGAAGTTTTTCAAAGGGACACAAGCTCAAGATGATCTTCCACCACAAGACTACGAGCAAAAAGGCAAGGACAAGCTTCAAGCGGAAATTGATGCATTTGAAGAAGCTCCTAAGACCTTAGTCAAGTGGATTCCCAAGACTACTTCAAGTTCCACTTCATCAAGTACGACTACAACTCCAAGGATTCCCATCAAGATGATGTGGATCCAAAAGAAGAAGAACTAGAGAGTTCTTGAGGGTGACTCCGCCAACATACTTCACTCTTATCATTTTGGCAAGAACAAGTGCAATCAACTTCCACATCTTGCACTAGTTCAAGGAGTCACAAACCCTCTTGTTGGTAAGACAAGGGACAAGGTAACCTAAAGTTTTCATGGACATCATCTTTTGTGTGCATCACTCTATGTCTATGGATATCCTTGTTTGTTCCTTGTGGGACTAACCCATGTAGGTATTGAAAGTGCAATTCACTCAAAAGGATAGCTCCAAGAGATCTACATCAACATTGAGCATCCACATCTTCAAGATCTACATGAAGTCATCATCGACAAAACCCAAGGTTAGTTCATCCCTCTTAGGGGGGATATCACATCTAGGGGGAGCTTTACTCTAAGACTGAGCTAAAGCAACTCTAAAGATGTGAACAAAACAATGCTTTATGTAAAAGTGGTAACCCCACTTGAGCTTAAATGATGAGTATGACGTACGATCAAGTGTTCTCACTTGACTCCTAAGTCAATATACTCATATATAGATGACCTAGTCATCGCAAATTGCTTGATAGATGCTGGAATTGGTTGTGCATGCTTTGCCACATATTTCATTTGCCATCTTATTGTGTGAGCATGCTGATTGCATATTTTACTCATTCGAGGACATCCACTTGTTGCTTTGATTGTTTGGCTTTATCTTCTTTTGCCAAGTGGATGGACAAGAATGCCTAAGAACCTTCTCTAGCTATCTATGCTTTTCTCGTCTCAAACTCTATTCATGCTGCATCACAAAAATTGATCAAGTCAGATTCGAACCACTCTGTGTGAGGAGCGCTCGGAGTCCCCGATTCGTCATAGACTTAAACTTCCAAAACCTCTTTATGAATCTCGGTCTGACCGATACTCCATTTCGGTCCTACCGAGTTCATTAAGTTGATCTAGGTTTTCGATCTTGGTGCAACCGATTTGAACTTCTCGGTCACACCGAGTTGCAAAAACTGCACACAGTTTTGCATCTCGGTGCCACCGAGTCGTTCCACTCGGTCACACCGACAGAGTCGGGCTATATATAGTGATAGGCAGAATTTTGGAAATTTATCCGAAACCTCCTCGCCCGCGCGATAGCCTACTCTGCCCCCGAGGTCTCTGGATCGTCTCCTCGCCGCCAGCAGCCTCCAGTCGCTGGTCTTCGCCGCCGTCAACGGATTTCTGCCCCGCCGTTGCCGCCGTAGCAAGTCCACGCCGAACTAGGGTATGGACTTGATCTTTGTGCTATTCCTCAATCTGATTCCTAGCAGATTGTGATCATGATGTTTCTGGCCACGTTTGATAAACTCCTATCCAGTCAAAACACTCATAGATTAGGTTTAATTCGAAAATTCTAGGTTTAGGTTTCCGCCGAAACCATCTCGGACCCACCGAGTTGAAAAACTCGGTCCCACCGATCTGGCTTTTGCCATTGCACAAGTGAAACTCGGTCTGACCGAGAATAACTTATTGGTGCGACCGATTTTGGAATTCTGTGAAACCCTAGCAGTCTCGGTGCCACCGAACTGTGACTCGGTCTGACCGAGTTCACCAGTTCTGGTGCCAAAACTGCTTCGGTGTCACCGAGTTTGAAAATCGGTAGATCCGAGATGCTTTCTGTGGAAAACTAAAACTAAGTTTTTGAATTAATCTTTTGCAAAAATCTTTGCTTTTTGTGATGCTCATCCACTCTATCTTATCCATAATCTATTCACAGGGTCAGCAGTCAGTTTGCAACGTGTCTGATCAGAGTGACAGCCAAAACCTCTCAGAGCAGCAAGTGGTCATGAGTGAGGGCACTAGTCCCTCAAGTTCTTCTGATGATGGCAGTAGGAGCACACCCAGCAATCTGCCTAAGGCTGCCACACGTCAAAGAAAGAAAAGAACGTCTGATTCTGAGGATGAAGACTATGTGGCAGAGGAAGAGGCCACTTCCAAAAGAGTTGAGCCAGCTCAAGGCTCAAAGCCAGGCCTGAAAGTCAAGAGGCCAGCAGGCAGGTAGCCAATGTCAAAGGCTAGAGTCTCAACTGAGAAGCCTGCACCTGCTCCCATTGAGCCCATTGCTGCTGAGAGCAAGAAGAGAAAAGAGAGAGTAAAGAAAACTGTAGCCAAAGTGCTTGGGAGAGCCTCCATCATGGTAGAAGAGGAGGAGGAAGAAGAGGCAGCTGCACCAGCGCCCAAGGCAGCCAAGCTCATGGGAGATGCTATAAGGTCAGGAACAGCTGCATCCAAGCCCAAGGAAGCTCCTAAGGCTGCATCTAAGCCTAAGACAGCTCCAAAGAGAAACACAAGGAGTATACCTGTTGCAGAAAAGAACAAGGCCCCAGTGCCTGAAGCTATTGAAGAAGAGGAAGAGAGTGTCCTTCGGAAGCTCAAGCCCAAGATCCCAGACCACAACGATGCTCATCCTGTGGCTCAGGACATGAAGCTCAGGAGAGACTCAGGGCTGAGGAAATGGAGAGAAGCAGACACGTATGCTTCTAGGAGAAGGACTGCCGTGGACTATAGATTTC
Organism: Triticum urartu; assembly: GCF_056163025.1. NCBI lineage: Eukaryota > Viridiplantae > Streptophyta > Magnoliopsida > Poales > Poaceae > Triticum > Triticum urartu. The sequence continues at coordinate 266,589,326 of NC_141878.1, read as the reverse complement.
ACACCAAGGAGCAACAAGATTTTTATGAGACTGTTTTGCTTGACAAGAAGCCAATCATTTGTGACATGAGATGGGTCGACTGGACATACATCAAGGAGAATGAAGAGCACTACCCAGGAGTTCAGGACAACTTCAGAGCGTGTGGAGTAGAGGACTTTGTTGGGCAGAAGCTCACAAAGTGGAACGAGGAACTCATCATGCAGTTCTACTCCACAGCTCACTTTTATCCGGATGGAAGGATTACATGGATGTCAGAGGGTACAAGGTACCAATCTACAGTGGCTGAGTGGGCACAGATTATCAATGCCCCAGAAGAGCAAGATGAGGACTTGGACATCTATGCCAAGAAGAAGATGGACCATAACTCCATGTCCAACATGTATAAGGAAATCCCCAATGAAGCTCTTGACACATTCAAGTTTGGCTCAGTGCACTATCTGCTCTCAGGATTGCCTACTATCAATTGGATACTAAGGCACACTCTGTTGCCCAAGTCTGGAGATCACAAGATGATCAGAGGTCACGCGATCAACTTGCTTCATGTTTTTGACGTGCCTCAGAAATTCAAGGTCATGAGTCTCATAATTGAAATGATCAAAAGGACAGCTGCAGATCAGAAGAGGAGCTGTGGATATGCCCCTCAGATTCAGGAGCTCATCAACTCCAAGATGGGCACGGGCATATATTTGTTGGGTAAGGAACACCTGCCCATCCGTCCAGAATTTGAGAACAATGAAGTTGTGATGACAGAGAATGAGCCATCGTCTGCACAAGCATTTGCAAAGAAGGAGAAGGCAAGGAAGGAAAAAGCTACCAGGATGCCTACTCAAGAGGAGGCATCTGACTATTTCTTGAAGACCAAGCAAGAGCAGCTCAGTTACTTGATTGCATCCACGCTGAGAATTGAGCAAAGTCTAGCCAACCTCACTAAGAATCAGCAGAGCCTAGAAAGGATTATGGAACAGAAGTTCTATGACTTGGATGTCAAGGTAACAGAAGTTCAGTCTGTAGTGGAGCAGCTCCAGGAGGACATGAATGAGAGGAGAGGCAGGACCACAACTCATGCTTTTTCTAGAGTGCCACGAGGCCCGAGGTCGTCTGCACTGCCAGTTGCTGACACCAGAGCTACTACTTCAGCACCAGCTACAGCCTCAGCTCCAGCATCTACCTCAGCTCCAACTCCAGCGACTACTTCAGCATCTACAGAAGCCTTCGTCCTTGGAGTGATTCGGACTCCAGCACCACCTGAAGATCAAGCCTGAGCGACGACTTAGCACTATGCATTTTCTAGGAACTTTTTGGTAACTTGTTGCCAAAGGGGGAGAAGATTTATAGATCATAGGCTTCGAGAGAGAGAGAGTGTTGCTTTTCTCTCTTGTTTTATTTGGTGGTTTCTTCGAACTATGTTTGCTTTTGAGATACTACGTCCTTATGTTTGTGAGACATATCATGTGTTTGATCATAAGCTACACTTAATGCTTGCTTAAATATTATCATTCTATCTATCATTTGTGATCATTCACTATTCTTGGTGATGAGTGCATGTATTTCAATCTTATCTTTTTGAGCGCTCCACCAAGATGTATGTGACATGGAAGAGTAACCCATGACTCTAACTCATTGTGCATTTGCAGTCCAAAGCAAATCTCAAATATGCACAAATTTAGGGGGAGCTCTTACTTATCACATACTTCTCAAAGCAACGATATATTTAATGCTTATTATCATTTGTCGAAGCTTTGATCTATATGTTGTCATCAATTACCAAAAAGGGGGAGATTGAAAGTGCAACTATCCCTAGGTGGTTTTGGTAATTCATAACAACATATAGCTCATTGAGCTAATGCTATTCCAAGATGATTATTTCAGGAAAGCTCAATGATTGGCATGGCATGGATATGAAAGTGGAACCTCAAAATGCTAAGGACAATGGATTGGCTCAAGCTCAAAAGCTCAAGACTCTTCATTTTATATTTTAGTGATCCAAGATCACATTGAGTCCATAGGAAAAGCCAATACTATTAAGGAGGGATGAGGTGTTGCTTAATGAGCCTCTTGCTTCATGTGCTTAATGACATGCTCCAAAACCCTCAACTACTTTCCCATATCCACATATGACCTAAACTCCAAGCCAAACTCGGTCCTACCGATTTTTCCTATCCGGCGCCACCGAGTTTCACTTGTCATTAGCCACTGCCAAAACCCTAGCAATTCGGTTCTACCGATAAGGTTCTCGGTCCCACCGAGATGGGCTTGCAATCTCTCTGTTTCCCTTTCGTAACTTTTCGGTCCCACCGAAAGAGCGAATCGGTCCCACCGAGATTGCAATGTAAACTCAGTGTTTCCCTTTTGTAACTTTTCGGTCTCACCGAGTTCCACTCGGTCCCACCGAAAGAGCAAATCGGTCCCACCGAGTTTGCCTGACCAACTCTCTGGTTAGCTAATTACCAAACTCGGTCCCACCGAGTTTGTGTAATCGGTCTCACCGAGATTACGTTATGCCCAAACCCTAACCGAATCGGTCCTACCGAGTTGCATGTCAGTCCCACCGAAATTCCTAACGGTCACTAGGTTTAGATTTTCGGTCCGACCGAGTTTTATGATTCGGTCCCACCGAGATTGGAAAACTGTGTAACGGTTGGATTTTGTGTGGAGGCTATATATACCCCTCCACCTCTTTCTCATCCAAGAGAGAGCCATCAGAACACACACATCATTCCAACTCATTTGTTCTGAGAGAGAACCACCTACTCATGTGTTGAGATCAAGACATTCCATTCCTACCATATGAATCTTGATCTCTAGCCTTCCCAAGTTGCTTTCCACTCAAATCTTCTTTCCACCAAATCCAAATCCTATGAGAGAGAGTTGAGTGTTGGGGAGACTATCATTTGAAGCACAAGAGCAAGGAGTTCATTACCTACACACCATTTGTTACTTCTTGGAGAGTGGTGTCTCCTAGATTGGCTAGGTGTCACTTGGGAGCCTCCGACAAGATTGTGGAGTGAACCAAGGAGTTTGTAAGGGCAAGGAGATTGCCTACTTCGTGAAGATCTACCGCTAGTGAGGCAAGTCCTTCGTGGGCGATGGCCATGGTGGGATAGACAAGGTTGCTACTTCGTGGACCCTTTGTGGGTGGTTGCTTCTTCGTGGACCCTTCGTGGGTGGAGCCCTTCGTGGACTCGCGCAACCGTTGCCCTTGGGTGGAGCCCTGTGTGGACTCGTGCAACCGTTACCCTTCGTGGGTTGAAGTCTCCATCAATGTGGATGTAGGATAGCACCACCTATCCGAACCACGGGAAAAACATCCGTGTCTCCAATAGCGTTTGAATTCTCCAAACCCTTCTCTTTATATTCTTGCAAGTTGCATGCTTTACATTCCGCTGCCAATATACTCTTTGCATGCTTGCTTGAATTGTGTGATGATTGCTTGACTTGTTCTAAAATAGCTAAAATCTGCCAAGAACTAAAATTGGGAAAAGGTTAAGTTTTTATTTGGTTAAGTAGTCTAATCACCCCCCCTCTAGACATACTTTCGATCCTACACATTGCACAAGTGAGACTCGGTCTGACCGAGAATTACTTATCAGTGTGACCGATTTTGGAAGTCTGCGAAACCCTAGCAGTCTCGGTGCCACCGAACTATGACTCGGTCTGACCGAGTTCACTAGTTTAGGTGTCAAAACTGCTTCGGTATCACCGAGTTTAGAAATCGGTAGATCCGAGATGCTTTCAGTGGGAAACTAAAACTAAGTTTTTGAATTATTCTGTTGCAAAAATCTCTGTCTTTTGTGATGCATATCCACTCTATCTCATCTATAACCTATTCACAGGGTCAGCAGTCAGAGTTTGCATCATGTCAGACCAAAGTGATAGCCAGAACTTGTCAGAGCAGCAAGTGCAGATGAGTGAGGGCACTAGTCCCTCAAGTTCCTCAGATGATGGCAGCAGGAGCACCCCTAGCAATCTGCCTAAAGCTGCCACAAGACAGAGAAATAAGAGAACCTTAGACTCAGAAGATGAGGATTATGTGGCAGAAGAGGAAGCAACTTCCAAGAGAGTTGAGCCAGCACAGGGCATAAAACCAAGGATGAAGATCAAAAGGCCAGCAGGCAGGCAGCCTATGTCAAAGGCCAGAGCTTCAACTGAGAAGCCCACTCCCATTGAGCCAGTTGCTGCTGAAGGCAAGAAGAGGAAAGAAAGGGTGAAGAAAACTGTAGCCAGAGTGCTTGGCAAGGCTTCCATCATGGAAGATGAGGAGGAAGAAGAAGAGGTAGCTGCACCAGCACCTAAGGCACCCAAGATGATGGGTGATGCCATAAGAACAGGGGCAGCTGCTTCCAAGGCCAAGTCAGCTCCCAAGCACAAGCCAAGAAGGAGAAGGCGAGGAAGGAGAAAGCTGCCAAGATGCCTACTCAAGAGGAGGCATCTGAAGATTTCCTGAAAACCAAACAAGAGCAGCTTGGTTACTTGATTGCATCCACCCTGCGGATTAAGCAAGGACTAGCCACCCTAACTCAGAACCAGGCAAGCTTAGAGAGGATCATGGAACAAAAGTTCTATGACTTGGATGTCAAAGTGACAGAGATTCAGACTGCAGTGGAGCAGCTCCAGGATGACATGCAGGAGAGGAGAGGCAAGACTACAACTGATGCCTTTGCCAGAGTGCCACGAGGTCCGAGGTCATCTGCAGTGCCAATTGCTGACCCCAGAGCCACCACGTCTGCACCAGCTACAGCCTCAGTTCCACCAGCTCCAGCGTCCACTTCAGCCTCAACTCTGACCACGTCTACAGAAGGCTTCGTCCTTGGAGTGCTCCGGACTCCACCACCACCTGAAGATCAAGCCTGAGTGTCGACCTAGCACTATGCATTTTCTAGGAACTTTTTGGTAACTTGTTGCCAAAGGGGGAGAAAATGTATAGATCATAGGCTTCGAGAGAGAGTGTTGCTTTTATTCTCTCTTGTTTTATTTGGTGGTTTTTCGAACTTTGTTTGCTTTTGTGTGAGATACTATGTCATTGCTCATGAGACATTTATGATCATGTGTTTGATCATAATCTACACTTAATGTTTGCTTAATATTATCATCTTATCTATCTTATGTGATCATTCACTATTCTTGGTGATGAGTGCATGTATTTCATTCTTATCATTTTAAGCGCTCCACCAAGATGTATGTGACATGGAAGAGTAACCCATGACTCTAACTCTTTGTGCATTTGCAGTCCAAAGCAAATTTTAAATATGCACAAATTTAGGGGGAGCTCTTACTTGTCACATACTTCTCAAAGCGATGATATATTTCATGCTTATTATCATTTGTCAAAGCTTTGATCTATATGTTGTCATCAATTACCAAAAAGGGGGAGATTGAAAGTGCAACTATCCCTAGGTGGTTTTGGTAATTCATAACAACATATAGCTCATTGAGCTAATGCTATTCCAAGATGACTATTTCAGGAAAGCTCAATGATTGGCATGGCATGGATGTGAAAGTGGAACCCTCAAAATGCTAAGGACAAAGGATTGGCTCAAGCTCAAAAGCTCAAGACTCTTCATTTTATATTTTAGTGATCCAAGATCACATTGAGTCTTTAGGAAAAGCCAATACTATCAAGGAGGGATGAGGTGTTGCTTAATGAGCCTCTTGCTTCATGTGCTTAGTGATATGCTCCAAAACCCTCAACTACTTTCCCATATCCATATATGACCTAAACCCTAAGCCAAACTCGGTCCTACCGATTCTTTCTATCCGGCGCCACCGAGTTTCACTTGTCATAAGCCACTGCCAAACCCTAGCAATTCGGTTCTACCGATAGGGATCTCGGTCTCACCGAGATGGGATTGCAAACTCTCTGTTTCCCTTTCGTAACTTTTCGGTCTCACCGAAAGAGCGAATCGGTCCCACCGAGATTGCAATGTAAACCTTTGTTTCCCTTTTGTAACTTTTTGGTCTCATCGAAAGAGCAAATCGGTCCCACCGAGTTTGCCTGACCAACTCTCTGGTTAGCTTATTACCAAACTCGGTCTCACCGAGTTTGTGTAATCGGTCTCACCGAGAAACCCTAACCATATCGGTCCTACCGAGTTGCATGTCAGTCCCACCAAAAATCTCTAACGGTCACTAGGTTTACCTTTTCGGTCCGACCGAGTTTGTTGATTCGGTCCCACCGAGATTGGAAAATTGTGTGTAACGGTTGGATTTTGTGTGGAGGCTATATCTACCCCTCCACCTCTTCTTCATTTGTGGAGAGAGCCATCAGAACACATACACAATTCCAACTCATATGTTCTGAGAGAGAACCACCTACTCATGTGTTGAGACCAAGATATTCCATTCCTACCATATGAATCTTGATCTCTAGCCTTCCCCAAGTTGCTTTCCACTCAAATCTTCTTTCCACAAAATCCAAATCCTATGAGAGAGAGTTGAGTGTTGGGGAGACAATGATTTGAAGCACAAGAGCAAGGAGTTCATCATCAACACACCATTTGTTACTTCTTGGAGAGTGGTGTCTCCTAGATTGGCTAGGTGTCACTTGGGAGCCTCCGAAAAGATTGTGGAGTTGAACCAAGGAGTTTGTAAGGGCAAGGAGATCGCCTACTTCGTGAAGATCTACCGCTAGTGAGGCAAGTCCTTCGTGGGCGATGGCCATGGTGGGATAGACAAGGTTGCTTCTTTGTGGACCCTTCGTGGGTGGAGCCCTCCGTGGACTCGCGCAACCATTACCCTTCGTGGGTGGAGCCCTCCGTGGACTCGCGCAACCGTTACCCTTCGTGGGTTGAAGTCTCCATCAACGTGGATGTAGGATAGCACCACCTATCCGAACCACGGGAAAAACATCCTTGTCTCCAATTGCGTTTGAATTCTCCAAACCCTTCCCTTTACATTCTTGCAAGTTGCTTGCTTTACTTTTTGCTGCCAATATACTCTTTGCATGCTTGCTTGAATTGTGTGATGATTGCTTGACTTGTCCTACAATAGCTAAAATCTGCCAAGAACTAAAATTGGGAAAAGGTTAAGTTTTTATTTGGTCAAGTAGTCTAATCACCCCTCCTCTAGACATACTTTCGATCCTACAGATGGTACAGATCCGATGGTTGTAGATTATCAACCCGTCAACTTAGTCACCATAAAGAACAAGTATCCGCTCCCCAGGATCAACGATTTGTATGATCAGCTCGCTGGATCCTCAGTCTTCTCCAAAATGGATTAGAGGTTGGGCTACCATCAAATCAAAATCAAGAATGGTGACATTCCCAAAACGACTTTTGTTACTCGTTATGGCCAATACGAGTACACCGTCATGTCCTTCGGTTTAACCAATGCTCCAGCCACCTTCTCTCGTTTGATGAATTCGATATTCATGGAGTACTTGGATAAATTCGTAGTGGTATATTTGGATTATTTACTCATCTACTCCAAGAATAAGGAAGATCATGCCGAGCATCTAAGGCTAGTATTGACAAAACTTCGAGAGCATTGCCTTTATGCCAAATTCTCCAAATGTGAATTTTGGTTGCCAGAAGTGACCTATCTAGGACACGTAATCTCTGGTAAGGGTATTGCTGTCAATCCCGAGCGAGTTCAAGCTGTCCTTGATTGGACTCCACCTGAAATGGTCAAGCAAGTTCGGAATTTCCTTGGCTTAGCGATCTACTATCGCCGCTTTGTCGACAATTTCTCCAAGGTTGCTAAGCCTCTAACTGAACTCCTCAAGAAAGATACAAAGTTTGAGTGGACCCCATAGTGCGAGTTCAGCTTTCAGGAACTGAAAAGACGCCTAACATCTGCTCCCGTACTGGTACCACCAGATTTCTCCAAGGACTTTGTTATCTATTGCGACGCCTCACGACAAGGACTAGGTTGCATACTCATGCAAGATCGTCATGTAATTGCCTATGCTTCACGACAGTTACACCCACATGAGGAAAACTATCCCACACATGATCTAGAGCTTGCAGCTGTAGTCCATGCACTCAAAACCTAGCGACATTACCTTCTCGGTAATCGTTGCGAGATCTTCACCGATCACCAAAGTCTGAAATACATCTTCACCCAAATGGATTTGAATCTCAGGCAAAGACGTTGGGCCGAGTTCATCTGAGATTACGACTTAGGAATAACTTACACCTCGAGGAAAGCCAATTTTATGGCTGATGCGCTAAGTCGTAAATCCTATTATAACAACCTGATGTTACAACAAGTTCAACCACTTCTCCATGAGGAATTTCAGAAGCTTAACCTTCACATTGTTCCTCAAGGATTCCTATCTACCTTGGTGGCGAAACCTACCCTTACGGATCAGATCATCAAAGCACAGAAGGTTGACCCGGGAATTTCCCGTATCAAGAGAAACATCAAGAAAGGAGTCGCGAATTGTTTCTCCATTGATGATCAAGGTGCCATGTTCTTTGGAAACCTCTTAGTGGTTCCCAAGGCACGAAACCTGAGGCGGCTGATCCTTAAGGAAGCTCATGAATCCCCTTTCACCATTTATCCCGGTAGTACTAAAATGTATCAAGACCTACGCCAGAGGTTTTGGTGGACTAGGATGAAGAGAGAAATTGCTCAATATATTGCAAATTGCGACGTCTATCGTCATGTTAAAGCAGAGCATCAATGGCCTGCTGGCACCCTTCAACCTTTAGCTATTCCTGAATGGAAATGGGATAAAATCGGTATGGACTTCATCACTGGGTTTCCCAGGACCAAGAAAGGGAATAATGCTATTTTCGTTGTCATTGATTATCTTTCCAAAGTAGCACACTTCCTACATGCTCGGGAGAGTATAACCACTAGCCAGCTAGCAGACCTGTATATCTCTCGAATAGTGTCTCTTCATGGTGTTCCATTGGAGGTTAACTCAGACCGTGGAAGTCTCTTCACCTCTTGATTTTGGGAAAGTTTCCAAAATGCTATGGGGACTCGTCTCTCCTTTAGCACAGCCTTCCACCCTCAATCAAGTGGTCAAGTAGAGCGCGTCAATCAAATTCTGGAAGACATGCTCCGAGCTTCTGTTATCTCATTCGGAATGGATTGGGAGAAATGCCTTCCATTTGCCGAATTTTCTTATAACAATAGCTATCAATCTAGTTTGGGCAAAGGTCCTTTTGAAGTTCTCTATGGACGAAGGTGTCGAATGCGTCTTAACTGGTCAGAAACCGGGGGAAGACAACTCTTTGGCCCGGACATGATCCAGGAAGCAGAAGAGCAAGTTCGCATTGTTCGTGAAAAGTTGAAAACAGCCCAATCTCGTCAAAAGTGCCAATATGATCGTAAACATAAGGCCATGACTTTTGAAGTCGACGAGAAGACTTACCTTCGGGTTACTCCTCTGAAGGGAACCCACCGATTCGATATCAAAGGCAAATTGGATCCTCGTTACATTGGTCCCTTTCGCATTCTAGTGAAACAAGAAGTTGCCTACCAATTGGAACTACCTCCACATCTCTCCAGAGTTCATGATGTCTTCCACGTTTCTCAACTCATGCATTGCTTCTTGGATCCTATCCGTGGAGTGGACCACGAAACACATGATCTCCAAGATAATCTCACATACCGGGAATATCCCGTTCGTATCCTTGATCAAGCCGAGCGTACCACTCGACGCCATAACATCAAGTTTCTCAAGGTTCAATGGTCACACCATTCCGAGAAAGAAGCCACTTGGGAAAGGGAGGATCGTCTTCGACTTGAATACCCCACCTTCTTCCCGACGGACCCTAAATCTCGGGACGAGATTCTTTTGAGTGGGGGTGAGTTGTCACACCCTAGAAAGTTCATGCATCAGAGTGCTTGCATCATGTTTAACTTTATCAGAAACTTGGAAATGGAGATGACAGAACCCCCAGCACCCCCTGAAACCAACTAGGGTTTACTAAAAATATTTTCAGTGAACCTGAAATGCCCTTCTAAAATGTTCATCATCTTTGCCTTGGTCCTAAACCTCTGGCAAAAATGGTGCACAATTTTCTAGGTAATCCTGAGGTCACTGGATTAAATCATTAGTTATTTGAATTTGAGCATTTAAATGCTAGTAAATAATTTAAATGCTCAAACTGAAATGTTCCATGGTGGATTTATTCCAAACAGTGGCCATGAGCAGTTTGGTGATTTTTGAAGGAGTCTAGCTATTTTTAGAAATGCCACAAACTTGCAGAAATAAAACAAAACAGAAAATAAAAAGAAAGGGACTTACCTGGCCGCAACCTACCTGGCAGGCCCACCTGGCGGCCCAGCACTGTGCTGGCCCGTGCCAGCCAGCTGCTTCTTCCCCGCCAGTCAGGCAGGCAGGAGATGGCGCCGGCCGCGAGAGCTCGCCACCGCGCCAACTGCTTGCCGCTTCACCCCTGAACGCGCTGGTCGACCTGCACGTCGCTTGCTTGACCGCCCCGACACCTCACTCCCCCTGCTCATCTCTCTCGCTCTCCCGCACCATGGCCGACACTGCCGCGCTCGCGCCGACGTTTAAACCGCAGCCACCATCGCCTCCTTGCCGTCTTGCCGTGTCCAGCTGCTCCGCCACCGTCCTCCCCGTCGAGCAGACTAGCCCCCAGTGCTCGTTTGCCCTGAAGCCACCGCACCGACCTCGTCTTCACCGCCCGTCGCCGGAGATCCACTTCGCCGCCCCGCTTGCTCCGGCTCGTCCCCGACTTCTGACCCGCTCATCCGACGCGCCGTGAGCCCTGCTACCTCCCCCCCTCTCCGTTTTCCTTCTCGTGCACCACAACGACCACACCGAGCTCGCCCGCACGCGCCACCGCCTCCGCACGTTGCCGTCGTGGCCATAACCACGCTGGCTCGATTCCGAGCACGCCATCGCGTTCGCCGCAGCCCAAGCAGCCCGTAGCACTGCTCCATGCACCTCGCCGTGCCTCCTAGTGACGAGTCCGAGCTCATCCGAGCTCCGGCCGCCGCCAAACTCGTCGCCGGCGTCGTTTCCGGCGACCCCGAGCCCAACCACTAGCACCACCCGACGCGGCTCGCTCCCAGCTACACGTAGATGCCCTCCGCCGTCCATTTGGTCGCCGGAGGAGGAATCCCGTGCTGCTCCGCCGCGTATGGCCTCACCGACGTTATGTCGCCGGTGGGTTTGACCCATTTGACCATGTGGGCCCTGCCCCTGGTCAAACATAGATTAGGAGTTAAAATAATACTAATTTAGTTAGTTAACTAACAGAGACACTGACCAGTGGGTCCCACTGGTCAGGTTTGACCTGGACACCCCAGTTGACTGGTGACGTCACAGTGATGCAATGCTAACACAGTAATGCATTTTCTGGATTTATTCTTATTTAGGAAATTCCAAAAAATAGTGTTAACTTCTAAAAATCATAGAAAATAATCTGTAGCTCCAAATGCAAAGTTTTATATATGAAAATTTATCAGAAAAATCCAATCTTTCCATCGGTAATGGTTTCATGCATGTCAGAACACTTTAACCTTGCTATTTAAGTGAAACAAGCTAATGCATTAATATGACTTCATATCATGGGCTTTCATTTGAATCTTTGATTCAAATGGACTCAAACCAACCCGTTTTAGAATGCATTAGCCAAAACACACCCATATTTCCATGTCATAGCATGCATCATATTGTTGCATATTGCCACGTGATGATTGCGTTCCAATGTGTCTTTCGTGGTAGGTTCTACCTCCGAGGATACCCATGAATATCCGACTAAAGGGCAGTATCCTACTACCACTCCATCAGGCAAGTAGCCCCATTGATCATATCGATACAATCCCATGTTCTCGCTCCTGCTCTCAATTACTACATTTAAGACAACAACGTTTCAAACTGCTGTGTGCTGCGGTAGTTGAACCCATTTCCTCTGCATGACCTGCCATTGCCACAGTAACTAGATGAAACCCACTAGCATGTGTAGGAGTTGATTGAGCCATGTCTGTGTTTCCTACCTTTCTATGCCTGCTATGCTTAGAGTCGTGTCGGGTCTGGTTCATCTGGGTGATGGGCTAGAGTGAAATGAATATGTCGATAATGTGAGTGATGTGTTGAACATGATTTGGTAGTGGTATCGATGAGAGGCCATGTAGGAGTACATGGTGGGTTGTTTCATTTGAACTGTCCTTAAGCACCAAGATCTGTATGTGTGATTTAAGAACCAGCTACTACCATGAATTGGGCCCAAAACCAATGGACCCTCTCAGCTTCTTAACCACCCTAGTCCTCTGTCCAGGAGTTGCAATTAGTTTCTGGTGTTTATAGGATATGTGTTGGAGGCCGTGCGTAGCACTGACCCTAGGGGTGGGCTATGATGCGGTAGATACACCGTGGCACAGTGTACCGAGTCGCCCGTTTGGTGTCTCGGGAACCCTGTACACATCATTCGGGGCCGTATGTGTGATAACCCGCAAGTATAGGGGATCGCAACCATTTTCGAGGGTAAAGTATTCAACCCAAATTTATTGATTCGACACAAGGGGAGCCAAAGAATACTCTTAAGTATTAGCAGCTGAGTTGTCAATTCAACCACACCTGGAAACTTAATATCTGCAGCAAAGTATTTAGTAGCAAAGTAATATGATAGTAGTGGTAACGGTAGCAAAAGGTAACAGTAATAAAAGTAATGTTTTTGGTATTTTGTAGTGATGATAGCAATAGCAACGGAAAAGTAAATAAGCGAAGAACAATATATGGAAAGCTCGTAGGCAATGGATCAGTGATGGAGAATTATGCCAGATGAGGTTCATCATGTAACAGTCATAACCTAGGGTGACACAGAACTAGCTCTAGTTCATTGATATAATGTAGGCATGTATTCCGAATATAGTCATACGTGCTTATGAAAAAGAACTTGCATGGCATATTTTGTCCTACCCTCCCGTGGCAGCGGGATCCTTACGGAAACTAAGGGATATTAAGGCCTCCTTTTAATAGAGTACTGGAACAAAGCATTAACACATAGTGAATACATGAACTCCTCAAACTACGGTCATCACCGGTAAGTGTCCCGATTATTGTCACTTCGGGGTTAACGGATCATAACACATAATAGGTGACTATAGACTTGCAAGATAGGATCAAGAACACTCATATATTGATGAAAACATAATAAGTTCAGATCTGAAATCATGGCACTCGGGCCTTAGTGACAAGCATTAAGCATAGCAAAGGCATAGCAACATCAATCTCAGAACAGAGTGGATACTAGGGATCAAATCCTAACAAAACTAACTCGATTACATGATAGATCCCATCCAACCCATCACCGTCCAGCAAGCCTACGGCGGAATTACTCATGCACGGCGGTGAGCATCATGAAATTGGCGATGGAGGATGGTTGATGATGACGATGGCGACGGATTCCCCTCTCCGGAGCCCCGAACGGACTCCAGATCAGCCCTCCCGAGAGGTTTTAGGGCTTGGCGGCGGCTCCGTATCGTAAAACGTGATGAATTCTTCTCTTTGATTTTTTTCTCCTCGAAGCACAATATATAGAGTTGGAGTTGGAGTCGGAGGAGCTCCAGGGGGCCCACGAGGTAGGGGGGCGTGCCCTAGGGGGGCAGGCGCGCCCCCACCCTCGTGGATAGGTGGTGGCCCCCCTGGCCTTCATCTTTTGCAGGTATTTTTTATATTTTCCGAAAAGTTGCTCCGTGAAGTTTCAGGTCATTCCGAGAACGTTTGTTTCTGCACATAAATAACACCATGGTAATTCTGCTGAAAACAACGTCAGTCCGGGTTAGTTCCATTCAAATCATGCAAGTTAGAGTCCAAAACAAGGCAAAAGTGTTTGGAAAAATAGATACGACGGAGACGTATCAACTCCCCCAAGCTTAAACCTTTGCTTGTCCTCAAGCAATACAGTTGACAAACTGAAAGTGATAAAGAAAAACTTTTACAAACTCTGTTTGCTCTTATTGTTGTAAATATGTAAAGCCAGCATTCAAGTTTTCAGCAAAGATTATAACTAACCACATTCGCAATAACGCTTAGGTCTCAAGTTTACTCATATCAATAGCATAATCAACTAGCGAGCAATAATAATAAATCTTGGATGACAACACTTTCTCAAAACAATCATAATATGATATAACAACATGGTATCTCGCTAGCCCTTTCTGAGACCACAAAACATAAATGCAGAGCACCTTTAAAGACCAAGGACTGACTAGACATTGTAATTCATGGTAAAAGAGATCTAGTCAAGTCATACTCAATGTAAACTAACAGTAATGAATGCAAATGACAGCGGTGCTCTCCAATTGGTGCTTTTTAATAAGAGGATGATGACTCAGCATAAAAGTAAATAGATAGGCCCTTCGCAGAGGGAAGCAGGGATTTGTAGAGGTGCCAGAGCTTAGTTTTGAAATAGATGTGAATAATATTTTGAGCGGTGTACTTTCATTGTCAACATAACAACCAAGAGATGGCGATATCTTCCATGCTACACACATAATAGGCGGTTCCCAAACAGAATGGTAAAGTTTATACTCCCCCTTACACCAACAAGCATCAATCCATGGCTTGCTCGAAACAACGAGTGCCTCCAACTAACAAGAGTCCTAGGGGGAGTTTTGTTTGGAATTATTTTGATTTAGTTTGCATAAAGCATGGGACTGGGCATCCCGGTGACCAACCATTTATCTCGTGAGTGAGGAGTGGAGTCCACTCCTCTTGAGAATAACCTGCCTAAGATGGAAGATACAGACAACCCTAGTTGATACATGAGCTATTCGAGCATACAAAACATGATATTTATTTGAAGGTTTAGAGTTTGGCACGTACAAATTTACTTGGAACGGCAGGTAGATACCGTATATAGGTAGGTATAGTGGACTCATGTGGAATAACTTTGGGGTTTAAGGGATTGGATGCACAAGCAGTATTCTCGCTTAGTACAGGTGAATGCTAGCAAAAGACTGGGAAGCGACAAGCTAGAGAGCGACAACAGTCATGAACATGCATTAAAATTAATCAACACCGAATGCAAGCATGAGTAGGATATAATCCACCATGAACATAAATATCGTGAAGGCTATGTTGATTTTGTTTCAACTACATGCGTGAACATGTGCCAAGTCAAGTCACTTAAATCATTTAGAGGAGGATACCACCCTATCATACCACATCATAACCATTTCAATAGCATGCTGGCACACAAGGTAAACCATTATAACTCATAGCTAATCAAGCATGGCACAAGAAACTATGATCTCTAGTTGTCATTGCAAACATGTTTATTCATAATAGGCTGAATCAGGAACGATGAACTAATCATATTTACAAAAACAAAAGAGGTCGAGTTCATACCACCTTTTCTCATCTCAATAAGTTCATCATATATCGTCATTATTGCCCTTCACTTGCACGACCGAACGATGTAAATAATAATAATAGTGTGCGTGCATTGGACTAAGCTGGAATCTGCAAGCATTCAATAAACAGGAGAAGACAAGGCAATATGGGCTCTTTTATCAGATCAACAATAATGTATATAAGAGCCACTTCAACAATTTAATTATGGTCTTCTCCTATCGACCCCCAAAGGAAAGAAAAGAAATAAAGCTATTTACACGGGAAAGCTCCCAACAAGTAAAAGAAGAACAGGAAATCTTTTTGGGTTTTCTTTTTAATTACTACTACAAGCATGGAAAGTAAACTAATTAAAAGCTACAACTATTTTTTTGTTTTTTCTTAAGGTTTATTAAACACACAAGAAGAAAGCATAAAAAGGAAATTAACTAGCATGGATAATACAATGAAAAAGTATGAGCACCGACATCTAGCAATGAGTGTGTGAACATAAATGTAATGTCGGTGGGAAATACGTACTCCCCCAAGCTTAGGCTTTTGGCCTAAGTTGGTCTATGGCCACGGCTGGCCTGGTGGATATCCATAATAATAGTTGGGGTCGTACTGCGAAGAAGAAGACTCCGATTGCCACTGGCTGACAATCATCTCCGGATCCCACTGGTAATTAGACTGTCATGAAGGATCAACTTGTGGTTCCGGCTCTGGCTCCATGGTTGGTGCAGGGTTCCGGTAGGCGTGAATAGCCTTTAATGGAACAAGGTACTGGCCTGCAGATAAATCAAACAAAGAAGGAGCAGGCAGGGTAATAGTCTCAGGATGATGCTTATCAAAGAACAATTTGTATTTAAGCTCTCCTTCCCTATTCTTAATAATAAAATCATGTGCCACCATACTTTTATAATCTAAATAAACACGAGGCAACACTTTTTCTTCCTTCTCGTAATGCCTAATAGGTATGTTAAAATGTGCAGCTAGGCGTGAAGCATAGATGCATCCAAAGATGGGGCCCTTGGTACAGTTCAGGCTTAACCCTTTAGCAATAATGCCGCCCATACTAACAGAGTTATCACCGTATAAACGTGGATCAAAATAATAATATCAGGGATACTAAGGTTTCCACAGTTTCCGCGACCAATTAAACAACGACTAGAAAATAATGCAAAATAGCGTAAAACAGGAAAATGTATGCTAGTGATTCGTGCATCGAAAACCTTCCTTGTTTCCCCTACAATGATAGTATCAATAAACCCGTCCACATCCTCGCGATGTGGTTCCTCTGTCTTGCTCTCGAAAGGGACCAAACAAACCCGACAAAAATCATAAGGTGACATCTCCTTATGCTCATCATATAAATAAAACTCCACCGTAGGTGGTGAGCTCCTAGAATGGAAATGAAAGTTTTGCACAAAGATATTTGTGAGTAAGAGATACTGATGGCATTGGTGGTGGAGGAAAGCGGTGAGGCCTGCATTCTTAGACAATTCATGAAAATCTTCATAAATCCCGGCTGCTCTCAAGAAATCATCGGAAGGCCATTCACACGCCCGAACCTCCGCGGTGCGAGGCAGATTATACTTAGGCTTCGGTGCCTTTTCCTTCGAGCTTCGGCTCGATGAGCCCCTCAAAAGTCTCTTCATCATTTTCCAAAAAATTCTGAAATTTTTAGTAACTTCAAAATAAAAGTAAACCAAACTCAATAATATTGATAGCAACTACTACAAGTGCCTAGGGCCTATATCATGCATCAAAACTACTTTTGACCATATAAATTTGACATGCAAGCTCAAGAACAGGGTCACCTAAGCAGCAAAAATTTGCAATGAATAAAACACTAGAACAAAAACTAATTGGACCAATGGAGGAGTGACATACCAAGGAACAATCTCCCCAAGCAGTTTTGTGAGAGGTGCTTTGAGCAAGGAGATCGAAAATGGCAGCAAAATGAGCTTGGACTCGGGTTTGAGCTGGTTATTCGTGTTTGGGGGAGGAAGAAGGAGTGTGTGGGTGAAAGGATAAGTGGAGGCGGGCCACCGTGGGCCCATGAGGCAGGGGGCGCGCCCTCCACCCTCGTGGGCAGGTGGTTGACCCCCCTGCTGTGTCCTCAGTGCCAAATATTCTCAAATATTCCAGAAAAAAAATCATATTTAAATTTCAGGGCATTTGGAGAACTTTTATTTTTGGGGTATTTTTATATTGCACGGATAATCAGATAACAAACAGCAAAATACTATTTTTATTTTATTTAATATAAATAACAGAAAGTAAAAGTGGGGTACAGAAGGTTGTGCCTTCTAGTTTCATCCTCTCATGATCATCAAAAGGAATCCACTAACAAGGTTGATCAAGTCTTGTTAACGAACTCATTCCGAATAACATGGAACCGGAGAAATTTCGAATAACACTATGTTACCTCAACGGGGATATGCACATCCCCAATAATAAGAATATCATATTTCTTCTTGACAGTAGGAAGAGCAAATTCAAAACCTCCAAATATAATCGATGGAATTTTTCCAATAGAATTGATACTGTGGACTTGAGGTTGTTTCCTCGGAAAGTGTACCGTATGCTCATTACCATTAACATGAAAAGTGACATTGCCTTTAGTGCAATCAATAACAGCCCCTGTAGTATTCAAAAAGGGTCTTCCAAGAATAATAGACATACTATCGTCCTCGGGAATATCAAGAATAACAAAGTCCGTTAAAATAGTAACGTTTGCAACTACAACAGGCACATCCTCACAAATACCGACAGGTATAGCAGTTGATTTATCAGCCATTTGCAAAGATATTTCAGTAGGTGTCAACTTATTCAAATCAAGTCTATGATATAAAGAAAGAGGCATAAAACTAACACCGGCTCCAAGATCACATAAAGTAGTTTTAATATAGTTTCTTTTAATAGAGCATGGTATAGTGGGTACACCGGGATCTCCTAGTTTCTTTGGTGTTCCACCCTTAAAAGTATAATTAGCAGGCATGGTCGAAATTTCAGCTTTCGGTATCTTTCTCTTATTTGTAACAATATCTTTCATATACTTAGCATAAGGATTCATTTTGAGCATATCAGTTAATCGCATACGCAAAAAGATAGGTCTAATCATTTCAGCAAAGCGCTCAAAATCCTCATCATCCTTTTTCTTGGATGGTTTGGGAGGAAAAAGACATGGGTTTCTGAACCCATGGTTCTCTTTCTTTACCATGTTTCCTAGCAACAAAATCTTTCTTATCATAACGTTGATTCTTTGATTGTGGGTTATCAAGATCAACAGCAGGTTCAATTTCTATATCATTATCATTACTAGATTGAGCATCATCATGAACATTATCATTAACATTATCACTAGTTTTAGGTTCATTACCAGATTGAGTTTCAATATCAGAAATAGAAATATCATTTGGATTCTCAGGTGTTTCAGTAATAGGTTCACTAGAAGCATGCAAAGTCCTATCATTTTTCTTTTTCTTCCTTTTGGAAGGACTAGGTGCATCTATATTATTTCTCTGAGAATCTTGCTCAATTCTCTTAGGGTGGCCTTCAGGATACAAAGGTTCATGAGTCATTCTACCAGTTCTAGTAGCCACTCTAACAACATTATCATTATTCTTACTATTCAATTCATTGAGCAAATCATTTTGAGCTTTAAGTACTTGTTCTACTTAAGTGGTAACCATAGAAGCATGTTTACTAATAAGTTTAAGTTCACTTTTAACATTAGCCATATAATCACCCAAGTGTTCAAGCATAATTGAATTGTATTTCAATTTTCTACCAAAATAAGCATTAAAATCTTCTTGCTTAACCATAAATTTATCAAACTCATCTAAGCATGGGCTAGCAAACTTAGTAAATGGGATTTCAGCTTTATCATATCTATAGAGAGAATTTACCTTTACTACCTGTGTCGGGTTATCAAGACCACGAGTTTCTTCAATAGGTAAGGGATTAAGATCATATGTTTCTTCAACAGGCGGTAAATTAAGACCATGTATTTCTTCAGTAGGAGGTAAATTCTTAACATCTTCAGCTTTAATACCTTTTTCTTTCATAGATTTCTTTACCTCTTGCATATCTTCAGGACTGTGAAATAGAATACCCCTCTTCTTCGCAGTTGGTTTAGGAATAGGCTCAGGAATTGGCTCCGGAGGTGTCCAATTATTTTCATTTGTCAACATATTATTCAATAGAATTTCAGCTTCATCCGGTGTTCTTTCCCTGAAAACAAAACCAACACAACTATCCAAGTAATCTCTGGAGGCATCGGTTAGTCGATTATAAAAGATATCAAGTATTTCATTTTTCTTAAGAGGATGATCAGGCAAAGCATTAAGTAATTGGAGAAGCCTCCCCCAAGCTTGTGGGAGACTCTTTTCTTCAATTTGCATAAAATTATATATATATCCCTTAAAGCAGCTTGTTTCTTATGAGCAGGGAAATATTTAGCAGAGAAGTAATAAATCATATCCTGGGGACTACGCACACAACCAGGATCAAGAGAATTAAACCATATCTTAGCATCACCTTTAATGAGAACAGAAATATTTTAAGGATATAAAAGTAATGAGTTCTCTCATTAGTAGTGAACAAGGTGGCTATATCATTTAATTTAGTAAGATGTGCCACAACAGTTTCAGATTCATAGCCATGAAAAGGATCAGATTCAACCAAAGTAATTATATCAGGATCAATAGAGAATTCATAATCCTTATCGGTAACACAGATAGATGAAGTAGTAAAAGCAGGGTCAGGTTTCATTCTAGCATTTAGAGATTGCTTATTCCATTTAGCTAATAACCTCTTAAGTTCGTGTCTATCCTTGCAAGCTAAAATAGCTAAAGAAGCTTCTTTATCAAAAACATAACCCTCAGGAATAATAGGCAAGTCTTCATCATCAATTTCATCAGTATTATCAGATTCAATATTTTCAATCTCTCTAGCCCTAGCAAGTTGTTCATCAAGAAATTCACCAAGTGGCATAGTAGTATCAAGCATAGAAGTAGTTTCATCATAAGTATCATGTATAGCAGAAGTGGCATCATCAATAACATGCGACATATCAGAACGAATAGTAGAAGCAGGTTTAGGTGTCGCAAGCTTACTCATAATAGAAGGTGAATCAAGTGCAGAGCTAGATGGCAGTTCCTTACCTCCCCTCGTAGTTGAGGGATAAATCTTGGTTCTTGGATGTTTCAAGTTCTTCATAATGATAAGCAGATATAAATCCCAAGTGACTCAAAGAATAAAGCTATGCTCTCCGGCAACGGCGCCAGAAAATATTCTTGATAACCCGCAAGTATAGGGGATCGCAACAATTTTCGAGGGTAAAGTATTCAACCCAAATTTATTGATTCGACACAAGGGGAGCCAAAGAATACTCTCAAGTTTAGCAGCTGTGTTGCCAATTCAACCACACCTGGAAACTTAATATCTGCAACAAAGTATTTAGTAACAAAGTAATATGATAGTAGTGGTAACAGTAGCAAAAGGTAATAGTAATAAAAGTAATGTTTTTGGTATGTTGTAGTGATGATAGCAATAGCAACAGAAAAGTAAATAAGCGAAGAACAATACATGGAAAGCTCGTAGGCAATGGATCAGTGATGGAGAATTATGCCGGATGCGGTTCATCATGTAATAGTCATAACCTAAGGTGACACAGAACTACCTCCAGTTCATTGATATAATGTAGGCATGTATTCCGAATATAGTCATACGTGCTTATGGAAAAGAACTTGCATGACATCTTTTGTCCTACCCTCCCGTGGCAGCGGGGTCCTTACGGAAACTAAGGGATATTAAGGCCTCCTTTTAATAGAGTACCGGAACAAAGCATTAACACGTAGTGAATACATGAATTCCTCAAACTACGGTCATCATTGGTAAGTACCGATTATTGTCACTTCGGGGTTAACGGATCATAACACATAATATGTGACTATAGACTTGCAAGATAGGATCAAGAACACTCATATATTGATGAAAACATAATAGGTTCAGATATGAAATCATGGCACTCGGGCCCTAGTGACAAGCATTAAGCATAGCAAAGTCATAGCAACATCAATCTCAGAACATAGTGGATACTAGGGATCAAACCCTAACAAAACTAACTCGATTACATGATAGATCCCATCCAACCCATCACCGTCCAACAAGCCTTCGATGGAATTACTCATGCACGGCGGTGAGCATCATGAAATTGGCGATGGAGGATGGTTGATGATGACGATGGCAACGGATTCCCCTCTCCGGAGCCCCGAACGGACTCCAGATCAGCCCTCCCGAGAGGTTTTAGGGCTTGGCGGCGGCTCCGTAGTGTAAAACGCGATGAATTCTTCTCTTTGTTTTTTCTCCCCGAAACACAATATATAGAGTTAGAGTTGGAGTCGGAGGAGCTCTAGGGGGCCCACGAGGTAGGGGGGCACGTCCTAGGGGGGCAGGCGCGCCCCCACCCTCGTGGACAGGTGGTGGGCCCCCTGGCCTTCATATTTTGTAGGTATTTTTTATATTTTCCAAAAATTTGCTCCGTGAAGTTTCAGGTCATTCCAAGAACGTTTGTTTTTGCACATAAATAACACCATGGTAATTCTACTGAAAACAGCGTCAGTACGGGTTAGTTCCATTCAAATCATGCAAGTTAGAGTCCAAAACAAGGGCAAAAGTGTTTGGAAAAGTAGATACGACGGAGATGTATCAATGTGGAAACCTCGGCCGAACTCCCTGCGGATGGAACCTGGATAGGCGATAAACCTGGACTAGAGAATTGAGTGTTTAGGTAGGCCGTGGCCGACACCCTCGTTGGGCTCCGCTTGAAGGTTGCCGAGTACATGTCATGTAAACGGCGGTAAGTGGTGAGAGCGTGTGTGAAGAAGTACACCCCTACAGGGTTAACATCATCTATTCGAATAGTCGCGTCCGCGGAAAAGGACTACTTGGTTGCCTATATAGTTCATAGACAAGTAAATGGATACTCCTAAAAGCCTCAAGACAAGTGTGAGTGCCATGGATGGCCCTTCCGTAGGATGACGGAAGAGGATCCAGGGTAGTGTATTGTTGTGGTGAGTAGTGGACTCATGTGCGCAAAACATTTACAAGTTGCTATCTCGTAGGATAGGTTAGCCAAGAGTCAAAGCTGGCTTGCTGCAATAACCCCACTATCCTTCTTGAGAATGTTGCATGTATAGTAGGATCTGTTGTAAGTCTTGCTGAGTACCTTTGTACTCATGTTTGCTTAATTACTGTTGCAGAAGAGAACACCGCCCCTCCGATGGGTTCTATGTAGATCTCGACGTTGACGAGTGACTTGCCACCCAGGTGGTGATCTTGAGCCGTGAAGGGCCTTGTAGATAGACATGCTTCATCAAGCCTTCTTGCTTTCTAGTTGTCTGTACTCAGACAAGTTTGCTTCCGCATGTGCTTGTATGTTTGTATGACTTGAGTGTCGGGTCGTGTGACCCCTACCTGTATGAACATATTATGTATGGCTCTCTAGAGCCTTCTAAATAAAGTACTTTGATTTGTAGAGTTTTGTTGTGATGCCATGCTGTATTTACACATATCGAGCAAATTGTGTGTATGTTTGAAATGGTTGGTATGTGTGGGATCCGACAATCTAGTTGTTTATCCTTGGTAGCCTCTCTTATGGGGAAATGTAGTCTGGTGCTTCCACTGAGCCTTGGTAGTCTGCTACAGCCCGGTTTACCTGAGTCCTGCTAGCCCAGCACTACTACTCCGGAACACTTAGACTGTCCGGCATGTGATTCACCTCATTCCTGTGTCTGTCCCTTCGGGGAAATGTCATGCGGAGACATCCGGATTCCTGCTACAACCCGGGTTCCCGGAGTCTTGTTAGCCCAATTGCTATAGCCCGGATTCATACGCTGTTGACCGACATGCTCGATGTTGATTCATGTATGCCTGTCCCCGTAAGTTAGTGCCACTTTAGGTTCACGACTAGTCATGTCGGCCCGGGTTCTCTGTCATATGGATGCTAGCGACACTATCATATACATGAGCCAACAGGCGCAAACGGTCTCGGGCCATGGTAAGGCGACACCCGTGGGGATACCGTGCATGAGGCCGCAAAGTGATATGAGGTGTTACAGGCTAGATTGGTGTGACTTAGAATCGGGGTTCTGACATCCAACATAATTTGACTCCATCAAAATTGTAGGATCGAAAGTATGTCTAGAGGGGGGGGGGTGATTAGACTACTTGACCAAATAAGAATCTAGCCTTTTGCCAATTTTAATTCCTGGCAGATTTTAGCAACTTATCACAAGTCAAGCAAACAACATACACATACAATTCTAAGAGTATAGCAGCGGAATGTAAAACAATTGCATATGAAGGTAAAGGGAGGAGTTTGGAGGGAGCAAACACAATGTAGACACGGAGATTTTTGGCGTGGTTCCGATAGGTGGTGCTATCGTACATCCACATTGATGGAGACTTCAACCCATGAAGGGTAACAGTTGCGCGAGTCCACGGAGGGCTCCACCCACGAAGGGTCCACAAAGAAGCAACCTTGTCTATCCCACCATGGCCATCGCCCACAAAGGACTTGCCTCACTAGGGTAGATCTTCACGAAGTAGGCGATCTCCTTGTCCGTACAAACTCCTTGGTTCAACTCCACAATCTTGACGAAGGCTCCCAAGTGACACCTAACCAATCTAGGAGACACCACTCTCCAAGAGGTAACAAATGTTGTGTTGATGATGAACTCCTTGCTCTTGTGCTTCAAATGATAGTCTCCCCAAAACTCAACTCTCTCCCATAGGATAGGATTTGGTGGAAAGATGATTTGAGTGGAAAGCAACTTGGGGAAGGCTAGAGATCAAGATTTATGTGGTTGGAATGAAGTATCTTGATCTCAACACAAGTGTAGGTGGTTCTCTCTCAGAAAATGTATGTTGGAAGTGTAGGCATGTTCTGATGGCTCTCTCCACGAATGAAGAGTGGGTGGAGGGGTATATATAGCCTCCACAAAAAATCTAACCGTTACACACAAATCACCAAACTCGGTGGGACCGAATCATACAACTCGGTCAGACCGATTTAATTCATAATGTGACCGTTAGGGTTTCTGGTGGGACCGACATGTCAACTTGGTGGGACCGATATCATTAGGGTTAGGGCATAACGTAATCTCGGTGAGACCGATTACACAAACTCAGTGAGAGCGATTTTGGTAATAGACTAACCAGAGAGTTGGTCAGGCAATCTCGGTGGGATCGATTCGCTCTCGGTAGGACCGAAATGTTACGAAAGGGAAACAAAGAGTTTGCATTGCAATCTCGGTGGGACCGATCGCTCATCTAGGTTGGACCGAAACTTTACGAAGGGAAACAGAGAGATTACAATCCCATCTCGGTGAGACCGAGATCCCTATCGGTGGGACCAAAAAGACTAGGGTTTGTGACAGTGGCTATGTCAAGTGAACTCGGTGGCACCGGATAGATCAAATCGGTGGGGCCTAGTTTGACTTTTGGTTTGGGATATATTTGGATATGAGAAAGTGGTTGAGGGTTGTGGAGCATATCACTAAGCACTTTGAGCAAGAACGTCATTAGGCAACACCTCACCCCTCTTAATAATATTAGCTTTTTTTATGGACTCAATGTGATCTTGGATCACTAAAAATGAAATGTAGAGTCTTGTGCTTTGAGCTTGAGCCAATCCTTTTGTCCTTAGCATTTTGAGGGGTCCACTTTCTAATCCATGCCATGCCAATCATTGAGCTTTTCCTGAAATATTTATCTTCAAGTAGCATTATCTCAATGAGCTATATGTTGTTAGGAATTACCAAAACCACCCAGGGATAGTTGCACTTTCAGTCTCCCCCTTTTTGGTAATTGATGACAACATATAGATCAAAGATTTGACAAATGATTATAAGATTGAAAAACATCGTCGCTTTGAGAAGTATGTGATAAGCAAGAGCTCCCCCTAAATTTGTGCAATATTTAAATTTTGCTTTTGAATGCAAATGCACAATCGATTAGGATCATGGGTTACTCTTCCATGTCACATACATCTTGGTGGAGCACTCAAAATGATAGAAATTAAAAGCATGCACTCATCACCAAGCAAGTGAATGATCATATATGGAATATACAGGATAGCATCATTCAACCAAACATTAAGGTAGCATATGATCAACCACATGATCATATAAGTATCTCACAAGAACATAAAGTATCTCACACAAGCACACAATAAAGTAGTTCAACCAAAATAGCAAGAGAGATAAAAAGCAAGACAATCTCTCCCGATGCCTATGATCTATACATATTTCTCCCCCTTTGTCAACAAGTTACCAAAAAGTTTGAAAATGCATAGTGCTATACGTCTCTCAGGCTTGGTCTTCAGGAGGTGGTGTAGATAGAACTCCAAGGACGAAGGCTTCCGACGATGTAGTTGGAGCTGATGGAGTGGGTGTTGGAGGTGGCACTGAAGCTGTAGCTGCTGGTGCTGACACTGAAGCTCTAGCATCTGAGAGTGGCACTGCAGTAGACCTTGGACCTCGTGGCACACGCTTATAAGCATCTGTGGTTTCTTTTCCTTTCCTCTCCTCTGCTTCCTCCTGAAGCTGCTCAACTACAGTCTGAATCTCAGTCACCTTCAGATCAAGATCATAGAATTTTGTTTCCACAATCCTCTCCAGGCTCTCCTGATTCTGAGTCAGGGTGGCCAAGCCTTTCTTAATCCTTAGTGTAGCTTGAATCAGATAGCCTAATTGATCTTGCTTGCTCTTCAGGAAGACTCGAGATGCCTCTTCAACACTTGGCATATGGGCAACTTTCTTAGCCTTTTCCTTGGCTCTCTTCTCCTAGACTTGAGCTGATGATGGTTCTTCTTCATTCATAACAACGGTGTTCTCTTCAAGCTCAGGATATAGAGGTAGATGCTCCTTGTCCAGCAAGTAAGTCCATGTGCCCATCTTAGAGTTGATGAGCTCCTGAATGTGTGGGGCATACCCACAACTCCTCTTTTGATCAGCAGCAGTCCTTTTGATCGTTTCTACAATCAAGCTCATAACTTTGAACTTCCCGGGGACATCAAAAATTTGCAGCATGTTGATGGAGTGTCCTCTGATCATCTTGTGATCTCCTGACTTGGGTAGCAATGTGTGCCTTAAGATCCAGTTAATGGTAGGCAGACCAGACAACAAGAAATGCACAGATCCAAGCTTGTGAGTTTCCAAAGCCTTACCAGGGATCTCTTTGTACATGTTTTCCATTGAGTTGTGGTCTTTCTTCTTGGTGGCATACACATCCAAGTCATCTTCATGTTCCTTTGGGGCATTGATTAGCTTGGCCCATTCATCAACTATGGACTGGTACCTGGTACCCTCAGACATCCAAACCATCCTCCCATCTGGATAGAAGTGGGCAGTGGAGTAGAACTGCATGATCAACTCATCATTCCATTTGGTGAGCTTTGTCCAACGAATTCATCTACTCCACAAGCCTTAAAGCTGTAATACACTCCAGGGAAGTGATCTTCATTTTCCTGGATGAACTCCCAGTCCACCCATTTCATGTCACACACTATGGGCTTCCTGTCAAGTAGAATGGTCTCATAGAAATCTTGTTGTTCCTTTGTATGGAACCTGTAGTCAACTGCAGTCCTCCTCCTAACAACATAGGGATCAGACTATCTCCACAACCTCAGCCCTGCATCTTTCCTGATGTGCATGTCCTCAGCGACTGGATGAGCATCATCGTGGTCAGGAATTTTGGGCTTCAACTTCCTCAAAACATGAGAATCATCTTCTTCTTCCTCAGCTTCAGGCACTGGGGCCTTGTTCTTCTCCTCAGCAGATATACTCCTGGTGTTCCTCTTGGGTTTTGGGGGTTTCTGAGCAGCAGCCTTGGGAGCAGATTTGGGATTAGATGGAGCAACCCCTGACTTGATTGCATCTCCCATAAGCTTCTGAGCCTTAGGAGCTGGTGCAGCATCCTCTTCCTCCTCCTCTTCTTCCGAATCTCTCATAATGGAGGATCTACCAAGTACTCTGGCAGTGATCTTTTTGACCCTTTCCTTTTCTCTTCTTTCCTTCTACAGCAGCCTCTCCAGTTGGTTTGGAGGTTTCAGCAGTTGAGGCTCTAACTTTTAAGGTTGGCACCCTCTTGACAGGGGCCTTTTTGTTCATCCCTGGTTTGACTGTAGCAGCTGAGCCATACTCCTTTTTCAGCACCTTTTTCCTTGAGGTGGCCTCATCCTCAACAGCCACATAATCCTCATCCTCAGAATCTGAGGTCGTCTTCTTCCTTGTTCTGGTGGCTGCCTTGGGCAAGTTGCTTGGTGTGCCCCTGCTGCCCTCATCAGAAGTGCTAGAGGGACTAGTGCCCTCACTCATATGAACCTGCTCCTCAGACTTGTTCTAGCTGTCACTTTGATCAGACATCTTGCAGACAAACTGTCAGCAGATCCCGTGAATAGGTTGTAGATGAAGTAGAGTAGATGAGCATCACAAAGTGCAGAATTTTTGCAAACCAGATGACTTAAAAACTTAGTTTTAGTTCTTCATAGAAAGCATTTCGGATCTACCGATTTGTAAACTCGGTGATACTGAAGCAGCTTTTGGAACCTAAACTAGTGAACTCGGTCAGACTGAGTCACAGTTCGGTGGCACCGAGACTGTTAGGGTTTCATAGAGAATCGAACTCGGTCACACCGATTTGCAATTTTCATTCAGACCGAAAACACATGTGCAATGGCCTAAGCCAAATCGGTGAGACCGATTTCTACAACTCGGTCGGTCCGAGATGAGTTCGATGGAGACCTAACCCTAAATTTTCAAATCAAATCTAATCTACGGGATGCTTTCGCTGGACAGGATAATTTCATACGTGGCAAGAATCATGGCAAAGCAATGTGCTACGAATCGGAGTTTAAGGAATAGCACAAAGATCAAGTTCATACCCTACTTCGGCGATGAACTTGCTATGGCGGCAACGGCGGGGCAGATTGCCGTTGATGGCGGCGGAGACCAGCGGCGGGAGGTCACTGGCGGCGAAAGGACGATCGAGAGACCCGAGGAGGCAAAGCAGGTCACGCGTGGGTGAAAGGTTTTGGAAATTTTTTCAAAATTTGACCCGTCAGTATATATAACCTGACCCTGTCGGTGTGACCGAGTGGAACAACTCGGTGGCACCGAGATGAAGAACTGCAAGCGGTTACTGCAACTCGGTGTGACCGAAAAGTTCTAATCGGTTGTACCGAGATTGAAAACCTAGATCAACTTAGTGATCTCGGTGTGACCGAAATGGATGACTCGGTCATATCAAAATGCACAAAGAGGTTTTGCAAGTTTAAGTCTATGACGAATCGGGGACTCCGAGTGTTCCTCACATAGAGTGGTTGGAATCTTACTTGATCAAACTTTGTGATGTAGGATGAATAGAGTTTGAGACGAGGAAAGCATAGATAGCTAGAGGGAGTTCTTAGGCATTCTTGTCCATCCATTTGGCAAAAGAGAAAAAGCCAAACAATCAAAACAAAAAATGGATGTCCTTGAATGAGTAAAATATGCAACCAACATGCTCACACAATAATATGGCAAATGAAATATGTGACAAAGCATGCACAAACACTCTAGCATTTATCAAGCAATTTGGCGATGACTAGGTCATCTATATATGAGTATATTGACTTAGGAGTCAAATGAGAACATTTGATCGTAGATCATACTCATTGTTTAAGCACAAGTGGGGTTGCCACTTTTACATAAAGCATAACTCAAATAAGAGAGGTTGACCAGAAAGTTCAACTTAAGAACTCTGGTTAGCAAAAAGAATCAAATCAAACGGAGCAACGAAACTCCAACGGCAAAATAAACAAGATCCGTTTACTAATCTAGACTTAGGTCAAATTTTATAGTAGCAAAAACTTGTGCAAGTTGGTTAAACAAAAATAGGGTCTCGAGATGAAGATCTAGGAGCTTGAATCGCCTAATTCCGACTAACGAGCGAAAAGATAAACAGAAACTAAGATCGGATCAGAAATCGCGATCGAAAATAATCACAGATAAATCTGATAAAAAGAAAAGTGACGAACAGACTAACGAACGAGCGTTCATTAACTGTAACTAATGGGCGAAAACCGTTCGTTAAAACAAACATACGGACGAACGTCCGCTAATTAGAAGAACCGAGAAAAAAACCGGCGAACCGATCTAAAAAAAACGAACTAGGGTTTTCTAAAAAAACCAAACAGTTTTAAAAAAACCGGCGGCTCGGAATCCGGCGCGGTACCTCCGGCGAGGGGCTCCGGCGAGGCGGGGTTGGGCGGCAGGGCGGCGGGGCTCAGTGGCGGCGGCGCGGGCGGCAGCGGCGGCGGCATGCGGCGCGGGGCGACTGCGGGTGACGCGGGGCGGCTGCGGTGTGGTGGTGGTGGTGGGGGGCTTGGCAGCGGCTTTAAAGGGAGGAAGACTTGGAGTAGGGGGAAGGCGCGGCGGCGGGAGGAGTCCGGCTCGGACTCCTCGTCCGAGTTGGCGGCGGCGGCGGCGCGCGCGACGGGGAGGCGGTGGCGCGGGTGATGGGCCGGCGGCCTGGCTGGGTTTTGGCCCAGCCGGCGGAACCTCTCTTAAAAAAACAATTTCGCCGACAGAAATAAAATCCTAGAAAATAAAATAAAAATCTAAAAATGCCAAAACAAATTTTCTTGGCCCTAAAATGCAATTTTGAAAAAGTGCAATTTTTCTAATGCAAATAAAATCCAAATAAAATCAAATAAATGATTTTAATATTTACTCCAATATGTCAATTATTTTGGAGAAGTCATATTATCTCCTCTCATTTATTTTAAAATGAAATATTTTTCGGAGAGAAAAAATATTAAAATCAAAAATCCTCGTTTCATTATTTGATAAAAATTAAATATGAAACCAGGAAATCCCCAACTCTCTCCGAGGGTCCTTGAGTTGTTTAGGATTTCGAGGATCGCAGAACGAAGATGCAATAAAATATGATATGCATGAATGACCTATGTATAACATTCCAAATTCAAAAATTGGGATGTTACAAACCTACCACCCTTAATATGAATCTCGCCCTCAAGATTCGGGTTGGCTAGAAAATAGGTGTGGGTGGTCTTTGCGGAGATCATCCTCTCATTCCCAGGTGGCTTCATCCTCGGTATGGTGGCTCCACTGAACTTTGCAGAACTTGATAACCTTGTTGTGGGTGACTCGGTTGGCAAACTCAAGAATCTTGACTGGCTTCTCCTCATAAGTCAAATCACTGTCCAACTGAATTGCCTCCAAGGGTACTGTATCTCTTAACGGTATATCGGCCATCTCAGCATGACACTTCTTCAACTGTGAAACTTGAAACACATCGTGAACTCCTAACAATCCCTCAGGTAACTCCAACTTGTAGGCAACTTCTCCCATCCGTTCCAAAACACGACACGGTCCTACAAATCTCGGGGCTAACTTTCCCTTAACTCCAAAACGTTTCACACCTCATAAAGGTGATACTCGCAAATATGCTCTGTCTCCAATTTCATAGGTTACCTCCTTGCGTTTTGAATCTGCGTAACTCTTCTGCCTGGACTGAGCAATCTTCAGTCTATCACAAATCAGTTTAACCTTCTCCTCGGACTCCTTGATCAAGTCTGGTCCAAACAACTGCCGGTCTCCTACCTCATCCCACATCAACGACGTTCTGCACCTGCGTCCATACAGGGCTTCAAATGATGCCATCTTCAAACTGGCTTGGTAGCTATTGTTGTACGAGAACTCTGCATAAGGCAAATTGTCATCCCAGCTAGATCCATAATCTAGCGCACAGGCTCTCAACATGTCCTCCAAAATCTAATTGACTCTCTCAGTCTGTCCATCCGTCTGCGGGTGAAATGCTGTACTGAACTCCAATCTCGTACCCAAAGTCTGGTGTAACTGATGCCAAAACTTTGAAGTAAACTGTGTTCCTCTATCTGATACGATGGTCCTCGAAACTCCATGCAGACATACGATCCTGGACATATATATCTTGGCCAACTTCGCACTTGTATAGGTGGTTTTCACTGGGATAAAGTGAGCCACTTTGGTCAAGCGATCGACTACTACACATATAGAATCATATCCTGCTTTGGTTCTGGGCAATCCGGTGATAAAATCCATGCCAAGTTTATCCCATTCCATTCGGGTATCGGCATAGGCTGTAACAGTCCTGCTGGCTTCTGATGCTCTGCTTTTACTCTCTGACATACATCACATACGGCTACATACTCGGCAATATCCTTCTTCATACCAGTCCACCAGAAACGTTCTTTCAAATCCAAATACATCTTGTTGTTTCCGGGGTGTATCGAGTATGGTGAGTCATGAGCCTCCTGAAGTATTAACTTCCTGATCTCTGGGTTATTGGGCACATAAACTCGGTCCTCAAACCATAAGGTATCGTGCTCATCCTCACGAAAACCTTTTGCCTTTCCTTTGCTCATCTTCTCCTTTATCTCGGCAATCTCTTTGTCATCCTTCTGAGCTTCTCGAATCTTGCCCAATAATGTAGACTGAACCTCCATTGTTGCAACAAAACCTCTTGGAACAATCTCCAATCGGAGTTCCATGATATCTACTGCTAACTCCCTCGGCAATCCCTTACTTTCAAGGATATTGGCATAACTCTTCCGGCTCAAAGCGTCTGCTACGACATCGGCCTTTCCTGGATGATAGTGTAGCTTCATGTCGTAATCCTTTATAAGCTCCAACCATCTCCTCTGCCTAAGGTTCAGCTCCTTTTGGGTGAAAATGTACTTCAAACTCTTATGATCCGTGTACACATCACAACGGTTTCCAATAAGATAATGTCTCCAAGTCTTCAATGCATGCACTACGGCTGCTAACTCCAAATCATGCGTGGCATAGTTCAACTCATGAGGTTTTAGTTGTCGTGAGGCATACGAAACAACTCTTCCGTCCTGCATAAGCACACATCCAAGTCCTAAGCGAGAGGCGTCGCAATACACTTGGAAATCCTTATGTATATCTGGCAGTGTTAGCACTGGGGCTGTAGTCAAGCGTTTCTTCAACTCCTGGAAACTTGCCTCGCAATGTTCTGTCCATTTAAACTTAGTATCCTTCTTCAATAGTTTCAGTCATTGGCTTCGCAATCTTGGAAAAATTCTTAATGAATCTTCGGTAGTATCCTGTGAGTCCAAGGAAACTGTGGATCTCGCTAACTGAAGTGGGTGCCAACCATTCAGTGACCGACTGAACCTTGCTGGGGTCTACTACTATACCTTCTCCTGATATAACATGTCCAAGGAATCCGACTTCCTTCAGCCAAAATTCGCATTTGCTGAACTTAGCATACAACTGGTGTTCCCTGAGTTTCTCGAGAACTAACCGCAAATGCTCCTTGTGCTCTTCTTCATTCTTCGAGTATACCATAATATCATCAATAAACACCACAACAAACTTGTCCAAATATTCCATGAACACCTTGTTCATCATGCTCATAAAATAGGCAAGGGCATTAGTCAGTCCAAACGGCATGACTGTATACTCGTATAATCCATACCGCGTGGTGAACGCTTTCTTTGGTATATCCTTCTCTTGAATCTTCAACTGATGGTATCCCGATCGTAGATCGACCTTTGAAAACACTTTAGCTCCTTGCAGCTGATCAAACAGATCATTGATCATCGGCAGTGGATACTTGTTCTTAATCATCACTTCATTCAACGCTCGGTAATCAACAACCATCCTTAGGGATTTATCCTTCTTCTCAACCAAAAGTACTGGGGCTCCCCAAGGTGATGAGCTTCTTCGAATGTAATCTTTCTCCAATAGCTCCTTGATCTGTTTCTTAATTTCCTCCAGATCATTTGCGGGCATCCGATAGGGTCTCTTGGATATTATCCCTGTACCTAGCAATAGCTCTATCATAAACTCAATGTCTCTATCCGATGGCATGCCTGGTAACTCCTCTGGAAAAACATCCGGGTAGTCCTTCACTACAGGCACTTCCTCCTGAACAACCCCCGTGAGGGCATTCACTTGGCTCCTCCTAGGCACATGCCTAGATACATACTTAATCCTTTTTCCCTCTGCGGTGGTGAGATAAATCGACTTACTAGCACAGTCAATACTTCCTCCATACTTTGACATCCAGTCCATACCTAATATCACATCCAATCCTTGTGACTCCAAGATAATTAGGTCGGACGAAAAAACATGTGTGCCAACGGTTAGGGGTATCTGGTCGCACCATCGGCTAGCCATGTATTCTGCTCCGGGTGAACTCACTAGGAGAGGGGTCCTAAGGGTTTGGGTTGGTAGTTTAAACTTATCCACGAATCCCCTTGATATGTATGAATGCGATGCACCAGTATCGAAAAGAACAAGCGCGGTAAATGACTTAACCAAAAACTTACCTATTACCGCGTCCGGCTGCTCTTCAACCTCCTCCACGTTAACGTGGTTCACTTGTCCTTTGTTGAATGGATTAGGCTTCTTCCCAGCGCTCCCATTTCCGTTTCCATTCCTTCCTTCGGGGCAATCATTGGCATATACAATTTCCTCAAATTGCTTACTTCCGGCAAGGCTCTTGTAAACACCTTTCTCTATAATTCCCTTCAATAAGCTATTTTGTTGCTCAAGTGTAACTTGGCTAAGAGAATCATTAGTGGAATCAAGAGAACTACTAGAAGCAACATCATTGGGTTTAGCATGATTATTGTTACTACTAGAAGAAGAATCTTTCTTACTCTTGTTGCTAGATTTAACTTGTGGCATGTAAGTAGACAAAAGTAAACGCTTGGCAATGTAAGAAGAACTTTTCTTGCGAAGATCATCATTGATCGCTTTTAAGAATCCATGCTCTTGCTCAAGGTTGAGCTTTTCGAAGCGTAACTTCTCATGAGTCTTTAAAAGCTCTCGATGATTTTCCAAGGTAGTTTCATGAGCTAACTTAAGAGTGTTTAGCTCTTTAGTTAGATGCTTAATCTCCTTCTTATCATCGTCATTCGTTTTGTCCTGATTAACATGATTAATAGCAAGTTCATCATAGTTTTCATCACTAGAGTTGTCAACAAGTAAACATCATCACCTAGCAAGTGATCTTCATCACTATTGAAATCAACATACTCGGGGTGTGATACCTTTGGGCCTTTAGCCATGAAGCATCTTCCAATTCCTTCATTCGGCGACTCAAATATGTCGTAGGAGTTGTTTGACAGAAGTGCTAGACCAGCAACACCTTCATCTTGAGTATATTCGGAGTCGGAGTGATAACTTCTCTCGGAGTGATCGTCGGAGTCGGTGCCGGATACCCATTAACCACGTGAGCTTGATGTCTTTGTTTTGTGTAGCCCCTTGATGATTTGTCCTTCCTTTCCGAATCCTTGCTTCTTCATGATGTTCTTCATTCCTAACGGTCATCTCTACTCCTTCTCTCTCTTGGTGGTGATTCTTCTCTCCTACTCCTTCTTTTGGGAGAACCTTCTCTTCTTTTGTAGGGAGCCATACACTCATTGGAGTAGTGTCCGGGTCTTCCACAATTGTAGCAATTACGTTCACGACTTAAAGATCTTTTGTCATTGTAGGATCTTGACTTGGAACTTCTTTCCTTGCTTCTACTCTTGTAGAACTTGTTGAAGTTCTTCACCATTAGGCTCAATTCTTCATTGAAGTTTTGTTTCTCACTTGATGATGTGGGAGCATTTACATGAGGCTTTGTAAGCACCACTTGACTTGTTGTGAAGCTCTTCCTTATCCTTGAGTGACATCTCATGAGCAACAATCCTTCCAATGACTTCCGTTGGCTTGAGATCTTTGTAATTGGGCATCATTTGGATCAATGTGCACACGGTATAATATTTTCCATCCAAGGCTCTTAGGATCTTCTTGATGATGAATCTATCGGTCATCTCTTCACTTCCTAAGCCGGCAATCTCATTTGTGACGAGAGCAAGCCTAGAGTACATTTCAGCGACACCTTCACCATCCTTCATTTTGAACTTGTCAAGTTGACTTTGAAGCACATCCAATTTGGATTCCTTGACAGAGTCGGTACCTTCGTGCATATCAATCAAAGTATGCCAAATTTCCTTTGCATTCTCAAGACAGCTGATTTTGTTGAATTCTTCGAGGCACAATCTGTTGAAGAGAATATCACAAGCTTGAGCATTGTATTGCAACATCTTCAACTCTTCCATGCTAGCCTCATGGTTCGGTTCCCTTCCATCAAAGAATCCACCTTGCAAGCCAATACACACAATAGCCCAAACGGCAGGGTTATATCCAAGAATATGCATTTTCATCTTATGCTTCCAACTAGCAAAATTAGTACCTTCAAAATAAGGACCTCTACGGTGGTAATTTCCCTCACTAGACGCCACACTGTCCTAGGTTGTGAAACCAAGGCTATGATCACCAAAGGTATGGAAATCAAGGCAAATGGAGACCAAAGCTCTGATACCACTTGTAGGATCGAAAGTATGTCTAGAGGGGGGGGGGGTGATTAGACTACTTGACCAAATAAAAATCTAGCTTTTTCCCAATTTTAATTCTTGGCAGATTTTAGCAACTTAGCACAAGTCAAGCAAACAACCTACAGATGCAATTCTAAGAGTATAGCAGCGGAATGTAAAACAACTGCATATGAAGGTAAAGGGAGGAGTTTGGTGGGAGCAAACACAATGTAGACACAGAGATTTTTGGCGTGGTTCCGATAGGTGGTGCTATAGTACATCCACGTTGATGGAGACTTCAACCCACGAAGGGTAACGGTTGCGCGAGTCCACAGAGGGCTCCACCCACGAAGGGTCCACAAAGAAGCAACCTTGTCTATCCCACCATGGCCATCACCCATGAAGGACTTGCCTCACTAGGGTAGATCTTCACAAAGTAGGCGATCTGCTTGCCCGTACAAACTCCTTGGTTCAACTCCACAATCTTGACAGAGGCTCCCAAGTGACACCTAACCAATCTAGGAGACACCACTCTCCAAGAGGTAACAAATGGTGTGTTGATGATGAACTCCCTGCTCTTGTGCTTCAAATGATAGTCTCCCCAACACTCAACTCTCTCTCATAGGATAGGATTTGGTGGAAAGATGATTTGAGTGGAAAGCAACTTGGGGTAGGCTAGAGATCAAGATTTATGTGGTTGGAATGAAGTATCTTGACCTCAACACAAGTGTAGGTGGTTCTCTCTCAGAAAATGTATGTTGGAAGTGTAGGCATGTTCTGATGGCTCTCTCCACGAATGAAGAGTGGGTGGAGGGGTATATATAGCCTCCACACAAAATCTAACCGTTACACACAAATCACCAAACTCGGTGGGGCCGAATCATACAACTCGGTCTGACCGATTTAATTCATAATGTGACCGTTAGGGTTTCTGGTGGGACCGACATGTCAACTCGGTGGGACCGATATCATTAGGGTTAGGGCATAATGTAATCTCGGTGAGACCGATTACACAAACTAAGTGAGACCGATTTTGGTAATAGACTAACCAGAGAGTTGGTCACGCAATCTCGGTGGGACCGATTCGCTCTCTTAGTAGGACCGAAATGTTACGAAAGGGAAACATAGAGTTTGCATTGCAATCTCGGTGGGACCGATCGCTCATCTCAGTTGGACCGAAACGTTACGAAGGGAAACAGAGAGATTACAATCCCATCTCGGTGAGACCGAGATCCCTATCGGTGGGACCGAAAAGACTAGGATTTGTGGCTGTGGCTATGTCAAGTGAACTCGGTGGCGCCGGATAGATCAAATCGGTGGGGCCGAGTTTGACTTTTGGTTTGGGATATATTTGGATATGAGAAAGTGGTTGAGGGTTGTGGAGCATATCACTAAGCACTTTGAGCAAGAACCTCATTAAGCAACACCTCACCCCCTCTTAATAGTATTGGCTTTTCCTATGGACTCAATGTGATCTTGGATCACTAAAAATGAAATGTAGAGTCTTGTGCTTTGAGCTTGAGCCAATCCTATTGTCCTTAGCATTTTGAGGGGTCCACTTTCTAATCCATGCCATGCCAATCATTGAGCTTTTCCTGAAATATTTATCTTCAAGTAGCATTAGCTCAATGAACTATATGTTGTTAGGAATTACCAAAACCACCCAGGGATAGTTGCACTTTCAATTTTTTTTGACATTTTGATATCTTTGCCTAGGCCCTCCACCATATCATCCGCAAAACCACCATAGCTTCCTCGACCTAACCCATTTTTGATCCATATAGCATTTGTGGTTGCTGGAGTGTAACATCCCAAAATTTCAATTTGGAATGTTATACATAGGTCATTCATGCATATCATATTTTATTGCATCTTCGTTCCGCGATCCTCGAAATCCAAAGCAACTAAAGGACCCTCGGAGAGAGTTGGGGATTTCCCGGTTTTCATATTTGATTTTTATCAAATAATGAAACGAGGATTTTTGATTTTAATAATTTTTCTCTCCGAAAAATATTTCATTTTAAAATAAATGAGAGGAGATAATATGACTTCTCCAAAATAATTGAAATATTGGAGGAAAAATATTAAAATCATTTATTTGATTTTATTTGCATTAGAAAAATTGCACGTTTTTCAAAATTGCATTTTAGGGCCAAGAAAATGTTCATCTTGTTCTAAATATTTTATTTAGACGGTGAAAATTTGTTTTGGCATTTTCAGTTTTTTATTTTATTTTCTAAGATTTTATTTCTATTGGCTAAATTGTTTTTAAAAAAGAAGAAAAAAAAGAGAGGTTCCGCCGGCTCGGCCGAAACCCAGCCAGGCCGCCGGCCCGTCGCCCGTGCCACTGCCTCCCCGTCACGCGCGCCGCTGCCGCCGACTCGGACGAGGAGTCTGAGCCGGACTCCTCCCGCCGCCGCGCCTTGCCCCCTACTCCAAGTCGCCGCCCCCCTTTAAAGCTGCCGCCAAGCCCCCCCCCCCACCACCACCACACTGCAGCCGCCCCGCGCCGCCGAAGCCGCCCGCGCCGCCTGCCGCCGCCGCAGCCGCCCGCGCCGCCTACCTGCCGTCGCCGCCGAGCCCCGCCGCCCAACCCCGCCTCGCCGGAGGTACCGTGCCGGATTCCGAGCCGCGTTTTTTTTAAAAAACCATTCGGTTTTTTTAGAAAACCCTAGTTTGTTTTTTTAGATCGGTTCGCCGGTTTTTTTATCGGTTCTTCTAATTAGCGGACGTTCGTTCGTAAGTTCGTTTTAACGAACGGTTTTCGCCCGTTAGTTACAGTTAACGAACGCTCGTTCGTTAGTCTCTTCGTCAGTTTTCTTTTTATCGGATTTATCCGCGATTATTTTCGATCGCGATTTCTAATCCGATCTTAGTTTCTGTTTATCTTTTCGCTCGTTAGTCGAAATCAGGCGATTCAAGCGCCTAGATCTTCGTCTTGAGACCCTCTTATCGTTTAACCAACTTGCACAAGTTTTTGCTACTGTAAAATTTGACCTAAGTCCAGATTAGTAAATGGATCTTGTTTCTTTCGCCGTTTGAGTTTCGTTGCTCCGTTTGATTTGATTCTTTTTGCTAACCGGAGTTCTTAAGTTGAACTTTCTGGTCAACCTATCTTATTTGAGTTTTGCTTGTGCATCTTTGCTTGTTGCTTATGTATGTTATTGTTTGTTTGTGATAGAACACCCGGAGTGCGAAGCGTGCTACTACGAGTCTCTAGGTTTCACGGATCGTCAGCAAGGCAAGTAACACATTGATCATACTCTTTTCATACCCAGTTTTTATGCATTAGTTCCAATCCTCAAACATTGCATGATTAGGATGTCAATAACTTGTGGGTTGGGAAGTAGTTGTTGAGGTAGAACCTATTGCCTTGTTACTATCAAACCCTTGGGAGTTACTTCTACGCGTTGCTTATATTGCTATGCTATGCTATGCTCGTAGATGTGGTTTGGGTTTGAGTGAAATCCATGACAGATGTGAGATTGTTAATTAATGGTTCAACTTAAGGTGGTAACTTAAATTAACATCTGGGTGGATTGAGGCACCTGGGGAACCCAGTGTTGTCTGTTTTTTTGGAAATCCCGGGGTACCTGTGTGATCTTCCTATGGACCGCCACCCAGGCTCAAAGGGAACTGAGATGATTCATGCTAGAAACTTCCGTGTGCAGCCACAAGCTATTATGGGCTCTAGCATAGTTGAGTAAGTTACGTGATGCTCTTGAAGAGGTAGATCAGCAGGTAGTGGGTTTTGTAGGTTTGGTATGGTCTACCCGGAGTAAAGAGTTAATGTTTCTGAAAGACTGTGTCTCGGTCATCAGTTTCTCAAACACCATGTAGTGCGAGAAATCGAATGGAGGCGATTGGGTCTTCTGGGGAAAAGTGCGCAAACCTCTGCAGAGTGTACAATCTAATCATGGTTAGCCATGTCCCCGGTTATGGACAAATTTGAGTATCTAGTACTTGGGTTATCACATGTATCTCATCACTCTTAATTAATATTGTTGGGTTGTTAACTACTTTAATTTGGGATTGAGTTGGGGTTACCTTCTCAATATTGTTCAACCACCATGATAGTTAAATTAAAAGCTATTCCTTTGTTCTAGGGAAAAATTGGCTTTTCGCAAAACTATAACCATAGAGCTTTCCACCAGCCAAATATGCATGTAGTGATAGCATTATTCTCTTCTTGCTCTACTATGTTACTTTGCCAGCATATTCCATGTGCTGACCCGTTTTCGGGTTGCAACGTATTATGTTGCAGACTTTTCAGACGAGGAGTAAGGTTTGTTAGGCCGTTGCCGTGCAACTCAGCTATGCCGTTGGAGTTGATGGACTCACTTTATCTTCCAAGCCTTCCGCTGTTATCGCATTAGATAGCCTTAAGCCATATTATTGTAATAAGTTCTCTCTTGAGACTTTTCGATGTAATAAGTGTGTGATTGCTACTCTGTTATAAATCCTCGAGTACTGTGTGTGTCAGCATTACTGATCCAGGGATGACACTGAAGCACAGAGACTTGACCATCTGAGGTTGGGTCGCTACAAGATGGTATCCGATTACACGCTGAGTGTAGGACACGACCACTCAGATAAACCATAGGTCACTCTTCTCTACTCATTTATGACTCCTCTCCATTTTCTACTCTTTAGGATGACGGAGATGAAGAACAAATTTGCACAACCGGATGAAGACACACCTTTTGGACGTCACTTGAAGGAAGTCACTAGGTACTTGAACATTGGAATACCAAGCTTCACCGGGACGCACAACGCAACTTTTCCAGAAGAAGAGCGCTGGATGATTCAAGTATGTTATTGTTTGTTTGCGATAGAACACCCGGAGTGCGAAGCGTGCTACTACGAGTCTCTAGGTTTCACAGATCGTCAGCAAGGCAAGTAACACATTGATCATACTCTTTTCATACCCAGTTTTTATGCATTAGTTCCAATCCTCAAACATTGCGTGATTATGATGTCAATAACTTGTGGGTTGGGAAGTAGTTGTTGAGGTAGAACCCATTGCCCTGTTACTATCAAACCCTTGGTAGTTACTTCTACGCGTTGCTTATATTGCTATGCTATGCTATGCTATGCTCATAGATGTGGTTTGGGTTTGAGTGAAATCCATGACATATGTGAGATTGTTAATTAATGGTTCAACTTAAGGTGGCAACTTAAATTAACATCTGGATGGATTGAGGCACCTGGGGAACCCAGTGTTGTCAGTTTTTTTGGAAATCCCGGGGTACCCATGTGATCTTCCTATGGACCGCCACCCAGGCTCAAAGGGAACTGAGATGATTCATGCTAGAAACTTCCGTGTGTAACCACAAGCTATTATGGGCTCTAGCATAGTTGAGTAAGTTACGTGAAGCTCTTGAAGAGGTAGATCAGCAGGTAGTGGGTTTTGTAGGTTTGGTATGGTCTACCCGGAGTAAAGAGTTAATGTTTCTGAAAGACTGTGTCTCGGTCATCCGTTTCTCAAACACCATGTAGTGCGAGAAATCCAACGGAGCCGATCGGGTCTTGTGGGGAAAAGTGTGCAAACCTCTGCAGAGTCTACAATCTAATCATGGTTAGCCGTGTCCCCGGTTATGGACAAATTTGAGTATCTAGTACTTGGGTTATCACATGTATCTCATCACTCTTAATTAATATTGTTGGGTTGTTAACTACTTTAATTTGGGATTGAGTTGGGGTTACCTTCTCAATATTGTTCAACCACCATGATAGTTAAATTAAAAGCTATTCCTTTGTTGTAGGGAAAAATTGGCTTTTCGCAAAACTATAACCATAGAGCTTTCCACCAGCCAAATATGCATGTAGTGATAGCATTATTATCTTCTTGCTCTACTGTGTTACTTTGCCAGCATATTCCATGTGCTGACCCGTTTTCGGGCTGCAACGTATTATGTTGCAGACTTTTCAGACGAGGAGTAAGGTTCGTTGGGCCGTTGCCGTGCAGCTCAGCTATGCTGCTGGAGTTGATGGACTCATTTTATCTTCCAAGCCTTCCGCTGTTATCACATTAGATGGCCTTAAGCCATATTATTGTAATAAGTTCTCTCTTGAGACTTTTTGATGTAATAAGTGTGTGATTGCTACTCTATTATAAATCCTCGAGTACTGTGTGTGTCAGCATTACCGATCCAGGGATGACACTGAAGCATAGAGACTTGACCATCTGAGGTCGGGTCGCTACATTGAGTGGTGACTTGAGTCTCCTAAGGTGTTTCGACTACTTAGGGATGGTTGCTTCTTCATCAACCACCACCACCACTTCCGCATTGTCAACTCCGGAACCACCCTCGCATTCCGCTACCACCATTTGACATTTGAGATTTTGAGTTTGCGGTTTTTCCATTTCCTAAGGTGTTTCGACTAATTAGGAACGGTTCTACATTGAGAACACCGCCACTCATCATCGCCATGAGGTTGTCATCGACATTGACCACTTCACCATTTTCACAACCTAACCGTAAGCAAGAATGGTAACCTCTATATCATCTTGGTATCATGTTATCCCATCATTGTACATTCATTCTTGCCATTGCTTTGTTAACCCCTAGCCATTTTGTGTCACTTGCCTATCGAGACTAGCCATTTGAGGATTGCCGGCAACTTTACTTGTGCACATTAGTGATCCGCACCTTCCATTGCATACATACCATATCATCTTGGTATCCTCATCTTGGTATCATCATATCATCTCTTGTGTCACAAGATTGTTCCTGCATATACACACTTGCTATCTTGGTTTGTGCATTTTGCATAGTGGCCATACAAAAATAGAGAATAATCTTTTAAGCAAAGAGAAAACAAATAGCTTGTGATCAATAGCCATAGCATCGGCACATTGCATATCATACTACCATATTGACCATCTTGGATCATCGTGTGCGAAACACCGGGAACCATACATAATAGCATACTTGGGATAGAAAGTTTATCCATTTTGCATCTTATATGTTTTGCACAAGTGTCGTATCTGCCTATTGAGCAATCGTGCTAGCGTCTCTCTTGAGTTGTGCAACACGAGCGTTTTCCATGGATTCCACATTTTGTGCTCATTCCTTGGTTGCACGACCCCATTTATCTATCCATGTGTGTGTTTCCGTGTGCCATTCTTTGCTATTGGTCTACTTGTTTCACTTGCGGATTTGTGAATCTCTTTCAACATTATTGACTCTTTCTAACATTTTGCATCAAATTTTTGTGCCACTATCCTCACCGAGCTACTCCATAAGATTTACTTGATAGGTGTGAGTGAACAAGTCCGGTACCAATTCCACTATTCTTTCATTTCACATTGAGTGAAACAAGATACATCTCAACTTTGGGAAAAGGTAACTTGGTATTTTTTATCTCATTTCCTACTCACCTCTACTCGAGTCTTGTGATGGATAGGCAAGGCATTCACCTTCGGTCTACAACAATAATGACGAGTTCGATGCCATGAAAAACAACTTGGACGCCAAGATGGATGCTCAAATGGAGGAGATCAAATCCCTCATCAAGGCCTACAAGCGGTCTTCCTCATCTTCACGAAGACGCTCAAGAGCACATGCTTTCGAGGTACCATCTCCGGCAAGATCACATCGGCATCGACACCATCAATGACAAGAACGTGAAGGTCAAGAGCTCAACACCAACAACTGCTCAACGACTTCACCATCTACCTTGGCATCTTCACCAAGCGACTTCAAGACATCTTCGCCTTTGGACATGCGGCATCTTCGCCAAAAAACACCTCAAGACTATGCTCAAGAAAAGCTCCCCAAGATCAAGTCCGCGACTTCCACGAGCTACTACGACCTCGACACCGACCATAAGATTACTTTCTATGGGACTCAAGAACCTGAGGAGTATCTCGAGTGGGAGCGCCTCATGGACGACTACCTCAAGCTACATCAAGTTCCCCCCGAAGATCAAGTGAAGTGCGCCACAACGAACTTCCACGACTACGCATCGGCATGGTGGCTTCACACACCTTCGGAGAGCTACGACATGAGTTGGACCAAGATGAAGAGAGCTTTGCGGCGAGAGTTCGTGCCTCCAACCTACACGGAACAACTTCTACGCCAATTAGAAAACACCACCCAAGGATCCAAGTCCATCGACGAGTACTTCAAGGAGATGACGAATGCCTTGCGCCGAGCCGGTGTGAATGACCCCATTTGGATGAAGTTCCACTTCATGATGGGATTGAACAACGACATCTCCAAGACTATCTTCCTCGAGAACTACAAGTCCCTCGATGACTACTACATTGGTGCTCTCAAGGCGGAACAAGAACTCATGAAGGCCAAGGCTTCTCGACCCCAAGCACACTTCTCGAAGACCAAGCTCCAACACGACGAGCATGCGGCTAGTACCACGCCGATGTCCAAGACCGACGAGCTCCAAGACGATGCTCCCAAGTTCGACTTCACCGACATCCCTCTTGGTGGCATTGATGATGCCGAGTCTACTTCGAGTCTTTTTCAAGATGGTGCGGCGACGAGTACGGCTACGGAGACCCTCAAGGACCAAGCTTTGGAGACGAGTGACAAGGTGGCGAGCAAGGATGATGCTTCCATCTTTGGAGGTGAGCGTGATGATGTGCCATATTTGGCCTTCATCCATGGCGACGATGACGAGATGGTTGAGCATGGGATTTTAACTTCGACCACGACAACGTATGATGACTTGAGTGACTTGTGCCACCATATTGAGAGTGAGAGTGGCTGTAACACCCACAATGCGGCTATATCTCCCACGC
This sequence comes from Triticum urartu, assembly GCF_056163025.1. Taxonomy (NCBI): domain Eukaryota; kingdom Viridiplantae; phylum Streptophyta; class Magnoliopsida; order Poales; family Poaceae; genus Triticum; species Triticum urartu. The sequence continues at coordinate 266,544,848 of NC_141878.1, read as the reverse complement.
GTCGGAGCACAACTTAGAGGCATGACCGCATAGTAGGCATGTCACAAGAGGGGTAATTTTTACACATCCCATGTACTGAAAAGAAGGAGATAAAGAGCTAGCTTACAATCGCCACTTCACACAATACATAAATATAGCATTACGTTATCCAGAGTACAATCAAGGTCCGACTACGGAACCAAATAAAGAAAGACCACCCCAAATGCTAGATCCCCGATCGACCCGACGGGCCCCACTACTGATCAACTGGAAACGAAACAACACAACGAACACGATCTTCATCGAGCTCCTCCTTGAGCTCGGTTGCGTCACCTACAGGTTATCATCGGCACCTGCAACTGTTTGGAAGTATCTATGAGCCACGAGGACTCAGCAATCTCACACCCTCACGATCAAGACTATTTAAGCTTATGGGTAGGAAAAAGTAGTGAGGTGGAGCTACAGCAAGCACTATCATATATGTTGGCTAACTTACGCAAATGAGAGCGAGAAGAGAAGCAAAGCACGGTCGTGAACTAGAAGTGATCAAGAAGTGATCTTGAAACTACTTACGGTCAAACATAACTCCAAAGTCGTGTTCACTTCCCGGACCCCGCTGAGAAGAGACCATCACGGCTACACACGCGGTTGATGCATTTTAATTAAGTTAAGTGTCAAGTTTTTTACAACCGGATATTAACAAATTCCCATCTACCCATAACCGCGGGCACGACTTTCGGAAGTTCAAAACCCTGCAGAGGTGTCCCAACTTAGCCCATCACAAGGTCTCACGGTCAACGAAGGATATTCCTTCTCCCAAGAAGACCCGATCAGGCTCGGAATCCCGGTCACAAGACATTTCGACAATGGTAAAACAAGACCAGGAAAGCCGCCCGAATGTGCCGAGAAATCCCGATAGGAGCTGCACATATCTCGTTCTCAGGGCACACCGGATGAGGAAGATGTCGGGTTGGCATAGACCCTGGTTACCCAGGGGGCGCCGGACATCGCTCAGGTTGGACCAACACTTAGAGAAGCACTGGCCCCGGGGGGGGGGGGGTAAAAATAAAGATGACCCTTGAGTCTGCAGAACCCAAGGGAAGGTGACAGGTTGTTAGTGCAAATGTAAAACCACGGTTGGGCCTTGCTGGAGGAGTTTTATTCAACGCAAACTGTCAAGGGGTTCCCATTATAACCCAACCGTGTAAGGAACGCAAAATCAAGGAACATAACACCGGTATGACGGAAACTAGGGCGGTAAGAGTGGAACAAAACACCAGGCATAAGGCCGAGCCTTCCACCCTTTACCAAGTATATAGATGCGTTAAATAAGAGATATTGTGATATCCCGGCAACAATCATGTTCCAACAAGGAACAAACTCCATCTTCACCTGCAACTAACAACGCTATAAGAGGGGCTGAGCAAAGCGGTAACATAGGCAAACAACGGTTTGCTAGGACAAGGTGGGTTAGAGGCTTCACATGGCAATACGGGAGGCATGATATAGCAAGTGTTAGCTATCGCGGCATAGCAAAAGAGCGAGCAACTAGAAAGCAAAGATAGAAGTGATTTCGAGGGTATGGTCATCTTGCCTACAAAGTTCTCCGAGTTGACGAAAGCTTGAACCTCGTAAGTGTACTCAACGGGTTCCTCGATCACGTACTCGTCTCCCGGCTCTACCCAAAGAAAGAACACAAGCAAAAAGGACCAACAATCAATCACGGTGCAATGCGCAAGCAACATGATGCAAAACATGGCATGATATGCGGGATGTGATATGCAATGCATATGCGTGCTCCAGCAGGAAAAGATTGAACCAGGCCTCAACTTGGCAAAGCAAGCGTGCCGCGGGAAAGATGAGTTGATTACGGTCGAATCCGATATAAAGATCACCGGAATCGGATACACGGTTTGCAAATGGCAAGCAAAACAAGAATGTCACAATTCTGCGATTAACATCACGATGCCATCTAGAATGCAACAAGAAGCTAAGCTACTTCACTCCAACATAGCAACAACGCACATGGCAATGATCTACTCAAGATGCTTGACAAAAGATGAACACTGAGATATAGCTAAATCACACAAGAGCAGGTTCAAACAAGCATGGCAAAAGGGCAAAATATATCAGTTTCACAGACTTAGTGAAAATACTAACATGTCAGGAATTAACATCAGGAAGCAATGTTTAGAGCAAGTAAAAAACATGCTACAGAAACAGAAAATAGCAATACAAGGCATGACATGGATCTACTCAAAGCATATAACAGAAGTCCCTTAATGACCATAAGCCAAAAAGGATAAGAAGATATGATGTCACCCATGTAAACATAGCAAGTTTCGTTAACAGATTCAGACTTAGCAGAAAACTGAGCATGGCAAAACAGAATTATGAAGGCCTCTTTGCGAGCTCGATTCACTCACCACAAGGCATTGAATGACAAGATAAGCATAGCATAATCAAGAAGACAAGTTCATGAAGCTAACCAAAGCAAGAACAAGTTCATAGCATGCATGGATCAACTACAACAACCTTGGCAAACTGGGCATGGAAAAAACAAAATTACGAAGGCATCTTTGTGAGCTCGATGCACTCAACACAAGGCATTGCATGACAAGCTAAACATACTACCAGCAAGAAGACATGATCAAGAAGCTAACCATGGAAAGAACAATCTCATAGCATGCATGGATCAACTACAACAACCCTGGCAAAGTTGATTAACACGTAAACAATCTGCCAGGAACATTTTATAGGAAAAGTAGAGCAAGATTGAGTCATGCTAGGGCACTCCATAAATTCAAACAGGGACATGGATGGATAGAGCACAACCATATGCCCAAATCATCCTTACTGTACATACTCAAAAGAAGCATGGATTACTCTGTAGCAACATAAATACATGGCATAAAAATAACAGCAGAGCATGACAGTAAAATTCGAAGTCCCTGAAACTAGCAATATCACGAGAGATACCTTGCATGCTTGTGCTAGTCACCAAATTGATCACAAAAATACATGGCATACACCCCTATAAAGATGGCATGTCATAGCCCAAAACACATGTAGGGCTCAAGTCCATATGCAGCACACAATAATCATGGCAAAAATGACAAATGCTCATAAACTGATAAGAATCAGCACCTAACATTTTATAGCACTCTTGCATCAACTATTTGGGCATTAAGATGGACTCAAACAAGCATGGTGCAATGGAACAAAATGAAGAGCACATCTAGGCGAACATTTTGATATAACATGCATGCAAAACAGAGCTACGGTGACAGAGTTACGATGTGATGAACAGGGGCTCAAAATACTGCAGAAAAAGACTTGGAGAATATTTGGACCTCCGGATCTGAGATCTAGGGTTTGCACGTCCTTCGAGGTTCGTCGAGGAGGCTCGCCGGAACAGTGCCGGAGATCCCCGGAGTAGTGCGGGGGGGGGGGGGGGGGGGCGCCGGCGAGGTGCTAGGCCTCGGATCCGGCCAGATCTTGCTGGATCCGGGCACGGATGCCGAGGGGGCGGCGAGGCGAGGTGCCGAGCGGCGCGGCGGAGCGGCGCCGGCGTGGGTCTTCGCGGTGGCGGCGCGGGTCTTCATGGTGGCAGCGCGGGTCGCCACGGTCGGCGGCTGCGGCGGCCGGCGACCTTGGGCGCGGGGCGGCGCTAGGAGCGGAAGGCACGGGCGGCGGCGTGGAGAGACAGGCGGGGCGCGGGCGGCTCGGGCCCGCGGGGGCCAGCGACGGGCCTGGGTGGGCCGCGCGGTGGGAAGGCTCCGACAACACATGGCGGTCCCTGAGTGGGCGCGGGAGGCGGCGGATGTGTCCGGCCGCCGGGCGGACATGTTCGGCAGCGCGGGGAAGATGGATATAGGGTTCATCTGCACGAAATTTCGGGGAGGCACACATATATATAGGTAGAGGGAGCTAGGAGAGTCCAAATGAGGTGCAGTTTTCGGCCACGCGATCGTGATAGAACGGCCGAGATGATGGATGGGGGGTTTGGATGGGTTTTGGGCCACTTTGGAGGGGTGTTGGGATGCAACACACATGAGGCCTTTGCGGTTCCCCGGTTAACCGTTGGAGTATCAAACGGACTCCAAATGCCACGAAACTTGACAGGCAGTCTACCGGTGGTGTACCAAGGCCGCTTGGCAAATCTCAGTCCATTCCAAGAAAGTTTAACACCTGCACACGAAAAGAGACAAAAGGGGACGCCGGAGGACGTAGGAGCTCCGGAATGCAAAACGGACAGTGGGGAAAATGCTTGGATGCATGAGACGAACACGTATGCAAATGAGATGCACATGATGACATGATATGAAATGAATGACACGCAAACAAAAGACAAGGCAACAACAGCGAATAACTGGAAGACACTTGGCGCAACGGTCTCGGGGCGTTACATTGGCTTCACCACTAGCCCGACATATTATGAGTTGCCACAATTCCCATGTGAGGAGAGCCACAACCCCCACCACTTGAGTGAGATGAGTGACTCTACCATATGTGAGGTTGAGTGCACCTACCTTGAGGGACTGAGTGAACCACCACATAGAGAGAGTGAGATAGTTGATAGGTCATGTGAGGCCACTTTCAACACTAACGACTGGACCTCTACCTCTATTGTGTCTTCTCATTTGGTGCTAGGTCCCATTTATGATGACGCGCCGATCCTTGACAACTTCGTCCTCCCTTTGGACAAGATGATGGCCATGGTGGAATATGATGCACCCCTCACATGGTTCCATCAAGATGAAGATGACCACCATTTGGTCTTTCCCACCTCACCTACACCACTTGAGTGGAATGGAAAAGGTAACATAGGTGAAGGTGATGCTCTAGTTCCACTAGTGGACATTCTTGACATTGATTGCTTGCATGATGTTGATCAACCCATTTCCATGCTTCATGCTAGTGTGACTTCCTCATGTGATGATTTCTTGCCCATTTACGATGAGTATGATGATTCTCATGTGGAGTCTATTAGTTGTGATGCAATGTTACATATGATTTCTTGTGACAATTCTTTAGGTCACATCATGTTTGGCAATCCGCTTGACTTGTCATATGCTATGCATGAGATCGACAATATGTTATATTTGCAATCTCTTCGTAGTGACTATGCATATGCCATTAAAATTAACCCAATTTGCACATATGGCATATATGACAAGCCCATGGTTATTGGCATTTGTTTTTCTTGTGATGATATTGATATGCTCCCTTTGCATCATTTATCTCATATGCCATGCCATGACCACCTAGCTTCGATTACGCATTGTTTTGGATGTTGTCCATTTTCTCCATATGATGTTTCCAATATTGCTCATGAGGAGACCACCATAGTTTCCTCATACATGTTAGGAGAATTTGATCCATCCCATCCATTGCATGATCCCAATAATTATGTGCACCATATGTTTCCCATGAATGAAAATGTTATTGATGTGCCATATATATTTGTATGCTCAAATTGCATCCGCACCGTGTTATACATAACAACTATTCTTTCATGATGGATGACATGTTCTTATACCATGCATCAAATTTCTTTGAGCATTTCTTATCTTGTGCTAACTCACACATGCACATACACGTCATGATGGATGATGTGTACATTTACCACACACACAATTTCTTTCATTTGTGTATTTGTTGTGTAGGTACCCATGCTTACTTGTCAACCTCACAATCCCGTGAGTTGACAAAACGAGCTCTAGAGAGCAACGATGACTTGGGATCCCATGGATGGTCTTTCCCACAGCTCCCTTCGCTCAAAGACTTTGCGCATTTCTTCTACATGTCCCTCACTTGGCTATGGGTTATTGTCCATTACATAATATATGCCCATCTCGCCATGTTCACTTTGCATGATATGCTTATTCCTATGCCTTTGCCATGCATTTGTGACCCATGCTTTGCATTACACATGATGATTGATTCTAGTACCCGTATGTGTATTTGCAAGCTTGGTGGAGATATTGCTTGTTCTTGTCATGTTTACTTTGTGCCCAATGCTTATGATCATGCTTTGATCTTGATTTGTGATCGTTCTTGCGATATGTCATGTGCATTGCCTATGCCCATTAATTTCTCACATGACATGATTGCCATGATTTCCTCTAGTGTGTTGCATCTTCGCTCCACTTGTTTGCATGACTTGATGACATGTTCTTATACCACACAGCAAATTTCTTTGAGCGATTCTTATCTTGTGTTAACTCTCACATGAACATACACATCACGATGGATGATGTGTACATTTACCACGCACACAATTTCTTTGGTTTGTGTCTCTTTTTTGTAGGTACCCATGAATACTTGTCAACCTCACAATCCCATGAGTTGACAAAACAAGCTCCAGAGAGCAATGATGATTTGGGATCCTGTGAATTGTCCTTACCACCGTTCCCTTCATGAAAAGACTTCGTGCATTTCTTCTACATGGCCCTCACATGGTTATGGGTTATTGTCCAATACATATTCTACGCCCATCTTGCCATGTTCACTTTGCATGATATTCACATTCCTATGCCTTTGCCTTGCATTTTGTGACCCATGCTTTGCATTACCCATGATGATTGATTTTACTACTTGTATGTGTATTTGCAAGCTTAGTGGAGATATTGCTTGTTATTTCCATGTTCCACTTATGACCCATGCCTATGATTATACTATGATCTTGCTTTGTGTTTGTTCTTGCGATATGTCATGTACATTGCCTATGCCTATTATTTGCTCACATGACTTGATTGCCAGGATTTCCTCTAGTGTGTTGCATCTTCGCTCCACTAGTTTGCACGACATGATTGATATGCTTGCTTATGTTGCATCACCAATGATTCATACTTGCTTATTTTATGCGGTTGATGACAACCATCTACATGCTTTGCACATGATTGTCATTGCTTCTTGCCATATATCTCCATATGTTGCCTCTCTCATGCTAGATGATTTTCCATGTATTGAGTGCAACAGTGCTTTTAGTCTTCCTCATGAGATTGCCCCCATAGCATTCTCACATATAATTGGAGATTTTGACATATTTCTTGTGAAGCATGATTGCCTTCCTTCTTTGCACCATATACCCAGTGCCATGAATATAGCCATTGTTGCATCATATTGTTCATGCACTTGTGCTTCTAATGAACACGTGCAAGAGAAGAGAACCATCATGATGGATGATGTGTTTATCTACCATGCGCATACTTTCTTTGTTTTGTGCATGTGTAGGATACTTGGACATTGAGTCGACTTCCACGTCACGTGAGTTGACCATTCGAGCTCTTGAGAGCGAACCACCTTCTACCACGACGATTCTACATCGCACTTGCTTGTGCTTCGGCATTGCGAAGGACACACATGGACACGCTTTCAAGGTGATATCCTTCTGTTTCGAGAAACCCAAACCCATGAGCATGAATATTGTGGATCATACTTCTTGTGTTGCTTGCACCATGAGACTTATTTGTCATCTTGGACCCTCTCATTGCGCACATGTTAGAGATCTTGCTTCGACTTGTCATTTTCACCGTTCCATGCATCGTGATATATATGCCTTGTGTGTTGCATCCAATTCTTGGATTACTTGCTCCTATCATATGTTTAGTTGCAACAATATCATTTCTTCACATATGCCATGTCCCATTGATTGATACATGCTTGCCTTGATTGCCTCACACATGATGAACAATTTCTCTTTTTATTGTGTTGAGTGCCACTCTATATTCACTACACCCTATGCACGTTATGCTTGGATTGTCTTGCACTTGACCCATGTGTTTAGACATCTCATCTTCTTTGGTTTTGTGAATGATTCATATGCCTACCATAGACCTTTCATTGAGCAATTTGTGAATGCTTGCTATGACCTTGAGGTAGATGCTTATTATCTTGTCACACCATTTGCATCACAACCTCACATTTACATGCTTGTCCCCATGATATGTTTGCTTGTGCTCGATTGATATGCTTACATGCCATGTCACAATCCTTTGTCAAACCATATGCTATGCTTGATAACGACACTTATGTGGTGAATCACCTCTTGAATGCTTGGTTTTGCCCTAATGCTCACCACGTTTGTTTTTCCAAGTGTTTGTTGTTTTTGCTCCTTTTGAAGGAGTCACTAGACGGTGCGGCATTGGAGCGTGCCCATCCCGAGCTTGAAGATGATGAGTATTGTGTGATCGTCTACTCCTACACGACGAAGCCATCTCTTTCCCATGGTGATTTTGTTTTTGATCCGAGGTCAGATCTTTACCAAGGGGGAGGGGATGATGCGGAGCATCCTACAGTGATCTCCATGTACACCTTCATAGCCCCTCAAGCCCCAAGTGGACCTACCGGACTTAAGGTGAACCCGCTCCTCTTTGAGATTTACATGAATATCCATTGGACTTGGGTTATACCTCACCATGGAACGTTGTGCATCATTAGGTACAAGGGCAACCACCACCAAGCAACTAGGAAGCTTCCCAAAGGCCAAGGAGAAGGACCCCAAGACCCAAGAGTTGACCGGGGGTGTCAAGATGAAGAAAACGAAGCATGCAGAAATTGCAGTACCGGACAGTCCGGTCCCCACGGAGGACAGTCCGGTCGCACAAAAATTGCACTAGCAGACAGTCCGGTGCCCACAGCGGACAGTCCGATGGCACACGAAAATGCACCTGTCCTCACTGGACTGTCCGGTCCTTACCACCGGACTGTCCGGCAGGCCTAGTTTCGCTACGAATTGGGCTAAAAAGCCCATGTAACCACCGAGGCCCATACCCCTTCGCCCCTAGACTATATATTCCATGATCCTCTCAGCTTTTAGGGTTAGCAAAGTATTTGATAGACAAAGAGAGAGCTTTGCTCATCTTCCTCCTCTTGGAGATCTAGACCTCCTCTTGGAGAAGCTCCTCTTGGAGATCAAGCCCTCCTCTTGGAGAAGATCCTCTTGTGGATATCAAGGCCTCCTCTTGGAGAAGGATCCCCATCATAGGATCATCAAGACCTCATCTCCTTTGGATTTGGGATGAACTTTACCTTGTATCTTTCCCTTTGTTGTTCTTGTACCTTTGTGGATCTTGTGTGGTTGTGAGTCTAGTGGATGTGTGATTGGACTTGTTCTTGAGTGTTTTCCTCTTGTGATTTCCCCTCTTGTTCTTCGTGTTCTTCGCGTTCTTCGTGGATTCCCGTCCAATTCGTGGAAGATCTACGCTTAGGGTCTCCACCCTACAACAAGAGCTTAATTCCTGCTCGTGCTTGAGTAGGTAAATGATAAAAAAGATAATTTTTGATGTGGAGTGCTACCTAGCATAATCTTGATCATGTAATCTAATCATGGCATGAATATCAAGACACGAGTGATTTAAAGTAATAGTCTATCATTTGACATTAAGACAATAATACTTCAAGCATACTAATAAAGCAATCATGTCTTTTCAAAATAACATGGCCAGAGAAAGTTATCCCTACAAAATCATATGGTGTGGCTATGCTCCACCTTCACCACACAAAGCATTCAAATCATGCACAACCCCGATGACAAGCCAAGCAATTGTTTCATACTTTTGATGTTCTCAAACCTTTTCAACTTTCACACAATACATGAGCGTGAGCCATGGATATATCACTATAGGTGGAATAGAATATGATGATGGAGGTTGTGTGGAGAAGACAAAAAGGGGAGAAAGTGTCACATAGACGCGACTAATCAACGGGCTATGGAGATGCCCATCAATTGATGTCAATGCGAGGAGTAGGGATTGCCATGCAACGGATGCACTAGAGCTATAAGTGTATGAAAGCTCAAACTGAAACTGAGTGGGTGTGCATCCAACCTGCTTGCTCATGAAGACCTAGGGCATTTGAGGAAGCCCATCATTGGTATATACAAGCCAAGTTCTATAATGAAAATTCCCACTGGTATATGAAAGTGATAACTCAAGAGACTCTCTATAAGAAGAACATGGTGCTACTCTGAAGCACAAGTGTGGTAAAAGGATAGTAACATTGTCCCTTCTCTCTTTTTTCTCTTTTTTTCCTCTTTTTTTGTAGGATTCTTTGGCCTCTCTTTTTTGGGGGGCTTCTTTGGCCACTTTTATTTTGATAACCTCACATGGGACAATGTTCTAATAATGATGATCATCACACTTTTATTTACTTATAACTCAATATTACAACTCGATACTAGAACAAATATATGACTCTATATGAATGCCTCCGGCGGTGTACCGGGATGTGCAGTGATCTAGCGTAGCAATGCCATCAAAAATTGGACAAGCCATGAAAACATCATTCTAGCTATCTTACGATCATGCAAAGCAATATGACAATGAATGCTCAAGTCATGTATATGATGATGATGGAAGTTGCATGGCAATATATCTCGGAATGGCTATGGAAATGCCATAATAGGTAGGTATGGTGGCTGTTTTGAGGAAGATATAAGGAGGCTTATGTGTGACAGAGTGTATCATATCACGGGGTTTGGATGCACCGATGAAGTTTGCACCAACTCTCGAGGTGAGAAAGGGCAATGCACGGTACCGAATAGGCTAGCAATGATGGAAGGGTGAGAGTGCGTATAATCCATGGACTCAACATTACTCATAAATAACTCACATACTTATTGCAAAAATCTATTAGTCAATGAAAAAAGTACTACGCGCATGCTCCTAGGGGGATAGATTGGTAGGAAAAGACCATCGCTCATCCCTGACCGCCACTCATAAGGAAGACAATCAAAGAAACACCTCATGCTTCAAATTTGTTACACAACGGTTACCATAGGTGCATGCTATGGGACTTGCAAACCTCAACACAAGTATTTCTGAAATTCACAATTACACACTAGCATGACTCTAGTATCACCATCTTTATATCGCAAAACTATTGCAAGGAATCAAACATATCATATTCAGTGATCTACAAGTTTTATGTAGGATTTTATGACTAACCATGTGAATGACCAATTCCTGTCAACTCTCTAAATAGATATAAGTGAAGCAAGAGAGTTTAATTATTTCTACAAAATATATGCCCACGCTCTAACAAATATGAGTGAAGCAAAAGAGCATTCTACAAATGGCGGTTTTCTATGTGAAGGGAAACAGGCAATCCAAACTTCAAATGATATAAGTGAAGCACATGAAGCATTCTATAAAGCCATACTCAAAAGATATAAGTGAAGTGGAAAGAGCATTCTATAAATCAACCATGGACTATCTCATACCAGCATGGTGCATCAAATATAAGTGAAAACTAAATGCAAAAGTCGCTCCAAGATTTTCACATATCACATGAACGAAACGAAATCGAAAACATACCAATACTTCTTGAAGAAAGATGGGATGCCTTCCGGGGCATCCCCAAGCTTATACGCTTGAGTCTCCTTGGATATTTACTTGGGGTGCCTTGGGAATCCCCAAGCTTGAGCTCTTTCCTCTCCTCCTTCTCCTCATATCGAGGCCTCCTCGATCTTTGATCACTTCATCCACACAAAACTGAACAAAAAGCCCGGTAAGATCCGTTAGTATAATAAAGCAAATCAGTACCCTAAGTACTATTGCAAACCAATTCATATTTTGTTTTTGCATTGTATCTATTGTAATATAACTTTTCCATGGCTTAATCCACTGATAGAAATCGATAGTTTCATCAAAACAAGCAAACTATGCATCAAAAACAGAATTTGTCTTAAATAGGACAGTCTGTAGTAATCTGAACATTCACCATACTCCTGGTACCCCAAAAATTCTAAAAACATTAGGAAAATGTTTTGTATAGAAAGACAGTGCAAAAAGTTTCAGAACCGTTTGACGTTCCAGTAAAAAATGTAAAATCACGCACTACAGCCAAAGTTTCTGTCTTGCACCGCACAAACCAACAAGCAATGTAAACATCCTAAAGACAAATCTTTGCACATTATTTTTATTTTTAAACTTTATAAAAGCACACAACAGAAATAAATGACTCTCTAAAACTTCCGGGTTGTCTCCCTGGCAGTGCTTTCTTTAAAGCCATTAAGCTAGGCATATAGTGCTCAAGTAATGGATCCACCCGGATCCCAAGGTATATCAAAGCCAATTTTAATTAACAATGATTTTTGATTTAGTAGTGAGCACAAAGTAACATATATCATGCAATGAAGTCTAACTCTCTTCCTATGCATCGGCATGTCATAAAAGAACAATTCATGCACACATAGTAAAGGCCAATGCATAGTATAAACAGTTTCTTGCAATTTTATTATATTGGAAACATGGAGAGGCAGAGATGTAGTTCCTCTCTCATAATAATTGCAAGTAGGGTCAGCAAGTACATGCATATTATATCTATCAAAATCATCATGTGTAGTAGTAAAACGCAACCCATCAATATAATCCTTAATAAGGGCAAACTTCTCCGATATAGTGTAGTCGGGAGAATTCAAAAAGATAATAGCACTATCAGGCGTGGGTGCAATAGCAACAATTTCATGTTTAACATAAGGAACTATAGCAAGTTCATCTCCATAAGAATAATTCATATTGGCATCTTGGCCACAAGCATAGCAAGCATCATCAAAAAGGGATATTTCAAAAGAATCAACGAGATCATAACAATCATCATAGCATTCATCCTTCGGTAAGAACGAAGGGAAATTAAACAATGTATGAGTTGAAGAGTTACTCTCATTAGAAGGTGGGCACATGTAACTAATCCGCTCTTCCTCCTTTTGTTCTTCGCTCTCCTCATCATCTTTTTCATCCAATGAGCCCACAGTTTCATCAATTCCTTCTTCCATAGACTCCTGCAAAATATTAGTCTCTTCTCGGACAGTGGAGACTTTCTCAATAAATTCATCAATATCATAATTGTATTTATAATTATCATAGCAATATTTAAGGATAGCTAAATTTTCAGGTCTATAAACTGTATCATCAAAATCTTCAAACTCTTTAAACAAAGATTCAATTTCACAAGCAGCCTTAAAAGCAACAAATTCTTCTATTCGTTCCACATCATAGTAATCATATATACCATTAGCATAAGAAGCTAAGGTTTCATTATCATTAAAATTGCATGAAAAGGGAAGGTGTGGAGCCTTTATCCTTGAGCAATAAGTATAATCATATCTCAAGCATAGTTGCCGAGCATACCAATGCAACATATAAATTTGATCCCATAATAATTTCCCTTTTTGAGTCAAGCGATAATCCCTAAAGTATTCACGTTGATCCAACGTGTCTCCCATTACATAATTGAATGGGGTTTTCTCGGGATTATTAAAGTAGTGCATAATATCTTTCACATAATGAGCATCGAGGGTTTTAGGAGGTTCCCCATCTCCATGAGTACCAAGTAAACCTAAATTTTTTGGTATTTCGTGTTCCATATCCATAACTAAAGATAGAGAACAACTTAGAACAGAAAATAAAAATTACTTAGTGATAAAGCAAACAAGCACACACGAGAATATTCACCCCACGCTATTGCTCCCCGGCAATGGCGCCAGAAAAAGGTCTTGATAACCCACAAGTATAGGGGATCAATTGTAGCCTCTTTCGTTAAGTAAGAGTGTCGAACCCAATGAGGACCTAAAGGTAGAACAAATATTCCCTCAAGTTTTATTGACCACCGATACATCTCTACGCATGCTTAATGTTCGCTTTACCTAGAACAAGTATGAAACTAGAAGTACTTTGTACGTGTAACGGGATAGGTTTGCAAGAATATAAAGGGCACGTAAATAAAAACTAGGGGCTGTTTTAGGTAAAGAAGCAATAAAGTTAGTATAGCGAGTGTGGAAAAGTGGTGGTAGGAGTTGCAAAATTGTCCCTAAGCAATTGACTACTTTACTAGACCGATAACAAGTTTTATGTGGGAGAGGCCACTTCTAGCATGTCATCCCTGACTTGGAATTCTATGCACTTATGATTGGAACTATTAGCAAGCTTCCGTAACTACTAACATTCATTAAGGTAAAATCCAACCATAGCATTAAGATATATTGGTCCCCCTTCAATCCCGTATGCATCAATTTCTATGCTAGGTTGAAGCTCCTGTCACTCTTGCCCTCCAATACATAGTCCTATCAACATACAACTAACCCATGGTGTGATCCACATGCGTGCTCATATGATGGGCACCAAAGGATAGCAACATAACCACAAGCAAATTAAACCAATCATAGCAATTCACCAATTACCGATAGGACAACGAAAATCTACTCAGACATCATAGGATGGCAACACATCATTGGATAATAATATGAAACATAAAGCACCATGTTCAAGTAGAGGGTACAGCGGGTTGCGGGAGAGTGGACCGCTTTAGATAGATGGGGGAAGGTGATGAAGATGTTGGTGAAGATGACGGAGGTGTTGGTGTAGATCGCCGTCACACGATGATGGCCCCAGCGGCGTTCCGGCACCACCGGGAGAGAGGGGGAGAGAGCCCCCCTTATTCTTCTTCTTCCTTGACCTTCTCCCTAGATGGGAGAAGGGTTTCCCCTCTGGTCCATGGCCTCCATGGCGGCGGGGGGTGGGGGGGCGAGAGCCCCTTCGAGATTGGATATGTCCCTCTCTCTCTCTCTCTTTCTGCGTTCCCTGATTCCGCCCTTTCACCGATTCTTATATTCCCGGAGATCCGTAACTCCGATTGGGCTGAAATTTTGACACGATTTATATTCGGATATTGGCTTTCTTGCGGCGAAAGAAGGGCACCAACTACCCTACGGGGTGGCCACGAGGGCTAGGGGCGCGCCCCCTGCCTCGTGGCCCCCTCGGGCATCGTCTCGGGTTGATTCTTCTTCCAAAAATCACATGTATTCCAAAAAAATCTCTGTCAGTTTTTATCCCGTTTGGACTCTATTTGATATGGATTTTCTGCAAAACAAAAAACATGCAACAAACAGGAACTGGCACTGGGCACTGGATCAATATGTTATTCCCCAAAAATAGTATAAAAAGTTGCCAAAAGTATATGAAAGTTGTATAATATTGGCATGGAACAATAAAAAATTATAGATACGACGGAGACGTATCACGCGGCGGCTCGAGGGGCTGGGGATGACGGGTCTGCTCGGTGCAGAACGACAGCGGCGGGATCCAGCGGGCACATGAGAAGGATGGATCCGGCGCGGCGGCACGCTTTGATTTTTCTAGTATAAAAGAGAGACAGAGAAGGATCTAGGGAGGATGAGAGGTAGGAGAAGAAGGAAGGGGAAGAAGGAAGGGTGTGGCAATGGTGCAGCAGTTTCAGGGCACTGGTCTCGTGTGTGAGGAGCCCCTCTCCTCGGGAGGATCTGGAGGGAGCGATTGAAATTCAAATCCACTTCGGAGCTAGGTACTATTGTAGAATGTCACGTCCTGATCGTGAGATCTGAAGATAGGAGGGGATCAGAGATGAGAGGAGAAGGACAAGGGTAGGTGAGAGCGAGCGAGAGAGATAGACGACATGGAGGAAAAGGTTCATTCAATTGTCGATGCCCCCGCGTCCACACACACGCATACAAGTAAGCCAAGCCACAGCTGGTACACACACTCAATCCCCTGACAGTGGGCCCAACCCGGCCCCACTGACCAGGTCGTTGCTGTTGCAGGTTCAGAACTCTGAGTTTCATTTCTTCAGTCCGCTGTAGATTGATCTACAGGCGTGACATTTGTCCCCTCTCGAGCAGCAACTTCTTCATCTTCCCACAGATGTGCGTCGGGGTAGCTTTGCCACAGGACGGTGTAGTCTTTCCAGGTAGCAGCTGATTGCGGCATGGAGTTCCATTACACTTGTATTTGTACCACTGGAGTGTTCCCCTTCTTCATCATGCGGCGATCCAGGATGGCCACCAGAACACGCTCAGCGGCGGTGAGGTCCGGGATCTTGGGCAGCTCAGTGAAGACTGGTGTATAGTCGGGGACGAACGACTTGAGCCGGGAGACATGGAAGACCGGATGGATGCATTTTGGGGTAATTGCAGGCGGTACGCAAGGTTGCCGATGCGCTCCATCATGGTGAACGGGCCGAAGAACTTGTATGCCAGCTTCCGGCATGGGCGGTTGGCGATGGAGGATTACGCGTAGATTTGAAGCTTGAGGAGAACTTGCTCGCCCACATTGAAGGCGCTGGGCGCGGTGATGATCGGCCTGCTTCTTGAAGCGCGCCTGGGCACGAAGCAGCTCAGTGTGGGTCGTGCAATCAATCTCATCGAGGAGCACGTCTGCGGAAATGGTGGTGCTGACCGCAGAAGGCCCCCCAAGTTCTCGCCCATACAGAGCCTTGAAAGGGGAGCCATTGAGCGAGGCGTGGTGTGAGGAATTGTACTAGAATTCCGCCACGGAGATCCACCGGTGCCATTGCTTGGGGGTGTCATGGACGGGGCATCGGAGATACATCTCCAAGCACTAATTCACGCGCTCTGTCTAGCCATCGGTCTGGGGGTGGTACACCGTGGAGTACAACAGCTTGGTGCTCGCGGCAGCAAGAATTTCCTGCCACATCACACTGGTGAACACCTTGTCACGGTCGGAGATGATGGAGTGCAGCACACCGTGGAGTCTGATGATGTCGTCCTAGAAGGCGCATGCGACTTGAGCGGCGGTGAAAGGGTGCCGGAGAGGTACAGAATGAGCATACTTGGTGAGGCGTTCGATGACCACCATGATCGTTTCGTGGCCGTCCGACTTGGGTAGGCCTTCTACAAAATCCATGGTTATGTCCTGACATGGCTCTTGCGGGATTGGAAGCGGTTGGAGCTTGCCCGCAGGGTGGGTTTGCTTGTGCTTCGCGTGCTGGCAAATGCTGCATTGCTTGACGAAATCCTCAACGGCGCTTCAAGCCAGGCCAGGCGAAGAGCTTGCGTACGCACTGGTAGGTGGCGGTGGCGCCTAAGTGTCCTCCCACCGTGCTGTCGCAGTGATCAGCTTGGTTTGGAGCACGGTGTTGCACCGATACACAGCCGTCCTTGTTGGCGGATCACTCCTTGCTGCAGAGTGCGGCCTTGGTCATTGGTGTCGCAGAGGGAAAGCTTGGTGAGAAGCTCTTGTGCGTCCGTGTCCGTCTTGTATAAATTTGCCACCTCTTGCAACCACTAGGGCTGGCACACCGAGAGCTAAACCCGGGCAAACGTCGGGCCGGGCCGGGTTTCGGGCCGGGCTTGTAAAAGCCCGACCTTCATTTCTCAAGCCTGAGCCTGGCCCAAAGCCCGAAATACTCCTTGTTTTCAAGCCCGAGCCCGGCCCGAAATCAAGCCCGAAGCCCGAAAGCCCGGCCCAGATGCTGTTTTTTAGTACGCGCACGTGCAAGCCTGGCCCGAAGCTCGAAAGCCTGACCCGAAATACAAAAAAATTGAAGCCCAAGCCCAGCCCGAACTATCTTTCGGGCTGCAAAACAAAGTCTGAGCCCGACCTAGCCTGACCCGGGTTTTTTCGGGCCAGGCTACCCATGCCCGGGTTTACCGAGAGTTTCCAGCGACAGTAGGTGCCCCACCCTGGAGAGTGTGCCGGCTACGCCGTTGTCCGCACCCTTCTTGTAACGGAAGGTGAACTGCAGGCCCACCATCTTGGACATGGCCTTGCGCTGAAGATCCGTGACGAGCTGTTGATCGCCCAAGGAACACAAGGTATTGTGGTTGGTGACGATCTCAAACGATGCATGCTGGAGGTAAGGGCGCCCCTTGTCGATCGCCATCATCACAGCGAGAAACTCCTTCTCATACACAGAGAGCTTTTGGCTCTGCACACCCAACGCCTTGCTTAGGTACGCGATGGCATGGTCATCCTGAACCAGCACCGTGCCCACGCCAGTGTCGCACGCGCCGGTCTCGATGGCGAACGGGCGCTTGAAGTCTGGGAGTGCAAGCACAGGCATTCTCACCATCGCTTTCTTGAGTGTCTCGAACATGGTCTAGGCCTTGTCGCCCTAGAGGAATCCTTTCTTTGTCAGAAGGCGCGTCACGGGCTTCGTGATAATTCTGTAGTGTGGCATGAACTTGCGGTAGTAGCCCGTAAGGCTGAGGAAGCCACGGAGCTCCGTGGGCGTCGTGGGCACGGGCCAGGCACTCATGGCACTAGTCTTGCTGGAATCGGTGGTGATGCTATCCTTGGAGATGATATGTCCAAATACTCGATCTTTTGCTGGGTGAACGAGCATTTGGTGAGTAGCGGTAGGGCCTGGTGTTGATAGGTGTTGTGCCGGGCTCTAGGTTGATTGCATGATCGTATTGCCGTTTGGGAGGCAACACTTTTTGTTCAGAGAACACATCTTCATATTCAGACAGAAGTTTTTGAATGTTGGAAGGTGCAGGTACAGGTTCAGGTTTGTCAGTTCGCTCCATTGTAACCAAAGCCGCGGTCCAAATGTCGTTGGCTATTTCCATTCGGTGCAACTCATAAGCATCCAGTTATGGGATGGGAGGTAGATCGGATGTACGAACCCCTTTGCAGACACACTTTGATGCAGAGCATCCTATGGTCATCCCCATGGACCTACTTACGTCTCCCATGACACCACTTGGACCAATGACAAGAGCTCAAGCAAAGGCTACCGAAGATAAGGTGAACTCGCTCCTCTCTGAACTACCACTTTCTACATATGCGACATGTCTACTACCTCAAGCGGAGACCCTATGTGTGATCAGGTACTTGGAGGAAAGCCACGGGACAACTACACCCAACGGACAAGACGACGAGGACACCAAGTACAATGACCAAGAGGAAGAGCTACCAGGAATCTACAGCCATTGGACGACCGGTACTCGTCGGACGTCTGATGCCTGGGAGCTCCAGCTAGCCAGCCGAGTCCCAGCCCGCGCATGCTCCAGCGGCCAGACAACCGGCACCGACCGTACGACTGACGCCCCGGACATCCGACGCCCACCATCCCGAGAGAAAACGTTGGACTTCCGACAAGTACCGGATGACCAGACCCTCATGAGCCACCGGACGACCGGTAGCTGTCGAACGTCCGATGCCTATGTGTTGACAGCGTGTTGGGCCGAGGCCCATGTACCCCTTCTTCCACTTAGACTATATATACTCCTCCTCCTCCTCCCTCTTTTTAGGGTTAGAAAAGGATTAGCTCATTTGAGAGACAGAGCTTTGCTCATCCACTTGATACCTTCTCCATCGGAGTTCACGACCTCTATGGAGAAGATACCCCAAGTGGATTAAGACCCCATCACGGGAAGACCCCTCAAGACCTCCTCGCGGAGAAGACCTTTGGTATTGTCCTTTGTTGTGTTTGAATCTTGTATCACTCTTTATGTTCATGGATCTAGCACATGTGTGATCGTTCATCGTTGATTTGAGTGTTTCCTCTTGTTTCACCCTCGCGTTTCCCCTCGTGTTCTTTGTAGGATCCGCTCCAATCATGAAAGATCCTCCCTAGGGCTTCCACCCTACATCATCTTGGTATCACAAGCCTTGGTTGATCACGCATCTGGAGCCCCTACCCTTGTTTTCTAGCCTTGTTTTGTTGATTTTGTCCCAAATTTGAAAATTCCCCACCAAAAATAGCCCCATTTTTTGTGATTTGTTAGCGTCATGAAGTTTTGTTGGATTTAATCTGTGGATTTCGTGTGTAGCAGGTAGATAAGATTTTCCCCATCTTTTTCCACATTTCCATCCACAAATTCGTCCAATTTTGACCCAATTTTGCCCCTCCACCACGAACCCTAGAAGCTCATCCCGTGCCCAAAATCGCCCAGGCACCGGACGTCCGACAGTCTCCGGACGTCCGACAACCACTAGTCATCCGACCATCACCGGACGTCCGACGTTTCCTGACGAAACTGGAATTTTCGATCGAAAATTTTCAGCCACCGCCCACACTTCCGCATTGCCACTCCATTTTCACTTCCGCATACGCAATCCCTGATTCCTCTACCACTTCCGCATACACACTTGCATACCACCACCGCTTTTCGCAACCACCATAGCTTACCCATTTCCCAACTCCGACAATTTTGACACGTTTTGTTCTTGGAGAATTTGAGTTGTGGTTTCCGTTTCCTAACGTGTTTCGGCAACTTAGGGACGGTTCGACATCAACACCACCGCCGCTCATCTTCTCCACGGACTCATCATCGACAACAACCGCTCCACCATTTTGACACCCCCAATGGTAAGCAAGGATGGTAACCTCGACGACATCTTTGTCTACTCCTTGCCATTGCATTGATAACCCCATAGCCCATTTTGCGTACCTTTCCTATCGAGACTAGCCATTGAGTACTGCCGGCAATGTTACTTATGCACATTAGTGATCATAACTCCCATTGCGCACATACCATATCATATCGGTATACATATCTTGGTATCATCTCTTGTGTCACAAGGTTGTCATCACATATACACAATTGCTATCTTGGTTTGTGAAGTTTTGCATAAGAGGCCAAAGAAAGCGCTCAAAAGAGAAAGAGCCAAACAAGATTTTAAGCGAAAGGAAAAGATAAGCAAAGAGCTTTTAAGCAAGAACCATAGCATCATACTACATTAAGATTGTCATACTCGATCATCTTGGATCATATCACTGGAACACCATACATATAGCATATTTGGGATAGAAGTCATTGCATTTTTCTTAGCAAGTTGTGCACAAGTATCGTATCTGCCTATTGTGTAATCGAGCTAGCATCTCTCTAGCATTGTGCAACAAGAGCACTTTCGTGGATTCCAAATTTTGGCTCATTCCTTGGTTGCACGACCCCATCTATCTATCCATGTGTGTGTTTTTGTGTACCATATCTTGCTATTGGTCTACCTGTTGCATTTGCGAATTTGCGGATCTTTTTCAACATTATTGAGTCTCACTAACAATTGCATAAATTTTGTGCCACCATCCTAACCAAGCTACACCAAAGGCTTTATTTCTATAGGTGTGAGATATTGACGAGATACGGTACCAATTGTGCTATTTCCTTGTTACATCATTGAGTGATGTTTGATCCATTCTCAACATCAGCCAAGGTACATTTGGTATTGTTCTTCCTTTCTTCTACTCTCACATTTGCTTGGAATGATGGATAGGCCAACTACTTCTACCAACCCACTCTTCATCGAGCGAGATGAGGACCCGAACACTTACGTCACCAAGAACCACCTCTTCGACGCACAAAGAGCTTTGCACCAAGAACAACAAGCATTGAGCGACCGCATTGACAATCTCGCCACCGACTTGCGACATTCCGAGCAATGTACAAGAGACTACTTCGACAACAAGCTCGACGAACAAAAACAAGAGAACAATGCAAGAATGGACGATATTCATGCCTTGTTGGTCAACCGCTCTTCTACCACTTCGTCATATTCAAGACGGAGCTGCTCGAGTGTAACGCCCCATATGTAACTTGCCCTATTTGTATTCCAACTCTTGCCATTTCCGGCACTAAGTTATGATATTCCCTCGTGGTTGGGTTTTGTCTTCATTTTGTTTTTTTGTGTTTGTCATGCATCTCATATCATGTCATCATCTGCATCGCATTTGCATACGTGTTCGTCTCATGCATCCGAGCATTTTCCCCGTTGTCCGTTTTGCATTCCGGCGCTCCTATGTCCTCCGGTGTCCCCTTTTGCCTCTTTTCATGTGTGGGTGTTAAACGTTATCGGATTGGACCGAGACTTGCCAAGCGGCCTTGGTATACTACCGGTAGACCGCCTGTCAAGTTTCGTGCCATTTGGACTTCGTTTGATACTCTAACAGTTAACCGAGGAACCGTAAAGGCCTCATGTGTGTTGCAGACCAACACCTCTCCAAAGTGGCCCAAAACCCACCTAAACCCCCTCCATCATCTCGGTCGTTCAATCACGATCACGTGGCCGAAAACCGCACCTCATTTGGACACTCCAAACCCCCTCTACCTATAAATATGTGCAACCCTCTCCAAAACCCGGATGAAACCCTAGCTTCCAATCCCCTCCACGCCGCCAGACGTGTCCGGGCGCCGCCGGACAAAAATCCCGCCGTCCGCCGCTACGTGTCATCGCCGGATTCGCCGCCGCCCCGCGCCCACACCACCGCTCCTGCTCGCGCGCCAGCCCGCCGGGGCCCAGGCGGGGCCCTCCCGACCCGGGCGGAGTCCGTCCGCTCCGCCGCCTCGCTCCTTCGCCCCGCCGCCGATCCGCTATCTTGCCGGCCGCGCTGCTCTCCACCATCTCCGGCGACCCGCGCCAGCGCCGCCCGGTGCTCCGGCCGCCGCCCGCCGAGTGCTTCGCCGCCCCGCCGCCCGGAGACCTCCTCCGCCACCTCTCACCGGCTCCGCCCCCCCCCCCACCGGCGAGCTCCGCGACGTCGGATCTTCACTCCGGCCTTCTCCTTCCTCCTCCATGCTCAACTCCGGCGAAGGCCCCGTCGAACCTCGTCCAATGCGCCCAATCCAGATCTGCTACAGTAAACCTAGGGTTGACCTCGTTTTTCCCTAAGTTTTCAGTATTTTTAGGCATTTTGATCATGTCATAACTTTGCATCTTTAGCTCCGTTTTGGGCGTGTAGCATATCAAATTGTTCGTCTGGATGTGCACTTCATTTAATTCCATTGCACCATGTTCATTTGAGCTCATCTTGATGCCCTAAATGCTGTTGCAAGAGTGCTATGTAATGTTAGTTTCTGATTGTTATCAGATTATGGACATTTGTCATTTTTGCCATGTTTAATGTGTGCCTCCTATGAACTTGAGCCCTACATGTGTTTTGGGCTATGCCATGTCATCTTTATAGGGGTGTATGCCATGTATTTTTGTGATCTTTGTGGTGACTAGCACAAGCATGCAAAGTAGCTCTCGTGATGTTGCTGATTTCAGGGACTTTGAATTCTTCTAAGTCATTTCCCTGATGTTATTTTTATGCCATGTATTCATGTTACTACAGAGTGATCCATGCCTCTTTTGAGCATGTTCAGTAAGGATGATTTTGAGATATTGTTATGCTCTATCCATCCATGTCTTTGTTTGCAATTATGGCGCACCCTAGCATGACTCAATCTTGCTCTACTTTTGCTATAAAATGTTCCTGGCAGATTGTTTACGTGTTAATCAATTTTGCCGAGGTTGTTGTAGTTGTTCCATGCATGCTACGAGAGTGTTCTTGCCATGGTTAGCTTATTGATCATGTCTTCTTGCTGGGTGTATGCTTATTTTGTCATGCAATGCCTTTTGGTGAGTGCATCGAGCTCGCAAACATGCCTATGTAACTCTGTTTTGCCATGTTCCAGTTTTCTGCAAAGTCTGAATCTGTTAACGAAACTTGCTATGCTTACATGGTTGCCATTGTATTTTCTGATCCTTTTTGGCTTATGGTCAGTAAGGGACCTTTGTTATATGCTTTGAGTAGTTTCATGCCATGCCTTGCTTTGCCATGATATGTTCCTGTAGCATGTTGTTATCTTGCTCTAAACATTGCTTGCTGATGTTCAATCCTTGCATGTTGTTATTTCACTAAGTCTGTGAACCTGATATCTTTTGCACTTTTGCCATGTTTGTTTGAACCTGCTATTGGGTGATTTAGCCGTAGCTCAGTGTTCATCTTTTGTCAAGAATCTTGAGTGGATCACTTCCATGTGCTTTGTTGCTATGTTAGAGTGCAATAGCTTATTTTCTTGATGCATTCTAGATGGCATCGTGCTGTTAATCGCAACTTTGTGCCATTATTGTTTTGCTTGCCATTTGCAAACCGTGCATCCGATTCCGGTGATCTTTATATCAATTTTGACCGAAATCAACCCATCTTTCCAGTGGCGCGCTTGGTTTGCCAAGTTGAGGCCTGGTTCAATCCTTTCCTTCCGGAGCATGCATATGCATTGCATATCACATCCCGCATATCATGCCATGTCTTGCATCATGTTGCCTGTGCATTGCACCGTGGTTGATCGTGGTTCCCTTTGCTTGTGTTCTTGCTTTGGGTAGTGCCGGGAGACAAGTACGTGAACGAGGAACCCGTTGAGTATGGTTACGAGGATCAAGCTTACGTCAACTCGGAGAACTTTGCAGGCAAGATGACCATACCCTCGAAATCATTTCTATCTTTGCTTGCTAGTTGCTCGCTCTATTGCTATGCCTATGCTACGATACCTACCACTTGCTTTATCATGCCTCCCATATTGCCATGTCAAACCTCTAACCCACCTTGTCCTAGCAAACCGTTGTTTGGCTATGTTACCGCTTTGCTCAGCCCCTCTTATAGCGTTGCTAGTTGCAGGTGAATATTGGAGTTTGTTCCTTGTTGGAACATGTTTATTGTTGGGATATCACTATTATACCTTCTCTACTATAATGCATCTATATACTTGGTAAAGGGTGGAAGGCTTGGCCTTATGCCTGGTGTTTTGTTCCACTCTTGCCGCCCTAGTTTCCGTCATACCGGTGTTATGTTCCTTGATTTTGCGTTCCTTACACGGTTGGGTATAATGGGAACCCCTTGACAGTTCGCCTTGAATAAAACTCCTCCAGCAAGGTCCAACATTGGTTTTACCATTTTCCACCTAGCCTTTTTCCCTTGGGTTCCACGGACTCAAGGGTCATCTTTATTTTAAACCCCCGGGCCAGTGCTCCTCTGAGTGTTGGTCCAACCTGTCAGCTGCCGGTGGCCACCAGGGGCAACTTTGGGCTAGCATACCGGAACCTTGGACAATCTGGTGTGCCCTGAGAACGAGATATGTGCAGCTCCTATCGGGATTTGTCGGCACATTCGGGCGGCTTTGATGGTTTAGTTTTACCATTGTCGAGATGTCTTGTAACCGGGATTCCGAGTCTGATCGGGCCGTACTGGGAGAAGGAATATCCTTCATTGACCGTGAGAGCTTGTGATGGGCTAAGTTGGGACACCCCTGTAGGGATTTGAACTTTCGAAAGCCGTGCCCGCGGTTATGGGCAGATGGGAATTTGTTAATGTCCGGTTGTAGAAAACCTGAAACTTAACTTAATTAAAATGAATCAACAGCGTGTGTAGCCGTGATGGTCTCTTATTGGTGGAGTCCGGGAAGAGAACACGGTCTCGGGTTATGCTTGAACGTAAGTATTTCTAGGATCACTTCTTGATCATAGGTTCTCGAACGTGCTTTGCCTTCTCTTCTCGCTCTCATTTGCGTATGTTAGCTACCATATATGCTAGTGCTTGCTGCAGCTCCACCTCTCATACCTTTTACCTACCCATAAGCTTAAATAGTCTTGATCGCGAGGGTGTGAGATTGCTGAGTCCTCGTGACTCACAGATTACTTCCAAAAACCAGATGCAGGTGCCGATGATGTCATTCCAGAAGATGCGACTGAGCTCAAGTGGGAGTTCGATGAGGACTCATGACGTTACTACGTTTCCTTTCCAGATGATCAGTAGTGGGGCCCAGTTGGGGCGATCAGGGATCTTATGCATTTGGGTTGTCTTTATTTTGGTTCCGTAGTCGGACCTTGATTGTACCTGGATGATTGTAATGCTATATTTATGTTATTGTGTTAAGTGGCGATTGTGAGCCAGCTATGTACCTCTTTCTTATTTAGTACATGGGTTGTGTAAAGATTACCCCTCTTACGACATTGCCTACAATGCGGTTATGCCTCTAAGTCGTGCTCTGACACGTGGGAGATATAGCCGCATCGTGGGTGTTATAAGTTGGTAATCAGAGCCTTCCCCGACTTAGGAGCCCCCTGCTTGATCGAATCGTTGGCGTTGTTGAGTCTAGAATTTTTTTTGAGTCTTTTAGGATTATATATATCGGAGAGTAGGATTCTTTTTACTCCTCAGTCCCTTCGTCGCTCTGGTGAGGCATCCTGACGTAGAGTTTTGACTATTCTCTTCTCAAATTTTACTAAATTTTTTTAGGATCACGCGGGTATCTTGGAATCGTTTCGATGGTTCTGTGACGAGAACATTGTTCTTGGTGCCTCCTGACATTTAGGGGTTGTGGCAGTGTCCCGGGGAGTTGAGCTCCGAGGTGTTGTCATCACAATTTTATCGTTGCAGTTCTGGAATACCTGAGTTTCGCCGACATCGAAAATATCTTTTATGCAGTTGTTGGTGAGATAACCTCGACGCCACCTAGTACTGGGGCGGGACTTCGGGAGTATTACCATAACTCGTATAACGGATGCTTTTCGAAGGTTGAGGTAAATGATTTCCGAAGGTTTCTTGGTTATGTGTTGAAGGATGGATACAGCTGGATGTAGGATTTGCTAGTTTTGGGTGAGATATTATGCTTCCCCTGTATCCCCAACACCTGATTGCATAATCGGAAAGTTTCGGGAGTTTCATAGGTGGGAATTCATGTAGATCTAGTATTTCTTCCGCGGATATTTGGTTTGTGATTGGGTAATCCTCACCAAGTATTTGTTCATATCCATGCCTTGTTGTTTTATTCATCTACCTCTATCTAAGTGGCTTCTCAATTTATGGAAGTGTGACCATTTAATTTGGAATCCATTCGTTCATTCTTGTTCGAATGTTAAGACTATATGTTGCAATTTCGATCCATTTGATTCAGCTTGAATATATGTCTGTCAAGATGCTAACGGATGTCACCCTCTTCAGGATCGCTCCTCCAACGCGTCTGAATCCGGATCCGCCGCCACCACCTTCACCTCCGGAGGCATGGCAAGCTATAATGGCCGCTACCAACGCCAACACGCAGCTGATTATGCAACTCTTGCAAGAGCGCAACCAAGGAAATCAAGGCCATGCAAACAATCAAAATCAGTTTGCTACACTCAACCAGTTCCTTGCAAACCAGCCAAAGACCTTCAGTAACTGTGTCGAGGCCTCAGACGCTGATGATTGGCTCGTGGATATCTGCAAACATTTCGAGTGCAGCAACGTCAGGCCTGAGGACTTTGTCAAGTTTGCCTCGTTCCAACTCAAAGACCAAGCTGCTGAGTGGTATCAACAATACAAAGATTCCAGAGGAGGTCGTGTGATTACCTGGGATGATTTCTGCCAAGACTTAAAAGCTCACCACATTCCTCAGAGTGTTGTTGAGAGCAAGCGTGAGGAGTTCCGCAATCTGAAGCAAGGCAGCTTGTCTGTTTATCAATACAACATCCTGTTCCAGAGGCTCACTCGTTTCGCCAAGAAACACGCCCCTGACGAGAAGAGCATGATTTATCAGTTCAGAGGTGGCCTCAAAGAAGATCTGCAACTTGCCCTTGTGCTTTTTGAGCCGAAAAAGTATGATGAATTCTACAACATGGCACTAAAGCAAGAACCGCTCAGCTTAAGTGCGGTGCTTCCAAGAAGAGAGTCAGGGATGCAATTCCTTCTTCTTCCTCAACTCAGGTGGTAACTAAGCAACAAAAGTATTGGTTGCCTCCTCCTCCTCCGTTCCGTCAGCTTTATCAGCAAAAGAGCAAAGGTGGCAATGGATCTTCCCACCCACCCAACCCAGGCTTTCAGAACAAGGCTTCGTCTCATGCTCCAAGATCAAGTGCTCTGTATCACCGTCCGCTTAAGTGTCAGCAGAAAGGTCACTATGCAAACAAATGCTTCAACTAGAGGCGTCTTCCTCCTCCTCCTGTGAGATCTGCCAGCAATGCAGTGGTCAAGCATAATCCAAAGCATGTCAAGGTCAACTTGATGAACGCAGCTCGGGCAGAGGACTCATCAGATGTGATCATGGGTAACCTTCCTATTAACGATATTCCTGCAAAAGTTCTTTTTGACACTGGTGCATCGCATTGTTTCATCTCAAGACCATTTGCATCTAAGCATGAGTTGGCTTTCCAAGTTTTGCCTAGTCCGTTAGCAGTTGTCTCACTAGGTAAACGCATGAACACTAACTCCATGGTTCCGGATGTTGCCATCAAGATGGGCGACTATAAGTTTCTGTCTTCTCCAATGGTCCTTGGTGACTCGGATATGGATCTTATTCTTGGAATGGACTGGCTTTCTAAGCACAAGGCTCAGCTTGATTGTGCTGCCAGGCAGATTCAATTGACACACTCGTCTGAGGATGTGATCATCTTTGCCGCTCGTGATGATACCATTCGATTGTTTTCTCTCAATGAGAAGGGCGAGTTGGATGCCATTTCTCAGATTCCAGTCATTTGTGAATATCAAGACGTCTTTCCAGAAGAGCTTCCAGGAATGCCTCCTCACTGGCCAGTTGAATTCGTCATTGATCTTGAGCCTGGTACGGAACCTGTTTGCAAACGTCCTTACAAGCTTGGACCAGAAGAGTTGAAGGAGCTGAAGAAACAACTCGATATTCAAGAGCGTATGGGTCTGATCCGACCAAGTTCTTCTCCATGGGGTTGTGGTGTTCTTTTCGTCAAGAAGAAGGATGGAACGGACCGACTTTGTGTCGACTACCGTCCATTGAAGAAGAAGACCATAAAGAACAAGTACCCACTTCCAAACATCAATGAGCTTTTCAAACAACTCAAAGGTGCTCAAGTATTCTCCAAGCTTGACCTCCTTATGGGCTATCATCAAATTCGCATTCGTGAACAAGATAACCCCAAGACAGCATTCAGAACAAGCTATGGTTCCTATGAATAAACTGTCATGTCTTTCGGCCTTGTCAATGCTCCTCCAACATTCTCTCGCATGATGAACTTCATCTTCAACCCATACACAAATGACTTCGTCTTGGTCTACCTCGATGACATTTTGATCTTTTCCAAGAACAAGGAGGATCATGCCAAGCACTTGAGATTGGCGCTGGACAAACTCAGAGAACATCAGTTCTATGCGAAGTTTTCAAAGTGCGAGTTTTGACTCGATGAGGTTCTCTACCTTGGGCATATCATCTCCGCCAAGGGCATAGCTGTTAATCCTGAGAAGGTGTCTGCAATTGTGAATTGGGAACCGCCTCAGAATGTGAAGCAACTCCGCAGCTTCCTTGGGCTCGCAAGCTATTGTCGAAGGTTTGTTGAGAATTTCTCTAAGATCGCGAAGCCTCTTTCCAACCTTCTCCAGAAGCATGTGAAGTATGTTTGGACGCCTGAATGTGACATCGCTTTCAACACCCTCAAAGAGAAGTTAGTCACAGCTCCAGTTCTGACTCCTCCTGATGAATCCAAACCATTCAAGGTTTTCTGTGATGCTTCCCTACAAGGTCTCGGTGCCGTGTTAATGCAAGAGAAGAAAGTCGCGGCCTATACCTCTCGCCAGTTGAAGCCCAACGAAAAGAACTACCCCACTCATGACCTCGAGTTGGCGGCAGTTGTCCATGCTCTTTTAACATGGAGACATCTCTTGTTGGGAAGGAAAGTGGACATCTTAACTGATCATAAGAGTCTCAAGTACATCTTCACTCAGCCCAACCTCAACCTCAGGCAGACTCGTTGGGTCGAAATGATTCAAGAGTATAATCCAAGTATTGAATACACTCCAGGCAAGGCCAATGTCATTGCTGACACATTGAGCAGAAAGGCTTACTGCAACAGTTTGATTCTCAAGCCCTTCCAACCGGAGCTTTGTGAAGCTTTCCGCAAACTTAATCTCCAAGTTGTTCCTCAAGGATTCCTTGCCAACCTCCAAGTCTCTCCTACTTTGGAAGATCAGATTCGTGAGGCTCAACTTCTTGATGCTATGGTGAAGAAGGTGAAGATTGGGATTGCCAAGAGTCAATCCAAGTACAAGTGCTATCGCCTTGATGACAAGGATACTCTATTCTTTGAGGATCGCATTGTTGTTCCTAAGGGTGACCTTCGTAAAGTCATTATGAACGAGGCTCACAATTCACTCCTGTCTATTCATCCTGGAAGTACAAAGATGTACCATGACCTCAAGCAGTCATATTGGTGGACTCGAATGAAGCGCGAGATTGCTCAGTTCGTGAATGAATGTGATGTTTGCAGAAGAGTGAAAGCAGAAAATCAACGACCAGATGGTCTCCTCCAACCTCTTGCCATTCCAGAATGGAAGTTTGACCATATTGAGGACTCCGTGACTAGATTTCCAAAGTCCAAGCATGGCAATGATGCTATCTTTGTTGTCATCGACAAGCTCACCAAAGTGGCTCATTTTCTTCCTATCAAAGAATCTATCACAGCAGCTCAGTTGGCAGAGCTGTATACCTCCAGGATTGTCTCCTTGCACGGCATTCCACAGTTGATATCTTCAGATCGTGGAAGCATCTTTACTTCTAAGTTTTGGGACTCCTTCCAGAAGGCCATGGGCACCAACATTCGCTTCAGCACAGCTTTTCATCCTCAAACTAGTGGCCAAGTCGAGCGAGTCAATCAAATTCTTGAAGATATGCTCAGGGCATGTGTCTTTTCTTTTGGTATGAAGTGGGAAGATTGTCTTCCATATGCCGAGTTCTCCTACAACAACAGCTTTTAAGCGAGTTCGGGCAAGGCCCCATTCGGGATTCTCCATGGCAGGAAGTGTCGTACTCCTCTTAACTGGTCAGAGACTGGTGAATGCCAACTTCTTGGCAATGACTTGATCACAGAGGCTGAGGAAATGTGCAAAGTCATTCGTGAAAATCTCAAAGCCGCGCAATCGCGCCAGAAGAGTTACTATGATAGCAAGCATCATGACTTGGCTTTCGAGATCAGAGACCATGTCTACCTCCGCATCACTCCAATGAAAGGTACTCGTCACTTCAGTATCAAAGGGAAGCTTGCCCCTAGATACGTGGGTCCTTTCAAGATCATTGGCAAAAGAGGCGATCTCGCCTATCAACTTGAGCTTCCATCCAACTTTGCAAATGTGCACGACGTGTTTCACGTGTCTCAGCTCCGCAAGTGTTTCAAGACTCCTGACCGCACCATCAACTTCGAAGAGATTGATCTCCAAGAAGACCTGTCTTATCATGAGCATCCCATTGCTATTCTTGAAGAAACTGAGCGCAAGACTCGCAACAAGTCTATCAAATTCCTGAAAGTGAAGTGGTCACATCATTCCGACCGTGAAGCCACCTGGGAACGCGAGGACCACCTCCGTTCCGAATACCCGGAGTTTTTCCAGTCCTAGATCTCGGGACGAGATCCTTTCGTAGTGGTGGAGTGTTGTAACGCCCCATATGTAACTTGCCATATTTGTATTCCAACTCTTGCCATTTCTGGCACTAAGTTATGATATTCCCTCATGGTTGGGTTTTGTCTTCGTTTTGTTTTTTGTCTTTGTCGTGCATCTCATATCATGTCATCATGTGCATCACATTTGCATACGTGTTTGTCTCATGCATCTGAGCATTTTCCCCGTTGTCCGTTTTGCATTCCGGTGCTCCTATGTCCTCCGGTGTCCCCTTTTGCCTCTTTTCGTGTGCGGGTGTTAAACGTTCTTGGATTGGACCGAGACTTTCCGAGCGGCCTTGGTATACTACCGGTAGACCGCCTGTCAAGTTTCATGCCATTTGGACTTCGTTTGATACTCCAATGGTTAACCGAGGAACCGTAAAGGCCTCGTGTGTGTTGCAGCCCAACACCTCTCCAAAGTGGCCCAAAACCCACCTAAACCCCCTCCATCATCTCGGTTGTTCGATCACGATCGTGTGGACAAAAACCACACCTCATTTGGACACTCCAAAATCCCTCTACCTATAAATATGTGCAACCCTCTCCAAAATCCGGATGAAACCCTAACTTCCAACCCCCTCCACGCCGCCAGACGTGTCCGGGCGGCGCCGGACAAAAATCCCGCCATCCGCCGCCACATGTCATCGCCGGATTCGCCACCGCCCCGCGCCCACACCACCGCTCCTGCCCGCGCGCCGGCCCGCCGAGGCCCAGGCGGGGCCCTCCCGGCCCGTGCGAAGTCCGTCCGCTCTGCCGCCTCGCTCCTTTGCCCCGCCGCCGATCCGCTACCTCGCCGGCCGCACCGCTCTCCACCATCTCCGGCGACCCGCGCCAGCGCCGCCCGGTGCTCCGGCCGCCGCCCGCCGAGTGCCTCGCCGCCCCGCCGCCCGGAGACCTCCTCCGCCGCCTCTCACCGGCTCTCCCCCCCCCCCCACCAGCGAGCTCCGCGACGCCGGATCTCCACTCCGGCCTTCTCCTTCCTCCTTCACGCTCAACTCCGGCGAAGGCCCCGTCGAACCTCGTCCAACGCGCCTGATCCAGATCTGCTACAGTAACCCTAGGGTTGACCTCGTTTTCCCCTAAGTTTTCAGTATTTTTAGGCATTTTCATCATGTCATAACTTTGCATTTGTAGCTCCGTTTTGGGCATGTAGCATATCAAATTGTTCGTCTAGATGTGCACTTCATTTAATTCCATTGCACCATGTTCATTTGAGCTCATCTTGATGCCCTAAATGCTGTTGCAAGAGTACTATGTAATGTTTCTGATTCTTATCAAATTATGGACATTTGTCATTTTTGCCATGTTTAATGTGTGCCTCCTATGAACTTGAGCCCTACATGTGTTTTGGGCTATGCCATGCCATCTTTACAGGGGTGTATGCCATGTATTTTTGTGATCTTTGTGGTGACTAGCACAAGCATGCAAAGTAGCTCTCGTGATGTTGCTGATTTCAGGGACTTAGAATTCTTCTAAGTCATTTCCCTGATGTTATTTTTATGCCATGTATTCATGTTGCTACAGAGTTATCCATGCCTCTTTTGAGCATGTTCAGTAAGGATGATTTTGAGATATTTTATGCTCTATCCATCCATGTCTTTGTTTGCAATTATGGAGCACCCTAGCATGACTCAATTTTGCTCTACTTTTGCTATAAAATGTTCCTGGCAGA
The DNA here is from genome assembly GCF_056163025.1 of Triticum urartu. Lineage (NCBI taxonomy): Eukaryota > Viridiplantae > Streptophyta > Magnoliopsida > Poales > Poaceae > Triticum > Triticum urartu. The sequence goes on along the minus strand of NC_141878.1, from coordinate 266,512,280 downwards.
TTGTTTACGTGTTAATCAATTTTGCCGAGGTTGTTGTAGTTGTTCCATGCATGCTATGAGAGTGTTCTTGCCATGGTTAGCTTATTGATCATGTCTTCCTGCTGGGTGTATGCTTAGTTTGTCATGCAATGCCTTTTGGTGAGTGCATCGAGCTCGCAAACATGCCTACGTAACTCTGTTTTGCCATGTTCCAGTTTTCTGCAAAGTCTGAATCTGTTAACGAAACTTGCTATGCTTACATGGTTGCCATTGTATTTTCTGATCCTTTTTGGCTTATGGTCAGTAAGGGACTTTTGTTAAGTCTGTGAACCTGATATCTTTTGCACTTTTGTCATGCTTGTTTGAACCTGCTATTGGGTGATTTAGCCGTAGCTCAGTGTTCATCTTTTGTCAAGAATCTTGAGTGGATCACTTCCATGTGCTTTGTTGCTATGTTAGAGTGCAGTAGCTTATTTTCTTGATGCATTCTAGATGGCATCGTGCTGTTAATCGCAACTTTGTGCCATTATTGTTTTGCTTGCCATTTGCAAACCGTGCATCCGATTCCGGTGATCTTTATATCAATTTTGACCGAAATCAACCCATCTTTCCAGCGGCGCGCTTGGTTTGCCAAGTTGAGGCCTGGATCAATCCTTTCCTTCCGGAGCATGCATATGCATTGCATATCACATCCCGCATATCATGCCATGTCTCGCATCATGTTGCTTGTGCATTGCATCGTGGTTGATCGTGGTTCCCTTTGCTTGTTTTCTTGCTTTGGGTAGAGCCGGGAGACAAGTACGTGAACGAGGAACCCGTTGAGTACGCTTACGAGGATCAAGCTTATGTCAACTCGGAGAACTTTGCAGGCAAGATGACCATACCCTCGAAATCATTTCTATCTTTGCTTGCTAGTTGCTCGCTCTATTGCTATGCCTATGCTACGATACCTACCACTTGCTTTATAATGCCTCCCATATTGCCATGTCAAACCTCTAACCCACCTTGTCCTAGCAAACCATTGTTTGGCTATGTTACCGCTTTGCTCAGCCCCTCTTATAGCGTTGCTAGTTGCAGGTGAAGATTGGAGTTTGTTCCTTGTTGGAACATGTTTATTGTTGGGATATCACTATTATGCCTTGTCTACTTTAATGCATCTATATACTTGGTAAAGGGTGGAAGGCTCGGCCTTATGCCTAGTGTTTTGTTCCACTCTTGCCACCCTAGTTTCCGTCATACCGGTGTTATGTTCCTTGATTTTGCGTTCCTTACACGGTTGGGTATAATGGGAACCCCTTGACAGTCCGCCTTGAATAAAACTCCTCCAGCAAGGTCCAACATTGGTTTTACCATTTGCCACCTAGCCTTTTTCCCTTGGGTTCTGCGGACTCAAGGGTCATCTTTATTTTAAACCCCCGGGCCAGTGCTCCTCTGAGTGTTGGTCCAACCTGTCAGCTGCCCGTGCCCACCAGGGGCAACTCTGGGCTGGCCTACCAAACCTTGGACAATCCGGTGTGCCCTGAGAACGAGATATGTGCAGCTCCTATTGGGATTTGTCGGCACATTCGGGTGGCTTTGATGGTTTAGTTTTACCATTGTTGAGATGTCTTGTAACCAGGATTCTGAGTCTGATCGGGCCGTCCTGGGAGAAGGAATATCCTTCATTGACCGTTAGAGCTTGTGATGGGCTAAGTTGGGACACCACTGCAGGGATTTGAACTTTCGAAAGCCGTGCCCGCGGTTATGGGCAGATGGGAATTTGTTAATGTCCGGTTGTAGAAAGCCTGAAACTTAACTTAATTAAAATGAATCAACAACGTGTGTAGCCGTGATGGTCTCTTTTCGGCGGAGTCCGGGAAGAGAACACGGTCTCGGGTTATGCTTGAACGTAAGTATTTCTAGGATCACTTCTTGATCATAGATTCTCGAATGTGCTTTGCCTTCTCTTCTCGCTCTCATTTGCGTATGTTAACCACCATATATGCTAGTGCTTGCTGCAGCTCTACCTCTCATATCTTTTACCTACCCATAAGCTTAAATAGTCTTGATTGTGAGGGTGTGAGATTGCTGAGTCCTCGTGACTCACAGATTACTTCCAAAAACCAGATGCAGGTGCCGATGATGTCATTCCAGAAGATGCGACTGAGCTCAAGTGGGAGTTTGATGAGGACTCACGATGTTACTACGTTTCCTTTCCAGACGATCAGTAGTGGAGCCCAGTTGGGGCGATCGGGGATCTTATGCATTTGGGGTTGTCTTTATTTTGGTTCCATAATCAGACCTTGATTGTATCTGGATGATTGTAATGCTATATTTATGTTATTGTGTGAAGTGGCAATTGTAAGCCAGCTATGTACCTCTTTCTTATTCAGTACATGGGTTGTGTAAAGATTACCCCTGTTGCGACATTGTCTACAATGCGGTTATGCCTCTAAGTCGTGCTCCGACACGTGGGAGATATAGCCGCATCGTGGGTGTTATATCGAGTCGACACTCCGACGACACCATCTCCGGCTCAAGTACATCAACGTCGAACACTCTTTGTCGAGCCACGCGCCAAGACCATCAAGTAAACCGCAATCCTCTACACGACACCGATCCTCAAGAGCAACTTCTAGCGCAAGAACATCGACATCGTTAAAATCAAGCTACCTTTGCGCAAGCACAAGAATGGCAACGCCTACACCAACAAGAGGAAGAGCGAGCATGCCAACACCAAGACGAGCAAGATGCCTAAACTCTCTGTCAACAACAACAACAGCGAGAAGCTCAAGCACTTGAGGCGCAATGTGCCCTCCGAGACACAAGTCATGCCGTTGCCACACGCAACCGACATACTCGTGAGCAATAAGAAGCACTTCGCGACGAAGTTCAAGAAAGGAACTATCAAGCACAATTGCACCGACAAGTTCCACAAGCTCCTCCACAAGCTCGGCAAGAACCACACATTCGCCAAGAGCAACAAGACAATGGGAATCCTCCACACCAAGAGCAAGTTGAGGGAGACAATCCTCCTCGTCAAGGACCTCATCACCCTCGACCCCAGAACAATGAAGAGCAATGCTACGACAAACTCAAGTTCACCATGCCCAAGTTTTTTGGAAGCAATAATCCCGAAGAGTACCTTTCATGGGCATTGAAGGTTGACAAGATGATGCGGAGCATCCCACGGACATCACCATGTCAAGAGTCCGTTTGGCAAGTGACACGTTCGACATCCACTCCACATACACAAAGGTGAATCATCTCCTTTACGCGTGTTCACTTGACCCCTTCGAGGATGGTATACTACTTGAGACTTCTCCCGTGTGCATGCATAGGTATTGTCGGAACGCTACGGACGACGTGGAGGAGTGCAAGCGCCAAGGAACACCTACACCATCCGCGAGGGAAGCGTGGAAACAAAGACGGAAGAAGACGGAGCTGCTACAAGCTACAGCCACCGGACGTCCGGACGCCACCGGACATCCGGTACCTGGTGCAGCCCAGACGGCCAGAAGAACTCCAGGCGATGAGTGCTACAGCAGCCGGATGTCCAACGAATACCGGACGTCCGACGAGTCCCAGCGCCCGGACGACCGGCGCCGACCGGACGACCGGTGCCACTACACCCGAGAAGAATCAACGGACATCCGACGCGCGCCGGACGTCCGGACCGTCCTGAGCCACCGGATGTCCGACCCCCACCGGTCGTCCGGTACCTGCCTGTGCGTAGCCGTGGGCCTTTGGCCTTGTACCCCTCTCCCACTTACCCCTTCGTGGCTAAGACTATAAATAGACCACCTCCACCTCCTTTCTAGGGTTGGCAAAGTAGTAGCTCATTAGAGATAGAGCTTTACTCATCCATTACAGATCTACTCCACGAGAGAGACTGCGGCCCCTCTTCGGAGAAGATCCATCTTGGATTCAAGACCCCTCACGGGACGATCCCCCGTGGATTCAAGACCTCCTTATAGAGAAGAACCGGTTACCCTATGTATCGTCCTTTGTTGGATTTGGATCATGTATCTCTTTGTGTTTCAAGGATCTAGCATATGTGTGACCGTATCTTGTTGGTTTGAGTGATTATCTCGCGTTTTCCCTCGTGTTTTCCCTCGTGTTCTTCGTGTTCCTCGTTGGGATCCGCTCCTTTCGTGAAAGATTGGCTATCTAGGGTTCCACCCTACATCATCTTGGTATCTAGAGCCACGTTGATCACTATTTCGGAGCCTCCCCGTTGTGTTTCTAGCCTTATTTTTGTTGATTTTGTCCCTAATTCGAAAATTCCCCACAAAAATAGCCCCAATTTTTTTGTGATTTGTTAGTTTGATGAAGTTTTGTTAGATTTGATCCACGGATTTGCTTGGTTTCAAGTGGATCTAGCATCTCCCCAAGTTTCCCCACTTTCCATCCATGAAATCTCCTCAATTTTGACCCTAAAATCCCCAAATTACGTCCAAAATCGCGTCCCGAAACTCGCATCTCGCGTTGACCCCGACCCACCGGACGACCGACGTTTTACAGACATCCGGAGCCCCAGGAAACACCGGACGTCCGACCTTTTCCGGACATCCGGAACCCCTAACCTGAGCCAAGTTTACAGATTTCCGAGCCTGCCCGGACGTCCGGCTCCCGGACATCCGTCATTTTACGGACGTCCGTAACCTGAAAAACTGACTGCGCTGAAATTTTGTTTCGGCCATAACTAATTCATCCAAACTCCGATTTTGACGTTCTTTAGCTCGTTTTGAAGCTCTTGACATCCCCCTTCCCACAAAAATACCACCAACATCTTTTGACTCCATCAAATTTTGTGAACTTTCGCATCTTTGCCTAGGTCTTCCACCACATCATCCGCTACACCACCACCGACTTCCGCAACCTCACCAATTTTGTTCCCCTTCGCATTAGTGGTTGCTTGGGGAGTGATTTGAGTCTCCTAATGTGTCTAGGCTACTTAGGGACAGTTGCTTCTTCATCAACCACCACCACCACTACCGCATAGGCTTACCCACCATACACTTCCGCCACCCCAACTTAACCCAATTTTGTTTGTGTTGTGAGTTGTGTCTCCTAAGGTGTTTCGGCTACTTAGGCACTGTGCTTCCAACTCCGACACCGTGTATAGTCCACCATCCTAATCTCCACTTCCGCATTGCCTACTCGCATAACCCATCATTCCACCACCACATCCCGCTACCACCATTTGACATTTGACGTTTGAGATTTTGAGTTCGCGGTTTTTCTGTTTCCTAAGGTGTTTCGGCTACTTAGGGACGAGTCTCCATCATCTTGGTATCTACATCAAGAACACCGCCACTCATCATCGCCAAGGAGGGTAACCTCCATATCATCTTGGTATTGTGGTATCCCTCCATTGTATATTCCCTTTCCATTGCATTGATAACCCCTAGCCCATTTTGCGTCACTTGCCTATCGAGACTAGCCATTTGAGTATTGCCGGCAACGATACTTGTGCACATTAGTGATCTACACCATCCATTGCATACATACCATATCATATTGGTATCATATCATCTCGTGTGCCTCAAGTTTGTTCCCGCATATATACAATTGCTATCTTGGTTTGTGCATTTCGCATTGTGGCCATATACAAAAAAAAGAATAAAGCTTTTGAGCAAAAAAAAAGAGTGAACAAAGAGCTTGTAAGCAAGTGCCATAGCATCATACCACATTGCATATAAGATTGTAATATCCAATCATCTTGGATCATACCACTGGAACATCATACATAGCATACTTGGGATAGAAAGCTCATACATTTTGCATCTTATAGGTTGTGCACAAGTGTCGTATCCGCCTATTGAGAAATCATGCTAGCGTCTCTCTTGAGTTGTGCAACATGAGCATTTTCCATGGATTCCACATTTTGTTCTCATCCTTGGTTGCACGACCCCATTTATCTATCCGTGTGTGCGTTTCCGTGTGCCATTCATTGCTATTGGTCTACTTGTTTCACTTGCAAATTTGTGGATCTCTTTCAACATTATTGACTCTTGCTAACATTTTGCATCAATTTTTTGTGCCACTATCCTCACCGAGCTCCACCATAAGCCTTATTTGTGGAGGTGTGAGAAACCGACAAGAATTGGTACCAATTGTGCTATTTCCTTGTAACATCATTGAGTGATCATTGATCCATCCTCAACTTTGGTTAAGGTACATTTGGTATAGTTCTTATCTTTCTCCCACTCATATTGGCTCGAGTCTTGTGATGGAGAGGCAAGGCATTTCATCTTCGGTCGACAACAACAACGGCGAGTTCGATGCCATGATCAACTCCACCGACGCCAAGATGCAAGCTCAAATGGAGGAGATCAAAGTCCTCATCAAGTCGTACAAGCGATCTTCCTCGTCTTCGATAAGACGCTCATGAGCACATGTCTCTGAGCTACCATCTCCGGCAAAATCACATCGGCATCGACACCATCACCAACAAGGACGTGAAGATCAAGAGCTCAACACCAACAACCGCTCAACGACTTCACCATCTCCCTTGGCATCTTTGCCAAGCGACTTCAAGGCATTTTTGCCTACGGACATACGTCATCTTCTCCCACAAGAACTTCAAGAGAAGCTCCCCAAGCTCAAGTCCGCAACTTCCACGAGCTACTACGACCTGGACATCAACCATGAGATTCCTTTCTATGGGACTCTAGAACCCGATGAGTATCTTGAGTGGGAGCGTTTGATGGACGACTACCTCAAGCTACATCAAGTTCCTCCCGAAGATCAAGTGATGTGCGCCACAAGGAACTTCCACGACTACACGTCCACATGGTGGCTTCACGCACCTTCGGGGACCTACGACATGAGTTGGCCCAAGACGAAGAGAGCTATGCAGCGAGAGTTCGTGCCTCCAACCTACACGGAACAACTTCTACGCCAATTAGAGAACACCATCCAAGGATCCAAGTCCATCGACGAGTACTTCAAGGAGATGAAGAAAGCCTTGCGATGTGCAGGCGTGGACGACCCCATTCCGATGAAGTTCCACTTCATGATGGGATTGCACAACGACATCTCCAAGACTCTCTTCCTCGAGAACTACAAGTCCCTCGATGACTACTACATTGGTGCTCTCAAGGCGGAACAAGAACTCATGAAGGCCAAGGCTTCTCCACCCCGATCACACTTCTCGAAGGCCAAGCTCCAAGAAGGAGAGAATGAGGATAGTACCACCAAGATGTCCAAGCCCGATCGGCTCCAAGACGATGCTCCCAAGTTCGAGTTCATCGCCATCCCTCTTTGTGGCATTGATGGTGCCGAGTCTACTTCGACTCTTTATCAAGAAGGTGTGGCGACGACTACGACTATGGAACCAATCAAGGAACATGCTTTGGAGGCATGCGACATGGTGACGAGCACAGAGGATGCTTCCATCTAAGGAGGCGAGAGTGATGATGTGGCATCTTCGGCCTTCATCCACGGTGACGACAGCGAGATGGTTGAGCATGGGATTTTCCCTTCGACCACGACGACATATGTTGACTTGAGTGACTTTAGCCACCATATTGAGAGTGAGAGTGACTTCACCACTAGCTCAACATATGATGTGTTGCCACAATTCCCATGTGAGGAGAGCCACAACCCCCACCACTTGAGTGAGATGAGTGACTCCACCATACGTGAGTTTGAGTGCACCTATTTTGAGGGAGTGAGTGAACCACCACATAGAGAGAGTGTGATAGTTGATAGGGCATGTGAGGCTATTTTCATTTCTAACAACTTGACCTCTACCTCTATTGTGTCTTCTCATTTGGTGCTAGGTCCCATATATGATGACGCGCCGATTCACGACGACTACGTCCTCCCTTTGGACAAGACGATGGCCATGGTGGAATATGATGCACCCCCCACATGGTTCCATCAAGATGAAGATGACCACCATTTGGTCTTTCCCACCTCACCTACACCACATGAGTGGAATGACAAAGGTAACATAGGTGATGTAGGGTAGGAACCCTAGGGGCCGATCTTTCACAAAAGGAGCGGATCCCGTGAAGAACACGAAGAACACGAGGAGGGAAACGAGGGAAATCACTAGGGAAAACACAAGAGGAACACTCAACTAACAAGAACAAGTCTCGAAAGTGCTAGATCCTCGGATACATGAAACGATACACGGTACACGATCAACTAGGGACGATACAATGGTATAGGTCTTCTCTGTGAGGAGGTCTTGGTGTTCTTCCCTAAAGAGGGGTCTTGAATCCAAAGGGATCTTCTCCAAAGAGGCCGCGGTCTCTCACGAGGAGTAGATCCGATGTGGATGAGCGTAGCTCTATCTCTCAAAATGAGCTAAACCAACGCTAACCCTAGCTAGAAGGAATAGGTGGAGTATTTATAGTCTTAGTGCAAAAGAGGGGGGCGAAGGGGTACATGGGCTGCGGCCCAACACAAATCAGCACACAGGCGTCGGACGTCCGGGGGTCACCGGTCGTCCGGAGGCTCACGAGGGTCCGGACGTCCGGTGCCTGTTGGACGTCCGTAATTTCGGCTCGGGTTTGCTTCGGTCAAACGTCCGGCCGGGGTCGGATGTCCGGGCGTCGTCGGCCATCCGAGGGGCTCCGGAAATCCGTAGATTTGGCTCGGGTGCGGGGGCGTCGGGCGTTGCTACTTCTTGAGCACTTGCGTTGGTTTTCCCTTGAAGAGGAAAGGGTGGTGCAGCAAAGTAGCGTAAGTATTTCCCTCAGTTTTTGAGAACCAAGGTATCAATCCAGTAGGAGGCTACGCGCCAGTCCCTCGCACCTACACAAAACAAATAAATCCTCGCAACCAACGTGATAAGGGGTTGTCTATCCCTACACGGTCACTTACGAGAGTGAGATCTGATAGATATGATAAGATAATATTTTTGGTATTTTTATGATAAAGATGCAAAGTCAAATAAAAGCAATGAAAATAACTAAGTATTGGAAGATTTAATATGATGAAGATAGACCCGGGGGCCATAGGTTTCACTAGTGGCTTCTCTTGAGAGCATAAGTATTTTACGGTGGGTGAACAAATTACTGTTGAGCAATTGACATAATTGAGCATAGTTATGAGAATATCTAGGTATGATCATGTATATAGGCATCACGTCTGAGACAAGTAGACCGACTCCTCCCTGCATATACTACTATTACTCCACACATCGACCGCTATCCAGCATGCATCTAGAGTATTAAGTTCAAGAGAACAGAGTAACGCTTTAAGCAAGATGACATGATGTAGAGGGATAAATTCATGCAATATGATAAAAAACCCAACTTGTTATCCTCGATGGCAACAATACAATACGTGCCTTGCTGCCCCTACTGTCACTGGGAAAGGACACCGCAAGATTGAACCCAAAGCTAAGCACTTCTCCCATTGCAAGAAAGATCAATCTAGTAGGCAAAACCAAACTGATAATTCGAAGAGACTTGCAAAGATAACCAATCATACATAAAAGAATTCAAAGAAGATTCAAATATTGTTCATAGATAAACTTGATCATAAACCCACAATTCATCGGTCTCAACAAACACACCTTAAAAGAAGATTACATCGAATAGATCTCCACAAGAGAGGGGGGAACTTTGTATTGAGATCCAAAAAGAGAGAAGAAGCCATCTAGCTAATAACTATGGACCCGAAGGTCTGAGGTAAACTACTCACACTTCATCGAAGCGGCTATGGTGTTGATGTAGAAGCCCTCCGTGATCGATGCCCCCTCCGGCGGAGCTCCGGAACAGGCCCCAAGATGGGATCTCATGGATACAGAAAGTTATGGCAGTGTAATTAGGGATTTGGCTCCGTATCTGATCGTTTGGGGGTACGTAGGTATATATAGGAGGAAGAAGTACGTCGGTGGAGCAACAGGGGCCCCACGAGGGTGGAGGGCGTGCCTGGGGGGGGGGGGGGGTAGGCGCGCCCCCTACCTCGTGGCCTCCCTGTTGGTTGCTTGACGTAGGGTCCAAGTCTCCTGGATCATGTTCGGTGAGAAAATCACGTTCCCGAAGGTTTCATTCCGTTTGATATTCCTTTTCTTCAAAAATCTAAAATAGAAAAAAAAAACAATTCTGGGCTGGGCCTCCGGTTAATAGGTTAGTCCCAAAAATAATATAAAAGTGTATAATAAAGCCCAATAATTTCCAAAACAGTAGATAATATAGCATGGAGCAATCAAAAATTATAGATACGTTGGAGACGTATCAAGCATCCTCAAGCTTAATTCCTGCTCGTCCTCGAGTAGGTAAATGATAAAAACAGAATTTTTGATGTGGAATGCTACTTGGTATAGTTTCAATGTAATTCTTCTTAATTGTGGTATGAATATTCAGATCCGAAAGATTCAAGATAAAAGTTAAATATTGACATAAAAATAATAATACTTCAAGCATACTAACTAAGCAATTATGTCTTCTCAAAATAACATGGCCAAAGAAAGTTATCCCTACAAAATCATATAGTCTGGTTATGCTCTATCTTCACCACACAAAGTATTTAAATCATGCACAACCCCGATGACAAGCCAAGCAATTGTTTCATACTTTTGACATTCTCAAAACTTTTTCAATCTTCACGCAATACATGAGCGTGAGCCATCGACATAGCACTATAGGTGGAATAGAATGGTGGTTGTGGAGGAGACAAAAAGGAGAAGATAGTCTCACATCGACTAGGCGTATCAACGGGCTATGGAGATGGCCATCAATAGATATCAATGTGAGTGAGTAGGGATTGCCATGCAACGGATGCACTAGAGCTATAAGTATATGAAAGCTCAAAAAGAAACTAAGTGGGTGTGCATCCAACTTGCTTGCTCACGAAGACCTAGGGCATTTTGAGGAAGCCCATCATTGGAATATACAAGCCAAGTTCTATATTGAAAAATTCCCACTAGTATATGAAAGTGATAACAAAGGAGACTCTCTATCATGAAGATCATGGTGCTACTTTGAAGCATAAGTGTGGTAAAAGGATAGTAGCATTGTCCCTTCTTTCTTTTTCTCTCATTTTTTTATTTGGGCCTTTTCTCCTTTTTTTATGGCCTCTTTTTTTCGTCCGGGGTCTCATCCCGACTTGTGGGAGAATCATAGTCTCCATCATCCTTTCCTCACTGGCACAATGCTCTAATAGTGATGATCATCACACTTCTATTTTCTTACAACTCAAGAATTACAACTCGATACTTAGAACAAAATATGACTCTATGTGAATGCCTCCGACGGTGTACCGGGATATGCAATGACTCATGAGTGACATGTATGAAAGAATTATGAACGGTGGCTTTGCCACAAATACAATGTCAACTACATGATCATGCAAAGCAATATCACAATGATGGAGCGTGTCATAGTAAACGGAACGGTGGAAAGTTTCATGGCAATATATCTCGGAATGGCTATGGAAATGCCATGATAGGTAGGTATGGTGGCTGTTTTGAGGAAGGTATATGGTGGGTGTATGATACCGGCGAAAGGTGCGCGGTATTAGAGAGGCTAGCAAAGGTGGAAGGGTGAGAATGCGTATGATCCATGGACTCAACATTAATCATAAAGAACTCATATACTTATTGGAAAAATCTACAAGTTATCAAAGAAAAGTATTGCGCGCATGCTCCTAGGGGGATAGATTGGTAGGAAAAGACCATCGCTCGTCCCCGACCGCCACTCATAAGGAAGACAATCAATAAATAAATCATGCTCCAACTTCATCACATAATGGTTCACCATACGTGCATGCTACAGGAATCACAAACTTTAACACAAGTATTTCTCAAATTCACAACTACTCAACTAGCATGACTCTAATATCACCATCTCCATACCTCAAAACAATTATCAAGTATCAAACCTCTCATAGTATTCAACACACTCATAAGAGAATTTTATTATTAATCTTGTATACCTAGCATATTAGGATTATTTAAGCAATTCACCATGCTATTTAAGACTCTCAAAATAATCTAAGTGAAGTATGAGAGATCAATATTTTCTATAAAACAAATCCACCACCGTGCTCTAAAAGATATAAGTGAAGCACTAGAGCTAAACTATATAACTCAAAAGATATAAGTGAAGCACATAGAATATTCTAATAATTTCCGAATCATGTGTGTCTCTGTCAAAAGGTGTGTACAGCAAGGATGATTGTGGTAAATTAACAAATAAAGACTCAAATCATACAAGACGCTCCAAGCAATACACATATCATGTGGTGAATAAAAATATAGCTCCAAGTAAAGTTACCGATAGAAGTAGACGAAAGAGGGGATGCCTTCCGGGGCATCCCCAAGCTTTGGCTTTTAGGTGTCCTTAGATTATCTTGGGGGTGCCATGGGAATCCCCAAGCTTAGGCTCTTGCCACTCCTTGTTCCATAATCCATCAAATCTTTACCCAAAACTTGAAAACTTCAGAACACAAAACTTAAAGTAGAAAATCTTGTGAGCTCTGTTAGTGAAAGAAAACAAAACACCTCTTCAAGGTACTGTAATGAACCCATTCTTTATTTATATTGGTGTCAAACGTACTGTATTCCAACTTCTCTATGGTTTATAAACTATTTTACTAGCCATAGATTCATCAAAATAAGCAAACAACACACGAAAAACAGAATCTGTCAAAAACAGAACAGTCTGTAGTAATCTGTAGCTAGCGCAAGATCTGGAACCCCAAAAATTCTAAAATAAATTGCTGGATGTTAGTAATTTTTCTATTAATCATCTTCAAAAATAATTAACTAAATAGAACTTTCCAAATAAATATGGTAGCAGTTCTCGTGAGCGCTAAAGTTTCTGTTTTTTTACAGCAGTATTAACAAGACTTTCCCCAAGTCTTCCCAACGGTTCTACTTGGCACAAACACTAATTAAACACAAAAAACACAACCAAAATAGAGGCTAGATAAATTATTTATTTATTATTAAATAGGAGCAAAAAGCAAGGAATAAAAATAAAATTGGGTTGCCTCCCAACAAGCGCTATCGTTTAACGCCCCTAGCTAGGCATAAAAAGCAAGGATAGATCTAGGTATTGCCATCTTTGGTAGGCAATCCATAAGTGGCTCTCATAATAGATTCATAAGGTAATTTAATTTTCTTTCTAGGAAAGTGTTCCATGCCTTTCCTTAACGGAAATTGGAATCTAATATTTCCTTCCTTTATATCAATAATTGCACCAATCGTTCTAAGGAAAGGTCTACCAAGAATAATAGGACATGAAGGATTGCAATCTATACCAAGAACGATAAAATATATGGGCACATAATTCCTATTTGCAACAATAAGAACATCATTAATTCTTCCCATAGGTTTCTTAATAGTGGAATCCGCAAGGTGCAAGTTTAGAGAGCAATCATCAAAATCACGGAAACCTAACAAATCACACAAAATCTATGGGATCGTGGAAACACTAGCACCCAAATCACACAAAGAATAACATTCATGATCTTTAATTTTAATTTTAATAGTTGGTTCCCACTCATCATAAAGTTTTCTAGGGATAGAAACTTCCAACTCAAGTTTTTCTTCATAAGATTGCATCAAAGCATCAACGATATGTTTGGTAAAAGCTTTATTTTGGCTATAAGCATGAGGAGAATTTAGCACGAATTGCAACAAGGAAATACAATCTATCAAAGAGCAATTATCATAATTAAATTCCTTGAAATCCAAAATAGTAGGTTCATTAACATCTAGAGTTTTGATCTCTTCAATCCCACTTTTATCAAATTTAGCATCAGTAAGAGGAGCAATCGGAGTGCTAATAAAATCATTGTTGTTGGTATTGGTAAAGTCACACAATTTAGTGTTATCTTGAGCCATCGTGACAAACAAGCAATCCAACACATAAGCAAACGAGGAACGGGCAAAATAGGCAAATAGAAAAGAGAGGGAGGATAGAGAGAGAGGGCGAATAAAGCGGCAAGGGTGATGTGGGGGAGAGGAAAACGAGAGGCAAATGGCAAATAATGTAATGCGGGAGATAAGGGTTTGTGATGGGTACTTGGTGTGTTGACTTTTGCATAGACCTCCCCGGCAACGGCGCCAGAAATCCTTCTTGCTACCTCTTGAGCACTTGCGTTGGTTTTCCCTTGAAGAGGAAAGGGTGGTGCAACAAAGTAGCGTAAGTATTTCCCTCAGTTTTTGAGAACCAAGGTATCAATCCAGTAGGAGGCTACGCGCCAGTCCCTCGCACCTACACAAAACAAATAAATCCTCACAACCAACGCGATAAGGGGTTGTCAATCCCTACACGGTCACTTACGAGAGTGAGATCTGATAGATATGATAAGATAATATTTTTGGTATTTTTACGATAAAGATGCAAAGTAAAATAAAAGCAATGAAAATAACTAAGTATTGGAAGATTTAATATGATGAAGATAGACCCGGGGGCCATAGGTTTCACTAGTGGCTTCTCTCGAGAGCATAAGTATTTTATGGTGGGTGAACAAATTACTGTTCAGCAATTGACATAATTCAGCATAGTTATGAGAATATCTAGGTATGATCATGTATATAGGCATCACGTCCGAGACAAGTAGACCGACTCCTGCCTGCATCTACTACTATTACTCCACACATCGACCGCTATCCAGCATGCATCTAGAGTATTAAGTTCAAGAGAACAGAGTAACGCTTTAAGCAAGATGACATGATGTAGAGGGATAAATTCATGCAATATGATAAAAAAAACCATCTTGTTATCCTCGATGGCAACAATAAAATACGTGCCTTGCTGCCCCTACTGTCACTGGGAAAGGACACTGCAAGATTGAACCCAAAGCTAAGCACTTCTCCCATTGCAAGAAAGATCAATCTAGCAGGCAAAACCAAACTGATAATTCAAAGAGACTTGCAAAGATAACCAATCATACATAAAAGAATTCAGAGAATATTCAAATATTGTTCATAGATAAACTTGTTCATAAACCCACAATTCATCGGTCTCAATAAACACACCGCAAAAGAACATTACATCGAATAGATCTCCACAAGAGAGGGGGAGAACTCTGTATTGAGATCCAAAAAGAGAGAAGAAGCCATCTTGCTAATAACTATGGACCCGAAGGTCTGAGGTAAACTACTCACACTTCATCGGAGAGGCTATGGTGTTGATGTAGAAGCCCTCCGTGATCGATGCCCCCTCCGGCGGAGCTCCAAAACAAGCCCCAAGATGGGATCTCGTGGATACAAAAATTTACGGCGGTGGAATTAGGGTTTTGGCTCCGTATCTGATCGTTTGGGGGTACGTAGGTACATATAGGAGGAAGAAGTATGTCAGTGGAGCAACAGGGGGCCCACGAGGGTGGAGGGCGCGCTTGGGGGGGGGGGGGGTAGGCGCAGCCCCTACCTCATGGCCTCCCTGTTGGTTGCTTGATGTAGGGTCCAAGTCTCCTGGATCATGTTCGTTGAGAAAATCACGTTCCCGAAGGTTTCATTCCGTTTGGACTCCGTTTGATATTACTTTTCTTTGAAACCCTAAAATTGGCAAAAAACAGCAATTCTGGGTCGGGCCTCCGGTTAATAGGTTAGTCCCAAAAATAATATAAAGTGTATAATAAAGCCCAATAATGTCCAAAACATTAGATAATATAGCATGGAGCAATCAAAAATTATAGATACGTTGGAGACGTATGAGTCGTTCGAAGAGGGCCGGACGTCCGGAGCCTGGAGGTCGTCGGACGTCTGGCCCAGGCCGGTCGTCTGGAGCCTGTAGCTTCCTCTTCATCACTTCTTCTTCTCCGTCTGCACGTCCATCGTCCTATTCTTCTTCTCCTTGCTCCTTAGCTTCTCCATGGTACCTGAGCATGCACAAAGTATTTGTATGAGGTAGTAGCCATGTCTCATGTGTATCAAAGTGGAAATGTGAGAGGAGAGATGTCACCTCAGTTTCAAGAGCTCTTGCACGTGCTCATGTCATGGGTCCAAGAGCTGTCATAGGAGATGTAGTTGGGTCCATGGGGATGGTCTTGGGATGCTCTGCATCATCTCCCTTCCCTTGGGGAAGATTCGTCCTCGGATCAAATTCTTCATCACCATGGAAGGGAGAGAGATCTTTGACATTGAAGATGTCGCTCACGTTGTACTTGTCGCGTGGGAGGTCGATCTTGTAAGCGTTGTCGTTGTATCGTGTGAGCACCTTGAAAGGTCCATCCGCTCGTGGTCGCAGCTTGGAATTGCGTTCTTGTGGAAAGCGATCCTTGCGAAGGTGTAGCCACACGAGATCACCAATGTTGAAGACCATAGGTTGCTTGTTGACGTTGAGCTTGGTCGCAAGGCATTGAACTTGGCGCTCGATGGTGTTTCTTGTATCTTCATGCACCTTCTTGAGATGTGTCGCACATGCACTTGCGTCCAAATTGATGCGCTCTTGGAGTGGTAGAGGGAGAATGTCTAATGGCGACAAAGGATTGAAGCCATAGACGACCTCGAAGGGGGACTTGCCGGTTGTTGAATGTCTTGCTCGGTTATAGGCAAACTCGGCGATAGGTAGGCACTCCTCCCACTCCTTGATGTTCTTCTTGATGAGTACCCCAAGTAGAGCGGAGAGTGTGCGGTTCGTAACTTCCGTTTGGTCATCGGTTTGTGGATGATATGCCGTAGAGAAGAGGAGCGTGATTCCTTGCTTGGCGCATAGGGTCTTCCAAAAGTAGCTAAGGAACTTGACGTCGCGGTCCGAGACAATCGTCTTGGGCACTACATGTAGACACAATATTTCCCTACAAAAGAGATTAGCAACATGTGAAGCATCGTCTATCTTGTTGCAAGGAATAAAATGTGCCATTTTTGAGAAATGGTCCACAATGACAAATATCGAATCTTTCCCATTTCGAGTCCTAGGGAAACCAAGTACAAAGTCCATGCTAATGTCTTCCCATGGTTGGTATGGAATTGGTAGAGGCATATAAAGGCCATGAGATTGAGCTTTGGACTTAGCTTTGTGACATGTAGAGCATCGGTTGGTGAAGCGATTGACGTCACGAAACATCTTGGGCCAAAAGTAGTTCTTCGAGAGCGTAGCGAACGTCTTGTCGCATCCGAAATGGCCCATTAAGCCTCCTCCATGAGATTCTTGCAAAAGCAATAAAGGAAGAGAAGACTCAGGGATGCAAAGATTGTTAGCTCTCATAAGATATCCATCTTTGATGTAATAGCGTTCCCAAGAGGTGTGCGACAAACACTTGGCATAAGGAGTAGCAAAAGTTGCATCATGCTCATACAAGTCTTTGATATGCTCAAAACCAATGACATCCAATTCAAGTTGAGTAACAAGCATGCATATGCGAGAAAGTGCATCTGCTACAATGTTTTCTTTGCCCTTAATGTACTTGATGACATAAGGAAAGGACTCAATAAATTCACTCATTTAGCATGACGCTTGTTCAACTTGGTTTGGCCCTTAAGATACTTGAGCGTTTCATGATCGGTATGAATGATAAACTCAGGGGGACGAAGGTAATGTTCCCATTCATGCAAAAGCGCACTAAAGCATATAACTCTTTGTCATGGATGGGGTAATTGAGTTGCGCTCCGGAAAGTTTCTCACTAAAGTAGGCTATGGGGCGCTTCTCTTGTGTTAACACACCTCCTATGCCATTACCACTAGCATCGCAATGAATCTCAAAAGGCTTGTCGAAGTTGGGTAAAGCAAGCACGGGAGCATGAGTAAGCAAATTCTTAAGCTCATTGAATGCGGTATCTTGGGATGGTCCCCAAACAAAGGGCGCATTCTTCTTGCTCAAAGCATGCAAAGGAGAAGCAATGGTGCTAAAATCCTTCACAAAGCGACGATAGAAACCCGCAAGGCCAAGAAAACTACGCACTTGATGCAAATTGGTTGGTTGTGGCCAAGTCTTGATAGCATTGATCTTGGACTCATCAACATGAACACCCGTAGAGGAAACAACAAAACCCAAGAAAACGAGCTTGTCAACGCCAAAAAGGCATTTCTCCATAGTAGCATAGAGGTGTTCTTTCCGAAGAGTTTGCAAAACGGTTCGAACATGGGTGACATGATCTTTAAGAGATTTGCTAAAAACAAGGATATCATCAAAGTATACCACAACAAATATACTAATGTAAGGGCGGAAAACATGATTCATAAGACGCATAAAAGTACCCGGTGCTTCTGAGAGACCCATAGGCATGACTAGCCACTCATACAAGCCAAACTTGGTTTTGAAAGCGGTTTTCCATTCATCACCCTCTTGTATGCGGATTTGATAGTAACCACTCTTGAGATCAATTTTAGAAAATATAGTGGCACCACTAAGCTCATCAAGCATATCATCTAGGCGTGGAATGGGATACCTATAGCGAACGGTG
Source organism: Triticum urartu (assembly GCF_056163025.1). NCBI lineage: Eukaryota > Viridiplantae > Streptophyta > Magnoliopsida > Poales > Poaceae > Triticum > Triticum urartu. Next base: position 266,494,000 of record NC_141878.1, on the reverse strand, counting down.
ATAGCATTGATAGGTCTACAATCGGAGCACATGCGAAAGCTACCATCACGTTTTGGCACAAGAATGACCAGGACGGCACAAGGGCTCAAACTTTCACACACATGTCCATGGTCTATGAGATGCTTTACTTGCCTTTGTATTTCTTTAGTTTCTTCGGGGTTGACGCGGTAGGGAGCTTTGTTCGGAAGCGGTGCTCCGGGGATGAGGTCGATGCGGTGCTCAATGCCTCGTAGTGGAGGTAGTCCCGAAGGTAGCTCATCGGGAAAAACATCGTGAAATTCCTGCAAAAGAGAAGACAACACTAGGGGAAGAGTATGAGAAGTGTTAGTTTGTGGTGCATTGTCCTTGCACACGACGACGTAGTGTAGGACACTAGATGGGTTCTCACACACTCCTCTTATCTCACTTTTGGTGGCAAATAGGACTAGGTTCTTCTTTTCTCTCATCGTGGAGGTGTTCGATTTGGGCTTGTGGCGCTCACTCTCTTTTTGGTGGCTCGCTCTCTCACTATGATCTCCACGATGGGTGGCTTGCTTATCGGCGATCACTTGACTTGGCGACATTGGACGGAGGACATACTCCTTGCCCTTCATCTTGAAGATGTAGTGGTTCGTTCGGCCGTTGTGGATGACTCCTCTATCGAATTGCCATGGGCTTCCAAGGAGAAGATGGCAAACGGTCATTGGAACGACATCGCACTCCAAGGTGTCTTCGTAGGCGCCAATTTTGAAGGGGACTTGTACTCGGTGCTCGACATGGATGGTTCCGGAGTCGCTAAGCCATTGCAGTTTGTATGGATGTGGATGCTTCGTCTTGGACAATTGGAGCTTGAAGAAAAGTTCTTCACTTGCGAGATTATGACAACTCCCTCCATCGATGATGAATTTGACGGATCTTCCATTGATTCCGGCCTTGGTGTGGAATATGTGGCATCGTTGGTCTTCTTCTTGGTGATGTTGGAGAGTCAAGACCTTGGAGACAACAAGGGCGGGACTTGAATCTTCATCGCAAAAGAGTTGTTCCTCTTCATCGTTCACTTGCCGGTGCATGGCGACTTGCTCAATGGCTTCCATTTCTTCTTCACTCATTCAGTCGTAAGTGCCGTCGTCGTTGAGGATCATGGTCCGCTTGTTGGTGCACTCATAGGACTTGTGGCCTCGGCCTCCACATGTGAAGCATTTGAAGGAACTTGTCTTGACGGTCTCATCGGTTGGGGTTGATGATGGTGAAGCTCTCGGCTTGAAGTTGCTTGTAGTAGGACGACTTGGAGTTGACGAAGCTTTCTTGGAACTCAACTTGTCGATGGTGCTAGTAGAAGGCTTGGTAGTCAGTGTTGGAGTCGTTGAAGCTTGGTTGTTGGAGAAGCCGTAGGAATTGGATGAGAACTTGGCATACTTGAAATCATCTTGCACTTGGCGTTCCGCTTTGGTAGCTTGGTGCACTAGCTCGATGAGATTTGAGTATGGTTGGAAGTCGGTGATCTTCTTGATGGGATGATTGAGTCCATTCAAGAAACGTGCCATAGTTTGCTCATCATCTTTCGTGAGGTTAGCTCTTATCATGGCAATCTCCATCTCCTTGTAGTACTCTTCAACGCTCTTGGTTCCTTGCTTGAGTAGTTGGAGTTTCTTAAAGAGGTCGCGGTTGTAGTAGGTAGGCACGAAGTGTGCTCTCATGACATCCTTCATTTGTGCCCAAGTGGTGATGGGTGGTTCACCTCTTGCCTCACGACGCTCGATGACTTGTTCCCATCAAATGAGGACATAGTCTTGGAACTCAAGGGATGCCATCGCGATCTTCTTCTCTTCTTCATAATTGCTCAAACGGAAGATCTTGTCAACTTTCAATGCCCATGAAAGGTACTCTTCGGGATCGTTGCTTCCATTGAACTTGGGCATGGTGAACTTGAGCTTGCCATAGCATTTCTCTTAATTGTGTTGGGGTCGGGGATGATGACGCTCGTGTTGTAGTTGATTGTCAAGCTCGTGTCGCTCTTGGTGAGGATGGTTGTCAACCTCATGTTGCTCTTGTTGTGGAGGATTTCCATTGTCTTCATGCTCTTGATGAACTTGATGCTCTTGGCGAGCTTGAAATCTCCGTTCTTGAATTTCTTCGCGAAATGCTTCTTCTTGTTCTCGAGCTTGTCAGCCTCGGTTGGCTACGGCTCTACTTGAATCTTGGAGGGCTTGTTGCGCCGCAAGTGCTTGAGCTTCACGGAGTTGTTCTTCTTGGCATTGTGCCTCGGCGTCTTGTGCAACTTGGTGTAGACACGCTCGCTCTTCCTCTTCATGTTGGCGTTGTCGTTGCCGTTCACGTGCTAGCGCAAAGGCCTCTTGAGTTTGACGTCGTCGGCGCTCTTGAGAGTCGGTGTCGCATAGGGGATTGAGGCTTGCTTGACGATCGTTGCGCGCGGCTCGGCGAAGAGTGTTCGATGTCGATGTACTTGAGCCGGAGAGTGTGAAGTCGGAGTGTCGGCTTGAGCGAGTCCTTGTTGATGAAGACGAAGTGGAAGAAGAGCGGTTGAGCAACAAAGCGCGAATTTCGTCCATCCTTGCGTCATTCTCTTGCTTGTGATCGTCGAGCTTGTGGTCGAAGTAGTCCCTTGTACGTTGCTCAGAGAGTCGCAAGTTGGTGGCGAGGTCGTCGATGCGTTCACTCATAGCTTGTTGCTCTAGATGCAAAGCACGTTGTGCACCAAAGAGGTGACTCTTGGTGACGAAGGAGTTCATGTCGTCGTCTTGCTCCACGAAGAGTGGGTTGGTAGAAGTACTTGTCCTATCCATCATTCCAAGATAAATGTGAGTGGTAGAAAGAGAAGAACGAATACCAAATGTACCTTGACCGAAGTTGAAAGTGGATCGAGGATCACTCCAATGTAGGACAAGGAAATAGCACAATTGGTACTAGCTCTTGTCGGTTTCTCACACCTACACAAGTAAAATCTTTTGGTGGAGCTTGGTTAGGATGGTGGCACAAAATTTGATGCAATTGTAAGTGAGCTTCAATAATGTTGGAAAAGATTCGCAAGATGCAATGTAACAAGTAGACCAAGCATATAAGGTACACGGAAACACACACGCAAAAAGATAAGTGTGGTCGTGCAACCAAGGGTGAACCAAAATGTGGAATCCACAAAAATGCTCTTGTTGCACAACACTAGAGAGACGCTAGCACGATTGCACAATAGACGGATACAAGAACTTGTGCACAACCTACTAAGCAAAAATGCAACGACTTCTATCCCAAGCATGCTTTATGTAAGGTGTTTCTATGATATGATCCAAGATGATCGAGTATGACAATCTTAATGTTGTATGATGCTATGGTTCTTGCTTAAAATCTCTTTTCTTATCTTTCCTCTTTGCTTAAAAGCTTGTTTGGCTCTTTGATAATGGAGCTCTTTTCTTATGCGATGCTTGACGAACCAAGATAGCAATTGTGTATGCGATGACAACTTTGTGACACAAGATGATACCAATATATATGCAACAATGATGTGTGTATGCTTTGGGAAGTATGATCACTAATGTGCACAAGTCTCGTTGCCGGCAATACTCAATGGCTAGTCTCGATGGGTAAGCAACGCAAAGGAGTAAGGCTATGATGGGTATCAATGTAATGGCAAGAGTGATATGTCCAATACCAAGACGAGGTTACCGGTCTTGCTTCCAGTATGGTGTCAAAATGGTGGCACGAATACCAAGGTGTAGTCGAGGTGGTCGTTATTGATGACACGTCCGTGGTGAAGATGAGCGGCGGTGATGTCGATGTCGAACCGTACCTAGATAGCCGAAACACAAAAGGATACGGAACCGCAACTCAAATTCTCAAAGCTTGAAGGGGCAACACGTGTCGGAGTGCAAAACGGTCCAAAAGGTGGTGGTATGTGGAAGTGAGGATGGTGTATAGTGGTAGGAGTGTGTTTGCAGAAATGTGGGGCGGTGGTGTTCACTACACAGAAAAAATTCAGTTTCGTCAGGGTCGGTCGGACGTCCGGGCTGGGCCGGTCGTCCGATCGTCGTCGGACGTCCGGGCTGGGTCGGACGTCCGGTGCCTGGGCGATTTTCGGGCACGGGATGAACAGCTAGGGTTCGAGGTGGAGATGGTGAAAATGGTCAAATCCGGACGATTTTGTGGATGGAAAGGGTGGGAAAGGGGGAAAAAGCTAGATCCGCTCAAAACAAAGCAAATCGACGGATCCAAACCAACAAAATCTCAACACACTAACAAATCACAAAAAAAATTGGGGCTATTTTTGTGGGGAACTTTCGAATTAGGATGAAAAACAACAAAACAAGGCTAGCAACACGACGGGGAGGCTCCAACATCGTGATCAACGTGGCTCATGATACCAAGATGATGTAGGGTAGGAACCCTAGGGGCCGATCTTTCACGAAAGGAGCGGATCCCGTGAAGAACACGAAGAACACGAGGAGGGAAACGAGGGAATCACAAGGGGAAAACACAAGAGGAACACTCAACTAACAAGAACAAGTCTCAAAAGTGCTAGATCCTCGGATACATGGAACGATACACGGTACACGATCAACTAGGGACGATACAATGGTAACGGTCTTCTCCGTGAGGAGGTCTTGATGTTCTTCCCTAAAGAGGGGTCTTGAATCCAAAGGGATCTTCTCCAAAGAGGCCGCGGTCTCTCATGAGAAGTAGATCCGATGTGGATGAGCGTAGCTCTATATCTCAAATTGAGCTAAACCAACGCTAACCCTAGCTAGAAGGAATAGGTGGAGTATTTATAGTCTTAGTGCAAAAGACGGGGGCGAAGGGGTACATGGGCTGCGGCCCAACACGAATCAGCACACAGGCGTCGGACGTCCGGGGGTCACCGGCCGTCCGGAGGCTCGCGAGGATCTGTCGGACGTCCGTAATTTCGGCTCGGGTGTGCTTCGGTCGGACGTCCGGTCGGGGTCGGGCGTCCGGGCGTCGTCGGTCGTCCGAGGGGCTCCGGAAATTCGTAGATTTGGCTTGGGTGCGGGTGCGTCGGTCGTCCGGAGAAGGCCGGACGTCCGGAGCCTGGAGGTCGTCGGACGTCCAGTCCAGGTCGGTCGTCCGGAGCCTGTAGCTTCCTCTTCATCACTTCTTCTTCTCCGTCTTCACGTCCATCTTCCTCTTCTTCTTCTCCTTGCTCCTTAGCTTCTCCGTGGTACCTGAGCATGCACAAAGTATCCGTATGAGGTAGTAGCCATGTCTCATGTGTATCAAAGTGGAAATGTGAGACGAGAGATGTCACCTCGGTTTCAAGAGCTCTTGCACGTGCTTGTGTCATGGGTCCAAGAGGTGTCGTAGGAGATGTAGTTGGGTCCATGGGGATGGTCTTGGGATGCTCCGCATCAATAGGTGAAGGTGATGCTCTAGTCCCACTAGTGGACATTCTTAACATTGATTGCTTGCATGGTGTTGATCCACCTATTACCATGCTTCATGCTAGTGCGACATCCCCATGCGATGATTTACCCATTTATAATGAGTATGATGATTGCCATGTGGAGTCTATTAGTTGTGATGCCATGTTACATAGGATTTCTTGTGCTAATTCTCCCGGTCACATCATGTTTGCCAATCCGCTTGACTTGTCATATGCTATGCATGAGATCAATCATATGTCATATTTACAATCTCTTCATAGTGACTATGCATATTCTATTCAAATAAACCCAATTTGCACATATGGCATAGATGACAAGCCCATGGTTATTGGCATTTGTTTTTCTTGTGATGATATTGATATGCTCCTTTTGCATCATTTATTTCATATGCCATGCCATGACCACCTAGCTTCGGATATGCATTGTTTTGGATGTTGTCCATTTTCTCCATATGATGTTTCCGATATTGCTCATGAGGAGACCCCCATAGTTTCCTCATACATTTTAGGAGATTTTGATCACTCCCATCCATTGCATGATCACAACACTTGTGTGCACCATATGCTCCCCATGAATAAAAATGCTATTGTTGTGCCATATACTTGTATGCTAAATTTGCATCCCCATCATGGTATACACAATAACTATTCTTTCATGATGGATGGTACGTACTTATACCATGCATCAAATTTCTTTGAGCAACGCTTATCTTGTGCTCACTTTCACGTGCACATACACATCATGATGGATGATGTGTACATTTACCACACACACAATTTCTTTCATTTGTGTCTCTTTTGTGTAGGTACCCATGAATTCTTGTCAACCTCGCAATCCCATGAGTTGACAAAACGAGCTCTAGAGAGCAATGATGACTTGGGATCCCATGGATTGTCTTTCCCACCGCTCTCTTCGCGCAAAGACTTCGCGCATTTTTTCTACATGGCCCACACTTGGCTATGGGTTATTGTCCATTATATATCATTTTGCCATCTTGCCATGTTCACTTTGCATGATATGATTATTCTTATGCCTTTGCCATGCATTTGTGACCCATGCTTTGCATTGCACATGATGATTGATTCTACTACTTGTATGTGTATTTGCAAGCTTGATGGAGATATTGCTTGCCATTGCCATGTTTGCTATGATCTTGAGGTAGATGCTTATTCACTTGTCCAACATATTTGCATCACTACCTCACATTTACATGCTTGTCCCCATGATATCTTTGCTTGTGCTCAATTTATGTGCTTATATGCCATGTCACAATCCTTTGTCAAACCATATGCTTTGCATGATGACGACACTTGTTTAGTGAATCATCTCTCGAATGCTTGGTTTTGCACTAACGCTAACCACATTTGTTTTTCCAAGTGTTTGTTGTCTTTGCTCCTTTTGAAGTAATCCCAAGATGGTGCGACATTGGAGAGTGCCCATTTCAAGCTTCAAGATGATGAGAACTTGGTGATCGACCACTCTTACACGGCGACGCCATCTCTTTCCCATGGTGATTTGGTTTTCGATCCAAGGTCGGATCTTTCCCAAGGGAGGGGAGATGATGCGGAGCATCCCACGGACATCACCATGTCAAGAGTCCGTTTGGCAAGTGACACGTTCGACATCCACTCGACATACACAAAGGTGAATCATCTCCTTTACGCGTGTTCACTTGACCCCTTCAAGGATGGTATACTACTTGACACTTCTCCCGTGTGCATGCATATGTATTGTCGGAACGCTACGGACGACGTGGATGAGTGCAAGCGCCAAGGAACACCTACACCATCCGCGAGGGAAGTGTGGAAGCGAAGACGGAAGAAGATGGAGCTGCTACAAGCTACAGCCACCGGACGTCCGGACGCCACTGGACATCTGGTACCTGGTGTAGCCTAGACGGCCAGAAGAACTCCAGGCGACGAGTGCTATAGCGGCCGGACGTCCGACGAATACCAGATGTCTGACGAGTCCCAGCGCCCGGAGGACCGGACGATCGGTGCCACTACACTCGAGAAGAATCAGCGGACATCTGACGCGCGCCGGACGTCCGGACCGTCCTGAGCCACCAGATGTCCGACCCCCACCGGTCGTCCGGTACCTGCCTGTGCGCAGCCGCGGGCCTTTGTCCTTGTATCCCTCTCCCACTTACCCCTTCGTGGCTAAGACTATAAATAGACCACCTCCACCTCCTTTCTAGGGTTAGCAAAGTAGTAGCTCATTAGAGATAGAGCTTTGCTCATCCATTACGGATCTACTCCACGAGAGAGACCGCGGCCCCTCTTCGGAGAAGATCCATCTTGGATTCAAGACCCCTCACGGGAAGATCCCCCGTGGATTCAAGACCTCCTTACGGAGAAGAACCGGTTACCCTATGTATCGTCCTTTGTTGGATTTGGATCGTGTATCTCTTTGTATTTCAAGGATCTAGCATATGTGTGACCGCATCTTGTTGGTTCGAGTGATTCTCTCGCGTTTTCCCTCGTGTTTTCCCTCGTGTTCCTCGTTGGGATCCGCTCCTTTCGTGAAAGATCGGCTATCTAGGGTTCCACCCTACATCACAAGATCTTTCACTTGCACAACTATGAGGAAATGAAGAAGATCGCCTGGCATCCCTTGAATTCCAAGATTATGTCCTCATATGGTGGGAACAAGTCATTGAGCATCGAGAATTAAGAGGTGAACCACCAATAACAACTTGGGATCAAATGAAGGATGTCATGCGAGCGTGCTTTGTGCCAACATACTATAACCGCAACCTCTTCAAGTGACTACAACTCCTCAAGAAAGGAACAAAGACTGTTGAAGAGTACTACAAGGAAATGGAGATCGCCATGATATGAGCTAATGCCATAGAAGATGATGAGCAAACTACGGCACGCTTCTTGAATGGACTCAAGCACCCTATAAAGAAGATCACCGACTTCCAACCTTATTCAAACCTCATTGAGCTAGTGCTTCAAACTACTAAAGCGGAGCGACAAGTGCAAGATGACTACAAATATGCCAACTACTCTTCCAATACATATGGCACATACAATCAAGCTTCAATGACTACAACACCTTCTACCTCAACCAAACCTTCTACAAGCAACGACGACAAGTCAAGTTATAAGAAAACTTCGACAACCTCAAGTCGTCCTTCTACTACAAGCAAATTCAAGCCGAGAGGTTCATCATCTACAACTCCACCAGATGAGATCCTCAAGACAAGTTCCATCAAATGCTTCACATGCGGTGGCCGAGGCCACAAGTCCTTTGAGTGTACCAACAAGCGTACCATGATTCTCAACGATGACGATACATACGAATCCATAAATGAAGGCGAAATGGAAGCCCTTGAGAATGTGGCTATGCACCGGCAAGTGAATGAAGATGAAGATGACCAAGTCTTTTGTGACAAAGATTCGAGCCCCGCTCTAGTTGTCTCCAAGGTCTTGACTCTTCAACATCAACAAGATAAAGACCAAAGATGTCATATCTTCCACACCAAGGTGGGCATCAATGGAAGGTCCTTGAAGGTCATCATCGACGGAGGAAGTTTCCATAACTTGGCAAGTGAATAACTATGCTCCAAGCTCCAATTGGTCAAGATGAATCACCCTCATCCCTACAAGGTCCAATGGCTTAGCGACCCCGACACAATTGAAGTGGAATACATGGTCCAAGTCTCCTTCAAAGTTGGAGCATACGAAGACACTTTGGAGTGTGATGTTGTTCCTATGTCCGTTTGCCACCTCCTACTTGGACGACCATGGAAATTTGACTGCGGCGTCATCCACAACGGGCGAACCAACCACTATAGCCTCAAAATGAAAGGGAAGGAGTACGTGCTATGACCTATGTCTCCAAGCCAAGTGATCGTCGACAAGCAAGCAACACACAATCATGGAGAAAATAGAGAGAGAGTGAACCACCACAAAGAGAGTAAGCACCACAAGCCCAAATTGAGTACCTCCACAATGAGTGGCGAGAAAAACCTAGTGCTATTCGCTAGCAAAAGTGAGATGAGAGAAGTGTGTGAGAACCCATCAAGTGTTATGCACTATGTCCTTTTGTGCAAGGACGAGGCGACAAAAACTAACACCTCGCACAATCTACCTTTAGTGTTATCTTCTCTACTACAGGAATTCCAAGATGTATTCCCCGACGAGCTACCTCTGGGTCTACCTCCACTACGAGGCATCGAACACCGAATCGACCTCATCCCTGGAGCACCTCTTCCTAACAAGGCTCCCTACCGCGTCAACCCCGAGGAAACCAAGGAGATCCAACAGCAAGTACAACAACTTATCAATAATGGCCATGTACGAGAAATTTTGGGACCATGTGCCGTCCCGTAATCCTTGTTCCCAAGAAAGATGGTACATATCGCATGTGTTCGATTGTCGTCCTATCAATGCTATCACGGTTAGATATCGCTACCCCATTCCACGCTTAGACGACATGCTAGATGAGCTTATCGGAGCCACAATTTTCTCTAAAATTGATCTTAAAAGTGGCTACTATCAAATACGCATCCAAGAAGGTGATGAATGGAAAACCGCTTTCAAAACCAAGTTTGGCTTGTATGAATGATTGGTCATGCCAATGGGTTTATCTGAAGCACCCGACACCTTTATGCGTGTGATGCATTTTGTTCTTCGCCCTTACATTGGTGTATTTGTTGTGGTCTATTTCGACGATATTCTTGTGTTTGGCGAATCCCTCAAAGATCATGTCACCCATCTTAGAATCATTTTGCAAACTCTTAGAAAAGAGCGCCTCTATGCTAATATGGACAAATGCCTTTTTGGTGTTGATAAGCTCGTTTTCTTGGGTTTCATTGTGTATTCTAAGGGTGTTCATGTAGATGAATCTAATATCAATGCTATTAAAACTTGGCCTCAACCAACCAACTTGCAACAAGTGCGAAGTTTCCTTGGCTTAGCCGGCTTCTATCGTAGATTCGTTAAGGACTTTAGCACTATTGCATTCCCTTTGCATGCTTTGAGTAAGAAAAATTGCACCATTTATTTGGGGACCATCCCAAGATACCGCATTTAATGAGCTTAAGAATTTGCTTACACATGCTCCTTTGCTTGCATTACCCAACTTCGATAAGACATTTGAAATACATTGCAATGCTAGCGGTTATGGCATAGGAGGTGTGTTAATGAAAGAGAAGCGCCCCATAACTTACTTTAGTGAAAAACTTTCTGGAGCGCAACTTAACTATCCCATCTATAACAAAGAGCTGTATGCTTTAGTTCGAGTCTTGCATGTTTGGGAGCATTATCTCTGCCCTCATGAGTTCATTCTCCACACCGATCATGAAACACTTAAATATCTTAAGGGTCAAACTAAGTTCAACAAGCGTCATGCTAAGTGGAGTGAATTCATTGAGTCTTTTCCTTATGACATCAAGTACATCAAAGGTAAGGAAAATGTTGTGGCGAATGTTCTTTCCCGTAGATGCATGCTTATTACCAAACTTGAATTGAATGTCATTGGCTTTGAGCACATAAAAGACTTGTATGCGCATGATCCTACTTTTGCTATTCCATATGCCAAATGTTTGACGCATACATCTTGGGAACGCTATTACATCAAAGATGATTATCTTATGAGAGCGAACAAACTATGTATCCCCGAGTCTTCTCTTAGTTTGTTATGTTTGCAAGAATCTCATGGAGGAGGACTTATGGGACACTTGGATGTGACAAGACATTTGCCACACTCTCCAAGAACTACTTTTGGCCCAAGATGTTCCACGACGTCTCATGTTTCACCAACCTATGCTCTACATGCCGCAAAGCTAAGTCAAAAGCTCAATCCCATGGCCTCTATATGCCACTTCCTATTCCGTATCACTCATGGGAAGATATTAGTATGGACTTTGTGCTTGGTTTGCCTAGAACTAGAAATGGCAAACATTCCATGTTTGTTATTGTGGACCGACTGTCTAAAATGGCTCATTCATTTCATGCAACAAGATAGACGATGCTTCACATGTTGCAAATCTTTTTTGTAAGGAAATATTGCGCCTACATGGAGTGCCAAAGATGATTGTCTCGGACCACGATGTCAAGTTCCTAAGTTACTTTTGGAAGACTCTATGCGCCAAGTTTGGAATCAAGCTTTTGTTCTCTTAGGCATACCATCCTCAAACCGACGGCCAACCGGAGGTCACGAACCGGACGCTATCTACCCTCCTACGCGTGTTGATCAAGAAGAATCATGTATTATTTCTTTGTTCACACAGATTCAGTCTCACACACACCTGCCCTAGGTTCATAACGCTGACATGCGAGACAATTGCAGACCAACTGGTTGGTACTGATTTAATAGACCACGAATTGTTCTCGTTGTTAATTCGCCGCGTTCGTCAGATTGATCAAGAATTCCTTTATCCAAACAATTCTGGACCATGCCGACATTTCTTTTGCTGTAAGTGATTTCAACGTCATATATCTCCTATGATTTTGTTTATCTAGCTATCAACTAATTTCTAAGTGCATTAGTAACAACTGTACTAATGATTCTTCTTTCGACAAAATGCAGACTAGTGTGTTAGCTAGTGAGAAGGCATGGCTCTTGAAATCAGTCCAATACCAGTTTTTTGGAAACTTGTTCCTTACAACATATCTCAATGCAGACCGGTAATGAAAATTTTAAATATCCCCTTTCAATGAACACCCAAAACACTTCATTTTCTAATATTTAGTAATGTGAACTTTTGCAGTGGCACATCCCAGCTATACTGGAATCAGGATGGGTCGTTTTCACATGGGATATGGTATCAAAAACAATTTTCATCCTCGATCCTACATCTGGATTGACTAGCCAATTGAAGAAGAAGCTTGAAGTTGTTGCTGACAAACTACATGTTGCCCTATTTGCCTGCATACTGATTTTTTTAAATGGTATGTTGATTGTGCAAATTGGAAGAAGAAATTCGCTTTTCTGACAACTTCTATATTTCCAAAGTAAGTTTTCCAGTCCATCGTCCATCTTTACACTAACTTAGCAAGTTCTCGATATCCTCTAATCCTGTTATCCTAATGTCATCTAGGAATGAATCCAGCGCCTGCGCTATTCACACTGCCAGACATTTAACGGGACATCTCTCGAAGAGATTATGACTCATGTATGGTCATCAATCACTACTTCTAGTTTTTCATCGTTTACACTCAAAACCCTAACACCACCTTCTAAAATTAACTTTAATTTTCCAGGATTCAATAAATAGAGAGAGAGGATTCCTTCTTAAACAAATCCTCATCATCAAGGAGAAAATTTCAAACCTACCACAACCTCTTCAGGAAGCACTAGTCAGCAACTAAAACAACTAAAAAATGTAGTCCACTTGAGATTTGTGTTCACGTTTAATTATAAGGAAGGATGTACTATGAAGTCCGTTTAATAAAATTTGTAATGCACTTTCCTCTTTTTTTATCTCATGCCATATCATATTCTGTCTGGATTATAATTTTATGGATGTACGGCACATACAAAATTATCTTCTTGATGCTTTCCCTATCGCTTATAGATACAATCAATCATCAACTAAATATATTGATAAACTTCTCCTTCCAAAATCCAAACTCAGCCTCAAACTGGATTTAAAAAACGTAAGTTAGTCCGCCAAGTAAACAACCAAATGTTTTGATGAAAATTGAATCTAATTTTGATTTCCACTCCAAATTGTATTTATTTATGAATGCACATTCTTCTTTGTATCTTGGTGAATAAAGATCAAGCAATTCTGTTTATGCTGAGTAGGTCTTTCAATTACAATTTTTTTTGCTGAACGAAAAGAATGATGTGAATTGATTTGACCCTATCATAAAACCATGCACCACTGCATCACTCCAAATGGAGATTTGCTGCTAGATAACATTATAGTACATTGCTAATAATACACTTGCCTTAATTTTTATCCAAAGGTTCTGCTAGTTAGGGAAGGTAGTTCTGATCATTTCATTACATTACATTACATTACATGGCTAATATAATAGCCTTAATTTCTCACAAAGGTTATTGTAGATAGGATACGAAAGCTAAATTCGGTTCGGTACATTACATTACATAGCTAATATTAATCCATATTGCTTGGCATTTCCCTTGCATGTAGATGACCCATGCTTTTAACAGAATCATCCTGATTGTACTGCTGAAAATTCTTCATCAGTCCTCCTCGCTGTTTGGATCGAGATAACCGAGATTACTTTCCATCCTCAGCACCAGGTACATCAGTTTCTTCCTTAGATGATCGACACTTTCCTGTTAAAAAAAGAACATAGGTCAAACATGCTAACACAAATACAAAGGGGGAAGCATCAAATACCAATAGTTAACCATAACACCATACCGTGTCAATTGTCCCTTGTACATGCATCCCATCAAACGATAGAATGTAGTGAAAATCATAGACCGGTGTGTCCTCTCTGCAAATATAAAGAACCAAATTAACTAGCAAACAGAGTAAAACATGTTTTTTTCTAGTCGAGATACAAAGTTTTTGATTTCGTTTTAGTTCTTACGTGCGGCAAGGACTATTAACATAGTCATGGAATTTGAATTTCCATCTTGATCTATCCTGTTCCCAGCCTTCAAAGAAAGCTTCAACGCATTTTAGAAGTCCATCCAGCAATATTTCACAGTTTGCCTGATGTAGCCTTTCGAGTATGCGTATGCCGGCGCACGTACGTTTGGGGTCAAATACATGCAGAATTTCAAGGTCCATATCAAATGCATACATGATGCAATACCCTTCATTTGTTTCATGGATCACCCAAATATGCAAATAGAATGCTCATCCAGTTAATTCTAAAAAAATACTATACCATTTTGTGCAACAACAAAATAGGAATGCAAATCATATATACCAGTTGGCAAGTGTCCAAGGCATAATCATGCAGACCACCAGCAAACATCTGTCTCATCTTTGGATTCTTGATGTAATGTCCACCACCCAGCACCATAGTCTGTGTATGAGCCTTTTAAGTCTTACTCATGGGATGCCAGGTTATAAACTTCTAAAAAATGCAAACTTACCACCCATTCCTTGGGAAGTATTTTGCGCCACCTTCTGCGCTCTTCTATTCCATACCATCCGCGTTCATTTTCATCCAGCGTCCTTCTAATACACTTGTAAGTCTTACTAGTAAATAGGCCAAACTCTTGGAAACATTCAATGAGCTCCGATCCACTAATTTTGAGCAGTGTTGGTATAGTGTGAACAAACCATAGCCTGGATAACAAGATAAAAAGCTCAGTAATAATCTTAGTTCTGACCAAAAAGAAATAATATCTATTTCACCACCACCCCTTACTTTTTTGTTGTGGTTGAGTCAGAGAACAACAATCTATCATATAATTCTTTTGCTGTCCTGCGACTAGGGAATTCTATCCTTTTGTTGTAGTGGAAAGGGTTTTCCGCTAGAGGCAAATCTGAGTGAACATGTCTCTCCCTCATCAAGTAGTTCGGTTCTAATCTAGCACGTCTACCTGTATATCAGTGTTACAGGTTGTAAGAAGCTAGTTTTTTGCACAATTAAGTATCTAAATGTAAGAATAAGAACCACTCACATCTTGTTGCTGTGTAAACTATAAGCTCCTTGCCACCAGACTTTGTTTCAATATCAGCATGTGGTCTCTTTGGAGAAGCATTAACACTAATATCACTGCAGCCGGCAATGTCAATTGCATTTTGAACGCCATCTAACAATAATAATAGAAAAACTTCAGTGCATACATCCTCATACTACATTTTCACGCCGTCAATTCAGAAGTTCATGATTACCTCTATTATCAAACAGTTGTGCATCATCTATTGCAGCCTCCTTACCACGATCATCCCTTGAATTTTCCTCTCTTGGTCTCTTTGTTAAAGTGCTCTGCCCGGCGCTTGTTGTAGCCTCCTTCCCAGCATTATCTCCTGAATCATCCTTTCTATCACTCTTCTTAGAAGCAAGAACATCGCTCACACCCAACAAGGAAAGCCAACACACATTAGTTTATATTTATCATATTTTCTTCCTTAAACATGTTAGGTTAGCCCCATCATTTTACCTCCATAACTTGAAAAAGCACTCCCATTGGTTTGCTGTACAGTTCCTGTGCCTTTGATATTTTGCTCTTCTACTAGTTCTGGCCTTGCTACAGGTAGGTTCACAGGGGCTAACCTAATAGGCACATGGTTTAACACAAGTGTGCTCTGAGGTTCTCTAATATTATGGCGCACCCTGTTCCATGGTGTTCCACTAAATGATGACCTACCTCCAAACAGTCCTGTTCACAAGTGCAAGAAAGATAAATGACTTAATTTGTCTCTAATCGAGCATAAGCATAATTATTTTTCAAGTTTGATTTACCATCAAGCACTCTTGGTAGCAATGGTGCGGTGCTAGTACTAGGACCTCCAGTACCACCTGGAATTCACAAAATTCATTTAATAAAGAATAGATTAATTCCATGCAAACAATTTAGATGCATTGACTGAAATGCTAACCTGAAAGAAGCATGTTTATCATGTTTAGGTGCTTCTCTAGCCTTGGCATGTGCTTTCCAACATCATGCTCAAGAAGGTGGTTGTGCAAGTACTGCAATGTCAGCAGCTTAGTTGTCTTCTGAATCTCTCCATGGTTTGCAACCATAAAGTTTACTGACCCATCGAACATTTCGGTCCTTAGCTTCACTTATTCTAATAACTTGTCATAAGCTAGCTTGCAATTCAGCTCCATACTTGCAATTGCGTTCCGAAGCCAAACTTCTGCCTGTCAAATTCATTCATACATCCTCTTAGTGATTTATTAACATATGCATTAATCATCAGTAATGTTTTAAGACATGCGAACTTACTTGATCAACTATCTTCTTAATTTCATCTGACTTTCCATTCCAGAGAGCCTGGTTTTTGGCATGTCACCAATGTTTGGGCCTGTGCATGGCTTAAATCTTTCAGCCATAGTGGGCGCTGTCAGTCTAGATGATACATTGTTTGTTGGAAGTGATAGCATGACTTCATCCGCATCTGATAGACGGACAGTAGCTGGGTGCTCATTTAAAACTGTTCGAAGCTGTGATCTGCTTGCCGTTCGCTTCTGCCTCTTAAGATTGGCTAGATGCCCTTTCACACCAGGCTGCACAAAAATAAAAACAATTAGTCCACTTCCCATCATACAGATTTGGTATGAATCCTTCTTTTTCTGTCACATACTTACCCTCAACATGCCAAAAACTCTTTCTAATGTACGGTTCATGGTGTCCTTCTCAACAAGGGCAAAAAGCTTTGGTGCATTGTACTCACATATCCTAGGCCAAACCGTAGGATCTACGTTTTGATCGCCTGCATTGACTGAATCAAAATACAAGACTTGTCACCCAAAAACAGGGTCAATGACCTATATGACTGAAATCCAAAACAAACAGAGAAGCAAGGAACTTAACATTTAAACAACTATACCTGAAGATAGTAGTGGCAACCAAAGATAGTGATTCCTGGCCTCGCGTTAGCATTGACATACTGCTGAACTCTAGCTGCTCCATCAAGAATAGTTTGTCCAGTTTAATTTGTCAAGGTTTTCAGGAGCATAAGCCAGCAAATATGCATACTTTGGCACATATCCTCTCTTGTCTCTGGGACTATAGAACACTGACAGTACTAACATAGCAAAGGCAAGTTTCAACCTGATTGACTTTGGTTTGGTGAACTCATCTGGATGCTGTTCACACAAAACTTTCAAAAGGTCTGGTGTTTTAACCTCTTGGTGGTTAAGATCTAGTTAAAGCATTTTCCTAACCATGAAAATTTCTTTGGTGGTAGGCCCCTCTCTTAATCTTTGGATCTCAACCTCACCACCTTCTCTTGTCCCTAAAATGCCAGACATTGACCTCTCATTGATCTGAGCAAAATGGTTTTTCCCTAGTACCAACCTTTTCCTCCTTGTGTCTACTGATCGCAACAAGAAGAGAGAATGGTTTCAACTGAAATGAGTAAAATGATCTACATGCAGCAAACCACCTAGCCCCATTTCTCTTATCAATCTTTTAGGACTTTCACCCCATTTTGCTACTGCTATAGCAATGTCTTTAGGTGCAAAAGAGCTATTAAGAACGCTGTGACCAGTTTTAGGGATTATCCCAACATTAGGATGCAGAACAAAATCAGGAATATCTGGTTCAATGGGTGCAGGTGGTGGTAGTACTAGCTCAACATCAACATCACAAGTAGCAGCCACAACAGTAGAAACGTCCATAGGCTCGGGAATAACAACAGAGGCAGCTGCACAGCCGACCCCCATGAAATCTATTGTCCGTGTCTGAAATAAAGAAGCAAAGAACTGAATCAAACGAAAATGGTAGAAAAGAAGCATAGTTTGTAAATGGTTTTGATCAGAGCAGAGCTAATGCACAGCCAATCTAAAAGAGTCATAAACCTCTGGATAAAACAACTGAATCGCAAGAACAAAGGATGCGCGTTCTAACCTCTGGTGTATCTTCCTCCATCTTAGCCTCCTCGAGACCGGACCAGGCTTTTCCCCCCAAGGTTACTCTTTCAGTCGCTAGAAAGAGAAGGAGGAGGAAGAAGAAGGGACCGAAGCTTTTCCCCTCTGCTTTGCTGCCCTCGCGTCTCTTTCGTGGTGAAGTGCTATTTAGAGCGAGCTCATCCAGTAGCAACGGAGACCAAACGAGCCTGCTATTGACTCGTATGAATCATGGCGTGCCAGTGCAACAGGGCTGCAAATCTCTTTTTTCCAACCAGCTAGATGCATGTAGGTGTGTACCATTGGCCAGGAAAATGTGTATGAGGACGCATGCACAGCTTGCGTGCAGTATTGTACCTTTTATCTGTAGTTTAACTCACACTTTGCAGCTGTAGGATAGAGAAGAGCTGACAATTTAACCAAGCTCTAAATTTTGTGTCAGCAGGTACGTGAATGCTATTGCGTGATATCGTCTGCGGCAGCTCTGGGAGCACCAAACGCAGGCAAATTTGACTATTTTGACCTGTGGACGAAATCAATTCACAAAATGAACTGCCCGTGAAACTATTTCACAGCACTGACCCTTTTGTGTAGCGCCCGCCACGCAGGCGCCACACCCTACGGTGCAGCGCCCAGCTCGGGGGCGTTGCGCGCCAGTCCACCGTGGCAGTCCTTGGGCCCGCACCCAGCAGTGCAGCGCCTCCTAGCTAGGCGCCACACATGTAATGTACAGCGCCTAGCGTTCGGGCGCTGCACTGTGACTTATCCAGCGGCTGGGCCCCCCTCCCCCACTCCCCCCACCCCACACACCCCAACCCGAGCTTTGCCCCCTCTCCCACTCTCTCCCCCTCTCAAATCCTCTCCCAAAACTTGCAAATTTGAAGAATTTGTCCGTGGATTTCGAAGTCATACCCTCCCTCAAGGCAATCTTCTCCGATCCCTTGTTTTGATCCAAGTAATGCTAGTTTGGGAAACCCTAGTTTTGTTTGGATCTAGAGATTTGCATGGAGATGTGAGATGTTTGTTTGCCAATTTCCTATGATTAGGCTTTGTTAGTATGTTAGGGTTATTCTTATGGGTGTTCTTATGTTGGTGCTAGGGTTATGATTAGGGTTATTGTTAGGGTTATGGTTAGGGTTAGGGTTATGGTTAGGGTTAGGGTTATGGTTAGGGTTAGGGTTAGGGTTGTTGTTTGATATATATATATATTAGGGTTTGTATTCCGTGTTAATCCTTAAATTAGTACTCATGGAAGCAATGTTACGATGTGTTGTTTGAATGCTTATAGGGATGGGAAGAACATGTGTGTTTGTTCATCATGGGGACAAAGACGCCTTCTTGAAAGGCAATATTGAACCGGATCCGGATGAGCTAGATATGTTGTTTGATAGTAGTCCTAGCTATGCGGAGCTCTTGCAACAAGTGAGGAAAGATTTGAATTGGATGGACCCTAGTGATATCGTTGAGTTGGAGGGAAGGCATAATGTAGGTTTTGGAATGCACATCCGTTGGAAGACAATGTGTATCAACTCGGAGCAACGTTGGGTTGCATACAAGGAAACGGTGCCCGATTCACTTGACAAGGCTCTTGAGTTATTTGCAACGAAGAAGGTTGATTCAAATTTGCATTTGGACTTGAACCGGAAACCCTCCCCTTTGGTTGCTAGTAGCCCCCCACCCTTGAAGCGAGATGAAATTGTTAAACCTCTTTTGACCCAAGAAGTGAGGCCAACATTGAGCCCGTTTACAAACAACCAAGATGAAGCTTTGCAAGAGGACAATGATGAGTATGCAGACGATGACAATGAAGTTGATCTCCATGACAACAATGTGGGTGATCTTGACAAATATCATTTGCAAGAGACAATGGACCATTCCATCCCTTTTTCCCGTGCATATGCATCGGATTCGGATGATGAAGGTCCCGATGAACAAGTTGATGAGGAGGGGTTCACGGTGAAGGAGGCCGAAGCTTTCGAGAAGGTATTCGGTCGGGATCACAAGACACCATTGTTCAAGGATGTTAGTCTCGCGGATGAAGCCGTTGTGGATGGTCGCAAATCTATATCTCTTGGGGTTAGGCCAAGCTCTCACCGTGATTTGGGAGACGACAAGAACCGGATTGGTAAAGGGTGTAAGTTCGAAACCTTCTTGGAATTGAAGATGTGGCTCGACAACTACTCGGTTACGCATTATCGTCCACACAAGGTGGTGCATTCGGACGTCAATGTGCGCTACACGGTTGCATGTGCATGTGAAGATGAAATATGTCCGTGGATTGTGCGTGCAAGACCATGGAAAGGAGGTCCCGCTTGGCACGTAGTGAGTTGTGTGCCAACTCACATGTGCCGAGGCAAAAGGGTGGATGGCAAGATTGTGTCCCAAGACCACAGACAACTCACGTCTGAGTTCATCGCTTACAGGCTCTCCAACTCAATATCCACACTTCCAACAATGAGCGCCCAACATGTCATTGACCTTGTGAAAGCCATCTTTCATTACAAGGTGAAGTACGACAAGGCATGGAAGGTGAAGCAAGCCGCATTTAAGATGTTGTATGGTACTTGGGAGGAAGCATACAACCGAATCCCTAGGTTGTTGTTAGCCATGGCCGCCACAAACCCGGGCATGGTTCATGTTGTCGAGCCTCATGGGCACCAAACAATGGTTTATGAAGGAAAGAAAGTCCGAGTATTTGGCCGTGCATTTTGGGCGTTCGAGCAATGCGTGAGGGCTTTCGAACACTGTAGGCCGGTCATCTCCATTGATGGCACGTTCTTGACCGGACAATACAAGGGCACCTTGTTGGTTGCGATAGCAAGTGATGCCAATAACCGGGTGTTGCCATTGGCATTTGCTTTGGTTGAGGCGGAGAACAATGACAACTGGGAGTGGTTTATGCGTCTTTTGAGGACGAAGGTGTTACCCGCTCAAAGGAAAATTTGTGTCATATCGGATCAGCATGCAGGAATTCTTAACGCAGTGGAGATTGACATTCCCGGGCATGCTCCGTTGCACCATCGATGGTGCATGAGGCACTTTTGTTCGAACTTCTATAGGGCATGTGGCCTTAAGGAGTTGGCCGATGATCTTCAAGATTGTTGTCTTGCTTTCTCCGAGAAGCGGTTCGCCACTTTGTTGAGCAAATTGCTCGCACACAAAAAACTTGATCACGGGGGTCAAGACTTTATGAATAGGCACATTCCCCACCGGAACAAGTGGGCACGTGCTTTTGATGAAGATGGCCGAAGATACGGTCAAATGACAAGCAATATGGCCGAATGCTTCAATAGGGTGCTCAAAGGTGCACGTGGATTACCTGTGACGGCAATAGTTCAATACACATTTGACAAGATGAATGCGTACTTTCTAAAGTACTCAATGGAAACTGATGCACAGATAGCGGGTGAGAACCCGCGCAAGTACAAGTACAAGTCCCCACCCAAGGTTGATGAATGGTTAGAATTTCAATCACGAAAGGCGAACTCAGAAGAAGCTATATTATATGACAACGAAGAGTGGAAGTATGAAGTGAAAGAGCCAGGAGGAACCACAAACGATGGCCGGCAACATGGAGGTCGGGCTTTCAAGGTGTCGTTAACACAATGTGATTGCTCTTGCGGGAGGCCATTGTTGCTTCATCTCCCATGCGCTGGCGCTGCAACATGTACAAGTGAATGAGACATCGAACGTAACAACACATGTTAAGTGCTAGTTTGAAGGAGATGTGAACCTTGATGAATGCTCGAAGTGCACCTTCTCCATCGCTTTTGCCAGCCGGGGTTGTTTCAAGAATAGTCTCGGTCTCATCAGCTGCTTTCTTGATCTGGGCACGCTATGAACAGAAATGGTATTAACGTGTTAGGCAAGCGAAGATGTGAATAGTGTGAATGAAAAGCAAAGAGGGCAAATACCACAAAGTTCATCATTAGAGCTGAAGGGATCACTGAGTTGCCTTTCCTGACTAATGCGTTGTATTGGTGTTGGGCTACCTCATCAAAAACAGTGGGTTCTTCCAAAATCTCCTCAGCATACGCCGGCTTGCATACCTCCACACGGGTACTTGCAAGAAACCATGTGAGATAGTTGTTGAACGCTACAGGGCAGTGCTCACGAAGCTGGACTCCTTTTCCAGCCCTAGCTTGCTCCACACTAAGCGCAAACTGTACGACATACTTTCTGTGATGCTTGGCCCAATCCTTAATCTTCCGCTACCTTTTCCTATCCAACCTGCAAGTTAGAAACATAATATTAGTAGCATCGAAGCCGCCGAGAAGCTGCTAAGTACTCAAGGTTAATTATATCTTACGCGTGTAGCAACTTGTCCGTGTCCTCCCACTCCGGCGGATGTGCCTGGAACAAACCAAACTGACGGCGCACTCGATGTGGGAGGTGAAGCTCAACCGCCCAGTTGCATATGAGTGGGCACCGCATACGCCAGAGATCCCTATCCCTAGTGCACATCGGATTCAGCCTGAACTCTAAAGGGTTACCAAAACTATCTCCTGTTCCATACGGCTCCCATATCACCTGCAAAATGGGATAGAATGCAAAATTGATATCGAGTTGCAATAGAAGCATCATAATCACTTATGCCATGTCAATTCACCTGCTCAGGCGTGATCGCGTCAAGCTCACTCTGGTACAACTTGTACATGACCGAGGGATCATCTGTCGTCTCATTTATCACATCCCACTTGTAAGCCCAAGTGGGTAGCCGTAGTAGGTCGCCTTTGTCGTCCCAATCATCGTACTTCACCTTCTTCGGATGTCCAACCGGCAAACGCTCCCAGCTCCATATGGAAAGTGCGAGCAAACAGCCACCAATACCTCCAGATGACCTACAACAGGCTTCGTCCAACTGCACATAAAAGAGAACATGGTTCAATTAAGAGCAAGATTGCATTCATAATGTAGCAATGAAGTGAAAAAGAAACAACTTCATACCTGTCTATACAAGTAAGCCAGTGTCGCCGAACCCCAACTCCATTTGCTATCCAAGACGGTCAACGCCTTCAGCCACATCCATGGAGCATTCTTGCCTGTGCCATCAGCAAACATAGTCCTGGATATCACATACCACATGTAGACACGAGCATATATCTTGACCGTGTCCTCATCAGCTTCCGGTGGGCAAGTACCAAAGTGCTCAGTAATCCACGTGAAAGTAGCACCGGCTGCGACTCTTTCCTTCTTCTTGTTTTCTGCTGCTGGTTCCGGAGGCTCCGGAGGAACCATACCGATAAGGGCATGCATCTGCGCGCCCCACCCATCGGAGTCGGTGCTCATACATAGAGGATTCCCATCGATAGGAAGACCGGTGATCATAGCAATATCCTGGAGCGTCACTGTCATCTCCCCGGTCCGTAGATGGAAACTATGTGTCTCCGGCCGCCAATGATCAATAAGTGCGGTGAGTGCTAGAGCATTGTTGGGTGGCGTCGACCGTCTGACCATATGAATGAAAGGGAGAAGTCCTGTCTCCCTTACATACGGTGTGTATCGCTCATCATAGCGCATCCACCCAAGGGTGACCCCGTGAGAACGAAGCTTCAAAGGTGCAAGCGCCTACAAACAAACAATTCATAACATTACATATGGGGCATTTGTGTTTGAAATAAATACGAAATTCATAAAACAGGCCACTTTCATTACTACCCGCTGCTCCACCGCCATAGCGTACGACCGGTGTTGTTTGTCCCAGTGATCATCGAGAAGCCAAACCATCCTAACAATTTTGAAAGAAAGCTTTCTTGTCAACACGATTATCTTTTCAATACAAATAAACTAAAGTACGCCTACTAGATGCAAAATACAAAGCATATGTATCCAAACCATTCTTGCCAATACAAATGTAATTTCAATAAACTAAACTAAGCCTACCTCATGCAAGATTCAATGCAAATATCTTTTCCATATAAATAAAATGTCAACCTATGTATCCAAACTATATAAATAACATGTCAACCTATGTATCCAAACCACATTCTAGTCTAACAAGGGTTCCCCAAATCTAATACATGCAAGATTCAAACAAAAATTCCCTAAATCTAATACACACAAGATTCAAACAAGGGTTCCTCAAATCTCCGAAATAGCATACATTCTATGGATAGAAAGAAGGGGATCGGAGAAAAGTACCTTCTAGGATGGATTGGTGAAGGAATCCACGGGCCAAATCGTCAGATTTGAAGATTTTTTAAGAGGGGATTGAGAGGGGGAGAGGAGGAAGCCGCCGGCCGCCTGTTCTGTAACTCCTCTGGAACGAATGGGTGGGGTGGGGGGGGGGGCAGCGGGCGGCTGGCATCTAAGTCACAGTGCAGCGCCTGCGGGCCGGGCGCTGCACATTACGGTGCAGCGCCTAGCTCTGAGGCGCTGCACTGCTGGGTGCGGGCCAAGGGGCTGCCATGGTGGACTGAGGTGCAATGCCCCCGAGCTGGGCGCTGCACCGTAGGGTGTGGCGCCTGCGTGGTGGGCGCTATACAAAAGGGTCAGTGTTGTGAAATAGTTTCACGGGAAGTTCATTTTGTGAATTGATTTCGTCCACAGGTCAAAATAGTCAAAATTGCCCCAAACGCACCCAGAAACGGATCAAACGCCCCTGGACGTACATTAAAGTCTACCAGCCTACGAATAGGGCCTCGTATGAAGCAATTTCAGTAGTGATGGAGATTTTGCAATACAGCCTACTGAATCTTGCTGCGTGTGCTACAGGATATTCAGTACATCTCCATTTTGACCATGCCTACACTTCCCAACTGCCTTGGTAACAATTTTGAAAAGTTTGACATCTACCACGCTTGTAAGACCAACGTTACAGACATGGAGAAACAACAACCTTTATTACATAATACATGCATAGGAAACCATTCCCATGTACGTTTTAGTGTGGTTTAGCGTGCGGCTAATTTAACTTGTGCCTCTTGGGTTTGTGGCTGTCAACCTCATCTTCATCATCTTCTTCATATTGCTCTTCTTTACCTCCCTTAAAGCAGCAACTAGACTGATTTGTGTCAGACTCTTCCTTGCAATGCACGTTTACCACATTGCAGATTTGCTTGGCTGCAGAAACATTTACTGATGGATCATGTTCTCCCCATCATTTATCCACTGGATCTTCACAGCCATAGGTAGCTTGTTTAATTAAACCAAAAAATTCGACAGGCTATAGAGAACAAAAACAATGATCGGTTAGCATGCCTGCGGTGCACGATTTTAAATCATGACTGATTTTTATTATGAAGCGATTAGAACAATCTAACCATTAAATCTTTAGATGCAATGTCGTTCTTTAGCACTGTTTCTTCATTTTTGCAAATCTTTGACTCAGCACAGTCCTGCACCATGAAAGCTGATATCAGGAGAGTAAACATTTTTCAAACAAAATAAATGCACCCAAATTTAATGAAATGCTAACCGAAAATGCCTCAACATCGCCATCCAAACAGCTCTCCCCCATCAAAATCAGCCCAATGCATGTGTACTGAAACTGAAGAAGATTACGCCATGCATTCTAAGAGAAAACATTGCTAAAACAAAAGATAACCATGGTACAAGTCATACCATGTCATTGCCAAGTCCGCCTAGCAACAATCCACCCTTTCCACGTTCCATTTCGCCAACTCCTTGTTTGGAACGACCCCTGCCTTGCCAATGGGTCCTTGCTTCCTTGGCCACCCCTCCGATCCATGGCCATGTGGTTATATAGAGGATGGAATGGTGGGTGGCTCACCAAAACCAGTTCAAATTTGAAAATAATAATAACTACACCGGAGATTAATTTTGTATGGACAGAATAAATGCATAACAACATTTACTTCCCACTGCATAAAAGCATACAGAGTTCATTTTTTCAAAATGTTAGGACAACATTCTGGCATGTAACATTTTCCTAGGTGCAATGTTTGTCAGATATCTTGAGAAATAACTAAATAATGTTGATTTATCTTAAGAGATTAGCTTCCCAAACATTACTTCTTCAAATTATAAGTATTATTAATCAACAGAAGGAGACATTATGATTACAATTTGCTTGAGAACAATGAACACAACACACATTATTTAAATTCGAATACAATTTATTAAAACTATCACCCAACATTAAAAATCTTACACATGAATACATTTAAAAAAATACTATTAAGCTAACTTAAATCAACCTCTTCAACACCCAGAGGTGACAGACCTGGGAATGTACTAATCCCTTCCATGAAACTTACCATTTTCTTGGAGCAGCTATTCTTCCTATGCCCAACAACTTTTGCAATTGCTACAAAGTGGTTCTTTGCGTGGTTTAACTGGCAGATCCCCCCTCTTTGGACATGTAGTATTCTTGTGTCCTTTTCCATGATAAACACTACAGAAACGTGTTTGCTCCTGTGATTCTTAATACGGTGCTTTGTCACGTGCTGTGGTTGGCTATCCTCTTTTCAGCCTCCTTTCTGGAGCTGACAAAACTTCTCTTGATGGCACTTCAGCATTGCAATTACCAATTGGCTCGATTGGGTTAACATGAGAAGAGCTGGAAACAGAGTCTTTGGACGCACTTGGGTGCTTGGTCTTCAGTGTTTTGCAAGACGCTCTGGAACCCACCGAGTTCGTCATGCTTGATGCCTTGGACTTCTCTACAACACTTAGCCCGTCTTTGTTCATGCTTAACACCATAGCTTTCTGCTTTAAATCACAAAGTCCACTCATGACATACTCAAAAGCCTCAGGATTGCTATCACCAAGATGAACAATCTCCAATGCAGTTATGTACATTGCAGAATGCATGAATGTCATTGCATCAGGTGGCCCCATGTCTCTTTGGTAATGCTTGATATGATCTGCCAAAACATCTCGGGCATCTACTGTCCATCTCTTCATTATGTGTGCTTGTGGGATTTTCTTCACATCAAGTGTTATCATAACCTACATAAAAAATTACACATTCAGAAAGGAAAGAATTTACCAAAAAAATTGTTTGTTTTGGTATTTACAAGAAGTTTTGAAATGAACCTTAAGTATATGGGAGCAAATCATCCCCATGTGCTCGTATCTTCCGCACTCGCAAGTGTATTTTGATTGGTTTGCCGCTATAATGACCTCATATTTAGTTTTTGAAGGAAATATGCCCTAGAGGCAATAATAAAGTTATTATTTATTTCCTTATATCATGATAAATGTTTATTATTCATGCTAGAATTGTATTAACCGGAAACATAATACATGTGTGAATACATAGACAAACAGAGTGTCACTAGTATGCCTCTACTTGACTAGCTCGTTAATCAAAGATGGTTATGTTTCCTAACCATAGACATGAGTTGTCATTTGATTAACGGGATCACATCATTAGGAGAATGATGTGATTGACTTGACCCATTTCGTTAGCTTAGCACTTGATCGTTTAGTTTGTTGCTATTGCTTTCTTCATGACTTATACATGTTCCTATGACTTTGAGATATGCAACTCCCGTTTACCGGAGGAACACTTTGTGTGCCACCAAACTCACAACGTAACTGGGTGATTATAAAGGTGCTCTATAGGTGTCTCCGAAGGTACATGTTGGGTTGGCGTATTTCGAGATTAGGATTTGTCACTTCGATTGTCGGAGAGGTATCTCTGGTCCCTCTTGGTAATGCACATCACTTAAGCCTTGCAAGCATTGCAACTAATGAGTTAGTTGCGGGATGATGTATTACGGAACGAGTAAAGAGACTTGCCGGTAACGAGATTGAACTAGGTATCGAGATACCGACGATCGAATCTCGGGCAAGTAACATACCGATCATAAAGGGAACAACGTATGTTGTTATGCGGTCTGACCGATAAAGATCTTCATAGAATATGTAGGAGCCAATACGAGCATCCAGGTTCCGCTATTGGTTATTGGCCGGAGACGTGTCTCGGTCATGTCTACATAGTTCTCAAACCCGTAGGGTCCACACGCTTAAAGTTTTGGTGATGATTATATTATGAGTTTATGTGATTTGATGTACCAAAGGTAGTTCGGAGTCCCGGATGAGATCGGGGACATGACGAGGAGTCTCGAAATGGTCGAGACGTAAAGATCAATATATTGGACGACTATATTCGGACATCGGAAAGGTTCCGAGTGATTCAGGTATTTTTGGAGTACCGAGGAGTTACGGGGATTCACCGGGAGAAGTATTGGGCCTTATTGGGCCATACGGGAATAGAGAAGAGAGGTCAAAAGGAAGGAGGCGCGCGCCCCCCCTCTGGCCCGAATTGGACAAGGGGTGCAGCCCCTTTTTCCTTCCCCATCTCCCCCTCTTTCCTTCTCTCCTACTCCGGAAAGGAAAGGTGAATCCTACTAGGACTTGGGAGTCCTAGTAGGACTCCACACACTTGGCGCGCCCCCTCTAGGGCCGGCCTCTCCCTCCCTCCTTTATATACGGGGGCAGGGGCACCTCTAGACACAACAATTGATCTCTTGGATCTCTTAGCCATGTGCGGTGCCCCCCTCCACCATAGTCCACCTTGATAATATCGTAGCGGTGCTTAGGCGAAGCCCTGTGTTGGTAGAACATCATCATCGTCACCACGCCGTCGTGCTGACGGAACTCTCCCTCAAAGCTCAGCTGGATCGGAGTTCGAGGTATGTCATCGAGTTGAACATGTGCTGAACTCGGAGGTGCCGTACGTTCGGTACTTGATCGGTCGGATCGTGAAGACGTATGACTACATCAACCGCGTTGTGCAAACGCTTCCACTTTCGGTCTACGAGGTACGTGGACAACACTCTCTCCTCTCGTTGCTATGCATCACCATGATCTTGCGTGTGCATAGGAATTTTTGTGAAATTACTACGTTCCCCAACAGTTGCATCCGAGCCTGGTTTTATGCGTAGATGTTATATGCACGAGTAGAACACAACTGAGTTGTGGGCGATACAAGTCATACTGCTTACCAGCATGTCATACTTTGGTTCGGCAGTATTGTTGGATGAAGCGGCCCAGACCGACATTACGCGTACGCTTACACGAGACTGGTTCTACCGACGTGCTTTGCACACAGGTGGCTGGCGGGTGTCAGATTCTCCAACTTTAGTTGAACCGAGTGTGGCTACGCCCGGTCCTTGAGAAGGTTAAAACAACACTAACTTGACGAACTATCGTTGTGGTTTTGATGCGTAGGTAAGAACGGTTCTTGCTCAGCCCGTAGCAACCACGTAAAACTTGCAACAACAAAGTAGAGGACGTCTAACTTGTTTTTGTAGGGAATGTTGTGGTGTGATATGGTCAAGACATGATGCTATATTTTATTGTATGAGATGATCATGTTTTGTAACCGAGTTATCAGCAACTGGCAGGAGCCATATGGTTGTCGCCTTATTGTATGCAATGCAATCACCCTGTAATACTTTACTTTATCACTAAGCGGTAGCAATAGTCGTAGAAGCAATAGTTGGCGAGACGACAACGATGCTACGATGGAGATCAAGGTGTCGCGCCGGTGACGATGGTGATCATGACGGTGCTTCGGAGATGGAGATCACAAGCACATGATGATGATGGCCATATCATATCACTTATATTGATTACATGTGATGTTTATCTTTTATGCATCTTATTTTTCTTAGATCGACGGTAGCATTATAAGATGATCTCTCACTAAATTTCAAGGTATAAGTGTTCTCCCTGAGTATGCACCATTGCGAAAGTTCTTCGTGCTGAGACACCACGTGATGATCGGCTGTGATAAGCTCTACGTTCAAATACAACGGGTGCAAGACAGTTTTGCACACGCGGAATACTCAGGTTAAACTTGATGAGTCTAGCATATGCAAATATGGCCTCGGAACACTGAGACCGAAAGGTCGAGCGTGAATCATATAGTAGATATGATCAGCATAGTGATGTTCACCATTGAAAACTACTCCATCTCACGTGATGATCGGACATGGTTTAGTTGATATGGATCACGTGATCACTTAGAGGATTAGAGGGATGTCTATCTAAGTGGGAGTTCTTTAATAATTTGATTAACTGAACTTTAATTTATTATGAACTTAGTCCTGGTAGTATTAGCATATCTATATTATAGATCAATAGCTCGCGTTTAGCTCCCCTGTATTATTTTTGATATGTTCCTAGAGAAAAATAAGTTGAAAGATGTTAGTAGCAAAGATGCGGACTAGATTATCCTCATTGCTGCACAGAAGTATTATGTCCTTGATGCACCGCTAGTTGGTAGAACTATTGCAGGAGCAGATGCAGATGTTTTGAACGTTTTGACAAAAGCTCGGTATGATAACTACTTGATAGTTTAGTGCACCATGCTTTACGGCTTAGAACCGGGACTTCAAAAATGTTTTGAACGCCACGGAGCATATAAGATGTTCCAAGAGTTGAAATTGGTATTTCATACTCATGCCCGTGTCGAGAGGTATGAGACCTCTGACATTACTTTGCCTACAAGATGGAGGAGAATAGCTCAACCAGTAAGCATGTGCTCAGATTTTCTGAGTACTACAATCACTTGAATCTAGTGGGAGTTAATCTTCCAGATAAGATAGTGATTGACGGAGTTCTCTAGTCACTATCACCAAGTTGCTAGAACTTCACGATGAACTATAATATGCAAGGGATAACGGAAACGATTCCCAAGCTCTTCGTGATGCTGAAATCGACGAAGGTAGAAATCAAGAAAAGCATCAAGTGTTGATGGTTAACAACACCACTAGTTTCAAGAACTGGGCAAAGGGAAGAAGGGGAACTTCAAGAAGAATGGCAAGCAAGTTGCTGCTCAAGTGAAGAAGCCCAAGTCTGGACCTAAGCCTGAGACTAAGTGTTTTTACTGCAAAGGGACTAGTCACTGGAAGCGGAACCGCCCCAAGTATTTGGCGGATAAGAAGGATGGCAAAGTGAACAAAGGTATATTGGATATACATGTTATTGATGTGTACTTTACTAAGTGTTTATAACAACCCCTCGGTATTTGATACTAGTTCAGTTGCTAAGAGTAGTAACTTGAAACGGGAGTTGCAGAATGAACAGAGACTAGTTAAGGGTGAAGTAACGATGTGTGTTGGAAGTAGTTCCAAGAATGATATGATCATCATCGCACACTCCCTATACTTTCGGGATTAGTGTTGAACCTAAATAAGTGTGATTTGGTGTTTGCGTTGAGCATGAATATGATTTGATCATGTTTATTGCAATACAGTTATTCATTTAAGTTAGAGAATAATTGTTATTCTGTTTACATGAATAAAACCTTCTATGGTTATACACCCAATGAAAATGGTTTGTTGAATCTCGATCGTCGTGATACACATATTCATAATATTGAAGACAAAATATGCAAAGTTAATAATGATAGTGCAACTTATTTGTGGCACTACCGTTTAGGTCATATTGGTGTAAAGCGCATGAAGAAAATCCATGCTGATGGGCTTTGGAATCACTTGATTATGAATCAGCTGATGCTTGCGAACCATGCCTGATGGGAAAAGATAACTAAGACTCTGTTCTCCAGAACAATGGAGCGAGCAACTGACTTATTGGATATAATACATACTGATGTATGAGGTCCGATGAGTGTTGAGGCTCGTGGCGGGTATCGTTATTTTCTGACCTTCACAGATAATTTGAGAAGATATGGGTATATCTACTTGAAGAAACATAAGTCTGAAACATTTGAAAAGTTCAAAGAATTTCAGAGTGAAGCGGAGAATCTTCGTAACAAGAAAATAAAGTTTCTATGATCTAATCACAAATGCGAATATTTGAGTTACGAGTTTGGTCTTCAATTAAAACAATGTGGAATAGTTTCACAAACTCATGCCACCTAGAACACCACAGCGTAATGGTGTGCCGAAACGTCATAACCGTACTTTATTTGATATAGTGCAATCTATGATGTCTCTTACCGATTTACCACTACCGTTTTGGGGTTATGCATTAGAGACAGCTACATTCACATTAAATGAGGGCACCATTTAAATCCGTTGAGACGACACTATATGAACTATGGTTTAGCAATAAACCAAAGTTGTCGTTTCTTAAAGTTTGGAGTTGCAATGCTTATGTGAAAAGGTTTCAACCTGATAAGCTCGAACCCAAATCGGACAAATGCGTCTTCATAGGATACCCAAAAGAAAACGTTGGGTACACCTTCTAATCACAGATCCAAAGGCAAAATATTCGTTGCTAAGAATGGATTCTTTCTAGAGAAGGAGTTTATCTCGAAAGAAGTGAGTGGGAGGAAAATAGAACTTGATGAGGTAACTGTACCTGCTCCCTTATCGGAAAGTAGTTCATCACAGAAATATGTTCCTGTGACTACTACACCAATTAGTGAGGAAGCTAATGATGAAGATCATGTAACTTCAGATCAAGTTACTACCGAAACCTCGTAGGTAAACTAGAGTGAGATGCGCACTAGAGTGGTACAGTAATCCTGTTCTGGAGGTCATGTTACTTGACCATGACGAGCCTACAAACTATGAGGAAGCGATGATGAGCCCAGATTCCGTGAAATGGCTTGAGGCCATGAAATCTGAGATGAGATCCATGTATGAGGACAAAGTATGGACTTTGATTGACTTGCCCATTGATCGGCGAGCCATTGAGATTAAATGGATCTTCAAGAGGAAGACGAACGCTGATAGTAGTGTTACTATCTACAAAGCTAGAATTGTTGCAAAAAGGTTTTCGACAAGTTCAAGGTGTTGACTACGATTAGAGTTTCTCACTCGTATCTATGCTTAAGTCTGTCCGAATCATGTTAGCAATTGCCACATTTTATGAAATTTGGCAAATGGATAAACAAAACTGCATTCCTTAATGGATTTATTAAAGAAGAGTTGTATATGATGCAACCAGAAGGTTTTGTCAATCCTAAAGGTACTAACAAAATATGCAAGCTCCAGCGATCCATCTATGGACTGGTGCAAGCATCTCGGAGTTGGAATATACGCTTTGATAAGTTGACCAAAGCATATAGTTTTATACAGACTTGCGGTGAAGCCTATATTTACAAGAAAGTGAGAGGGAGCACTACAACATTTCTGATAAGTATGTGTGAATGACATATTGTTGATCAGAGATAATGTAGAATTATTCTGCAAATCATAAAGGAATGTTTGAAAGGAGTTTTTCAAAGAAAGAGCTCGGTGAAACTGCTTACATATTGAGCATCAAGATCTATGGAGATAGATCAAGACCCTTGATAAGTTTTTCAATGAGTACATACCTTGACAAGATTTTGAAGTAGTTCAAAATGGAACAGTCAAAGATGGAGTTCTTGCCTGTGTTACAAGGTGTGAAGTTGAGTAAGACTCAAAACCCGACCACGGCAGAAGATAGAGAGAGAATGAAAGTCATTCCCTATGCCTCAGCCATAGGTTCTATAAAGTATGTCATGCTGTGTACCAGACCTATTGTATACCCTGCCCTGAGTTTGTCAAGGGAGTACAATAGTGATCTAGGAGTAGATCACTGGACATTGGTCAAAATTATCCTTAGTGGAATAAGGATATGCTTCTCGATTATGGAGGTGACAAAAGGTTCGTCGTAAAGGGTTATGTTGATGCAAGTTTTAACAATGATCCAGATGACTCAAAGTCTCAATCTGGATACATATTGAAAGTGGGAGCAATTAGCTAGATTAGCTCCATGCAGAGCATTGTTGACATAGAAATTTGCAAAATACATACGGATCTGAATATGGCAGACCCGTTGACTAAACTTTCCTCACAAGCAAAAGATGATCACACCTTAGTACTATTTGGGTATTAATCACATAACGATGTGAACTAGATTATTGACTCTAGTAAACCCTTTGGGTGTTGGTCACATGACGATGTGAACTATGGGTGTTAATCCCATGGTGATGTGAACTATTGATGTTAAATCACATGGCGATGTGAACTAGATTATTGACTCTAGTGCAAGTGGGAGACTGAAGGAAATATGCCCTAGAGGCAATAATAAAGTTGTTATTTATTTCCTTATATCATGATAAATGTTTATTATTCATGCTAGAATTGTATTAACCGAAAACATAATACATGTGTGAATACATAGACAAACAGAGTGTCACTAGTATGCCTCTACTTGACTAGCTCGTTAATCAAAGATGGTTATGTTTCCTAACCATAGACATGAGTTGTCATTTGATTAACGGGATCACATCATTAGGAGAATGATGTGATTGACTTGACCCATTTCGTTAGCTTAGCACTTGATCGTTTAGTTTGTTGCTATTGCTTTCTTCATGACTTATACATGTTCCTATGACTTTGAGATTATGCAACTCCCGTTTACCGGAGGAACACTTTGTGTGCCACCAAACTCACAACGTAACTGGGTGATTATAAAGGTGCTCTATAGGTGTCTCCGAAGGTACATGTTGGGTTGGCGTATTTCGAGATTAGGATTTTTCACTTCGATTGTCGGAGAGGTATCTCTGGTCCCTCTCGGTAATGCACATCATTTAAGCCTTGCAAGCATTGCAACTAATGAGTTAGTTGCGGGATGATGTATTACGGAACGAGTAAAGAGACTTGCCGGTAACGAGATTGAACTAGGTATTGAGATACCGACGATCGAATCTCGGGCAAGTAACATACCGATCACAAAGGGAACAACATATGTTGTTATGCGGTCTGACCGATAAAGATCTTCATAGAATATGTAGGAGCCAATACGAGCATCCAGGTTCCGCTATTGGTTATTGGCCGGAGACGTGTCTCGGTCATGTCTACATAGTTCTCAAACCCGTAGGGTCCACACGCTTAAAGTTTTGGTGACGATTATATTATGAGTTTATGTGATTTGATGTACCGAAGGTAGTTCGGAGTCCCGGATGAGATCGGGGACATGACAAGGAGTCTCGAAATGGTCGAGACGTAAAGATCAATATATTAGACGACTATATTCGGACATCGGAAAGGTTCCGAGTGATTCAGGTATTTTTGGAGTACCGAGGAGTTACGGGAATTCACCGGGAGAAGTATTGGGCCTTATTGGGCCATACGGGAATAGAGAAGAGAGGCCAAAAGGAAGGAGGCGCGCGCCCCCCCTCTGGCCCGAATTGGACAAGGGGTGCAGCCCCTTTTTCCTTCTCCATCTCCCCCTCTTTCCTTCTCTCCTACTCCGGAAAGGAAAGGGGAATCCTACTAGGACTTGGGAGTCCTAGTAGGACTCCACACACTTGGCGCGCCCCCTCTAGGGCCGGCCTCTCCCTCCCTCCTTTATATACGGGGGAAGGGGCACCTCTAGACACAACAATTGATCTCTTGGATCTCTTAGCCGTGTGCGGTGCCCTCCTCCACCATAGTCCACCTTGATAATATCATAGCGGTGCTTAGGCGAAGCCCTGTGTTGGTAGAACATCATCATCGTCACCACGCCGTCGTGCTGACGAAACTCTCCCTCAAAGCTCGGCTGGATCGGAGTTCGAGGTATGTCATCGAGTTGAACATGTGCTGAACTCGGAGGTGCCGTACGTTCGGTACTTGATCGGTCGGATCGTGAAGACGTATGACTACATCAACCGTGTTGTGCAAACGCTTCTGCTTTCGGTCTACGAGGGTACGTGGACAACACTCTCTCCTCTCGTTGCTATGCACCACCATGATCTTACCACTTTTTTCATCTTCGAGTTTAACCGACGTTGGTGATCAACAACGGGTTTAGCATTAGGTTCCATATTAATTTTGTGTTGACATAGAGTGGGACTAATGCCCTTTAAATCATCAAGAGTATATCCAATAGCAGCTCGGTGCTTCCTTAGAACTTTCAATAATCTTTCTTCTTCATGTTCTGAAAGGTTAGCACTAACAATAACATGATATATCTTCTTTTCATCAAGATAAACATATTTCAAAGTGTCTGGCAATTGTTTTAATTCAAACATAGGATCGCCTTTAGGTGGAGGTGGACCTCCTACAGTTTCAATAAGCAAAATTGTGTTTAAGTAGAGGACGTTGTTCAAAGGAAATTTTATCTATTTAATTTCTTTTATGCATATGTAAATCATTCTCATGGTCTAGCAAATACTATTCTAAAGGATCAGTAGGTGGTACAGCAATAGAAGCAATACCAATTAATTCATCCTTACTAGGCAATTCTTTTTCATGAAGATTTCTACTAAACTTGGAAACATTAAACTCATGAGACTCATTACCAAATCTAACACTGACAGTTTGTTCCTCACAATTTATTCTAGCATTAACGGTGTTCAAGAAAGGTCTACCAAAGATAGTGGGACAAAAATCATCTTGTGGGGAACCAAGAACAAGAAAATCAGTAAGGTATTTTATTTTCCCACACAAGACTTCAACATCTCTAACAATCCCAATTGGTGATATAGTGTCTCTATTAGCAAGTTTAATGGTAACATCTATGTCTTCTATTTCTACGGGTGTTATGTCATTCATAATTTCTTGATATAAGGTGTAAGGAATAGCACTCACACTAACACCTATGTCACATAAACCATAATAACAGTGATCTCCTATTTTAACTAAGATGACGGGCATGCCAACAACAGGTCTATGTTTATCTTTTTTATCAGGTTTGGCAATTCTAGCAGCTTCTTCACAGAAGTAAATAACATGCCCATCCATATCTTCTTCTAAGAGATCTTTAACCATAGCAATACTAGGTTCTACTTTAATTTGTTCATCAGGTTTAGGTGTTCTAATATAGCTTTTGTTAACCACAGTTGAAACTTTAGCATGTTCCTTTATCCTAACAGGGAAAGGTTGTTTCTCTATATAAGCAGAAGGAACAACTGGACCAACATTATAAAGTATAGTTTCTTCTTTAACTGGTACCTGTTCTTTGGTTTCTTATTTAATAGGTGGGTTATATTTAAACCACTTCTCCTTAGGGAGTTCAACATGAGTAGCAAAAGATTCACAAAAGGAGGCTACTATCTTAGAGTCAAGTCCATATTTAGTGCTAACTTTTGAAAATCATCGGTATCCATAAAAGATTTAACACAATCATATTCAAGTTTAATACCTGACTCTTTACCTTCGTCGAGTTCCAAATCTTCAGAGTTGCATTTAATTCTTTCCAAAAGATCTCACCGGAATTCAATAGTCTTCTTCATAAAAGAACCAGCACAAGAAGTATCAAGCATGGTTTGATCATTACGAGAAAGTCGAGCATAAAAGTTCTGGATAATAATTTCTCTTGAGAGCTCATTATTGGGGAATGAATATAAAATTGATTTAAGCCTCCCCCAAGCTAGAGCGATACTTTCTCCTTCACGAGGCCAAAAATTATATATATATATATATATATAATTCCGATCACGATGAACTAGATGCATAGAATAATTTTTTTTGGTGGAACTCCAATTTCAAACGATTCCAATTCCATGATCCAATATAATCGCATAGCCTATACCATGCCAATGCTTTTCCCTTCAACGATGAAGGGAAAACCTTCTTCATAACTTCATCTCCGGGTAAACCTGCAAGCTTGAACAATCCACAAATTTGGTCTACATATATCAAGTGCATATCAGGATGTTCGGTTCCATGTCCTGCATAAGGATTAGCTAGCAGTTGTTCTATCATACCCGAAGCAATTTCATATTCAATATTTTCAGTAGGTGCAGTAGGTTGAGGGGTAACTAATTGTCGTTCCGAACAAGGTGAAGATACCCCGAACAAACCCCTCAAAGGATTGTTTTCCATAGTAACAAGTGACAATAAATTTCAGCACACTATATAAATGTTTCCTTACCAAAGGCGCTTCACTCCCCGGCAACTGCGCCAGAAAATAGCCTTGATGATCCACAAGTAGAGGGGATCAATTGTAGCTCTTTTCGATAAGTAAGAGTGTCAAACCCAACGAGGAGCAGAAGGAAATGACAAGTAGTTTTCACTAAGGTAATGTCTGCAAGTGCTGAAATTGTAAGTAGCAGAGTAGTTTGACAACAAGATAATTTGTAACGAGCAAGTAATGATAGTAGTAAAAAAAAGTGCAGCAAGGCAGCCCAATCCTTTTAAGGAAAACGACAGGCCAAAACGGTCTCTTATGATAAGAAAAGCGTTCTTGAGGGCACACGGGAATTTCATCTAGTCACTTTCATCATGTTGGTTTAATTCATGTTCACTACTTTGATAATTTGATATGTGGGTGGACCGGTGCTTAGGTGCTGTTCTTACTTGAACAAACCTCATACTTATGATTAACCCTCCC
The DNA here is from genome assembly GCF_056163025.1 of Triticum urartu. Taxonomy (NCBI): domain Eukaryota; kingdom Viridiplantae; phylum Streptophyta; class Magnoliopsida; order Poales; family Poaceae; genus Triticum; species Triticum urartu. Next base: position 266,455,971 of record NC_141878.1, on the reverse strand, counting down.
GCAAGCATCCGTAACTATGAGAAAAGTATTAAGAATAAATTCTAACCATAGCATTAAACTTTTGGATCCAATCGGTCCCTTACGGAATAGCGCATAAACTGGGGTTTAAGCTTCTGTCACTCTTGCAACCCATCATCTAATTGCTAATCCACAATGCATTCCCTTAGGCCCAAATATGGTGAAGTGTCATGTAGTCGACGTTCACATGACACCACTAAGGGAATCACAACATACATACTATCAAAATATCGAACACATATCAAATTCACATGATTACTTGCAACATGATTTCTCCCATGACCTCAAAAACAAAGGTAACTACTCACAAATGATAAACATGCTCATGATCAGTGGGGTATTAAATAGCATATTGGATCTGAACATATAATCTTCCACCAAATAAACCATATAGTAATCAACTACAAGATGTAATCAACACTACTAATCACCCACAAGTACCAATCTATAGTTCCGGTAACAAGATTGAACACAAGAGATGAACTAGGGTTTTAGAGGAGATGGTGATGTTGAATATGTTGATGGAGATTGTCCTCCCCAAGATGGGAGAGTTGTTGGTGATGATGATGACGATGATTTCCCCCTCCGGGAGGGAAGTTCCCCCTGCGGAATCGCTCCGTCGGAGGGCAAAAGTGCCCCTGCCCAAGTTTCGCCTCGAGGCAGCAACGCTTTGTCCTGAAAGTCCTCTCCTTATTTTTTCTAGATCAAAATGACTTATATACCAAAAGATGGGCACCAAAGATGGGCCGAGGAGGGCACAACCCACCAGGGCGTGCCCAGGTGGGTTGTGCCCACCTGGTGGGCCCCTTTGGTAGTTATTTGCTCCAATAATTCTTAAATAATCCATAAAAAATCTCCATGAAATTTCAATATGTTTGGAGTTGTGCAGAATAGGTGGCCTGACGTAGCTTTTCCAGGTCCAGATTTCCAGCTGCCAGAATTCTCCCTCTTGGTGTGTACCTTGCAAATTATGAGAGAAAAAGGCATTATAATTACTCCAAAAAGCATTATTATGGATAAAAACATTATAAATAACAGTAAGAAAACATGATGCAAAATGGACGTATCAACTCCCCCAAGCTTATACCTCGCTTGTCCTCAAGCGAAAACCGAAATTGAAAAAACATATCCACATGCTTTGAGAGAGAGGTGTCAATAAAAACAAAATACGGACATAGAAGCATCATGTTGATTATTATAACAACAACAAAATTAAACATAGGACTTCTATTATAGAACTTTTATCATATACTTCTCATGAATAAGTAATAGTTCATCACACAATCGAAGTATAAAGCAAAAACTCTATTAGAAACCAACAAACTATGTTCTCAGTCAACTTTGCAATTACAATTCATCATCTTTTAGGAAGGGTCATGTGTCGGAGCCTTTAGGCAAGTCCACATACTCAACCATCATATAGTCCTCTATGATTTCTAACACTCACTGCGTACACATGAGCAAAACGTTTCAACCGGACACACAGAAAGATAGGGGCTTATGGTTTCGCCTCCCAACGTACTCACCTTAGTGGTGATGTCAACAATAATAACTCATGCCATCCATATTCAACTGGACATATGTGCCTAGATCTTTCCTCACCACATGATGCTTGTGAGCTGACAGCCAATCAATCCCCAGCACTCCGTCGTAGGCACTTAGCGGTAGCACCCGGAGATCAGTGTGAAAGGTGTGCCGAGGCACTAGCCACTCCAGTCCTCGCACCAGTTGATTGCACAATAGCCTCTGACAATTGGAGACACGTACTGAAACTGGCGGAAGTTGTTCTGTCTGAACTTTCAGGCGCACGAGAAAAGTTTCACTAATGAAACTGTGTGTACTTCCAGAATCAACCAAGAGGGGCATGATTTGATCGCCAACTTGGGCACAAAGGCGAATCGTGGACGGTGTTTCCTCCCCTGAAAGTGCCTGCTACAACAGCAAGCAACATTGGTTCTTATGCTTGAGGAGCATCGAGCAACTGTAGGGCATGGACTGTATCGTCCGGCAGGATCTCCCCAAAGTCTCCTACCTTGATCATCGGGATTTGGCCGATGTGTTTGCACTGATGCTCCCACGAATACTTGTCCCGCAGAGAAAACAGAGGCCATTGGCCCTTCTGAACTCGCGTAGTTGGTGCTCTCATGCATAGTCATCGCCTCCTTGCCGTGGCGCAGCTATTCTATGAGATGGTACGGTGGCCGCTTGTGGTACATGTTGTGGTGGCCATTGTCGGCGTTCTGGGAACGGGGGTCCCTAGACTTGCCTGCCTGCGGCCTGTGGTGTGGCTCAAGTGGGGGCCCAGCGCGGCCCATCTTCATTAGCTCAAGCTCAAGACCCTCGCGAGGGGCCAAGCCTCGCGGGGTGGACGACAGAAAGCTTCCTCAGAGGCAGCCTCATCAGGCAGGCTCGCGAGGAGGCGGAGAGATCAAGGCAGAGGTACCTCGCGAGGAGCCCGTGACGCAAGCCATGACGATCGAGACCAGGCGGGCGCCGGCCTGCGCAGTGTCCTTGTTTCCCCTTTGGTGCAAAGGGGGTAAGCACAGGCCAAGGCATCAGGCAAAGGTTACCATTCCGGTGCAACGAGACCAAGACCAGCAGAGCGGCAGGATGGAGGTCACCGTGGAGCCCAAGACGGCGTCATCACCTGTGCTTTTGGCAGCCGAAGACCACCTTTGGTCAGGATAACTTGTACTAGATGTTCCCCTTCAAAATGGCCAATTTTTGGCACCCTTCCCGCTCATTATTTGGGGAGAGGCCCAGGGCCTTTATAAATAGAGCTAGCCACCACAGAATGGAGGGGGACAGAGAGAAAAAGAGAGAGATCTAGAGATCTGAAAGAGCCCTAGTAGAGAGAGAGAGAGAGAAGCGACTGAACTCACCAAAGCAGTTCATCGCACCAGCTCAAGAACACCTCTCGTGAGGCTGTTCTTCCCTTGTACTGTTCATCATTAGCCCCTGAGGCAATCCACCACACCACACAGTGGAGTAGGGTATTACACCACAACGGTGGCCCGAACCAGTATAAACCTCGCGTCCCTTGTGTTGTTCATTGCTTCCAGCTTAGATCACGCGAGGGGATTGGATGTAGATCGATAGGGGAGAGATCTCCACGCGCACCCCAGTGTTCGAACCTCAAGGGTCTGCCAGAACCCGAAATCTGACATTTGGCGTGCCAGGTAGGGGTGCACCGGGATCTTTCTTCCGCTGTTAACGTGTGATCTTCCGTCGTGTCCATGGCTGACGCTCGTCGGGCTCGCGCCGAGCGCCAGGCTGCTCTCGCCGCCCGCGTCGCCCAGACGGCGCCCGTCGGCGGACGCCCTCGTCGTTTCCCATCGCCTGCCGCCAACGCCGCCACCGGCCCGGCGGGGAACGAGCAGCAGGCCTCGTCCCAGCATCCTTCAGTGCGGTGGGAGGGCCGCACCGCCACACCGTCACTGACTCCAGCCGCTTCGTCGTCCCACGCCTGTCGCGCCCCCACGGACGCGCACGCCGCGCTACTCCTGGCAAGAGAGATCTTGCACTACCGCCCCGTCGACGACCTCTACGAGGACTGGCTCGCCTGCATCACCGAGCTCGTCAGCGCCGCAGGGGGCTCCCCCTTGCCGTCCCTTTCGCTGCCTCGCCCTCCATTCCGCGCAGGAGGCGGGGACCAGGAGGTGCCTCCACCACCTCCTCCCCAAGAAGGCACCCTGGCTCCAAGGCGCGCAGCCCCAGGGCGAGACCCTCTGTGTCCGGCGCCCGCGCAACAAGAAAGGAGCTGCCAAGAGATCCCTCATCCCCAAGAAGGTGCTCGCGCGCTCCCAGCGCCGGCGCGCCAAGATCGCGTCCCTGCACCTCCACGCCAAGACCCCGCGCTGCTCCAAGCGGCGGTGCGCGGTAATCCCCAGGAACAAGCCCAGCACCAGCAAAAGGCACCGGTGGCCACAGCAGGCTGCCGCGCCCTCACCCCCGAACTACACGGCGTCGCATGGCCAGGCAAGTTCGAGCCTGACCTGCCCCCTCGCTACGATGGCACGGCGGACCTCGCGGAGTTCCTACAGCTCTACGAGCTATGCATTGAAGCCACCAACGGAGACGAAAGGGTCATGGCGAACTGGTTTCCCATGGCACTCAAGGACGGGGCCCGCACCTGGCTCCTGAACCTGGCTCCTGGCACGATCTCCTCCTGGGACGAGATGCGCACTCGCTTCATCGCCAACTTCCAGGGCACTCGCGACCGGCCCCCGGCCGTGAGCGATCTGCGCTGCATCAAGCAGCAGCAAGGGGAAACCCTATAGAAATACATCCAGCGCTTCAACAACGCTCGCCTCAAGATCCCCAAGGTGACTGAAGAAGCCATCATCTCGGCCTTCTCCGATGGCGTATGCGACATCAAGATGAAGGAGGAGCTAGCAATCCATGAAGACCTGCGCACATCCCTGGAGCTGTTAAACTTGGCGATCAAGTGCGCCAGGGCTGAGGAACGGCGCCTTTCCCTCCTCGAACTCCTGGCTGCCGACCCAGAAGAGAAGAAGCCCAAGGCCAAGGACGTGAAGCGCAAGGGGGCTGCCGTGCTAGCAGCGGAACCAGACACCAAGCGAGGCAGGGATCAACCTGAGTCATCCAAGGGCAGCCGGTACTGCGTGTACCACGACCTCCACACCCACAAAGCAACGAATGTCAAGAGCTCAGGGCCGTGAGAGATGGACGTATCGGCCGACGCCCCGAGCGCAACGACATGGGCTATGGCCGAGGAGGAGGAAGAGGTGGAGGACGATGGGAAGACCGTGGCCCTCGCCAAGGGTGGCGCGACCGACCTCGCGAGGATCGCTGGCAGGACCAGCCTCGCGAGGGAGGCTGGAGAGATCATCCTCGCGAGGATCGCCCGTACGGCAACGCAGGCCTTCCTCCTCTGCCGCCACTGCCAAGGAGGAACGAAGACCAACATCAAGACGAGGGGGCTAGGGGCTTCCAGGAGCCGTGCGCAATCGCTTGCATCTTGGGTGGAGCGCAGGCCCCAGCCTCACACTGGATCTTCAAGCAGTTTGCTCGCGAGGTGAATGCGGTCCTCCCCAAGCTTGAGGCCACACGCCCTCTCAGGTGGTCTGCGTGCGCTATCACGTTCAGCTCAGCGGATCCGCTCAAGTGCGCGGCAACGGCCCTAGTCCTCCCGATGCTTTGCTCCCCAGTCATCAGCAACGTGCAGGTCACCAGGACCCTCATTGATGGCGGAGCAGGACTCAACATCCTGTCCGTCGAGACGTTCGATAATCTCCAAGTGCCGTACGATCAGCTTCAGCCAACCAAGCCCTTCTCAGGAGTCACTGATGGTTCCACTGTTCCAATAGGGCAGGTTCACCTTCCAGTCACCTTCGGGCAACGCAACAACTACCGCACCGAGCTCATCGACTTCGATGTCGCCCACATCCGCCTGCCATACAACGCCATCCTCGGGTACCCAGCCCTGGCCAAGTGCATGCCGGTGACTCACCATGGATACAATGTCCTCAAGATGCCAGGAAGCGGTGGAGTCATCACCGTACCCTGTGAAGAAAGGGACGCAGTGTGTTCACTCGAGCGTGCATTCCAAGCCGTAGCAATCGAAGACCCAGACCACAGGAACGGAAGACTTCCCGAGGCGACCCTGAAGAAGAAGAAGGTTTCGCCTGGCCCAAGCCATAAGGAGGCAGGCACCTCCGGAGGTGTTGCGTTAGGATCTGCGCCCAATCAGGGAGTGCCACCCTCTCTTGCATAGGAAGGCGCGCCCGGCGCCCTCCTCAGGCAGGGCTCGGGGGCTCTTTCTTGGAGAGCCACCGACTTTGCCAAGGTCATGAGGGAGGCGCTCGGGCACCACATGGAGGGGTGCTTCCAGGCACGTTTCCCTCAGGAAGGTACAAGGCAAGGAAGACCAAACCCTCAGGAGTTCATCGCAAGAAACACCCAGGAGCTACAGGAGTCGAGAGTCATGCACGGCAGCCGCCGCTTGCCAGCCGTAGCCCCACATCCAGGCGAGGATGGTGGGCTGCGTGTCTGCATTGATGTGCCAGGGCTCAACCGAGCCGCGTCTCAGGAGTGCCTCTGGCCTTCGCACGTGGGGCATTGCAAGGGTCCACCTCACAGCTACGTTCGCATGCCTTCCGGCCTACCGAACGCGGTCCCGCTCATCAGCGCCTGCTGAGGACCATTCTGGAGGCTCAGGAGGTCAGGCATTGTACGGTCCTGGCGGAGATGGAGATGGCCCTCGGAGACCCGCCTGTGCCCCCGGAACCTCCCGAGGCTCTTGGGACTGGGGGCTCGTGAGGGTCGACGTCCTCATCGCGCATCGCCCTTTTCTTTAGCATCACTTCATCTTCAACGGCACCTGGTGACATCTTTCTAAGTTCTGTTTTTAGCTGGGAGCGCCCACAGGGCCGCATCATTCCCAGGTCGCGTGGGTCCGTCCCTGCGGCATGTATCCGTTTTGCTTATGCTCTTTACCTACCTTGTCGGGGACGCCCCTCGGGCTGCATCAACCCCGATCTGCTCGGGCCTGGCCCAGCGGCGTTTGCTTTTCCCGCGTCTACTTAAAATGAATTTCCTCTTGCGTGCTTAACGTACCTGACCTAATCGCCTGCTCGATTGATGCCTACCTATGGAGCCGCTCGCTCTGGCACGGCATTTGCGCATGGGTCCGTCCCTGCAATGCCGATAAATCTGAGTGGTCGAGCTCTGGCTGCAGCAGCCCCGCAAGGCGCCACCTCACCAGGCCCTCAATGCCCCAATCATTTCCCCGGAGCGACCAAATGTTGGCTGGCAATCGTAACAACATGTCTTGTTTCTCTTCATGATTGGTGTGCAGGACCCACTCCAGGAGCAATGCTGGGGACGTCGCGAGCTGTCTCTCCCTCTCTCCGGCATGGACCGCTTGCACGTTAAAAGGGGGGCGCCTGAGCATCGCGAATCATGGCTCCTACTGGCTCTCCAGCCCTCACCCCCTGGCCTTGACCCATGGCATCGCGACCTATCATACCAGCGGCGGCTGAGCTCGCTCGAGGGCCGGGACCTAAGGACATAGAGAATTAAGGAAAGTTCGGGGGAGTGGGAAGAAGCTCGCGAGGACCTAACCCAACAGCGCCTCAGCTGCCACCACTCGGGCCGGGCGCTTCATCAAGGAACTACACCAGACTCAAGAGATAAGTCACGCCCTTACAGGAGTTGGATCAACACAGCGCCTAACCCTCGCCCAGTGCGGCTCTGTCACGATGAGGTTGCCCTTCTTTCTCGCCCAGCGAGGGCTGCTTGAGTGCTAAAGGGGACCTCCCGACCATCGTGACTCGGGGCTCTTACCGGACCTCGGGCCGCTCACCTCCTAGGCTTGACCACGGCATCGCGACCTGGCATACCAGCGACGGCTGAAGCCTGCCTGGGGACTGGGACCTGTCAGTGCAGAGCGCCAAGTCCTCGTGAGGATAGAAAGGGGGAGCCGAGCCGAGACATGACAAGCACCTCGCATTGATTCATATTAAGATATAATGTTCACAAAAGACATGGCAGACGGCTTACATACCCCCACGGGGTGTTGCTTCGATTCCTCGCAGGGAACAAAAGTACTAATCCTAAGGAACGCTAATCGCCCGCACCTCCGCAAGGGACGCCATCGTCAACAGTGGGCTGCCCAACGCCGGCGCCAACCCCATGCAGATCAGTGGCGTCGGCGGCTGGACGCAGCTGCCCCGCTCCGAGCACGGCGCGAGCTCGGGGGCTCGTAGCTGTTGTCGCTCGTCTCCGGAGTCGCGAGGAGCTCGGGGGAGCCGCTGGATTCCCCAGCTCCTCCGCTGCTGCCTGAGGAGCTGCTGGAGGACCGATGGGCGGGCCAGGTCCTCGCCAGTTCATTGCCCCTACCGCTCTCCCTGGGGCAGCACTCCAGCCAGCGTCCTTCAGCGTCGAAGACCTTGAAGAACATCAGGGAGGCGTCGTCGTATTCAAGATGAATTATGAGGGCACCTACCGTTTGGCAGACTCGGGCAATTTTGCCCCAGCCCCAGGTCATGAAGACCTTGCCTGGAGCGACGACCGCGACCTCCGCTCCGGTCGCAACGGTACTGCAGTCAGCTGCTGCAGCCAGAGCTCCAGAGCCCCGCTCGGCGGCATCTCGAAGGCGAAGGAAGGAGGAAGGCGAATCCACGAGCTTGGAGGCATGGCGGCATGGAGCATGAGCTCGTGAGAGGAGCGCTCGGCGTGGACTCCAGGAGGAACGACGCACACCACCCTGACTCGCCGGCGTCGATGGCGGCATCGTCGATGTCGCTTGACGCCTTCTCCCCTAGGACCCACGACGCGGGCGTACAAGGGTAGCGGAAACCCAGGCGGCGGCCGCTCGTACCAGGGCCTCAATGCCTCCTGCTGAGCACCCTCATCTCGATGGCAGAGGACCAGCCGCTTCTTCGGCGGAAGTGGGTCAGGACCCTCTCGGGGGGCCTTTCCCTTCTCTTCTGCAGAAAACTGGCGGATTGGTTCCATTGGCGTAAGGAGGAGCAAGAATGAGGAAGAAGAAGGAAAGGAGCAGCAGGAAGGGATGGACTGAAGGGGCTCGCGCAGTCCCGTACTAATAGCCGGAGGAGGCCAACCGCCGTGCACCACGATCGCAGGTAATCATGACCGGTCTCTCTGCATGCAGGAACTTGCCAAGTCGTGCGGTCGCCGAGGCATCGTGGGGAAGCGCATACGCCCACGTACAATCAATCGCCACACGGCGCCCAAGGCCGCAGGCTATTGGGGCTCGCGGCGCTTCACGCTTGCCTTTTCGCTTCCCTGCTAGGCCAAGCCCGGGCGCGCCTTGGGCCCGGGGGCTACTGTCGGCATTCTGAGAACGGGGGTCCCTAGACTTGCCTGCCTGCGGCCTGCGGCGTGGCTCAAGTGGGGGCCCAGTACGGCCCATCTTCATCAGCTCACGCTCAAGACCCTCGCGAGGGGCCAAGCCTCGCGGGGCGGACGACATAAAGCTTCCTCAGAGGCAGCCTCATCAGGCAGGCTCGCGAGGAGGCGGAGAGATCAAGGCAGAGGTACCTCGCGAGGAGCCCGTGACGCAAGCCATGACGATCGAGACCAGGCGGGCACCGGCCTGCGCAGTGTCCTTGTTTCCCCTTTGGTGCAAAGGGGGCAAGCACAGGCCAAGGCATCGGGCAAAGGTTACCATTCCGGTGCAACAAGACCAAGACCAGCAGAGCGGCAGGACGGAGGTCACCGTGGAGCCCAAGACGGCGTCATCACCTGTGCTTTTGGCAGCTGAAGACCACCTTTGGTCAGGATAACTTGTACTAGATGTTCTCCTTCAAAATGGCCAATTGTTGGCGCCCTTCCCGCTCATTATTTGGGGAGAGGCCCAGGGCCTCTATAAATAGAGCTAGCCACCACAGAATGGAGGGGGACAGAGAGAAAAAGAGAGAGACCTAGAGATCCGAAAGAGCCCTAGCAGAGAGAGAGAGGCGACTGAACTCACCAAAGTAGTTCATCGCACCAGCTCAAGAACACCTCTCGCGAGGCTGTTCTTCCTTTGTACTGCTTATCATCAGCCCCTGAGGCAATCCACCACAGCACACACTGGAGTAGGGTATTACACCACAACGGTGGCCCGAACCAGTATAAACCTCGCGTCCCTTGTGTTGTTCGTTGCTTCTAGCTTAGATCACGCGAGGAGATTGGACGTAGATCGGTAGGGGAGAGATCTCCGTGCGCACCGCAATGTTCGAACCTCAAGGGTCTGCTGGAACCCGAAATCCGACAGCCGTCTCACCGGTGCGATGCATGGACGCGCGGTGCGTTGCTTCTCAATCTCTTCCTCCTAAATACGAGTGAACACGATGGCGCGAGTGATGCTGGTTGGTGCCTGCTGTTGAACCCCCAATCTCAGCTCGTATTTGAGACTGACCAGGAACTGGGATATGAAGAATTTGGAGCTCAGAGTTGGGTCAAGGGCAAGCAAGTGGTACATTGCTGTCTTGAGTTGCTGTCGATATTCCTGGACACTGCCTGTCTGTCATAGCTGAACAAAGTGATGCATCTGAACCTCGAACTCTTCCGGACCAAACTCCTCTTGCACTTCTGCTCTGAATGTTTTCCAAGTGACCCATGGGTGTGTTTGTCGATAGGCCTGGAGCCACATCACATCCATACCATCCATGTACAGCGCCGCGGTGGTGACCCAGCTGTGCTGTGGCACACAATACAACTCGAAGTAGGTGGTGCAGCGATCCAACCAGATGCGAGGAGCATCGCCGTCAAACCTTGGGAAATCATGTTTGGGCGGCTTGATGTAGTGGTCGCCGTGGCGGTGGATCTCTGAGGACGAGGGTGACCGTGCGGTGAGCAATGGTGGTCTGTGGTTGACGAGTCGGGCGGACGGTAGCTCTGCCGCGCCATCCGTGTAGAGCGGTAGCAGCGGAGGATAAATCGGCGGGGGCGGCGGTCGGGGCGCGGAGGAGTCCGCGGTTACCGTGACGCCTGAAGGAGATGTGACGCTAGGAGTGGTCCCCGCTGGATCAACTGTCAGGGCAGACTTGCGAGCCTCGTCCACATCTGCTTGCGTGAGGTCGGTTTGCTTGGAGAGCAGCTTGAGTTCGGTGGAGACCTGATCGTTGTAGGAGATCTGTACTTGATGGCGCTCATCAGTGGTTTCTAATTCGCGTCGAGGCGGCGGATGACGGTCTGGAGCAAGCCCTGCAGCTTGTCTGTGGTCTCCTTCATGGCGTTGAGCACGCGGCGAGTCTACGCCGAGGGCTTGGATGAGGGTGTCGTGGTCTTGTTCGGGATCAGATCAAACCCTAAGCAGGATTTTGGGCGAGCTCACCGGAGTGGCTCGCACCTGACCCGGTGGATTTTACCGATCAGTCGAGAGTAGAGCTGGCAGCGGCGGCGGCGGGAAAAAATTTAGGGCTCTGAATACCCGATTGTCATGTCTCGATCGTGAGATATGAAGGGGAGGAGGGGTGGGAGATGAGAGGAGAAGGACGAGGGTAGGTGAGAGCAAGCGAGAGAGATAGACGACAGGGAGGAAAAGGTTCACTCAATTATCGATGCCTCCATGTCCACACACACGCATACAAGTAAGCCAAGCCATAGCTGGCACACACACTCAATCCCGTGACAGTGGGCCCGGCCCCGCAGACTAGGTCGTTACTGTTGCAGGTTCAGAACTCTGAACTGCATTTCTTCAGTCCGATGTAGATTGATATGCAGGCATGACATAGAAGTACGAAGAAGCAAGATGACCAGATGCACACGTACTAGCCGGCAATGACGATGAAGTAAGCCAACCAGATGTGCACGAAACTACCATACATCATGCTTGATTGAATCCTCTGGTATGTGTTCCGTTGGCTAATAGCCCATGCTAGCTAGCTAGCAACCATGTAAATTCCCCATGCTTGATTGATTCCTTTAGGACTTTATTAATTCTATATGTTTTCCCATGATTATCTAGATAATACTAAATGTTGATGTTTCTTTCACGCATACATGGTTTGCTAGGAATTTTTCCAATTGCGAGGTCTGAACTCTGAATATTATGAACTTAAGGATAAATCTTATAGCAGATCAAAATAATGGTCCATGCAAAAAAAGATCAGAATCATGGTTGTGCTGATTCCATAGGGGGCTCATGATGGTTTGTGTTCTTTTATTCAAATGAAAAAACCAAGTTTATTATTGTAACTGTTACAGTTGTACTAGTAGGATTATCCTAGAAGTTGTGCCAATTTTCATCAATTGATAACACACTAAGGTAGTGAATCATCTTTGTAGACTTTATCATGTGTAGATTGGTTGACTTGGATCATGTGTATTTCTTAAACTTTTAGACAATTCTGACTTTCTATCCTCAGCTCAAATTTGAAGATACAAGTTGAGGTGTGTCTTGGGACAGTGTGACTAAAAAACAAACCTTCAGTTTCTGCAATCAGAAGAAAAGTGAGTGATTTTTCAATGAAAACATAATACTTCTGAGCATAAGCATGATAAAGTGTAGCAACTGACTTGGTTTATTGTTTTGGAAATCGCAATTGCTGCTCTCCTGCTTGTTTTTGTGATCACCGGTGCTGTTAGAAGCTGCAATCTAAAGCCTTCTATAAGAATATCATCACAAAGTAGATCAAAAAGTTGGAGCGACGAGATAACAGTACTGATTGGTTGGTATTAACTTTATAAAATAAATTGATTATTTTGTTTAACATATATTGTTGCTAATGTGTCCATGCTTTCCTCAGATTCTGATATGCTGAAAAGTTTGCCAAAGTTGAGTTGCCAGGAACTTGAAGTAGAATGTGAGGATTTTAGCAACATAATTGGCTCAACTCCGGAGACCATAGTTTACAAAGGAACAATGAAGGATGGACCTGAGGTTTCTAGCATATCATTATGCGCCTTTGATGGTCATTGGACTAGCCAGCATGAGCTCTTTTACCAAAACAAGGTAGTTCGTTTGTCCACAACTGCAACTCAGAAACACCTTTTAACTCAAATAATACATAAAAAATGGGATGAGCATTTTAGGTTTTTGATCTGGCAAGGTTAAATCATGAGAACATAGCAAAGTTTCCGGGCTATTGCAGAGAGAGTGACCCATTCTCAAGGTGTTAGTCTTTAGCATCACATGGTGTTGGAACCCAAGCTCCTGCCCTAGCTCACCCCTCTCTCTGTATACACCTCGCCCACTCTCTCTGGCACGAACCAAGAAGAAGAAGGAGGAAGAAGAAGGAGACACTGGACACGGTGAGGGTTTCCGGCGCACAAACGCCACCGCAAGAACGACTTTCCTTGAGGTTGAACTCAATAACCGCGACACCATTACAACGATCTCGCAGTGATCTTATACTCGGGACAGTGCTAGGCCATGACCCCCCACGCCTCTACCCACTTCCCCGCTCGGTCTGGCCCGCTCAGCGCGCCCACGACGCACTGCCGCTCCCGCTCGCCATGCTGAGCCCGCAGCGGACCTGCGTGATCACCGTGTCCCCGACCAACGACCACGCCCTACACACACGCCTACGGTGTACACGTACACGGACACCCCTGTGCACCACACACACGCACACACGCACACCTACGCCTCAGTCCCGATGCGCCTGACAAGCCCAGCGCGCCCCCATACATGCACCCGACGCGTCTGACACGACGACGCGGCTTATTTCACCCAACACTCACCTCCTAAGCCGCGACTCAGAGGAGGCCGTCGTCCTCGACGCCGGCGTCCGCCAGCGTGCCCGCTCCGCCGCCGGCACCTTCCGCAGCTGAGGGCACTCCCGCTTGAAGTGGCCGTGCTCGCCGCATTTGTAGCATTGTCTGCGCCGCTTGTACCCGCCACCCGAAGCCGGGCTCGCCGCATCGTCGTCGTCGTGGTCATTGAAGCCGCCACTGCCTTGATGTTGCTGCCGCGCCTGCCACTGTGTCGCCGACTCGCCGTGTACATCAGCTGGCCATCCGCCCGCTCACCGCTAGCTTGTCCGCGCCATCGTGATCGCTCGTCGAAGGCCTTCAGGCGACTGAGCGCCTCCTCGAACGCCATGGTGGAGACGTCGGAGAACTTCTCGATTCCGGCCAACCGCGCGTACAGGCGGTCCGGCACGGAATCAAGGAGCTTCTTCACCATCATGGCGTCATCCAGTGTCGAACAGAGCCCCGTGAAGCGCGCCACCATGCCACCGATCTTGCCAACGAACGCATCCAGCATTTCGGCCTCCGCCATGCGCAGCAGCTCAAATTCTCCGCGGAGAGTGCCTAGCCGCGCTGCCCGGACCTGATCCACACCGACAAACCTCGTATTCAAGCTGGCCTAGACCTCTACTGCTGTCTTCTTGGATGTGACCTGCAGCAGGAGGTCCTTGGCGAGCGCACCGAGCAGGTATGCCCGCGCATGCTTGTCCTTCTTGGCAATCACCGCCGCCGCCGCGTCCTCCCCCGGCACCACTGCTTCCCATAGCCCGGCTGCATCCAGATTCGCCTCCACCTTTGTTTCCCACGTGGTGTAGTTCTCACTAGTGAGCACCGGGACGGGCGTCAGCAGCGAGCTCCCCAACCCACCGGCGTACGACACGATCGACATCGCCGGCGATCACCTCCCGCAACGTGGCTCTAATAACAATTGTTGGAACCCAAGCTGCTTCCCTAGCTCACCCTTATCTCAGCATACACCTCACTCTCTCTGGCAAGAACCAAGAAGAAGGAGGAAGAAGGAGACAGTGGACACGACGAGGGTTTCCGGCGCACGAACGCCACTGCACGAACAAATTTCCTTGAGCTCAAACTCAACACCTGCGACGCCATTACAACGATCATCGCAGTGATCTTATATCCGGGCCAGCGCTAGGCCACAGCCCCACTCCTCTACCCACTTCCCCGCTCGGTCCGGCCCGCTCAGTGTGACGATGCCACTAACCTAGGGTAGGGTCATAGGCCCACCAAGACGCCCTACCCAAGGTCACTACCCTAGAGTCAAGAACGTCCAAAGTGCGACAAAGAATACCTACTGAAGTAACCTTGGAGTGCAATCCACTCGACCAATTATCTCACTCGGATACCCCAATTCCATTCGACCAAGAAGAAGTCACTTGACTATAAAAGAAACCACTCATAGTACAGAAGATCTAAAGCCACTCAGAACGGCAACGGTCAGGTGTTCACTCCGCAGTCTTTAAGATCATTTATATCTCTTTATAGTTGGTGTTATCAGTAACACCCTGTCTTAATGTACATTGAACCCTGTGTAACAACCGATGGCTGGGGTGCTGGCGCACTCTATATAAGCCACCCCTCCTCTAACACAAGGATTCACACCCCCTGTAACTTTCACGCATAATCCAGTCGACCAGGCCTCCGGGCACCGGGACGTAGGGCCGTTACTTCCTCCGAGAAGTGTCTGAACTCGTAAACCTTATGTGCACAACCTCACCGTAGCTAGGACCTTGCCTCCTCCTACATACCCCCTATTCTATTGTCAGACTTCCACGACAGTTGGCGCCCACCTTGGGGCAGGTGTCTTAGCGACTTTCGGCGAGGTTGCATTTTTTCGATCTTCATCAACATGGTTTCCGGCGGTGGATTGGCTTTGGGCCACGAGATCCGACTCGGCGCGCTCGTCTTCATCGCCGACGACTCCGCTTAGTTACAAGAGGCCCCTCTCGATGTCGAGGCCCTTCCCATCCGCGGGGCGGCACACTTCCATGAGAGTGCCTGCGGCGTCCTCCTGCGGCAGCCGTCGACCCAGTATCGGTCGGCTCCCGCGTCATCCACCCTTCCAGCTGTACGCTGTCGCAAGAGATCTGGTCGATCGTGGCTTCAGCGCTATGTGAAACATGCAGTGGCCCGCCAGTCGGCCACCCCGCAAGTCGTGACAATCGATCCTGGCGAATCTCTCTACGGGCTATTCGACCTGTCGACTAGTGCCATTGAGACTCTGTCCGAATGCGGGAGCAGCGACCCGGCGGCAGAGGTTCTGATGGTCGACACGCCGCGCAGCCCACCAAGTTTCCGTCGTAGTGGCGGCGGTGATGGTAGTGGCGGTCCGTCGCACGGCCATGATGAGTATCACCCCGAAGCCCTCACTTCGGAGCAGAAGGAGGAGCTGCATCGTCACAACATGGAGGCTCTCCACACCCCCATCATCGGAGAAACCTCCAAGGCTCGGGCCTTGGAGACTGCGCACCTGGCCACCTTGGCTGAGCGCACACGTTTGGAGAATCTCCAACATTCACTCAACGAACGCGCTCGTCGGTAGATCCCCGAATCCAGTCGAGGGAATTGACAGTTGTTTCCGCCTGAACCTCAGGTATATCGCACAACAGTCCAAAATCTTGCAACCGCAACCCGCATAGCAGAGTCGATTCAGCCATCCCGTTCAGAGGCTGGTAGAGGTTTGATGCAAATCTGAGCATTGCTTTGGGCGGCGGGGGAACAAAACTCAACCATTTATCAGTCGCGCAACAGGATCCACAACCGATCAGTAATGGCGGACACCGCCCAGTCGGCTCATAGCCTAGGATCGCCTCTACGGCATGAGGGTCATGGTAACCGCCAGGAGCAGTACCTGGGTCGGAACTATGAGCAGTATGATCATCGAGTCGGACCTGATGACCGTCGTCGAGTTCCTACGCCCCCTCTGAGGGGCGGGTCATATGTGCCCTGGCAATACGATGACATGCGCCTGTATGGTGATGAGCGAAGAGTTCCGGTCGACCCCAGGGAACCCGGATTTGATGCGAGATCTCTTCTCGTACAAAATCTAGTCGACCAAAATCGGGCACATAGAGAAGGACAAGATGTACATTGCCCGAGTGGAAGCCGAGTGCATGTTTCTGGTCCCGAGTGTTTTGACAGAGCTATCCGAGCTGTAGAGATCCCGCCCAACTTCAGATTGGCGATGAGCGTGAGCAAGTTCACCGGTGAGTCAAAGCCCGATGCTTGGCTAGAAGATTACCGAGTGGCAGTGCAGATTGGTGGTGGCAATGATGATGTGGCCATGAAACACCTCCCCCTGATGCTGTAGGGTTTAGCCAGAGCTTGGTTGAATTAGTTGGCTCCTGGTAGTATCTTCAGTTGGGAAGAGTTGGCTCGAGTGTTTGTCAGGACATTTGAAGGCACTTGCAAACGACCCGCGGGGCTGACCGAATTGCAGCACTGTGTCCAGAAACCGAATGAAACTTTGAGAGATTACATCTAGAGATGGACCACTCTGCATCATACCGTGGAGAATGTATCAGAACATCAGGCAGTCTGCGCCTTCAAGGAGGGCGTTCGGTACCGGGAGCTCAACCTAAAATTCGGTCGGACAGGAGACATGTCCCTGTCTCGAATGATGGAAAAAGCCACTCGGTATGCTAATGGTGGGGAAGAAGACCGACTCCGTAGTGGCAAGAAAAAATCAGTCGCCCAGGACACCGGAGGAGGAAATTCCAGTCGGAAGCAGAAGCACAAAGCCGAACCCGCAGGTCCTGGTGAGACCGCAGTTGTGAACCAAGGGAAATTTAAAGGAAAGCCTAAAGGGCCATGGATCCCCAAGAAAGTGAAAGATCAAGCGAGAGATGATGTGCTTGATTTGCCATATCACATACACACCAAGAAAGATGAAGAGGGAAACCTAATTTACCCCAAGCATACCACTCGACAATGTCGACTCCTAATTCAGAGCTTTCGAGAGGGCCAGCCCAGTGAAAATGATAAGGAGTCCGATAAGGATGAGGACAAAGAGGAGGATGATGGTTACCCCAATGTCAATGCCACCCCCGAGAGGATGATGATGCTGACATTGAGAGCAAAAGTCGACTGAAAGTTATCAACAGAGAAGTAAATATGGTTGCTCCGGCAACAACGGCGTATCTGAAGTGGTCAAAAACTCCCATTACATTCGACCAGTCCGATCACCCAGCGCATGTTGCTACTCCCGGGAGGCAAGCGTTGGTGGTTGACCCAGCCGTTGGGGGCACTCGACTGACCAAGGTTCTGATGGATGGTGGCAGTGGCTTGAACATTCTGTATGCTGAGACCCTCCGAGGGATGGGCATTCCGATGTCCAAGCTTAGTGAAAGCAACATGAGATTCCACGGGGTCATTCCAGGAAAGAAAGCCAATTCGCTCAGCCAGATCACTCTTGATGTGGTTTTCGGTGATTCAAAGAATTACCGTAAGGAAAAGTTGACTTTTGAGGTGGTGGAATTCCACAACGCTTATCATGCTATTCTGGGCAGAACTGGATATGCTCGTTTCATGGCTTGACCATGCTACGTGTATCTCAAGTTGAAAATGCCTGGCCCCAGACACGTGATCATGGTCACAGGAAATCGGTAAAGAGCTGAAGAGTGCCTCTAGAAGGGCTCGAAGATCGTCGGTGAGCAAATGTCAGCTGTGGAAATGGAAGACTACCAAAAAAATGCAGATCCGAGTGATTTGTTGCGAGCTAAGAAGCTTGCTTCAGAGTCCGCATTTCAGTCGGCCGGTGAGACAAAATCTGTCCATATTCACCCGACCGACCCTAATGCTGCTCCGACCCACATCTCAACAACACTCGACCGCAAATAGGAAGAAGCGCTCATCCAGTTCCTCCGTGAGAACTGGGTCATCTTTCCATGGAAACCATCTGACATGCCAGGTGTGCCCAGGGGACTGGCTGAGATCCGTTTGCGTGTCGGCCCAAAAGTGAAACTTGTCAAAGAGCATCTCCGTCGGTCCGCCATGGAGAAGAGGAAAGCAATTGGTGAAGAAGTGGCTTGGCTTCTGGCAGCTGAGTTCATCCCCGAGATATACCATTCTGAGTGGCTCGTCAATGTTGTTATGGTCCCTAAGAAAGATGATTCACCTTGTATGTGCATCGATTTCAAACACATCAATTGGGCCTACCCGAAAGATCATTTTCCTCTCCCCCACATCGACCAGATTGTCAACTCGACTGCGGGGTGTGAGCACTTGTCCTTTTTGGACGCATATTCCGGGTACCATCAGATCCCACTATATGGGCCCGACGAAATAAAAACAGCCTTCATCACCCCATTCAGGTGTTTTTGCTATGTTACCATGCCTTTTGGTCTCAAGAATGCCGGTGCCACTTTCATGCGCATGATTCAGAAGTGCTTGCTCACTCAAATCAGTGGGAATGTGGAAGCATACATGGATGACATCTTGGTCAAGTCACGTAAAGGTTCCGACCTACTAACTGACCTCGCTGAAACCTTTGCCAACTTGAGAAGATATGATATCAAGCTCAACCCATCAAAATGCACATTCGGAGTTCCAGGTGGAAAGTTACTCGGTTTCCTTGTTTACGAACGTGGGATCGACGCAAACCCAGAGAAGGTTGGGGCAATCCTCCGAATGAAATGCGTATGCGTGTGCATGACGTTTAGAAGCCTACTGGTTGTTTGGCCGCATTGAGTCGATTCATCTATTGTCACGGTGAAAAGGCATTGCCTCTTTACCGACTTATGAAAAAGTCTGACAAATTCGAGTGGACTCCTGAAGCCGAAGCAGCGTTTAAAGAGCTCAAAGCCCTGCTTTCCACCCAGTCGGTGCTTGCTGCCCCAATCAGTAAAGAGCCTTTACTACTGTACATTCCAGCCATTGGACAAGTTGTCAGCACAGTGCTCACGATCGAGCGGGAAGAAGAAGGCAAAGCCTACAAAGTTCAAGGCCCAATGTACTATGTTTCTGAAGTCTTGACTCTATCCAAGCAGAGATATCCGCATTATCATAAGCTTGTTTATGGAATTTACTTGACCACGAAGAAAGTTGCACACTATTTCTCAGACCACTCGGTTTCAGTCGTCAGCGATGCTCGATTGTCAGAAATTCTGAACAATTGGGACGCAACTGGTCGAGTGGCAAAGTGGGTGATTGAACTCCTTCCGTTGGATATCGAGTTTGAAGCAAAGAAAGCAATCAAGTCCCAAGCAATAGCATATTTCCTTGCCGAATGGATTGAACAGCAGCAACTGACTCAAATTCACTCGGAACATTGGACTATGTTCTTTGATGGATCCAAGATGCTGAATGGCTCTAGCGCTGGTGTAGTTCTGGTATCCCCCAAGAAGTGATAAGCTCAGCTATGTCCTCCAGATTCACTTTGATTCTTCAAACAATGAAGCAGACTATGAGGCACTTTTGTATGGGTTGCGTATGGCTATCTCACTCGGCGTCCGTCGCCTAATGGTCTACGGCGACTCAGACTTGGTGGTTAATCAAGTGATGAAGGAATGGGATATCAGGAGCCCAGCTATGACTGGTTATTGCAACACAGTTAGAAAGCTGGAGAAGAAGTTTGAAGGGTTGGAGCTCCACCACATACCTCAGATCAAGAATCAAGCTGCTGATAATCCGGCGAACATAGGTTCCACTCGGAAACCTATCCCCAGCAATGTGTTCTTGGAGCACCTCCATACCCCGTATGTTCAAGAAGATCCCTTTACGGAAGAGCCCCCATAGCCGATAAGTTCAACCAATCCGACTGAAATTGAAGTCCCATCTATGGTCGACCTGATCATGCAAGTTTTGGTAATCACCCCTGACTGGACGGTACCATATATTGTGTATCTGCTCAAAAAGGAACTCCCAGAGGATGAAGATGATGCCCGTCAGATCATCCATCGATCCAAAGCCTTCACAGTGATAGGTGAACAACTTTATAGAGAAAGGGTTACTGGAGTTGCTCAGCGTTACGTCTCCCTAGAAGAAGGTCGACTGATCCTAAATGAGATCCACCCAGGGACCCGTGGCCACCATGCGTCCTCTCGGACCCTCGTGGCAAAAGCATACTGAGCAGGATTCTACTGGCCACGTGGAAATGAGATGGCGAAAGATATAGTCGACAAGTGCGAAAGCTGCCAGTTCTACTCAAACACGTCTCACAAGCCTGCGTCTGCTTTGAAGACTATTCCACTCATCTGGTCGTTTGCAAGCTAGGGGTTAGACATGGTTGGACCTTTCAAGACTGGCAGAAATGGTTTCACTCATCTTCTTGTGGCAGTCGACAAATTCACCAAATGGATTGAAGCTAAGCCCATCAAGAATCTTGATTCAAGCACTGCCATCAGTTTCATCAGAGAGCTGATATTCAGATATGGAGTCCCTCACAGTATTATCACATATAATGGCCCCAACTTTGATTCTGATGAGTTCAGAGCGTTTTGTGCTTCCCAAGGCAATCGGGTTGATTACTCATCTGTTGCGCACCCACGGTCGACTAGGCAGACAGAGAGGGTGAATGGTTTGATCCTTCAAGGGCTGAAACCCCAATTGATGCGCGATCTCAAGCATGCTGCTGGAGCCTGGGTGACTGAATTGCCATCAGTCCTATGGGGATTGAGAACAACTCCAAATCGGTCGACTGACCGAACTCCCTTCTTCATGGTGTATGGTGCTGAGGCTGTGCTTTCGAGTGACTTGCTGCACAACGCCCCCCGAGTGGAACTTTTCTCAGAAGCCAAAGCGGAACATGCACGTCAAGATGCGGTTGATCTCCTAGAAGAAGAACGATAGATGGCTCTGATCCGGTCGACCATCTATCAATAATACATGCGTCGATTCCATGCCTGTAATGTCAGAGGTCAAGCATTCCAGGAAGGAGACCTTGTGCTCCGAGTGCACCAGAAACGACCTGATAGAGGCGAGGGTCCCGATCTTTTGATGAGATGATAACTATCGATTTGGTGGAGTCGACTTTGATGACCCAACTACAAACGTGCAAGACGTTGCACCTTAGCAATCACTAAACCAACTCCAAGAGGTTATTGACCACGCCGGAGCACGATCAACCTGACCACGAAGGTCTATTCCTGCAAGCAATCAAAGAACAAGCAAGAATATGATAGAGCAATCTGAATATTGCGAATATAGATGAAGTATTGATAATGGTGGGGATCCGGAAGCGGTCTTGGTCTGGTCGTTGGACACAAACGAAGTGCACGAAGTTGCGTTGGCTAACTTTTAACTAAACAAATCCCAAGGAAAAAGCTACTAGATGGATCTACTTATATAGGAGCAAGGGGTGGCGGCCAAGGAGGTGGGAGGACATCCCAAGGCAGCCTAAAACTAAACCTAGGTCGTACAAGGCTCATGGGCCCAGGTGGAGGTGATGCAACACCTTTGGACTTGTTGTTTGACTCGGATTCTGCTGCATCGTCACCTTTGGACTTGTTGTTTGACTCGGATTCTGCTGCATCGTCAGATTGTTTCATCGATATCTCAATTCTCCGGACGAATTTGAAGGTGAATCCAATTGGGTTGGAAAGAGCACGAAATCTAGTTTCCAACAAAAAAAGAATCACCCAATTCAGAGTCCGTATGAAAAAGTTGTTGACATTTTGAGTCAGGTATGTCTGTGCAGTCCGAATCTCAATCCAGAACGTGAGAGACTTGGACTCTATCTTTTCTTGGACCAAAAGTGACGTGAGAGGACTTTTTGAACATAACCTAAACTTCTCCTTTTCCCTTATCTTCATATGTGGATTGTACAAATGTCCCATACACCTACAATTAGACAAAACACAAAAGTGTGTGAAGTATTTTTGTTCTGGATAAGATAAATGGATTATTGAATAGTTTGCACTATAAATCACCTGACAAATATGCATGTATGCAATATTTTTGGCCGTATCCAAGGTAGTCATGTCATCATCACGACCTCACAAACTCACTCCGGCCTGGGAAGGCCCCTTCATTGTCACCAAGGTGCTCCACAACGGGGCGTATCACCTCTACAACGTAGGCATGAAAAAAGACGAGCCATGCTCGTGGAATGCAAAGCTCCTCCACCGTTTTTATACCTAAAGACTCGGATCGGCGAGTTGTAATAAGAATCTTTCAGTTTGCTTAACAAAGACAAGATTTTTACAGTATCTTAATGATTGTTACCCATCAAGCATATGTGTTCAAATCCCCCAATGGGTGGCTTAGCCGCGAATCCGATTCGCCTAACTTAAAAAACTACTCCGAGTGGAGAGCGATCCACCCACTCGGGGGCTTAGCTGCGACGGCGTACTCGCCTAAGTTAGAAAACTACTCCAAGTGGAGAGTGATGCTCCCACTCAGGGGCTTAGCTGCGACCCCGTACTTGCCTAAGTTAAAAACTACTCCGAGTGGAGAGCGATCCTCCCACTCGGGGGCTTAGCTGCGACCCCGTACTCGCCTAAGTTATAAAACTACTCCGAGTGGAGAGCGATCCTCCCACTCGAGGGCTTAGCTGCGACCTCGTACTCGCCTAAGTTACAAAACTACTCCGAGTGGAGAGCGATCCTCCCACTCAGGGGCTTAGCTACGACCCCGTACTCGCCTAAGTTACAAAACTACTCCGAGTGGAGAGCGATCCTCCCACTCGGGGGCTTAGCTGCGACCCCGTACTCGCCTAAGTTATAAAACTACTCCGAGTGGAGAGCGATCCTCCCACTCGAGGGCTTAGCTGCGACCTCGTACTCGCCTAAGTTACAAAACTACTCCGAGTGGAGAGCGATCCTCCCACTCAGGGGCTTAGCTACGACCCCGTACTCGCCTAAGTTACAAAACTACTCCGAGTGGAGAGCGATCCTCCCACTCGGGGGCTTAGCTGCGACCCCGTACTCGCCTAAGTTACAAAACTACTCCGAGTGGAGAGCGATCCTCCCACTCGGGGGCTTAGCTGTGACCCCGTACTCACCTAAGTTACAAAACTACTCCGAGTGGAGAGTGAACCTCCCATTCGGGGGCTTAGCTGCGAACCCGTGCTCGCCTAAGTTACAAAACTACTCTGAGTGGAGAGCGATCCTCCCACTCGGGGCTTAGCTGCGACCCCGTGCTCGCCTAAGTTAGAAAACTACTCTGAGTGGAGAGCGATCCTTCCACTCGGGGCTTACCTGCGACCCCGTACTCGCCTAAGTTACAAAACTACTCCGACTGGAGAGCGATCCTCCCACTCGGGGGCTTAGCTGCGACCCCGTACTCGCCTAAGTTACAAAACTACTCCGTGGAGAGCGATCCTCCCACTCGGGGGCTTAGCTGCGACCCTGTACTTGCCTAAGTTACAAAACTACTCCAAGTGGAGAGCGATCCTCCCACTCGAGGGCTTAGCAGCGACCCCGTACTCGCCTAAGTTACAAAACTACTCCGAGTGGAGAGCGATCCTACCACTCGGGGGCTTAGCTGCGACCCTGTACTCGCCTAAGTTACAAAACTACTCCGAGTGGAGAGCAATCCTCCCACTCGGGGGCTTAGCTGCGACCTCGTACTCGCCTAAGTTACATAACTACTCCGAGTGGAGAGCAATCCTCCCACTCGGGGGCTTAACTGCGACCCCGTACTCGCCTAAGTTAAAAAACTACTCCGAGTGGAGAGCAACCCTCCCACTCGGCAGCTTAGCTGCGATACCGTACTCGCCTAAGTTAAAAAACTACGTTGAGTGGAGTGCTCTCAGAGTTGCACCACAAGTACAACATTCCGGTTGCACTCGGAGCTGCGCCACAAGTACAACGTCCGGTTGCACTCGGAGCTGCGCCACAAGTACAACTTTTGGTTGCACTCGGAGCTGCGCCACCAGTACAATGTCCGGTTGCACTCGGCGCTGCGCCACAAGTACAACGTTCCGTTGCACTTGGAGTTGTGTCACAACTACAACGTTTGGTTACACTCAAAACTGTGCCACAAGTACAACGTAAACCCCGAGTGAAGAGTGACCTATTCGCTCGGAGTTTCAGCTCTTATTCTCGATTCACTGGAAGTCAGAAAACTCAAAGGTGATGAACCATATTCAAAGAAAAACCAGATTCGGATAAATCCAGCAAAGTTCTGAACTGCGAAACATAAGTACTCAGGCGTCAGGCCCGAAAAAGTTGAACGGTTACAAAATCACTCGGCATTCTGAGGAAAATAAAAGTGAGGCACCAAGTTTGTTTACTCTGTGGGAGGAGGGCTAGCTGGCTCAACGAACTCGTCCAGGTCGATTCCATCGGCGATACGAGTAGCAGCCTCAATGAAGGTCTCCATAAAGGACTAGAATTGAAGCTTCTTGGTATTGGCGACCTTGATAGCCGCCAACTTCTCTTCTCTAGCTTCTTTGCAATGAACGTGGACCAGAGATAGAGCCACGTCAGCGCCGCACTGAGCAGAGGACTTCTTCCATGCCTGCACTCGACCAAGGACTTCATTGAGTCGAGTGATCAGAGACTCGAGGTCATTTTGGAACGTCACTTTTGGCCAGAGTTCTGTGTCGATCCATGACATCGCCACCTTCAGTCGTGCAAGATACTCCACCACGCTGGCAAGACGAGATTCCAGCCACAACACGTTCATCGCAGCTTCATCTTTGTTGGGGGAATTAATGGGGTCCAGACTCGTCTCAATCCGCCTAGTCTCTTCCTCAAAATTTTGATAGAATTCTGCACACATAGGTCGGCGGTCACATGATGATTCGGTAGTTGCAAATCAGTCGGATAAGGGAAAGTACCTTCAAGCATAAGCAACATCTTCTTCACGAGTCCTCCCAGATAAGCCTCCAGGTCGTTTCTCTTCTGAGTGAGATCTCCTACCTCGTCAGTCAGGGCCACCTTGTCCTTCTTTAACTACACGACTTCTTTGTTGGCTTCATTAATGGTAGTCTTCAGCTTGGCATTTTCCTCTTCCAACTTGCTGACTGGAGCCAGCTTCTTGTCAACAAGTTCAGCTTTCTCTCATGCCATCTTCTGCGCCGCTGCAAGGTCGAGGTCCTTCTGCTCCAAAGTCTGCTTCATTTTGTCTAAAGAAATAAAATTCTTCAGACGATCTTGGAGTTGCTTGTTTTCACTGCGCACATCTATTCGAGTAGAGTCACTCGGTTCAAAAAATGAAAGGAAAAGATGACAAGGCAAACAGTCGACAAGTTATTACGTCCCATGGCAGCTGCTTCATCCTTAGCCTTCTGCAAGTTCTCCTTGGCCAACTCCAGGTCGAGATTGAGCTGGATCTATTTTCTTTAGAATTCAGTAAACTAAGGCCCGAGTTCACAAGATTTCTGCAATCAAGGAATAAGACACGACAACCGACAGGAACAAAGATCAATTGCTTCCGAGCTAAAAGATACAAGTTCAGGTCATTACGGCAAAAAGAGTTCTAAGACTACTGCCGAATCAAACATTCAACAGTAGTATCGGGGACTACACCCAGTGGGTGCACCTGGCGTGCCCCCACTGGTTCGACTTTTCCACTCGACATGGTCCGTCCAGTCGAGGAAAAAAATGGAGACAACAATTATTCTCAGACCACCGCCAACTGCCCGCAGTCGACCGCGGTCTCGGGGACTACACCCAGTGGGTGCACTTGGCGTGCCCCCACTGGTGCGGATACCACTCGGCCCGACCTGTTTGGACCGAGTGGCAGAACTCTAAAGAGACATTATTCTCAGACCACCACCGACTGCTCACTGTCGACCGTGGTCTCGGAGACTACACCCAGTGGGTGCACTCTGCGTGCGCCCACTGATTCAAGAGTACACTCGGCGCGACCTAGTCGACTCAAGTGGAAGAACTATACAACATAAGTTAAAGCACCCAGTGGGTGAACATATGCAAGGTGCAGACTCATGATAGATGCACATTAAAGGCTTGAAAACATTCATCCACAGACATTTTACGAATAATAAAAGAGTAGTTTTCAAGTACCATATTCTAACAGAGCAAAAATCAAGCTGAAAGATCAGTCGGAAATCAACTCACATGGACATTGGTTTGAATAGCAGAGCTGGCATCATAGGCAGCCTTGCTAGCTTCGTAGACCACCTTCATTTGCTCCATCATAAGGCCTACTTGGCATATAGCCTCCTTAGCAGCGCCCACTGGGTCCTCTGGGACATGATGGGTAATGAAGAGTGGAGTCGGTGGAACAGTCAAAGCAGCCAAGCGATCTAAGGTGTGGAGTTGCATGGACGGAGCAAGGACTTGGGCGGTCGACGCCGAAGGACGGTCAGTCGACATAGGATCGACAAAAGAAACAAAAGCCCGAATTGGATCTCCAGATTGCTGGATCACTGATTCTGGCACTGATGTCGACTGAGGTACCTTGCTGGCAGGCGCCCTCTTGCTTGAAGTCCTGCCCTTTCTTCCCGTGGTCTTCTGAGGCACATCTTCATCATCGTCCGGAAGATTAATGGAATTTGGTAGTGCTGCAAAAGACTCGACCGCAAGAGTTCAGTCAACCGACAGTACAATTGACAAAATGAGGGTAAGATAGTGGAGTTGTACCTGCTTTGGAAGTGGCCGCGTCCTCAGTCTCCTCATCATCTTGGTCCTTGTAAATGTCCATGGAGGTCCCAAAAGTAGCAACACTGAATGTTTCAGAACACACTCGGTTAAGAGAAAGAATGAGTTGACAAAACACAGAAGTTTCCGAATGACGCAAAAGCAAAGAGAGAAAGCACAATACTTGCGCAGAAGCAATGTGAACATCCACCTTGATCTTGGGCAAGGCCTTCCGAGGCTTTGAGGGGGTGGTCTTGAGCTGCTTGGTGGCCTTTTCAGTCGTCTTTGGAGACGAAGTCCGAGTGCATTTTTGCACTTGTGAGCTTGGAGGTGCAGCCTTGCAACACCCGCTCGCAGGGTCTGGAGACTGCTTGGATCGACGCTCTGAGCGAGGTGGTGAGTCAACTTCCTCACTGCCCCCCGAGTCGTCACTGTCATCTTCATAGTCATCAGGGGATTGCCAGTCGCTGCTCTCATCAGTGCTCTCTGTTCCCTCTTGGACTTGCTCCCCATTCGGCATTGAGTACATCTCAGTATAAATCTGCAAGGCAAGAAGTTAAACAGGCATCAATCAGATTCAAGGACAGTGGCAAATCAGAATAAAAATACACTCAGAAACAAAGGTCAGACCTTGTTTCGGTGTCAAAACCGGCGGATCTTGGGTAGGGGTCCCGAACTGTGCGTCTAGGCGGATGGTAATAGGAGGCAGGGGACACGATGTTTACCCAGGTTCGGGCCCTCTTGATGGAGGTAAAACCCTACGTCCTGCTTGATTGTTCCTGATAATATGAGTAGTACAAGAGTTGATCTACCACGAGATCAGAGAGGCTAAACCCTAGAAACTAGCCTATGGTATGATTGTATGTTGTCCTACGGACTAAAACCCTCCGGTTTATATTGACACCGGAGGGGGCTAGGGTTACACAGAGTCGGTTACAAGGAAGGATATCTACATATCCGTATTGCCAAGCTTGCCTTCCACGCCAAGGAGAGTCCCATCCGGACATGGGACGAAGTCTTCAATCTTGTATCTTCATAGTCCAACAGTCCGGCCAAAGGATATAAACCGACTGTCCGGATACCCCCTAATCCAGGACTCCTTCAGTAGCCCCTGAACCAGGCTTCAATGATGATGAGTCCGGTGCGCAGATCGTCTTCGGCATTGCAAGGCGGGTTCCTCCTCCAAATACCTCATAGAAGATTTTGAACACGAGGATCGTGTCCGGCTCTGCAAAACAAGTTCCACATACCACCGTAGAGAGAACAATATTTTCACAAATCTAATCTGCCGACGCATTCCGCAGTCTGACATCACACCACAGCCAGGTCACCATTCGAATCGTTTTTCACAACCAACCTTAGCGTGTTTCGCGAGGCGGTTTCCTTGGCACGTCTTGTCGAAGCAGAGATCATGTCCCCTTATTACGGGATTCCCATCAATACAGATGTGGGTAACCCAACCGCGCCATCAATTACGACACTTGGGGGATAAGCGAGTTTTACCAGGCTGGTGGGGGTGCATAGTTTCGTCTGCCCTTATAAAGGGATAAGGTTTCGCCTTTTTCTACCCACACCTTCGTCCTCCTTGCTCATCCATTCTCGCGCACTCGAGCTCCAGCGCCCAAGTCCACATCCTTCTCCTCAACTCTCCCCAAACATGTCCGGAGCGGGAGGCAGGTGGATGGTCTCCTCCGTCACGGATGGACACATCAAAAAACTACGTGGGGCCGGATACTTAGCCGCGGATATCGCGCACCGGCTGCCAGCCGCAGGGCAGATCGTCCCTACCCCGGAACCTTACGAAAGGGTGGTTTTCCTCCCCCACTTCGTCCGCGGACTGGGGTTTCCCCTCCATCCATTCGTCCGCGGCCTTATGTTCTATTATGGGCTGGACTTTCATGATTTGGCCCCGAATTTCATCCTCAACATCTCGGCGTTCATTGTCATGTGCGAGGCTTTCCTCCGCATCCGGCCCCACTTCGGCCTGTGGCTGAAGACCTTCAATGTCAAGCTGAAGGTAGTAGGCGGCCAACAAGCGGAATGTGGTGGAGCCATGGTGGGAAAAATGCCCAACGTCACATGGCTTGAGGGCTCCTTCGTGGAGACCATAAAGGGGTGGCAATTGGGGTGGTTCTACATCACCGAGCCGCGCGACACCAACTGGGTGGCGGCCCCCGAGTTTCGATCCGGAATCCCCATTCGGCTTACTTCCTGGAAGGAGAAGGGCCTGTCCTGGGGCTCATCGGTGGAGCTGGACGGACTCCAGAAATGTATCCGGAACATGATAAGCAAGAAACTCAGGCTTGTCAACATACTCCAGGTCATTCTCTTCCGCCGGATCCTCCCGTCTCAACAACGGGCTTTCAACTTATGTGAGTTCGACCCGGCCCGGCACCAGACTCTACGTGAGCTCTTCGATATGACGCATCAGGACGTCTGGAAGGTGTTGTTCAAGGGCGCCGAGGTCCCCCCTCCCCTTAACGATGACCACGGGCTAAGCGTGACGCGCCCGGCGAATCCGGTAAGTTCTGTACATCTTGTTGGGTATTTATTTTCCATAGTTCAACCATGGGCGGGATCCGAGCTCCCATGCCTTTGACAGGACTGGGTGCAGACATCGGAGCAGATTGACTGCCCGGCCCCTCTGCCCGAAGACCCTGCAGACGCTCTCCTGATGGAGATGCGGACTCCGGATCCTTATGAGGTGCCGGAGAAGAAGATCAAGAAGAAGGCCACGGGAACCCGAAAGAGTTCCCGGCGCCAAGTGGTATCGGACTCATCGTCCGATAACTCCGAGATGCACTCCTCCCGTGAAAACGAGGGGGAGGAAGACGAAGATTCTCCCCCTCCATCCGGGGGAGATAAGAAAAGGAGGGCCGTCCCAACCGGGGAGGCCGAAGGGTCCAAGAAGGGAAGGACTCTCCTTCAGGACTATTCCACCACCACCGCCGACAACGAAGACGAGTGGTTACTCAGGGCCAAGCACCTAACAAAGTCGTAAGTATTCGGATACCAGAGTAACTCATAGCATACTTTTATTGCACTACTTCTCCTAACGTCGAATATGATCATGCAGTCCGTCCTGAGCCCGTATCGACGTACCCTCGTCGGATGGTTCCTTGGACTCATCGGATATGAATAGTGAGTCACTTCAACCAACACCTCTCCTCGCCCTATGGACAATGTCGAGGTACTGTCTCAAGGGGCTCTGAGCCTGGGGGAGATAGTCCTGTAGGCGCGTCAAGGCGACCTTCCGGACTCCAGGCGCAATGGGAGCAGGACTCCCAAGGGCTCCAAGTTCGGCCCTCAGCCGAACGCCGCGCCGGAACCTCCAGTTGTTCCGGACTCCGGCAGGCGCCCCCCTTCCAAGAGGGGCAAGCCGCCCATG
Organism: Triticum urartu; assembly: GCF_056163025.1. Lineage (NCBI taxonomy): Eukaryota > Viridiplantae > Streptophyta > Magnoliopsida > Poales > Poaceae > Triticum > Triticum urartu. Next base: position 266,425,893 of record NC_141878.1, on the reverse strand, counting down.
CCGGTGCCCTCTGTCCATCCAGAGGCACCGGACAACCTACTAGGAGCGCTTCATGGCGCTTCCATCGACGAAGAGCACCGCACTATTATGAGTGCGGTGATCAAGAAGGTTCAGTCCGCCAAGAGTGGACTAACTGAAGCCTGTGCCAGCCTTCTAACAGGCTTTGAGGTAAGTATTTAAAATATAGGAAAATATTACCGCATAGACAGTAGCCCCTGATGCTCTGTTTGGTGTTCACAAAGAAAAGCCGAATAGAGGATCAAATAATATCTGCAGGAGTCTAATATAAGTATGTCTATATGCGTATGCAGGCTTCGCTGCTGACCTCTGCCGCACTGACTGCGGAGGTGGCCGCACTGAACCAGAACCTCGAGCGGTCCGAGAAAGAGCTCGGCCTTGCCAAGAGGCAGCTCCAGGAGAACAAAGGTAAGTAATACCTTGTCTGTATGTATATAAAAAAAGATGCGGTTGCAAAAATGATAGGATCATCATGGATGTTCCAGGGGCCACGACCGAAGTGGCGACCCTGAAGCAAGCGCTGTCTGAGGCCGAAAACAAAGCGGCCAAGGAGCGCACCGAGCGGGAGAAATAAGAGGCACGGGTGGGCGAGGTGCAGCAAGAGCTCCAGGCTCTCGTGAAGAAGTACGAGACTTTGGAGCTTGACTCGAAGACGCGAGAGTCCGAGCTTGCCACGGCCCTCGAGAGCACAAAGCATGCCAAGGCTGAAGCCCAAAAGGCCCTCCAGGAAATTGAGGCAATGAGGAAGATAGCGGCGGGTAAGGCATTCATTATGCAAAGCAAGCATGTGAAAGTAAATTACTTGTTACTTACCCGAGTCCGGAGCTCTCCAGGAGCGTTCGCAGATTCGCCCCGCAGTGTGTCGGATGCCGCAAAGTACTACCAGGCCGAGGAGGGAAGCTCGACGGAGAAGTTGTTCTGGTCTCAGTATACTAGGACCGAACACCCGATGCCTGTGAGCGACCAGCTGAAGCAACTGGTCGAGCTGCACAAGGCGGCCGAACAGGCCATGAGGGGCCTTATAGTCCGGATGTGGCCTGGCGACTCCCTTCCCAACAGCTACTTCGGCCTGGTGAGGCGGCTTGTGGATGCCTGCCCACGACTGGAAGTCATAAAGCGGTCCGTTTGCATCGAAGGTGCACGCCGGGCTTTTGCCCATGCGAAGGTGCACTGGGCCAAGATGGACGCCGAGAAGCTGGTGAAGGAGGGGCCGCCGCAGGGCAAGGAGCATCGCCACCCTGAAATGTATTATGAGGGTGTCCTGAAGGGTGCCCGTCTTGTGGCGGATGAGTGTGCGAAGGATGTAATTTTTGAATGAACTTGGTCGTGTGATCCTGTATTATGAAAACTTGTTCATATGCGCTATGCAACGCTTGTTTGAATTTAAAATATTACCTTTTGTGTGGCTGTTTATCAAATCTGAGAGATGGCCAGTCGTCGGCTTCTGCCCCCATGCCACGAGTGCTGGGGTGTTCGGGATAAATCTGAGCACTCTTTTTCCCATTGTTGGGTCCTTCGAGGGAGGTGCTCAGCGCAACGAACAAGGCAATCAGACTATAATGCTTTATCACTCTCACTTAGCCATAGAAGTCTACAATTTTAAATTTTGGCGAAACCCCTAGTATTCGGAAGGCCGAATTCGGGGCGCTGTACACGCCTAAGCCGGACAAAGCCGACTCTTTGCCCTAAGCGGCATAAGTCTTTAGGGACTCGAGACCTCTCGAACAGCGACCAGCTCCCGCCTTATCATGATAGTCAGTTTTAGCTTTATCTACTGAGGTCCTAGCCCAGATGAACCGGGGCACAATCGCAGTAGTTCTCCCAGTGCTACCTTAGCCGATATAGCGGAACGTAAGGTACCAAAACATGGGAGCCGGGCAAACCCAACTATTGACCCAAGACATGATTCAGAGCTGATGCATATAATGCTATAAGTTCGGGGTGCCGCACTGTCGAAAGTGTTCGGACTTCTCACGCCGTATTATGGGGTACGCTTAAGCCCCTGGCATATTAGCCGTACCAGAGTGTACGGGTGCTGAATGTCATGAATGAACATATATATATATATAAGAATAGAGAATGCGATGATAGTCTAGTGCTATGCATTGTTTATTCAAAAAGGTGCGTCGAAGAAGAATGATACATGTAGCGTGATAGCAAAAAGTAGGACTATTTGACATGTCCCTTCCAAGGGCAAGCTGAGGAATGGTATTTAAAGCAGGTATTTCACTCGTTATCAGAGACCACCTGGGAGTTCCATGGTGCGACGTAGCTTTCTGCCTCCTTGGTTGTTGTATCGTGTGTCTGGCAATCGTACTGCCGGACGGGGTTTCCAGAGAGTAAAGTCCTAAAAGAGAGAAAAAATAACAAAGCGGGAAGCCCCTAGTGCGGTTGAGCCGCGTTTTGGGGCGTGCCGTAGTTGTGCCCCCCACCTATGCCCATGGTATTTTCAATGCGTAATTATGTACACGTGGCACGAATTTCGTCGTTTGGATGGGACTGGGGTGGGGGCCGCATTGCTATGCGAGCTCGGAACGTGCCAGGCGGTCTTGTTGCAGATTAATCTGGGCGCGCTTGACGGTGTCCAGATGTTGAATCACCGAAATGGTGGATTGCCTGAAGAGGCTGCTTTGTGCTTCTGCTGCGAGGGCCGTAGTGTGCTCCTCCGTGCGGAGAGAGCGCTCTGTGTTTCCATTGACTGTGATGACCCCCCGAGGTCCTGGCATCTTGAGCTTGAGGTATACATAATGTGGTACCGCATTGAATCTCGCAAATGCGGTTCGCCCGAGCAGTGTGTGATAGCCACTGCAGAACGGGACTATATCAAAGATTAACTCCTCGCTTCGGAAGTTATCCGGGGATCCGAAGACCACTTCCAGTGTGACTAAGCCTGTGCAATGGGCCTCTACACCTGGTATGACGCCTTTGAAGGTCGTTTTTGTGGGTTTGATCCTTGAGGGGTCTATACCCATTTTGCACACTGTGTCCTGATAAAGCAGGTTCAGGCTGCTGCCGCCGTCCATAAGGACTCGAGTGAGGTGAAATACGTCAATGATTGGGTCTAGGACCAGTGCGGCGAATCCGCCATGACGGATACTAGTGGGGTGGTCCCTGCGATCGAAGGTGATCGGACAGGAGGACCATGGGTTGAACTTTGGGGCGACTAGCTCCAATGCATATACGTCCCTTAGCGCACGCTTCCGCTCCCTCTTGGGGATGTGGGTTGCGTATATCATGTTCACCGTCCGCACTTGTGGGGGGAACCTCTTCTGTCCTCCGGAGTTCGGCGGCCGGGGCTCCTCCTCGTCATTGCTATGTAACCCCTTATCTTTGTTTTCGGCATTTAACTTGTCGGCCTGCTTGACACCCAACACTCCCTGTTGGTGTGGTTGGTTGGCTTGTCGGGGGTGCCGTGTATTTGACACGAGCGATCGAGTATATGGTCCAAACTGGACGGGCCCAGAGTGCTTCTTTTGAATGGCTTTTTCCGCTGACCGGGTTTAGAGCCTCTGAATCCGGCATTGACTGCCGTATCCTCGGCATTGTCGCTGTTGATGCGGCGCTTGTGTTTGCTGCAACGTGACCTGCCATTGCTATCCTTGGTATCCGAAGTACCATGGTTCTTTGATATGTTATTGCTGCGAGCCAGCCAGCTGTCCTCTCCCGCGCAAAAGCGGGTCATGAGTGTCGTGAGGGCTGCCATAGATTTCGGCTTTTCCTGGCCAAGGTGTCGGGCGAGCCACTCGTCGTGGATGTTGTGCTTAAAAGCTGCTAGGGCCTCTACATCCGGACAATCGACGATTTGATTTTTCTTTGTCAAGAACCGTGTCCAGAATTGCCTGGCCGATTCCTCTGGCTGCTGAATTATGTGGCTCAAGTCATCGGCATTTGGTGGTCGCACATAAGTCCCCTGGAAGTTGTCGAGGAATGCGGCTTCCAGATCTTCCCAATAGCCAATGGATTCTGCTAGCAGGCTGTTGAGCCAATGCCGAGCTGGTCCTTTGAGTTTGAGTGGGAGGTCTTTGATGGCGTGTAGATCGTCACCACGGGCCATGTGGATGTGCAGGAGGAAGTCCTCGATCCATACCGCAGGATCTGTTGTGCTGTCGTATGATTCGATATTTACGGGTTTGAAACCCTCTGGGATTTGGTGATCCATTACTTCGTCTGTGAAGCATAGGGGGTGTGCGGCGCCTCTGCACTGGGCTATATTGCGATACAGCTCAAATGAGTCTTGTCTGCTGTGTTCGGCCCGGCCGGATTTACTTTTATTGTATCCGGCGTGACAGTTATCGTCTCGCGTAGTGGCGTGCCCTCGTGATCCGTAGATCGATCTTGCGTGTTTTTCTTTGTCCTCCAACACGTCTGCGGGTCTAGCGTGTTTCCCCGTGCCTTGACATTTTTATTTGAGTGGCGTCGGGGTGCGGGCTGAGCTTTTGGCTGAAATGCCTCTCTGTCGCGGCCACGAGGTGGCCGATCATCCGCGTCATACATTAGAGATGTAGGTTTTAATGCTTCCTCCTCCAGTCGGGGTAGCAACCTGCGTTTTGGGTAACTTTTGGGGGGGCATTCGAGTTCATATTCCTCGGTCGCAAGGACTTCAGTCCATCTGTCAGCTAGCAAATCTTGATCAGCTCGAAGCTGTTGTTGCTTTTTCTTAAGGCTATTTGCCGTGGCTATAAGCCGGCGCTTGAAGCACTCTTGCTCGACGGAATCCTCACGTACGACAAATTCGTCATCGTCGAGGCTTGACTCGTCTTCGGAGGGAGGCATGTAATTATCATCCTCCGCCTCTCCATCTGCCGCTCTCTCGGGAGGGCTGGCTTCTCCATCCTCCTGCTTTAAATCTTGCTGGAGGGGATTGTCATCATCTTCGACACTGTTGTAACGCCCTCGATGCGGCTATATCTCCCACGTGTTGAAGCATGACTTAGAGGCATAACCGCATTGAAAGCAATGTCACAGGTGAGGTAATCTTCACAACAACCCATGTAATACATAAGGGAAAGAGATACATAGTTGGCTTACACTCGCCACGTCACACAAATAGCATAAATATCATTGCATTCATCCAGTTACACTCAAGGTCCGACTACGGAACCAAAATGAAGAGCAACCACAAATGCAACAATGTCCCCGATCGCCCCAACTGGGCACCACTACTGATCATCTGGGAAAGAAACGTAGTATCGTCCCGAGTCCTCATCAAACTCCCACTTGAGCTCAGTCGAATCACCTAGAGCGGTATCATCGGTCCCTGCATCTGGTTTTGGAAGTAATCTGTGAGTCACGGGGACTCAGCAATCTCACACCCTCGCGATCAAGAGTATTTAAGCTTATAGGAGGGGTAAAAGTATGATGTGGAGCTGCAGCGAGCGACTAGCATATATGGTGGCTAACATACGCAAATGAGAGCGAGAAGAGAAGGCAAAGGCACGGTTGAGAAACTATGATCAAGGAGTGATCCTAGAACAACCTACATTCAAGCATAACCCGAGACCGCGTTCTCTTCCCGGACTCCGCCGAAAAGAGACCATCACGGCCACACACTCTGTTGATTCATTTTAAATAAGTTAAGTTTAAGGTTATCTACAACCGGACATTAACAAATTCTCATCTGCACATAACCGCGGGCACGGCTTTCGAAAGATCAAATCCCTGCAGGGGAGTCCCAACTTAGCCCATCACAAGCTCTCACGGCCAACAAAGGATGTTCCTTCTCCCAAGACAATCCGATCAGACTCGGCATCCCGGTTACAAGACACCTCGACAATGGTAAAACAAGTCCAGCAAAGCCACCCGAATGTGCCGACAAATCCCGATAGGAGCTGCACATATCTCGTTCTCAGGGCACACTCAAATGAGACTAGCTACGAGTAAAACCAACCCTCAAGTTTCCCCGAGGTGGCCCTGCAGGCAGCTCAGTTTGGACCAACACTCAGGGGAGCACTGGCCTGGGGGGGGGGGTTAAATAAAGATGACCCTCGGGCTCCAGAAACCCAAGGAAAAAGAGGCTAGGTGGCAAATGGTAAAACCAATGTTGGGCATTGCTGGAGGAGTTTTATTCAAGGCGAACTGTCAAGGGGTTCCCATTATAACCCAACCGTGTAAGGGACGCAAAATCAAGGAACATAACACCGGTATGACGGAAACTAGGGCAGCAAGAGTGGAACAAAACACCAGGCATAAGGCCGAGCCTTCCACCCTTTACCAAGTATATAAATGCATTAAAATAGACAAGATATAATAATGATATCCCAACAATAAACATGTTCCAAGAAGGAACAAACTCCAACCTTCACCTGCAACTAGCAACGCTATAAGAGGGGCTGAGCAAAGCGGTAACATAGCCAAACAAAGGTTTGCTAGGACAAGGTGGGTTAGAGGTTTGACATGGAAATATGGGAGGCATGATAAGAAAGTGGTAGGTATCATAGCATAGGCATAGCAAAAGAGCGAGCATCTAGCAAGCAAAGATAGAAGTGATTTCAAGGGTATGGTCATCTTTCCTGCAAAGTTCTCTGAGTTGACGTTAGCTTGATCCTCGTAAGCGTACTCAACGGGCTCCTCGATCACGTACTCGTCTCCTGGCTCTACCCAAGCAAGAACAACAAGCAAAGGGAGACACAATCAACCACGTGCAATGCACAAGCAACATGATGCAAAACAATGCATGACATGCGGGATGCGGTATGCGATGCATATGCATGATTTGGAAAGGAAAGATTGAACCTGGCCTCAACTTGGAAAACTAAGAGTGCCACTGGAAATAGGAGTTTATTTCGGTCGAAATCGATATAAAGATCATTGGAATCGGATGCACGGTTTGGAAATGACAAGCGAAACAAATATGGCACCGGTCTGTGATTAACAGCACGAGACCATCCAAATGCATCAAGAACAACATGCTACAGCACTCTAACATAGCAACAAAATACATGGCAGGGATCCACTCAAGATGCTTGACAAAAGATGAACATTGAGCTATGGCTAATTCACTCAATAGCAAGCTCAAACAAGCATGGAAAAAGTGCAAAATATTTTAGGTTACAGACTTAGTGAAAATAACATCAAGTCAGGAATTTAACATCAGGAAGCAATGTTAAGAGCAAGATAACTACATGTTGCAGGAACATATCATGGCAAAGCAAGGCATGTCATGAAGCTACTCAATGCATACAACAAAAGTCCCTTACTGACCATAAGCCAAAAGGGATCAGAAAATACAATGGCAACCATGCGAACATAGCAATTATCGTTAGCAGATTCAGACTTGGTAGAAAACTGGAACATGGCAAAACAAATATCAAGTAAGCATGTTTGCGAGCTTGATACACTCACTACAAGGCATTGCATGATAAACTAAGCATACCCCCAGCAAGTATACATGGCATGGAAGCTAAACATGGCAAGAACAACAACACAACATTAATGGATCAACTACAACAAGCTCGGCAAAATTGCTAAGCATGTTAACAATCTGCCAGGAACATTTTATAACAAAAGTAGAGCTCGATTGACTCAAGCTAGGGTGCTCCATAAATTCAAACAAAGACATGGATGGATAGAGCACCACAATACCTACACAAGAACCTTACTGATCATGCTCAAAAGAGGCACGGATCACTTGGTAGCAACATGAACACATGGCATAAAAATTACAGCAGGAAAAGGACTAAGAAGATTTCTAAGTCGCTGAAATCAGTAACAATAAGTAAGCTACTTTGCATGCTTGTGCTAGTCACCACAGAGATCACAAAAATACGTGGCATACACCCCTGTAAAGATGGCATGGCATACTTCAAAACTCATGTAGAGCTCAAGATCATAGCATGTACACATTAATCATGGCAAAAATGTCAAAAGAGCAATTACTGATATGAATCTGAAACCAACATTGCATAGCCCTCTTCCAACAGCATTTAGGGCATCAAGATGAGCTCAAATGAATATGATGCAATGAGATGAAATGAAGTACTCGTCGAGACGAACATTTCGATATGCTACACGCACGAATCGGAGCTACGGTGATGTAGTTATGACATGTCAAAATATGCAAAAGTTACTGAGAATTAGGGTTAGGGGCAAAAAAGTCAACCAAGATCCAAAACTCCAGATGCAGATCGGCACTGTAGCGGCGGCGGAACCCGAGGTCTCCGGCGAGACGGCGATCTCGTTTCGGCGAGGGGAGGACGAGGGGGCGCCGGAGAGAGCCGGATCCGACCGGATCCGTGCCGGGATGGCGCGGCGGCGAGGTAGGGGACTCCGGGCACGGCGCAGCGGCTGCGGGGTCGAGGGACGGCGAGGTCGGGGCGAGGCGGCGGAGTCCGGCGATGGTGGCGGCGGCCGGAGTGGCAGGGTCGCGGCGGAGGCGGCGGAGCGTGGCGCCGACGCGGGAGGAGAAGCGGCCCGGGAGCGGGCGTCGGTCGGCGGCGGCTTGGGCCGGGGAGGGCCCCGTGCGGGCTGTGTCGGGCCGCGGCGGGAGGCGACCAACGATTGCCACGTGGCGGCAGGCGGTTGGCCGCGGTCGTCTCGTCCGGCGCGGGTGGACGTTGTCCGGCGCGCTGCGGGGGAAATTTTAGGGTTAGGGGGAGAGGAGACCCGGGATTTTCGTGGAGGGACCTATATATAGAGGTAGAGGGAGCTAGGAGGCTCCAAATTGAGCACGGTTTGCGACCACACGATTGTGATCGAACAGACTAGGTGATGGAAGGGGTTTAGGTTGGTTTTGGGCCACTTTGGAGGGGTGTTGGGCTGCAACACACACGAGGCCTTTTCGGTCCCTCGGTTAACCATTGGAGTATCAAACGAAGTCCAAATGGCATGAAACAGGACAGGCGGTCTACCGGTAGTAAACTAAGGCCGCATGACAAGTCTCGGTCCAATCCGAAAATGTTTAACACCCGCACACGAAAAGAGGTAGAAAGGGACACCAGAGGACATAGGAGCGCCGTAATGCAAAACAGACAACGGGGAAAATGCTCAGATGCATGAGACGAACACGTATGCAAATGCAATGTACATGATGACATGATATGAGATGCATGACAAAGACAAAAACACACGAAGACAAAAAAACCGACAATGAGGAAGAAACATAACTTAGTGCCGGAAAAGGCAAGAGTTGGAATACAAATATGGCATGTTACATACGGGGTGTTACAACACTCCACCACTACGAAAGGATCTTCTCCCGAGATCTAGGACTAGAAAAACTCTAGTTACTCAGAACGGAGGTGATCCTCGCGTTCCCAGGTGGCTTCATGGTCGGAATGATGTGACCACTTAACTTTCAGGAATTTGATAGACTTGTTGCGAGTCTTGCGCTCAGTTTCTTCAAGAATAGCAACAGGGTGCTCATGATAAGATAGGTCTTCTTGGAGGTCAATCTCTTCAAAGTTGATGGTGCGATCAGGAGTCTTGAAACACTTGCGGAGTTGAGACACGTCAAACACGTCGTGCACGTTTGCAAAGTTGGAGGGAAGCTCAAGTTGATAGGAGAAATCGCCTCTTTTGCCAATGATCTTGAAAGGACGCACGTATCTAGGGGCAATCTTCCCTTTGATACCGAAGCGACGAGTACCTTTCATTGGAGAGACGCGGAGGTAGACCTGGTCTCCGATCTCGACAACCAAGTCACGGTGCTTGCTATCATAGTAACTCTTCTGGCGCGATTGCGCGGCTTTGAGATTTTCACGAATGACTTTGCACATTTCTTCTGCCTCTATGATCAAGTCATTTCCAATAAGTTGACGTTCACCCGTCTCTGACCAGTTAAGAGGAGTATGACACTTCCTGCCATAGAGAATTTCGAATGGGGCCTTGCCCGAACTCGCTTGGAAGTTGTTGTTGTAGGAGAACTCGGCATATGGAAGACAATCTTCCCACTTCATACCGAAAGAAATGACGCAAGCCCTGAGCATATCTTTAAGAATCTGATTTACTGGCTCGACTTGGCCACTGGTTTGAGGATGAAAGGTTGTGCTGAAGCAAATGTTGGTGCCCATAGCCTTCTGAAAAGAATCCCAAAACTTGGAGGTAAAGATGCTGCCATGATCTGAAGATATCAACTGCGGAATGCCGTGCAGAGAGACAATCCTGGAGGTATATAGCTCTGCCAACTGAGCTGCCGTGATAGATTCTTTGATAGGAAGAAAATGAGCCACTTTGGTGAGCTTGTCGATGACAACGAAGATTGCATCATTGCCACGCTTGGAATTTGGAAATCCAGTCACGAAGTCCATCTCAATGTGGTCAAACTTCCATTCTGGAATGGCAAGAGGTTGGAGGAGACCAGCTGGTCGTTGGTGTTCTGCTTTCACTCTTCCGCAGACATCACATTCGTTCATGAACTGAGCAATCTTGTGCTTCATTCGAGTCCACCAATACGACTGCTTGAGGTCCTGGTACATCTTTGTATTTCCAGGGTGAATAGAGAGGAGTGAATTGTGAATCTCGTTCATAATGACTTTACGAAGGTCACCCTTAGGAACAACAATGCGATCCTCGAAGAGTAGAGTATCCTTGTCCTCGAGACGATAGCACTTGTCCTTGGGTTGACTCTTGGCAATCCCAATCTTCACCTTCTTCACCATAGCATCAAGAAGTTGAGCCTCGCGAATCTGATCTTCCAAAGTAGGAGAGACTTGGAGGTTGGCAAGAAATCCTTGAGGAACAACTTGAAGATTAAGTTTGCGGAAAGCTTCACAAAGCTCTGGTTGGTAAGGCTTGAGAATCAAACTATTGCAGTAAGCCTTCCTGCTCAATGCGTCAGCAATTACATTGGCCTTGCCTGGAGTATATTCGATACTCGGATTATACTCTTGAATCATTTCGACCCAACGAGTCTGCCTGAGGTTGAGGTTTGGCTAAGTGAAGATGTACTTGAGACTCTTGTGATCAGTGAAGATGTCCACTTTTCTTCCCAACAAGAAATGTCTCCAAGTTAAAAGAGCATGGACAACTGCCGCCAACTCGAGGTCATGAGTGGGGTAGTTCTTTTCATTGGGCTTCAACTGGCAAGAGGTATAGGCCACAACTTTCTTCTCTTGCATCAACACTGCACCAAGACCTTGAAGGGAAGCATCACAGAAGACCTCGAACGGTTTGGATTCATCAGGAGGAGTCAGAAATGGAGCAGTGACTAACTTCTCTTTCAGGGTGTTGAAAGCGATGTCACATTCAGGAGACCAGACATACTTCACATGCTTCTGGAGAAGGTTGGAAAGAGGCTTCGTGATCTTTGAGAAGTTCTCAACGAACCTTCGACAATAACTTGCGAGCCCAAGGAAGCTGCAAAGTTGCTTCACGTTCTGAGGTGGTTCCCAATTCACAATTGCAGACACCTTCTCACGATTAATAGCTATGCCCTTGGCGGAGATGATATGCCCAAGGTAGGGAACCTCATCGAGCCAAAACTCGCACTTTGAAAACTTCGCATAGAACTGATGTTCTCTGAGTTTATCCAGCACCAATCTCAAATGCTTGGCATGATCCTCCTTGTTCTTGGAAAAGACCAAAATGTCATCGAGGTAGACCAAGACGAAGTCATTTGTGTAGGCGTTGAAGATGAAGTTCATCATGCGGGAGAATGTTGGAGGAGCGTTGACGAGGCCGAAAGACATGACAGTGTATTCATATGAACCATAGCTTGTTCTGAACGCTGTCTTAGGGATATCTTCTTCACGAATGCGAATCTGATGATAGCCCATACGGAGATCAAGCTTGGAGAATACTTGAGCACCTTTGAGTTGTTCAAAAAGCTCATTGATGTTGGGAAGTGGGTACTTGTTCTTTATGGTCTTCTTGTTCAATGGACGGTAGTCGACACAAAGTGGGTCCGTTCCATCCTTCTTCTTGACGAAAAGAACACCACATCCCCATGGAGAAGAACTTGGTCGGATCAGACCCATACGCTCTTGAATATCGAGTTGCTTCTTCAGCTCCTTCAACTCTTCCGGTCCAAGCTTGTAAGGACGTTTGCAAACAGGTTCCGTGCCAGGCTCAAGATCGATGACGAATTCAACTGGCCGGTGCGGAGGCATTCCTGGAAGCTCTTCTGGAAAGACGTCTTGATATTCACAAATGACTGGAATCTGAGAAATGGCATCCAGCTCACCCTTCTCATTGAGAGAAAACAGTCAAATGGTATTATCATGAGCAGCAAAGACGATTACATCCTCAGACGAATGTGTCAATTGAATCTATCTGGCAGCACAATCAAGCACTACAGGAATCAGCTACTTTGCCGTCCGCCACGGCGGACGGCAAAGGCATGAACGGTGGACGGCAAAGGTCTTTGCCGTCAGCCGCGGACGGCAAAAGGCTCCGGCAAAGTAGGCTTCGGTAAACAGCTACTTTGCCGTCTGCTACTGATGGCAAAGTCTTTCCCGTCCGCCGTAGACGGCAAAGAGAGAGCGGCAGACGGCAAAGAAGGCGGACGGCAATAATTGCGCTGTCAGTCCGTTAAGTGGCTAACGGAGGCCTTTGCCGTCCGCCGCTGACGGCAAAATTTCTAGTGTCTTTGCCGTCCGCCGTATGATGTCATCTACACGTCACTACATGGCAGGTTCTTTGCCGTCTACCACTGATGGAAAAGTGTAGGTTCTTTGCCGTCTGCCACTGATGGCAAAGTCTTTGCCGTCTGCCACTGTAGTCAACCTGACCAAATGGGTCAGCTCCTAGGAAGCACAGCTGGATGCCACGTGTCTTCTTTGCCGTCGGTGGCAGACGGCAAAGAGCCCGTTGCCGTCGGTGGCAGACGGCAAAGAGCCTGCATATTGGCTCTTTTATCTGTTTTTTTATTAAATCCAACAATTTTCATCACAAATATAGATGACATATATAGATATATTTCAAAAGGCCATTATAGAGCAAACATATAAGATATCCAACACATAACTTCATCATCCAACCATATATATTACATGCATAGTTCCATCATACATAACAAGTTCAACGATACAAAAGAAACAGAGAAAGGGATAAGGAGCACTCCATCTATGCAAGCTTTCGTCAAGTGAATGATCTCTGCAAAATGAAAAATAAGAAAGTTAGAACAAGAAGAGTAGAACAAGAAGAAGACTAGAACAAGAAGAGTAGAACAAGAAGAAGACTAGAACAAGAAGAGTAGAACAAGAAGAAGACTAGAACAAGAAGAGTATGTCATTTATGAGCTAACTTACATGAAATGGATCATATATGAGCTAACTAAGTTGAAATGGGTCGTTTATGAGCTAGCTAAGGTGAAATGGATCATTTATGAGCTAACTTAGTTGAAATGGGTCGTTTATGAGCTAACTAAGGTCAAATGGATCATTTTTCAGGTAACTAAGGTGAAATGGATCTTTTTTAGCTAACTTAGATGAAATGGATCATTTATGAGCTAACTTAGTTGAAATGGATCGTTTTTGAGCTAACTTAGGTGAAATGGATCATTTATGAGCTAATTTAGTTGAAATGGATCTTTTTGAGCTAACTTAGGTGAAATGGATCATTTATGAGCTAATTTAGTTGAAATGGATCTTTTTGAGCTAACTTAGGTGAAATGGATCATTTAAGAGCTAATTTAGGTGAAATGGATCATTTTTAGGTAACCTAGGTGAAATGGATCGTTTATGAGCTAAATTAGTTGAAATGGATCGTTTATGAGATAACCTAGGTAAGATTGGTCATTTTGGAGTTAACCTAGGTGAAATGGGTCATTTTAAAGCTAACGTAGGTAAAATGGATCATTTAGGAGCTAATCTAGGTAAAATGGGTCATTTTTGAGCTAACTTGGATGAACTGGATCATTTATAAGCTAACCTAGGTAAAATGGGTCATTTTAAAGCTAATTTAGGTAAAATGGATCGTCTATAAGCTAACTAAGCTAATTATGCAATTTTTGACATAAGTAAGCTAAGTACAGATCATTTTAGAGCTAACTTAGGTAAAATGGATGGTTTTGGAGGTCAGTAAGCTTATTAAGTCATTTTGGAGGTGAAGAAACTAAGTCTAGGTCATTATGGTAAGCATTGGAGGAAATAAAGCTAAGTCTAGGTCTTTATGCATGTGTTAAGCAAAACACTAGATAAACTTACCAAGATGTAGGAGGTGTAGGAGCGGGGTGGCTCGTGTCGGTAGCTAGAGAAGGATCGTGCGATGCTTGTCTGGAGTTACGCTGCACCAAAGATCATTTCCAATGTCTTGTTAGCATGATGACACTCAAATGTTAAGACTAGCAAGTAATGTCCATTCAATAAAACTCACCGTGGTCCCAGGAGCAATCACTGGCATCAGCGGAGCGGTCTGACCTGTCTTCTCGCACACAGACTGCACATTTGGTTTTGACGACTCAGTCATACTAGTTAGTAATGAGACAAACACTACATGAATGTTTTGGCTAATCTGCAGAAGAAACTTACCACAAGGAGCTCGTACATGGCCCTTGCCTGCATGTCATTCCGTGCCCTCTCCTCCTCCATCATCTTTGTCGTCCTCTCCTCCAACTCCCGCTGCCTCTCCGCCGCCTCCGCCAGAAGTTTCTCCGTTCTATCTCTCTCACTCTATATAGCAGCCTGCAACACCACTCACATGACCATTTGTAATCATTGATGGAAGCACACACAATGTAATGGAGAAAGATAACTGAGTACGTATCACTAACCTTGATGGCGAGTTGCACTGGCCGTTCACGAGGCCTTATCTCAGGAGCGGAGCTCGACTGGCGCGCCTTGATCTCCGGGAGAGTGCTAGGACAACGGATAAGTCCATCTCCAATGGCTATGGAGCCATGGGACCTCCCGCCACCAGATATCATCAACAGCTCTGGATCAATGGGACCCTGGCTCGGGTTAAAGTCCTCCCCTTTCCTTGCCTTCCCCTCATCTCTATATCTCACGAGCTTGTTGTGGGAGGAGATGTTGGTGAAGTTGTTTGCATCATCGAGGTCAGACTGAGAGAAAGCCTTGACTTTCTTGAAAGAGGCAGTGTGGGCCATGGCATACAGGTCGTACACCTCTGGCACCTTATCCGCCTTATTGTAGCGTGCCTGAAAGAGAGAAACAATGAAAATTAGTAATTAAAGGGCTCAAGCTAGCATGATGAATGAATTGCATGAATCATGAAGCAAACCACATACCCAGTTGCGCCCGAACTGATATAAGTTGGAGCTGCCTTGATGGTGTGGCACACCTTCCATTTGGGCACGTTTGTCCTTGGCCTCGTTGTGGAGGGCTAGCCATCATTGTGAGCACCACTCATCGACCAACACCTCCCAACAATCCATCCGATCCGCACACCATCTCGGAGGCGCCTAAGTTAGCAAATAGAAACTTGAGCGCTACGGCTAAGAATTACTAAATGAAGGAACTTAAGTAGAGAAGGCCTTAAGAATTACCTTCATGTACTGCTCCTTACTCAGGAACTTATCGCGGCACGCCGACTTGGTCTTCTTGATACCACGCAAGGCGTAGTAGTCTCGAACAGCCTGCACCCGAGCCTCGTGCCGTAAGTTCTGGAGTAGGCGCTTGCAGACGTTCTCGATAACATGTGCCGCGTCCTCCTCGTATCCCTCCTCACACCTGTAGAATGTCTGCAATCAAATGAGACAATATTGATTAGTACAATTAATAACTAGCTAGTTGAAGATTTTTAAATGTGTAAAGGAGAAATTACCCAGAACTTTCTGATCACCATGTCTGCCCTCGTGTTGCACACGACACCGTCGATAATCTCATCCGGCGGGGCCGGGGCAGCCACGTAGTGCTCCCAGCTCAATCCAAGCTCTAGAAGCCGACCCTCACCAGGCAACGTGACAAACCCCGGGAAGTTTTGCCGGCAAAGAACTCCAAGGACGGAGTTGGGCCGGCGGACACTATGATGGTGGTCCCAACCCCTGCAGCATGACAAGGCCAACGCATTAGTTGTTTGAAAAAACGTGAATGCACAAGGTACAAAAATATTAAATGCACTTACGTACCTCTCCCCATCAGGGAAAATCAACCACCTCTGCTCACGGGTCACCGGCACGGACGGGAGCCGTGTAGCACCACGCTGGTAGACGGTGCCCCCCTCCTCCTCAAGATCAGTCGGCTCCCCGCCATCATCAGCATGGCCACTCGGCTCCTCGGGCTGATCCGGCCAGGTACCCCATCCGGACGTGAGCTCCTCCGGGGTCACGTGGGCCGAACTCTCATGGGCCGAAGGCCAGTCGACCCGAGGCTCGTGGGCCCAAGACCCGTGGACCGGAGGCTCGTGGACCGGAGTCCGTGTAGCCTCCTCCTCAGACGAGTCCACCCTAGCAGTCACGTTCTGGGGTGAAACGGCTGGGGGTGGCGGCGAGGAAGGCGCCGTAGCAGTAACCCTACCTCCTCTCCCACGACCATGTGCCCCACCTCCTCTCTTCCTACCTCGTCCCCTGCTGGGCACCGCGGTCGACGAAGAAGGGCCCGGCGGTGTGGCCATACTGTCCAGCAACGCTCGGCGGAGAGGTGCGTCTGGAATGGAAGACCTCAGACCACGCTCCCGACCAGCACCCACCATCTTTCAACACCTGCCATGACAAACAGTAAACGAAATTAGTACAACATAAAAAAAGACCGACATGAATAATAATATGTGTATCACTTAAGTGTATCATCATCAAGTACAACATAAAAAAATGTAATACCTGACACTACTAATAATCTCGATCAGTATCATCAATAAATGCATAATCATCATCATCACTATAATCAATGACGGGCTCATAGGGTTCATTGGCATCAACATGTGCAAGGCCACCTTGACGTAATCGGTCAAGCATTGACAGGTCATCCGCAGCAGTAACCTCTTCTTGTTCCGGCTCTTCTTGTTCCTCCTCTGGGGTGATGTCGAATTCATTGTCGCTGTCTACTTCAATGTTTTGGGGTGAAGTACAGCGGTTCTTGAAATGCTTTTTGGAAAGACGTGTCTCTTGGAAGAATTCTCCTTCATATGTGTCTGGGTTAATGTGAGGTTCATAATCCTCTTCCTTTGGGGGAGAAAGTCTAGCACGTGGCGGCACTTCATAAACGACATCCCAACCTTTCATATTTGGATTAGTTTGGCAGGCCCACGGTAGATAGAATACTTGGGTCGCCTGTTGAGCCATAATATAGACATCAGGAACATCTAAATGAGTGCTTTGGTTGATTTCAACTAGCCCTACATGTTCATGAGTCCTTCTAGTCTCCTTCGGCTGAAACCAATAACATTTGAAGACTACGACATTCGGTGGATTTTCACCATAGAACAGAAGTTCATAAATTGCTTCAACTCTCCCATAATACTCGGTACCTCCTTCGCCGATAGCAGATACACAACAATTTGTTGACTTTCGGTCGGCCATAGATAGCTCTTTGCCATAGGTACAAAAGCGATACCCGTTGATGTCGTACTTGTCAAATGAACGGACCTTATAGTCAAAACCATTAGCGACTTGTCTCAATTCGGCGTCCATAGACTCTGAGTTAGCCTACAAGTTTAATATGAAAGGATTGTTGCATTATGCACAAATTAGCGAATGATATGAAATTGTCTAATAGAAATTACCGTTTGTTTGAACCAAGAGATGAAACCGGGATAGCCACCTCCTTGCTTTGCGAGAAGCTCATACTCTTCGACGGAATCCTTTTGGATCTCCGCTCCATACGAGAATATGGTGACGTATCGACTGTATGACATATCCAGGAATAAGAGTAGTTCAAAGGAAATAGAAGTTGCGAAACAATGTACCGAGAACTTACTCGATGTACGGCCGCACTTCTATCAGGTTGTTGAAGATATACAACGAAATGGTCCGCCATTTTTCGTTATCCAAAGATACTGTATGTGAAACACTAGCTGGTGCGAGATTACCTTTGAATAGGCTGAGGTTGGATCCACCCTTTTTAGGCTCGTCAGCATTGTACCGAGGCTTCGGATTATGCAAATGACGATTTTTGGCTTCGTAGTGCGCTGTTACGAAGTTTGCCGCCTCCTCTGTGATGAATGCCTCAGCCATCGATGCTTCAATTCTACGTTTATTTTTACATTTTTCTCGAAGCGTCTTCTGCATCCTCTCAGTTGGGTAGCACCAACGATTTTGCACGGGCCCCCCCAATCTTGCCTCGGTCGGGAGATGCAAAATCAAATGCTGCATTGGATTAAAGAAGCCCGGTGGAAAGATCTTCTCTAACTTGCAGATCAACTCCGGCGCCAACTCTTCCATTTCTTCTAGCACGCCAGGCGATAGTTCTTTCGCACAAAGAACACGGAAGAAATAGCTGAGTTCTGCCAGTACTAGCCATTCATCCTCAGGGATGAAGCCACACAACATCACCAGCATTACCCGCTCAATCCATATGTGCCAATCATGACTCTTGAGACCAAATTCTTCAGTTTATCAAGATTCGCTCCCCTCTTTAGATTCGCTGCATACCCATCGGGGAACATCAACTGCTGTTGCACCCACAAGAGAATTTCCCTCATAGCTGGCCTTCCAAGATTGAACCATGCCTTTGGCTTCGTCCAGTTCTGCTTTCCTTTCGGTTCTTTCATGTTTTGTAACGGCCTATCACATAGCGCCTCCAGATCGACTCTAGCCTTAGTATTATCCTTTGACTTCCCATCTATGCCGAACAATGTACCAAAAAGTGCCTCAGCGATATTCTTCTCAATGTGCATCACGTCGATGTTGTGTGGGCAAAGGAGGTCTTTGAAGTAAGGCAGATCCCATAAGCATGTTTTGTGAGTCCACGCATGCTTAGTATTATACCCCTTGAAGTACCCTGGACGTTGTGGATCTGGCTTGAGAGCGTTTAACTGATCCAGGGTCTGTTGGCCTGTCAATGCAGGTGGTGCAGAGTTTTTGACAACTCTACCCCTGATGAAGTTCTTCTTGTCTTTCCTGAACTTATGGCGAGGATCCAGGAACTGTCTATGCATGTCGAAGCAAGAAAACTTGCGACCGGCCTGAAGCCAACGAAACTCAAGAGCTCCCTTGCATGTGGGGCACGGGAACCTTCCATGCACACACCAACCAACGAATAGCGCATACGCCGGCAAGTCATGCGTCGAGTACATGTACCAGACACGCATTATGAAGTTCCGTTTGCTAAAGGAGTCGTATGTCTTGAACCCATTATCCCAGGCTTCTTGCAATTCGTCCTTAAGCGGCTGCATGTACACATTCATATTTTTGCCCGGATAGTTGGGTCCTGGAATTATCAACGTCAGGAAAATGTTCTTTCTTTGCATAATCTGTCCGGGGGGGAGATTGAGTGGAAAGACAAATACGGGCCAACAACTGTATTGGGCTGCCGTCATACCAAACACACTGAACCCATCCGTGCTGATGCCGACTCGAGGATGCCTCGGATTTGCCGCTTTGTCAGCATGTAATTCATCAAACTTTTTCCACGCAACACCATCCGATGTGTGTACCATCATCAGATTCCCATCTGCATCTAGTTCGGTTCTTTTGCCTGTTTTGTGCCATGTCATCTGTCTGGCCGTCTCTTCGACCATGAAAAGACGTTGAAGTCTTGGTACGATTGGCATATACCGAAGAACACTAACGGGGATTTTGGTCTGTGTCTTCTCACCCATACCGTTGTCTACCACAATATACCTGGAAGACTTGCAAATGGGACAATAGTTCAAGTCCGCATAGTCAAGCCTAAATAAGGCACATCCTTTTTCACAGGCATGTATCTTCTCATAGGGCATCTTCAGTGCACGGAGGATTTTGTCCGACTGGTACAGGTTTGCAGGCATTACATGGCCTTTGGGTAGAAAGCGTCCAAATACTGTCATAATTGCGTCATAGCATTCTCTGCCCAAGTTGAACTGAGCCTTCAGAGCCATTACTTGTGAGATGGCATCCAACTGACAAAGCTCAGTGTGCTCGTGGAGCGGACATTTCGAAGACTCCAACATTTCATTGAAGGCCTTTGCAGATTCCTCCATCTCCTCGTCTGAATCCCGAGCATCATCGTAGCCTTGCACCATGTTTTCCATCCCGGTACCATGCTCGTCGGTGCGACGACGATCCACCTCAGCTCGGTCACGTTGGGCAGACTCACCATGAAATGTCCACACCGTATAATCAGGCGTAAAACCACTCTTCTGCAGGTGTTTGCCCATTTCAGCCTCTGTCTTCTTTTCCCAATTGCCGCACCGGAAACAGGGGCACCAGGTTTTCTTTTGGCCATTTGCAAATGCGGCTTGCACAAACCCCTTAGTTTTTGTGAACCATTCAGCGCTCCATTTGTTCTGACCAGTGTGACCGGTATACATCCAAGCACGGTCACTCATCTTGACTTTCAGAGCTACTGGACACACAACAATTATATATGTAATTCACCATGTATATATTCATCAGTTGATCTACTTTGTCAATTTTATTACGTCCATGCAACCTACACTCTAATAGGTAATGATAGGTCCTAATCCCACCCGTGTATGTGTAGATTGGGTTTATTTTCCCATGCTATGCTCCGGATCCGACGCAAAATTTCGGCAGCACCTCCCCGCTGTTCTCCTGATACACGTCTCTGCAATAAACAGAGAGGATGTGTACCCGGAGAACAACAGGGGAGGCACTGACGAAATATATGTGTCGGATCCGGAGCAAAGCATATGGAAAAACGAACCCAGTCTACACATACTCGGGCTGTCCATGGATAGCGTTGGACAATTCGAAAGAATCAAGGTTATAAATATGCAAATGCATGCATATCTATAACTATGACGCTTTCGAACGGGAGACACATATTGGTTACGCATACTCATGATTCAAGACACATATATAGCTAGCTATCAAGTTTCATCGGAATAGATCAAATAATTAATGGGGGAGGAGGACTTGTCATTTGTGCTCACCCACGAACGAAGGGGCAGAGCTCGTCAAACGCACGGCGAGGTCGTCGAACACCAAACCTCGCAGCGATGAAACAACTGCACATTTAAAACTACACGATCAACACAATTATATATGATGTTTTTCATAACAAAATCGAAAAATATATGACCTAACTAATAATTCACAAATATATGACCCCGTCGGCCTCTGGAAGGCCAAAGAACACCTTTTCGGGAGGTGTCGGTGGTCGGGTTGTCCTGTCGGTGTCGGGGTGCCGTGTCGGGGTCGGGGTGCTGTTTCGGGGTCGGGGGGTCGGGGTGTCGTGTCGATGTCGGGGTAGTGCCGTGTCGGTGTCGGGGTGTTGTTTCAGGGTCGGGGTGTTGTTTCGGGGTCGGGGTGTGGTGTCGGGTCAGGCTCGGGGGGTCGGGGTGTCGGGGTCGGGGTCGGGGTGTCGGGTCAGGCTTGGGGGGTCGGGGTGTCGGGGCGGGGTCGGGGTGTCGGGGTCGGGGTGTCGGGGTCGGGGTCTCGGGGTCGGGGTCGGGGTCGGGGTCTCAGGGTCGGGGTGTCGTGTCGGGGTGCCGGGTCGGGGTCTGGGTACCGTGTCGGGTCGGGGTCGGGGTCGGGGTCGGGGTCGGGGTCGGGGTCGGGGTCGGGGTGTCGGGGTCGGGGTCGGGGTCGGGGTCTCGGGGTCGGGGTGTCGTGTCGGGGTGCCGGGTCGGGGTCTGGGTACCGTGTCGGGTCGGGGTCGGGGTGTCGGGGTCGGGGTCGGGGTGTCGGGTCAGGCTTGGGGGGTCGGGGTGTCGGGGTCGGGGTCGGCGTGTCGGGGTCGGGGTCGGGGTCGGGGTCGGGGTCGGAGTCGGGGTGTCGGGGTCGGGGTCTCGGGGTCGGGGTGTCGTGTCAGGGTGCCGGGTCGGGGTCAGGGTACCGTGTCGGGTCGAGTTTTTTTTCCTTTTCTTCTTCTTCCTCTTTTTCCTTTTCTTCCTTTTTTTCCTTCTTCTTCTTCTTCTTCTTCTTCTTCTTCTTCTTCTTCTTCTTCTTCTTCTTCTTCTTCTTCTTCTTCTTCTTCTTCCTCCTCCTCCTCCTTTCCCTTTTCCTCTTCTTCTTCTCCTCCTCTCCTCTTTTTTCTTCTTCTTCTTCTTCCTCCTTTCCTTTTTCCTCTTCTTCTTCTCCTCCTCTCCTCTTTTTTCTTCTTCTTCTTCCTCTTCTTCTTTTTTCTTCTCCTCCTCTTCTTCTTCTTCTTCTTCTTCTTCTTCTTCTTCTTCCTCTCCTGATCTCTTCTTTTTCTCTTTTTCTTCTTTCCTAAAACTAAACTAAACCTAAACCTAAAACTAAAAAAACAGAAAAAGAAAAAAACTAAATCTAAACCTAAAACTAAACTAAAACTAAACCTATAAACCTAAAAACTAATCCTAAAACTAAAACTAAATCTAAATTAAACATAAACCTAAAACTAAAAAAATAGAAAAAAATAAAAAAAGGAAGAAGCTCACCTGCAGGGTGGAGGAGGTGGGCGGTGCGGCCTGGGGCGGGGGAGGAGCGGGGCGGGGCGGCCTGGGGCGGCGGAGGAGGGGGGCGGGGCGGCCTGGGGTGGCGGCGCCGGGCCCGGCCGGGTCGGCGGGGCGCGGAGGTGCCGGCGCCCAGACGGCAGGGCGGCGGGGGCGGCGGGGGCGACGGGGCGGGGGGGCGCCGGGGCGGCGGCGGGGGGCGCTGGGGCGGCGGCGGGGCGTGGTGCGATGGGGTGGCGAGAGGTGGGAGAGAAAGAGAGAGAGGGGGGGTGTGGGGCGCGGCCCCGTTAACGTTACGTGGGGCCTCCCTCTTTGCCGTCCGCCTTCTTGCTCTTTGCCGTCCGCTAGCGGACGGCAAAGAGGGGGCCCCGTTAGGTTTTTTTTTTGCAGTTCGTCAGTGGGGCCCCTCCCTCTTTGCCGTCCGCTAGCCGACGGCAAAGAACTGGCTGATGGCAAACTTGGTCTTTGCCATCAGCCAGTTCTTTGCGTCCGCTTTTTGGAAGCTGATGGCAAAGGGCTTTTTTGCCGTCCGCTAGCGGACGGCAAAGAACTGGCAGATGGCAAACTAGCTGATTCCAGTAGTGAAGCTGAGCCTTGTGCTTAGAAAGCCAGTCCATTCCAAGAATAAGATCGATATCCGAGTTACCAAGGACCATTGGAGAAGCCAGAAACTTGAAATCACCCATCATGATAGAAATATCTGGGACCATCATGCTAGAACTCAAACGCTTCACCGGAGAAACAACTTGCAATGCTTTAGGTAATGCCTTAGTGCCAAAGTTGTGCTCCGATGCAAATGGGAATGACATGAAAGAATGCGATGCACCAGAGTCAAAAAGAACTTTTGCTGGAATATCGTTAACAGGAAGGTTACCCATGATGACATCTGACGAGTCCTCTGCCTGAGTTGCGTTCATCATGTTGACCTTGGCGTGCTTGGGATTATGCTTGACCACTGCGGTGCTAGCAGATCTCATAGGAGGAGGAGGAGGAAGACGCCTCTGATTGAAGCATTTGTTGGCATAGTGACCCTTCTGCTGACACTTGTTGCACGTGACCTCGGAGAGCGGACGGTGATACGGAGCACTTGATCTTGGAGCATGAGATGAAGTCTTGTTCTGAAAGCCTGGGTTGGGTGGGTGGGAATATCAGTTGCCACCTTTGCTCTTCTGCTAATAAGGCTAACGTAACGGAGGAGGAGGAGGCAACTAATACTTTTGCTGCTTAGTCACCACTTGAGTTGAGGAAGAAGGAGTTGCATCTCTGACTCGCTTCTTGGAAGCATCACACTTGAGTTGAGCAGTCTCTTGTTTCAGTGCCATGTTGTAAAACTCATCGTACTTCTAAGGCTCAAAAAGCATGAGAGCAAGTTGAAGATCTTCTCTAAGGCCACCTCTGAACTGATAAATCATGCTCTTCTCGTCGGGGACGTCCTGCTTGGCGAAACGAGCGAGCTTCTAGAACATGATGTTATAATGGTAAACAGACAAGCTGCCTTGCTTCAGGTTGCGGAATTCCTCACGCTTGCTCTCAACAGCACTCTGAGGAATGTGGTGAGCTTTGAAGTCTTGACGGAATTCATCCCAGGTAATCACACGGCCTCCTCTGGAATCTTTGTATTGTTGAAACCATTCTGCAGCTTGGTCTTTTAGTTGAAACGAAGTGAACTTGACAAAGTCCTCAGGCCTAACATTGAGGCACTCGAAATGCTTGCAGATATCCACGAGCAAATCATCAGCGTCTGTTGCCTCGACACAGTTGCTGAAGGTCTTTGGCTGGTTAGCGAGGAACTGGTTGACTGTAGCAAACTGATTCTGATTGTTGCCATGGCCTTGGTTGCGCTCTTGCAAAATTTGCATGATCAGCTGCATGTTGGCATTGGTAGCGGCCATCACAGCTTGTCATGCCTCCGGAGGTGGAGGTGGTGGTGGCGGAGCAGGATTCGAATGCGTAGGAGGAGCTATCCTGAAGAGGGTGACATCCGTTAGCATCATGAAAGACAAATCTTCAAGCTGAATCAAATGGATCGAAATTGCAACATATAGTCTTAACATCCGAACAAAATGAACGAATGCATTCCAATTGAAATGGTCACACTTCCATAAATTGAGAAGCCACTTAGAAAGAGGTAGAATAATAAAACAACAAGGTACGGACAAGAACAAATACTTGGTGAGGATTACCCAATCACAAACCAAATATTCGCGGAAGAAATACTAGTTCTACAAGAATTCCCACCTATGAAACTCCCGAACCTTACCGGTTATGCAATCAGATGTTGGGGATACAGGGGAAGCATAATATCTCACCCAAAGCTAGCAATTCCTACATCCAGCTGTATCCATCCTTCAACACATAACCAAGAAACCTTCGGAAATCATTTACCTCAACCTTCGAAAAGCATCCGTTATACGAGTTATGGCGATACTCCCGAACTCCCACCCCAGTACTGGGTGGCATCGAAGTAGACATGGCATGGAAGCTAAACATGGCAAGAACAACAAGATAGCATGAATGGATCAACTACAACAAGCTCGGCAAAATTTCTAAACATGTTAACAATCTACCAGGAAGATTTTATAGCAAAAGTAGAGCTCGATTGACTCAAGCTAGGGTGCTCCATAAATGCAAACAAAGACATGGATGGATAGAGCACCACAATATCTACAAAACAACCTTACTGATCATGCTCAAAAGAGGCACGGATCACATGGTAGCAACATGAACACATGGCATAAAAATTACAGCAGGAAAAGGACTTGGAAGATTTCTAAGTCCTTGAAATCAGTAACAATAAGTAAGCTACTTTGCATGCTTGTGCTAGTCACCACAGAGATCACAAAAATACATGGCATACACCCCTGTAAATATGGCATGGCATACTTCAAAACTCATGTAGAGCTCAAGATCATAGCATGTACACATTAATCATGGCAAAAATGACAAAAGAGCAATTGCTGATATGAATCTAAAACTAACATTGCATAGCCCTCTTCCAACGGCATTTAGGGCATCAAGATGAGCTCAAATGAATATGATGCAATGAGATGAAATGAAGTACTCGTCGGGACGAACATTTTGATATGCTACACGCATGAATCGGAGCAACGGTGATGCAGTTATGACATGTCAAAATATGCAAAAGTTACTGAGAATTAGGGTTAGAGGCGAAAATGTCAACCGAGATCCAAAACTCCAGATCCAGATCGGCACTGTAGCAGCGGGGGAACCCGAGGTCTTCGGCAAGGCGGCGAGCTCGTTCCGACGAGGGGAGGGCGAGCGAGCGCCGGAGAGGGCCGGATCCGACCGGATCCGGGCCGGGACAGCGCGGTAGCGAGGTAGGGGACTCCAGGCACGGCGCGGCGGCCGCGGGGTCGAGGGACGGCGAGGTCGGGGCGAGGCGGCGGAGTCCGGCGATGGTGGCGGCGGCCGGAGCGGCAGAGTCGCGGGGGAGGCGGCGGAGCGCGGCGCCGGCGCAGGATGAGAAGCGGTGCAGGCGCGGGCGTCGGTCGGCGGCGGCTTGGGCCGGGGAGGGCCCCGTGCAGGCTGCGGCGGGCCGCGGTGGGAGGCGACCGGCGATTGCCATGTGGTGGCAGGCGGTGGGCCGTGGTCGTCTCGTCCGGCGCAGGCGGACTTTGTCCGACGCGTTGCGGGGGAAATTTTAGGGTTAGGGGGAGAGGAGACCCGGGATTTTCGTGGAGGGACCTATATATAGAGGTAGAGGGAGCTAGGAGGCTCCAAATTGAGCACGGTTTGCAGCCACACGATCGTGATCGAACGGCCTAGGTGATGGAAGGGGTTTAGGTGGGGTTTGGGCCACTTTGGAGGGGTGTTGGGCTGCAACACACACGAGGCATTTTCGGTCCCTCGGTTAACCATTGGAGTATGAAACGAAGTTCAAATGGCACAAAACTTGACAGGCGGTCTACCGGTAGTAAAGCAAGGATGCATGACAAGTCTCGGTCCAATCTGAAAACATTTAACACCCGCACACGAAAAGAGGTAAAAAGGATACCGGAGGACATAGGAGCGCCGGAATGCAAAACAGACAACGGGGAAAATGCTCGGATGCATGAGACGAACACGTATGCAAATGCAATGTACATGATGACATGATATGAGATGAATGACAAAGACAAAAACACACGAAGACAAAAAAACCAACAACGAGGAAAAACATAACTTAGTGCCGGAAAAGGCAAGAGTTGGAATACAAATATGGCATGTTACATACGGGGTGTTACAACTATCCGGAGTGCTATTATCTCCTGTGCCGGTATCACTGCTTTTGCCTTGGCGAGACTTAGAGCGGCGCCGCTGACGTCAGTGCTTGGGTTGCTTCTTGGAGGGATCATCCTCCGTCGTCCCGTCGCCATTGCCATCTTTGGGTGTGTCCACCATATATATATATATATATATATATATATATATATATATCATATGATGAGGTGGCTGTCCAGTGCCCTGTGGGCAGTGGTTCTTGTTCGTCTCCTGCATCGTCGTCCATACTATCGATGTCTTCAGAGTCGAAGTCGAGCATGTCGGTCAAATTGTCAATAGTGTCTACTAATTGGGTGGTGGGTGGGCGGTGAATTTCTTCGTCATCCGCATCCCAATCCTGCCGGACATAGTTCGGCCAGGACTCTCCTGACAAGGAGAGAGACCTTAATGAGTTCAGTATGTCGCTGAAGGGCGAGTGCTGAAAGATATCCGCGGAGGTGAACTCCATGATCGGTACCCAGCCGGATTCGATAGGCACGGGCGCAGGCGGTTCGGAGTTCATGGCCGGGGAAGAATCCGGCAATTTGGCGTCACGGCTCTCGTGAAGGGTAAGGTCGATACTTGGCCCGATTGCCGCTGAGAATGCGGCCTCCGTGGCGGGGTCTATCCCCCCGTCCATGGATGGCGCAATTGGTTCCGAATTGAGGGTCGGAGCGGTTGCTGGTGCGGTCTCCTGAACACTGTCCGATGGTAGACGTAAATCAGGCTCATCGTGACCGTGCGGCGCGCTCGGTAGGGGCTCGAATCCGTCGAAGATCAAGTCTCCGTGGATGTCGGCCGTGTAGTTTAAGCTTCCAAACCTGGCCTGGTGGCCAGGGGCGTAACACTCGATCTGCTCCAGATGGCCAAGCGAGTTGGCCCGCAGTGCGAAGCCGCCGAATACAAAGATCTGTCCGGGGAGAAAAGTCTCACCCTGGACTGCATCGCTATCGATGATCGAAGGAGCCATCAAGCCTAACGATGACGACACAGAGGAACTCTTAATGAAAGCACCAATGTCGGTGTCAAAACCGGCGGATCTCGGGTAGGGGGTCCCGAACTGTGCGTCTAGCCGGATGGTAACAGGAGGCAGGGGACACGATGTTTACCCAGGTTCAGGCCCTCTTGATGGAGGTAAAACCCTACATCCTGCTTGATTGTTCTTGATAATATGAGTAGTACAAGAGTTGATCTACCACGAGATCAGGGAGGCTAAACCCTAGAAGATAGCCTATGGTATGATTGTATGTTGTCCTACGGACTAAAACTCTCTGGTTTATATAGCCACCGGAGGGGGCTAGGGTTACGTAGAGTCGTTTACAAGGAAGGAGATCTACATATCTGTATTGCCAAGCTTGCCTTCCACGCCAAGGAGAGTCCCATCCAGACACGGGATGAAGTCTTCAATCTTGTATCTTCATAGTCCAACAGTCCGGCCAAAGGATATAATCCAGCTGTCCGGATACCCCTAATCCAGGACTCCCTCACCTTGTCTGGCTCATTCTCGGCGTCGAATGGTGCAACCCTCCTGGACCCCTTGGGTTGTCTTTGTTTCGAGTGATGCTCCACGGCCACTACTCCACCGTCTCCTCGGTGACTTCCTCTGGGTTGACCCGAGCGGTGTTGTTGGGGCTCGAGTACATCCACATCGGATGATTGCGAGCTTGAAGAGGCTGGATGCGTCGACTGAGAAACACTTCCAACAAATCCATGCCAGTCACGCCATCACAGATCAGTTGGACTACTCGGTCGACTAGCATGGACACCTCTCCCTTCTCTGATGGAGTCACAATCAACAAAGAGGGTTGGCGGGCTCTATCCATGGTGAAGGGGGGAAGACCGGTCGACTGACCAGGAGTCAGAACGTCTTGGCAGTAGAACCAGGTCGACTGCCACCCCCTAACTGAATCGGGAAGGGTCATAGCTGGAAAATTACTCCTACCCCTCGTCTGAATCCCTAAACCCCCACACATTTGGATCACATGCGTCTTTTTGTCATTCAGATTTGCCTTCTTCACAGATTGAGAGCAGCAAGTAAAGATGTGCTTGAACAAACCCCAATGCGGTCGATAGCCCAAGAAGTTTTCACACAGAGAGATGTATGCAGCGAGATATGTGATTGTGTTCGGGGAGAAGTGATGAAGTTGAGCACCAAAAAAGTTCAAGAAACCCCGGGAAAAAGGATGTGGAGGCAGACTAAAACCGCGGTCGACATGAGTGGCAAGGAGGACGCACTCACCCTCCTGCGGCCGAGGCTCGTTCTCGTTCCCCGACAACCTCCAAGACCGATGGGCGTTTAAGCCTCTACTGGCCAGGTCCTCCAAGTCCTCCTTCTAGATCACGGATCGAATCCAGTCCTCCTGGATCCACTAGGCGGCAAACCGGACCTCGACGATGACCCCTGACTCGTCTTCTTGCCCTTCACCGCCGTTGTCTTCTTCGAGCGCTCCAGGGCTGCCGTCTTGTCCTTGCCCATGGCGATGGAGTGCTTGTGGGAGAACGGAGACGATGAAGATGACGGAGAGCGTGGTGGAGAAGTAGAGGAAGATGTGGACGATTGAGACGCACATTGCGTTGCATCGACTCGGGCGCTATTTATGAGTCCACTTCCGAGTGGCCGACGACTGGGCCCGAGCGATCTAATCATATCCCGCAGCAGGCGCTCGCCTGATATGTGGCGGAAAAGCCGGTGTGAAGATCAAGGCGCCCTCATCTATCCACTCCGATTACTGTGGCACGCTCCGTCCTGCGTGCTTCCCTGAAATTTCGAATCCCGTAAAATCTGGGGGCGGCAGAGCAACCAATCGCTCCGATGATTTCGTACCAAAACTCACTCGAAGATTATTAGCATAACTCACTCGACGACCTATGAATTGATCAAGGCGACTGAATCGGAGCTGAAGCCCCAGCATGATTCCCCGATTCCGGTGAAACACCTCCGAGGCGTGGAATCGAATTAGAACCAACTTCAACTCTCTTTTCACTTGGACCTCAATCCATTCGAGGGCTAATGACGATGCCACTAACCGAGGGTAGGGTCATAGGCCCGCCAAGACGCCCTACCCAAGGTCACCAACCTAGAGTCAAGAATGTCCAAAGTGCAACAAAGAATACTGACTGAAGTAACCTTACAGTGCAATCTACTCGACCAATTATCTCACTCAGATACCCCAATTCCATTCGACCAAGAAGAAGTCACTCGACTATACAAGAAACCACTCGGAGTACAGAAGATCTAAAGCCACTCAGGACGGCAACGGTCAGGCATTCACTCTGCAGTCTTTAAGATCATTTATATCTCTTTATAGCTGGCATTATCAGTAACGCCCTGTCTTAATGTATATTGAACCCTGTGTAACGGGTGATGGTTGGGGTCATGGAGCACTCTATATAAGCCACCCCCTCCTCTGACACAAGGGTTCACACCCGCTGTAACTTTCACGCATAATCCGGTCGACCAGGCCTCCGGGCACCGAGGCGTAGGGCTGTTACTTCCTCCGAGAAGGGCCTGAACTCATAAACCTTGCATGCACAACCTCACCGTAGCTAGGACCTTGCCTCCTCCTACGTACCCCCTATTCTATTGTTAGACTTACTCCCACGATAGTTGGCGCCCACCTTGGGGCAGGTGTCTTAGTGACTTCCGGCAAGGTTGCATTTTTTCTGATCTTCATCAACATGGTTTCCGGTGGTGGATTGGCTTTGGGTCGCGAGATCCAACTCGGCACACTCGTCTTCATCGCCGACAATTCCGCTTGGTTACAAGAGGCCCCCTTCGACACCGAGGCCCTTCCAATCCGCGGGGTGGTGCACTTCCGTGCAAGTGCCTACGGCGTCCTCCTGCGGCAGCCGTCGACCCAGTATCGGTCGAATCCCGCATCGTCCAACCTTCCAGTTGTACGCCGTCTCAAGAGATCTGGCCAATCGCGGCTTCAGCACTGGGTGAAACATGTGGTGGCCCGCCAATCGGCCACCCCACAAGTCGCGGCAATCGAGCCCGGCGAATCTCTCTACGGGCTCTTCGACTGGTTCCGCTGAGACTCTGTCCGAATGCGGGAGCAGCGACTCGGCGCTGGAGGTTCTGATGGTCGACACGCCATGCAGCCCGCCAGGTTTCCGTCGTAGTGGCGGTGGCGATGGTGGTGGCGGTCTGTCTCGCGGCCGTGATGAGTATCACCCCGAGGCCCTCACTTTGGAGCAGAAGGAAGAGCTACATCGTCGCAACATGGAGGCTCCCCACACCCCCATCATTGGAGAAACCTCTGAGGCTCGGGCCATGGAGACTGCGCGCCTGGCCACCTTGGCTGAGCGCGCACGTTTGGAGAATCTCCAACATTCACTCAACGAACGCGCTCGTCGGCAGATCCCCGAATCCAGTCGACGAAATCAACAGTTGTTTCCGCCTGAACCTCAGGTATATCGCACACCAGTCCAAATTCTTGCAGTGGCAACCCGCATAGCAGAGTCGATTCAGCCATCCCGTTCAGAGGTTGGTAGAGGTTTGCTGCAAATCCAAGCGTTGCTTCAGGCGGGGGGGGGGGGGGGAACAAAACTTAGCCGTTTCTCAGTTGCGCAACAGGATCCACAGCCGATCCGTAATGGCGGACACCGTCCAGTTGGCTCACAGCCCAGGATCGCCTCTGCGGCGTGAGGGTCATGGGCACCTCCAGGAGCAGTACCTTGGTTGGAACTATGAGCAGTATGATCATCGACTCGGCCGTGATGACCGCCGTCGAGTGCCTACGCCCCCTCCGATGGGCGGGTCATATGTGCCCCCACAATACGATGACAGGTGCCCGTATGGTGATGAACGAAGAGTTCTGGTCGACCCAGGGAACCTGTTGGGGATATTACTACTGGACATAAACCGGCCAGGAGTAGCCGGATTAACTCCAAGAAGATCAGAAGGCCATGAAGACGTAAGGATGGCGGCGCTTTACGAAGGCCCAAGGCCCGAAGGCGAGTTAAGACCTATAGATGGAAACTGACTTTATCACATACCTTGCATTGTAAGATAGGAAGGATAGAGACCGAGCCGGACACGTTTATGATCCGGCCTTGGGATTCTGTAAACCGGCGGGCGTCAACCTATGTATATAAAGGGACGAGCCGGCAGCGGTTTAGGGACAACAGACACAACTCGAGGGCCAGGCAAAGCGGATTCGCTCCCTGGTCATCAAAACCCTAGCAATACCAACACAACTAGACGTAGGCTTTTCCCTTCATCGAAGGGGCCGAACTAGTA
This sequence comes from Triticum urartu, assembly GCF_056163025.1. Lineage (NCBI taxonomy): Eukaryota > Viridiplantae > Streptophyta > Magnoliopsida > Poales > Poaceae > Triticum > Triticum urartu. Next base: position 266,394,020 of record NC_141878.1, on the reverse strand, counting down.
TAAAAACCCTCATGTCCCTTGTCCAGTTTAACCCCTTTAAGCTAACCTGTAGCAATGGCTCCATGACTAAGTCCTTTCACGAGGACATCTGCCGTGACAAACCCACGACAGATGGCGCCCACCGTGGGGCGATCGCATGATGGTTTCGATTTCTTGAAGGGCAGCTTCAAAGGACTCAAGGGATACGCTTTGGGCCAGATGACGAAGAATCGTCGCGGCAAGCTCTACAATGACGATGCAGGATGGGGTCCCGAGGCCGGTTCAATCGAATACGGGTACCGGGTCCCCTTTGGTGGGATTCACGTCTTCATCGGCAAGATCAGCGAATCGGGCCTTGAGCCAGACACCTGCACCGACATCATTGAGACGGCTCAGCGTGCAAGCCCTACCCCGGTTCAGCCCGTGCCAAGGCATGTTTTCGTAGGTGTCATCCATGGAGAGGAATATGAGGATGGACCAGCATCTGATGGAGAAACCCTTATCCGTTCCGATGACGAATCTTCAACCGGAGAGACCGAGTCGCTGTATCAGCTGCAGGACGGCCGGATTAGTGGGAGTTCCGATGGCAACAGTATTCCGGACCCCTCAATCTGCCAAACCGGGTCACGGTCTTCATGGCCGGTACAGAACCAGCGCAACACTCTTCTACCACCGCGACGATGTTCTCCGGTTCAGCAACAACAACGCCAGCAGGAGCAAGGGGCTCTGCGCCGTCTCCCGCTCAGGTTTTGTCTGATTTGTTCGACACTTTGGCAACATTGATGGCCGCGGAGGTGGACGCGGCATCCCAAGATCAGCACAATGCAGAGATTGCAAAGGTGAAGGATCAGATAAGTCAGGCTAAAGCGGACCTGGTAGCAGAGAACGCCAGGATGGCTACAGAAAGGGCCGAGTTGGAAGCTCAGGCCTACCGGCTTAGGTTGGACCAAAATGCCTCAGATGAGGTCATGAGAAGGAGATACCGGTCTCACCTCCCGCCGGGTTATGAGCCCAGAAATCTCTTCAACACGCCAGGAGCCGGAGCCAGTAACCACCCAGTGGTAAACCAGACGGAGCTGCTGGGAATAGGAGCGCCGGTTCAGCCGCGCATGATGAACCCGCCTCGTCAGAACAACGTAGTGCCACAGTATATTCCGACGCCCCCGGGGCATTAATCCAACCTGTTGGATAACATTGTGGCAGCCTCTTCACAATTGGCAGCCCTCCCAACTGACGGCGAGTCACCAGTGGCGATTGAGACACGATGGGCTAGAGAGCTCCTTTAAACAGCTTTAAACCAGCAGCAGGCATATTCGCATAGTCGCGAGCAGATTCATTCCACCCCCCGCCCAAGTCGGAGCTATAGCAGGCACGTTGAGGATGAGCCAGCCGTGTCAAGCAGTGCATGTCACCGTAACTCGCCGCGAGGGCATAACCCGGCAGGTGGCGGTGCTAATGCGCATGATGTGGTGGATAATGGTCATGCGCAACGAGAAGCTGAGTTAGCAGCTCTGCATGCAGCTCATCAACCTACTCCGGTTCGCCCTACCGCTTCAGTGGAGCCAGGCATGGTCTTCAGTTCTTTAGGGGTGCCGTGTCTTACCCCCGTTTTACGTAATGTACGGCTACCCAAGGATTTTAAAGGCCCTCGTAAGGTGCCCAATTACACTGCCAATTTGCAACCAGAATCGTGGGTTGAAAGTTATGAGATGGCAATGGAGATGTTGGATGTGGATGAAGCGGTGTGTACTAAGTACTTCACCATGATGTTGGAGGGGACAACTCGTACTTGGTTAAAGAGCTTACCAGCTAACTCTGTCGGATCATGGGCCGAGTTAAAACACCGGTTTATCTAGAATTTTAAAGATACTTGTAAGCATGTAGGATCGAAAGTATGTCTAGAGGGGGGGTGATTAGACTACTTGACCAAATAAAAACTTAACCTTTTCCCAATTTTAGTTCTTGGCAGATTTTAGCTATTGTAGGACAAGTCAAGCAATCATCACAAAATTCAAGCAAGCATGCAAAGAGTATATTGGCAGCGGAAAGTAAAGCATGCAACTTGCAAGAATGTAAAGGGAATGGTTTGGAGAATTCAAACGCAATTGGAGACACGGATGTTTTTCCCGTGGTTCGGATAGGTGGTGCTATCCTACATCCACGTTGATGGAGACTTCAACCCACGAAGGGTAACGGTTGCGCGAGTCCACGGAGGGCTCCACCCACGAAGGGTAACGGTTGCGCGAGTCCACGGAGGGCTCCACCCACGAAGGGTCCACGAAGAAGCAACCACCCACAAAGGGTCCACAAAGTAGCAACCTTGTCTATCCCACCATGGCCATCGCCCACGAAGGACTTGCCTCACTAGCGGTAGATCTTCACGAAGTAGGCGATCTCCTTGCCCTTACAAACTTCTTGGTTCAACTCCACAATCTTGTCGGAGGCTCCCAAGTGACACCTAGCCAATCTAGGAGACACCACTCTCCAAGAAGTAACAAATGGTGGGTTGATGATGAACTCCTTGCTCTTGTACTTCAAATGATAGTCTCCCCAACACTCAACTCTCTCTCATAGGATTTGGATTTTGTGGAAAGAAGATTTGAGTGGAAAGGAACTTGGGGAAGGCTAGAGATCAAGATTCATATGGTAGGAATGGAATATCTTGGTCTCAACACATGAGTAGGTGGTTCTCTCTCAGAACATATGAGTTGGAATTGTGTATGTGTTCTGATGGCTCTCTCCTCGAATGAAGAGGAGGTGGAGGGGTATATATAGCCTCCACACAAAATCCAACCGTTACACACAATTTTCCAATCTCGGTGGGACCGAATCAACAAACTCGGTCGGACCGAAAAGGTAAACCTAGTGACTGTTAGAGATTTTCGGTGGGACTGACATGCAACTCGGTAGGACCGATATGGTTAGGGTTTGGGCATAACGTAATCTCGGTGAGACCGATTACACAAACTCGGTGAGACCGAGTTTGGTAATAAGCTAACCAGATAGTTGGTCAGGTAAACTCGGTGGGACCGATTTGCTCTTTCGGTGAGACCGAAAAGTTACAAAAAGGAAACAAAGAGTTTACACTGCAATCTCGGTGGGACCGATTCGCTCTTTCGGTGAGACCGAAAAGTTACGAAAGGGAAACAGAGAGTTTGCAATCCCATCTTGGTGAGACCGAGATCCCTATCGGTAGAACCGAATTGCTAGGGTTTGGCAGTGGCTTATGACAAGTGAAACTCGGTGGCGCCGGATAGAAAGAATCGGTAGGACCGAGTTTGGCTTAGGGTTTAGGTCATATGTGGATATGGGAAAGTAGTTGAGGGTTTTGGAGCATATCACTAAGCACATGAAGCAAGAGGCTCATTAAGCAACACCTCATCCCTCCTTGATAGTATTGGCTTTTCCTAAAGACTCAATGTGATCTTGGATCACTAAAATATAAAATTAAGAGTCTTGAGCATTTGAGCTTGAGCCAATCCTTTGTCCTTAGCATTTTGAGGGTTCCACTTTCACATCCATGCCATGCCAATCATTGAGCTTTCCTGAAATAGTCATCTTGGAATAGCATTAGCTCAATGAGCTATATGTTGTTATGAATTACCAAAACCACCTAGGGATAGTTGCACTTTCAATCTCCCCCTTTTTGGTAATTGATGACAACATATAGATCAAAGCTTCGACAAATGATAATAAGCATGAAATATATCGTCGCTTTGAGAAGTATGTGACAAGTAAGAGCTCCCCCTAAATTTGTGCATATTTAAAATTTGCTTTGGACTGCAAATGCACAAAGAGTTAGAGTCATGGGTTACTCTTCCATGTCACATACATCTTGGTGGAGCGCTTAAAATGATAAGAATGAAATACATGCACTCATCACCAAGAATAGTGAATGATCACATAAGATAGATAAGATGATAATATTAAGCAAACATTAAGTGTAGCTTATGATCAAACACATGATCATCAATGTCTCACGAGCAATGACATAGTATCTCACACAAAAGCAAACAAAGTTCGAAAAACCACCAAATAAAACAAGAGAGAATAAAAGCAACACTCTCTCTCGAAGCCTATGATCTATACATTTTCTCCCCCTTTGGCAACAAGTTACCAAAAAGTTCCTAGGAAATGCATAGTGCTAAGTCGACACTCAGGCTTGATCTTCAGGTGGTGGTGGAGTCCGGAGCACTCCAAGGACGAAGCCTTCTGTAGATGTGGTCGGAGTCGAGGCTGAAGTGGACGCTGGAGTTGGTGGAACTGAGGCTGTAGCTGGTGCAGACGTGGTGGCTCTGGGGTCAGCAACTGGCACTGCAGACGACCTCGGACCTCGTGGCACTCTAGCAAAGGCATCAGTTGTAGTCTTGCCTCTCCTCTCCTGCATGTCATCCTGGAGCTACTCCACTGCAGTCTGAATCTCTGTCACTTTGACATCCAAGTCATAGAACTTTTGTTCCATGATCCTCTCTAAGCTTGCCTGGTTCTGAGTTAGGGTGGCTAGTCCTTGCTCAATCCGCAGGGTGGATGCAATCAAGTAACCAAGCTGCTCTTGTTTGTTTTTCAGGAAATATTCAGATGCCTCCTCTTGAGTAGGCATCTTGGCAGCTTTCTCCTTCCTCGCCTTCTCCTTCTTGGCTTGTGCTTGGGCAGATGATGGCTCATTCTCAGTCATGACCACTTGATTATCTTCAAAGTCTGGACGGATGGGCAGGTGTTCCTTGTCCAATAAGTATATGCCTGTGCCCATCTTAGAGTTGATGAGCTCCTGAATCTGTGGGGCATATCCACAGCTCCTCTTCTGATCTGCTGCAGTCCTCTTGATAGTTTCTACTATGAGGCTCATGACCTTGAATTTCTGAGGCACATCAAATACATGAAGGAAATTGATTGCATGGCCTCTGATCATCTTGTGATCACCTGACTTGGGCAACAGAGTGTGCCTAAGGATCCAGTTAATGGTTGGCAGCCCTGACAGAAGAAAATGCACAGACCCAAACTTGAAAGTATCAAGTGCCTCGTTTGGAATTTCCTTGTACATATTGGACATAGAGTTGTGGTCCATCTTCTTCTTGGCATAGATATCCAAGTCATCCTCATGCTCCTCTGGGGCATTGATGAGCTGTGCCCACTCAGCAACAGTAGATTGGTACCTCGTACCTTCAGACATCCATGTGATCTTTCCATCTGGGTAGAAATGTGCTGTGGAGTAGAATTGCATAATGAGTTCCTCGTTCCACTTTGTGAGCTTCTGCCCAACAAAGTCCTCTACTCCACATGCCTTGAAGCTGTCCTGCACTCCAGGGTAGTACTCTTCGTTGTCCTTGATGTATTGCCAATCAACCCATCTCATATCACAGACAATTGGCTTCTTGTCTAGCAGCACTGTCTCATAAAAGTCTTGCTGCTCCTTGGTGTGAAACCTGTAGTCAACTGCAGTCCTTCTCCTTGAAGCATACGGGTCTGCTTCTCTCCACTTCCTCAGCCCTGAGTCTCTTCTGAGCTTCATGTCCTCAGCCACAGGATGAGCATCATTGTGGTCTGGGATCTTGGGCTTGAGCTTTCTCAGAACATGCTCTTCATCATCTTCTTCAGCAGCTTCAGGCACTGGGGCCTTGTTCTTTTCAGTTGCAGGTATGCTCCTCGTATTTCTCTTTGGAGCTGTCTTGACCTTTGATGCAGCCTTGGGTGCTTCCTTGGGCTTAGATGCAGTAGCCCCTGATTTGATAGCATCACCCATAAGCTTAGGTGCCTTAGGTGCTGGTGCAGCAACCTCTTCTTCTTTCTCTTCTTCCATGATGGAAGCCTTTCCAAGCACTCTGGCTACGGTCTTCTTGACCCTTTCCTTCCTTTTCTTTCCTTCAGCAGCAACTGGCTCTATGGTTGCAGGCTTTTCAGGAATCTGAGTTGAAGCTATGGCCTTTGGCATAGGCTGCCTACCTGCTAGCCTTTTGATTTTTAAGCCTGGCTTTGTGCCTTGAGCTGAGCCATATTCCTTCTTGAGCACAACTCTCTTTGATGTGGCTTCCTCTTCCTCTGCCACATAATCTTCATCCTCAGAATCTGAAGTTCTCTTCTTCCTCTGTCTTGTGGCAGCTTTAGGCAGATTGCTAGGGGTGCTCCTGCTGCCATCATCTGAGGAACTTGAGGGACTAGTGCCCTCACTGATCTGCACTGGTTGTTCTGACATGTTCTGGCTATCACTTTGGTCTGACATGATGAACAAGCTGACTGCTGACCCTATGAATAGGTTATAGATGAGATAGAGTGGATAAGCATCACAAAATGTAGAGATTTTTGCAAAAGAATAATTCAAAAACTTAGTTTTAGTTTCCCACTGAAAGCATCTCGGATCTACCGATTTCTAAACTCGGTGATACCGAAGCAGTTTTGGCACCTAAACTAGTGAACTCGGTCAGACCGAGTCACGGTTCGGTGGCACCGAGACTGCTAGGGTTTCACAGAGTTCCAAAATCGGTCACACCGATAAGTAATTCTCGGTCAGACCGAGTCTCACTTGTGCAATGGCATAAGCCAAATCGGTGGGACCGAGTTTTTCAACTCGGTGGGTCCGAGATGGTTTCGGCGGAAACCTAACCCTAAAATTTTCGAATTAAACCTAATCTACGAGTTCATTGACTGGATAGAAGTTTAACAAACGTGGCAAGAATCATGATGATCACAATGTGCTAAGAGTCGGATTGGGGAATAGCACAAAGATCGAGTCCATACCCTAGTTCGGCGGAGACTCGCTACGGCGGCAACGGCGGGGTTGAATTTCCATTGACGGCGATGGAGACCAGCGACTGGAGGCGGCTGGCGGCGAGGAGACGATCCGGAGACCAAGTTGGCAGAGCAGGCTATCGCGCGGGCGAAGGGGTTCGGAGAAATTTCCAAATTTTTGCCCGTGACTATATATAGCCTGACCCTGTCGGTGTGACCGAGTGGAACAACTCGGTGGCACCGAGATGCAAAACTGTATACAGTTGTTGCAACTCGGTGTGACCGAATGGTTCAAATCGGTTGCATCGAGATCGAAAACCTAGATCAACTTAATGATCTCGGTAGGAACGAAAGTGGGGTATCGGTCAGACCGAGAATCATAAAGAGGTTTTGGAAGTTTAAGTCTATGACGAATCGGGGACTCCGAGCGCTCCTCACACAGAGTGGTTCGAATCTGACTTGATCAAATTTTGTGATGTAGCATGAATAGAGTTTGAGACGGGAAAAGCATAGATAGCTAGAGGAGGTTCTTAGGCATTCTTGTCCATCCAGTTGGCAAAAGGAAATAAAACCAAACAATCAAAACAACAAGTGGATGTCCTCGAATGAGTAAAATATGCAACCAGCATGCTCACACAATAAGATGGCAAATGAAATATGTGACAAGGCATGCACAACCAATTCTAGCATCTATCAAGCAATTTGTGATGACAAGGTCATCTATATATGAGTATATTGACTTAGGAGTCAAGTGAGAACACTTGATCATAGGTCATACTCATCGTTTAAGCTCAAGTGGGGTTACCACTTTTACATAAAGCATTGTTGTGTTCACATCTTTAGAGTTGCTTTAGCTCAAGTCTTAGAGTAAAGCTCCCCCTAGATGTGATATCCCCGCTTAGAGGGATGAACTAACCTCGGGTTTTGTCGATGATGACTTCATGTAGATGTTGAAGATGTGGATGCTCAATGTTGATGTAGATCACTCGGAGCTATCCATTTGAGTGAATTGCACTTTCAATACCTACATGGGTTAGTCCCACAAGGAACAAACAAGGATATCCATAGACATAGAGTGATGCACACACAAGATGATGTCCATGAAAACTTTTAGGTTACCTTGTCCCTTGTCTTACCAACAAGAGGGTTTGTGACTCCTTGAACTAGTGCAAGATGTGGAAGTTGATTGCACTTGTTCTTGCCAAAATGATAAGAGTGAAGTATGTTGGCGGAGTCACCCTCAAGAACTCTCTAGTTCTTCTTCTTTTGGATCCACACCATCTTGATGGGAATCCTTGGAGTTGTAGTCATACTTGATGAAGTGGAACTTGAAGTAGTCTTGGGAATCCACTTGACTAAGGTCTTAGGAGCTTCTTCAAATGCATCAATTTCCTCTTGAAGCTTGTCCTTGCCTTTTTGCTTGTAGTCTTGTGGTGGAAGATCATCTTGAGCTTGTGTCCCCTTGAAAAAGTATCATACTTCTCTTGTTGTGGAACAAACTTTGTCTTGGGGTATTGATCTTCTTCCCACTCAACTCCATTGGCATTGAACTTTCGTTCAAAACCAACACCTTGATTCTTCCGGTGCATTCCTTGCTTGCGCACAATTTCCTCGAATTGCTTACTCCCGGCAAGGCTTTTGTACACTCCTTTCTCTATAATTCCCTTCAATGAGCTATTTTCTTGCTCAAGTGTAACTTGGCTAAGAGAATCATTAGTGGAATCAAGAGAACTACTAGAAGCAACAATATTGGATTTAGCATGATCATTGTTACTGCTAGAGGAAGAATCTTTCTTGTTCTTGTTACTAGACTTGACTTGAGGCATGTAAGTGGATAAGAGTAAACGCTTGGCAATGTAAGAAGAACTTTTCTTGCGGAGATCATCATTGATTGCTTTTAAGAACTCATGCTCTTGCTCAAGATTGAGCTTTTCAAAGCTTAATTTCTCATGAGCTCTTAAAAGTTCTCGATGATCTTCGAAGATAGTTTCATGAGCTAACTTAAGAGTGTTTAGTTCTTTAGTTAGAGCCTCAATCTTCTCCTTATCATTGTCATTCGTTTTATCTTGATTAGCATGATTAATTGACATTTCATCATAGTATTCATCACTAGAGTTGTCAACAAGCAAATCATCACCTAACAAGTCATCTTCATCACAATTGAAATCAACATACTCGGGGTGTGTTACCTTAGGACCTTTGGCCATGAAGCATCTTCCAATTCCTTCATTTGGTGAGTCAAATATGTCGTAGGAGTTGGTTGACACAAGTGCTAGACCGGCAACACCTTCATCTTGAGTATCTTCGTAGTCGGAGTGATAAGTTCTCTTGGAGTGGCTGTCGGAGTCGGAGCCGGATACCCATTCACCAACATGAGCTTGATGTCTTCGTTTTGTGTAGCTCCTTGATGATTTTTCCTTCCTTTCCGAATCCTTGCTTCTCCGTGAGTATCTTCGTTCATAACGATCATCTCTACTCCTTCTCTCTCTTGGTGGTGATTCTTTGCTTCTTCTTTTTGGAGAATCTTCTCTTCTCTTGTAGGGAGCCGTACACTCATTGGAATAGTGTCCGGGTCTTCCACAACTGTAGCAGTTTCGCTCTCGACTAGAAGATCTTTTGTCATTGTAGGACCTTGACTTGAAGCTTCTATCTTTGCTTCTACTCTTGTAGAACTTGTTGAAGTTCTTCACCATTAAGCTCAATTCTTCATGGAAGTTTTGTTTCTCACTTGATGATGTAGGGGCTTCACATGAGGCTTTGTAGGCACCACTTGATTTGTTGTGAAGTTCCTCTTTATCCTTAAGTGACATCTCATGAGCAACAATTCTTCCAATCACCTCCGTTGGCTTGAGATCTTTGTAATTGGGCATCATTTGGATCAATGTGCACACGGTATCATATTTTCCATCCAAGGCTCTTAGAATCTTCTTGATGATGAATCTATCGGTCATCTCTTCACTTCCTAAGCTGGCAATCTCATTTGTGATGAGAGCAAGCCTAGAGTACATTTCAGCGACACCTTCACCATCCTTCATTTTGAACTTGTCAAGTTGACTTTGAAGCACATCCAACTTGGATTCCTTGACGGAGTCGGTACCTTCGTGCATATCAATCAAAGTGTCCCAAATTTCCTTTGCATTCTCAAGACAACTGATTTTGTTGAATTCTTCGGGGCACAATCCGTTGAAGAGAATATCACAAGCTTGAGCATTGTATTGCAACATCTTCAACTCATCCGCGGTAGCTTCATGGTTTGGTTCTTTCCCATCAAAGAAGTCACCTTGCAAACCAACACACACAATAGCCCAAACGGCGGGGTTATGTCCAAGAATATGCATTTTCATTTTATGCTTCCAACTAGCAAAATTAGTACCACCAAAGTAAGGACCTCTACGGTGATAATTTCCCTCGCTAGACGCCATACTCTCCTAGGTTGTGAAACCAAGGCTATGACCACCAAAAGCTATGGAGATCAAAGCAAATGGAGACCAAAGCTCTGATACCACTTGTAGGATCGAAAGTATGTCTAGAGGGAGGGTGATTAGACTACTTGACCAAATAAAAACTTAACCTATTCCCAATTTTAGTTCTTGGCAGATTTTAGCTATTGTAGTACAAGTCAAGCAATCATCACACAATTCAAGCAAGCATGCAAAGAGTATATTGGCAGCGGAAAGTAAAACATGCAACTTGCAAGAATGTAAAGGGAAGGGTTTGGAGAATTCAAACGCAATTGGAGACACGGATGTTTTTCCCGTGGTTCGGATAGGTGGTGCTATCCTACATCCATGTTGATGGAGACTTCAACCCACGAAGGGTAACGGTTGCGCGAGTCCACGGAGGGCCCCACCCACGAAGGGTAACGGTTTTGCGAGTCCACGGAGGGCTCCACCCACGAAGGGTCCACGAAGAAGCAACCACCCACAAATGGTCCACGAAGTAGCAACCTTGTCTATCCCACCATGGCCATCACCCACGAAGGACTTGCCTCACTAGCGGTAGATCTTCACGAAGTAGGCGATCTCCTTGCCCTTACAAACTCCTTGGTTCAACTCCACAATCTTGTCGGAGGCTCCCAAGTGACACCTAGCCAATCTAGGAGACACCACTCTCCAAGAAGTAACAAATGGTGTGTTAATGATGAACTCCTTGCTCTTGTGCTTCAAATGATAGTCTCCCCAACACTCAACTCTCTCTCATAGGATTTGGATTTTGTGGAAAGAAGATTTGAGTGGAAAGCAACTTGGGGAAGGCTAGAGATCAAGATTCATATGGTAGGAATGGAATATCTTGGTCTCAACACATGAGTAGGTGGTTCTCTCTCAGAACATATGAGTTGGAATTGTGTATGTGTTTTGATGGCTCTCTCCTTGAATGAAGAGGAGGTGGAGAGGTATATACAGCCTCCACACAAAATCCAACCGTTACACACAGTTTTCCAATCTCGGTGGGACTGAATCAACAAACTCGGTCGGACCGAAAAGGTAAACCTAGTGACCGTTAGAGATTTTCGGTGGGACTGACATGCAACTCGGTAGGACCGTTATGGTTAGGGTTTGGGCATAACGTAATCTAGGTGAGACCCATTACACAAAATCGGTGAGACCGAGTTTGGTAATAAGCTAACCAGAGAGTTGGTCAGGTAAACTCGGTGGGACCGATTTGCTCTTTCAGTGAGACCGAAAAGTTACAAAAAGGAAACAAAGAGTTTACACTGCAATGTCGGTGGGACCGATTCGCTCTTTCGGTGAGACCGAAAAGTTACAGAAGGGAAACAGAGAGTTTGCAATCCCATCTCGGTGAGACCAAGATCCCTATCGGTAGAACCGAATTGCTAGGGTTTGGCAGTGGCTTATGACAAGTGAAACTCGGTGGCGCCGGATAGAAAGAATCGGTAGGACCGAGTTTGGCTTAGGGTTTAGGTCATATGTGGATATGGGAAAGTAGTTGAGGGTTTTGGAGCATATCACTAAGCACATGAAGCAAGAGGCTCATTAAGCAACACCTCATCCCTCCTTGATAGTATTGGCGTTTCCTAAAGACTCAATGTGATCTTGGATCACTAAAATATAAAATGAAGAGTCTTGAGCATTTGAGCTTGACCCAATCCTTTGTCCTTAGCATTTTGAGGGTTCCACTTTCACATCCATGCCATGCCAATCATTGAGCTTTCCTGAAATAGTCATCTTGGAATAGCATTAGCTCAATGAGCTATATGTTGTTATGAATTACCAAAACCACCTAGGATAGTTGCACTTTCAAAGCAGCCTATGTCGATTGTGGACTTGGCCGCTTGTGTTCAAGAGGATGGGGAGTCTACAACCCATTGGGTGAAGCGGGTCTCAGCTATTCTGCATTCATCGGATCGCATCAACGCGGATACAGCAGTGTTAATGTTGGAGGGCAATTGCCGGTTTCTACCGTTAAATTGAAGTTAGGAAGGCTCAAACGTCACTGCAATGACATGCCAACGCTTATGGCCGCTTTGGTTAAATATGTCGATTCAGATAGTGCCAAAGACCCTGACTCGAAGGAGGACAAACTGGGGAAAGGGAAGAAGAACGGCAACACCAAGGGACAACAACATAACCCGGCAGGTCATGGGAACAATGGTAAGCGCAAAGCAGACAATAGTTTGGACTTTGTGGCTAACACCAATGCTCAGGATAACGGTCAACGTCGTAAGGGCAAACAGCCCCAGAGGGGCGGAGGGTCAGGCCCCAATCTGGAGGGCCTGTTAAATCAACCTTGTCCAAAGCATGGATCAAAGGAGAGGCCAGCTTCACATCTTTGGAAGGATTGTTACATCATGCGAGAGTTCAAGAACTCCAATATGTTTCAATACGACAATGGCCCGCCCGGCGGTTCAGGAGGTGGTTTTCATGGGCCGGGTTATGAAGGCAGCAGCTCTGGTTCGGGGTTTCAAGGAAATCAAACTGGACATAGCAATCAAGGGAACCAGGGCAATCAGGGAGGTTATAACCATCAGGGGAATCAGCAACAGTAGCAGACGGGTTATCAGAGCAATCCGAAGAAGTTGAATAGTGGGTAGTATCATGTCTTCACCACTAGCTTGTGCAAGCGTGATCAGAAGCTTCACAAGAGGGCTGTGAACTCTGTTGAACCGGCAGTGCCTCAATATTTACGCTAGTCTGAGCAACCAATTTTATTGAGTCGAGAGGATCACCCACCCCGGGTTGATAATCCGGGTCATCTGGCCTTAGTGGTGGCACCTCAAGTTGGGGGGGTATAAGTTCACCAAAGTGCTCATGGATGGTGGAAGTAGTATCAACATCCTGTACTATAATACCTTCCGCCGTATGGGATTGTCAGATAAGAATCTTAAACCGTCTAACATCATTTTTCATGGTGTGGTGCCTGGTAAGTCTGCATATGCACTGGGAAAAATAGCCCTAGAGGTGGCTTTTGGAGATGATCATGATTCAAGGTCAGAAACATTGACTTTTGAGGTGGTGAAAATCAAGAGTCCGTATCACGCCCTGTTTGGACGACCGGCGTATGCCAAGTTCATGGCGACGCCGTGTTATGTTTATCTGCAGCTTAAGATGCCAGGTCATAAGGGGACCATCATAGTACATGGGAGCATGAAGATTGCTTTGGAATGTGAGGAAGGTGATGCGGCTTATGCTGAGTCGGTTTGTGCCACAGAAGAGCTAAAGTTTTATAAAGACAAGGTTGATCCGGCAGACATGACTTCTTTGAAAAAGCCAACTACGGAGCATGATCCGACATTGAAGTTTAAATCGGCCACATACACTAAGATGGTTGATTTTGTTCCTGGCGATTCATCCAAGCAGTTCAGCATCAGCGCTAACCTGGATCCCAAATAGGAAAGCGCTCTCATCGAGTTCATCCATGAGAACCGGGACATCTTTGCATGGAAGCCTTCTGACATGCCAGGTGTACCGAGGGAACTCACTGAGCACACACTTAATATAGATCCTAAGTTTAAATCGGTCAGGCAGTTTCTCCGCCACTTCAACGAAGAAAGGTGTAAGGCTATTGGTGAGGAGGTAGCTTGGCTGTTGGCCGCAGGGTTTATCGTGGAGGTTTTTCACCCTGAGTGGTTAGCTAATTCGGTGTTGGTTCTTAAGAAAAACGGCACTTGGCGTATGTGTGTGGACTACATAGATTTGAACAAAGCTTGTCCAGCAGATCCCTTTGCCCTCCCTCGCATTGATCAAATTATTGATGCTACGGCGGGTTGTGACCCTTTGTGTTTTCTGGATACTTACTCTGGTTATCATCAGATCAAAATGGCAGTTAAGGACTAGGAGAAGACAACTTTTATAACTCCCTTTGGAGCCTTCTGCTATGTCTCCATGCCCTTTGGGCTCAAGAGTGCCCAGGCGACTTATCAGCATTGTGTTCAGAATTGTCTTCATAAACAGATTGCGCGCAATGTTCATGCATATGTGGATGATATTGTGGTGAAGTCCAGGAAGGAGGAAACATTGATAGATGACTTGAGGGAGACTTTTGACAACCTCCGGGTTAATAAGATGATGCTTAATCTGGACAAATGTGTCTTTGGTGTTCCAGCAGGCAAGCTCCTGGGTTTTCTGGTGTCAAACAGGGGCATTAAGGCTAATCCGGAAAAAATTTCAGCAGTCACGTCCCTGGCTAAACCGGCGTGTATCAATGACGTTCAACGTTTAGCCGGCCGGATTGCGGCTTTGAGCCGGTTTATTAGTCGTCTCGGGGAGAAAGCTATCCCTTTATATCAGATGCTAAAGAAAACGAATGACTTTGTCTAGAGTGATGTGGCTGATAAAGCGTTTGAGGATTTGAAGAGGCGGTTAGCTGAACCGCACGTCCTTGCGGCTCCAGTCGTTAAAGAGCCTTTATTTCTGTATGTGGCCGCTAATTCCCGGGCTGTTAGTGTGGCTATTGTTGTGGAGCGCAAGGAGGCTGGAAAGGAGTCTCTGGTTCAACGACCGGTTTATTATATCAGTGAGGTGCTTATCGAATCAAAGCAGAGGTATCCGCATTGGCAGAAGCTGGTGTATGGGGTGTTTATGGCAAGCCGGAAGCTCAAGCATTATTTTCAGGGTCATCCTATCACAGTGGTTAGTTCAGCCCCTTTGGGAGATATCATCCAAAACAGAGAAGCGACTGGCCGGATTGCCAAGTGGGCTATTGAACTTGGACCTCACGGGCTCAGGTATACACCTCGCACAACGGTCAAATCTCAAGCACTCGTGAACTTCATCAATGATTGGACAGAGTTGTAGGCACCAGAGGAAAAGCCAGACAATACTTATTGGACTATTCACTTTGATGGGTCCAGGCAATTGGAGGACTCGGAGGCTGGAGTCATATTAACTTCCCCACGAGGTGACAAGTTTTGTTATGTTCTTCGCTTAATGTTCCCTTGCACTAACAATGCAGCTGAGTACGAGGCCTTACTCCACGGTCTTCGGATGGCTAAGGAGATGAACTTAAGCCGGGTTAAGTGCTTCGGTGACTCGGACCTGGTGGCTCAACAGGTATCTGGCACTTGGGATTCTAAAGACCCACTCATGGCAGCATATCGACTAGAGGTGGACATAGTGGCTGGTCATTTCAAGGGCTATCAAGTTGACCATATAGACCGGCAAAAGAATGAAGCGGCGGACGCTCTAAGTCATCTAGGCTCTCAGCGTAAACCGGTGCCACCTAATGTCTTCATCGACGTACTGCATTATCCGTCGGTCAAGATACCCACAGAGGATGAGTTGGCTATTCCTGACCCGGAGGCCCAATTGGTGGCAGCATTGCATGTTATACCGGATTGGACAGTCCCGTACTTGGCTTACATGAACCGGGGCGAGTTACAGGAGGATGAAACCTTGGCCCGGCAGATAATCCGGCGATCCAAGTCAATGACCATAATCAATGGGAGTTACATCGTTACAGTGTCACAGGAGCAATTCAGCGTTGTGTGTCTCCTCAAGAGGGTTGTGAGATTTTGCGAGAAATCCATGAAGGAGATTGTGGTCACCACGCCGGTTCAAAATCTTTGGTGGCCAAGGCTTTTCGTCACGGCTTCTATTGGTTGACGGCTCATGCTGATGCTGAGGATTTAGTCAAAAGGTGTGACAGTTGTCAAAAATTTGCACGCCGCGCTCATGTTCCGGCTCAGGACTTGAGAATGATTCCAATTACTTGGCCGTTTGCAACTTGGGGGCTCGATATGGTTGGACCCTTTAATGGATCCAAGGACAAAAAGACCCACCTGTTAGTGGAAGTTGACAAGTTTACCAAGTGGGTAGAAGCAGAGCCAGTCAGTAAGTGTGATGCAGCCACGACAGTTCAATTCATCAAAAAGGTGATATTCTGGTTTGGTTTTCCACACAGTATTATAACTGATAATGGTACTAATCTGTCACAGGGTGAGATGGAATAATTTTTCAACGTGAGCACATCCGGCTTGATGTAGCGTCAGTGGCTCACCCCCAGTCTAATGGTCAAGCAGAGAGGGCAAATCAAGAAATTTTGAGAGGTATCAAACCCCGGCTTATGGTTCCTTTAAAACGGACACCGGGTTGTTGGGTGGAGGAGTTACCTTCTGTGTTGTGGAGTATCAACACCACACCTAACATATCTACGGGTTACACGCCTTTCTTCATGGTTTACGGAGCAGAGGCGGTTCTCCCTAGTGACATCCATCATGACTCACCCCGTGTAACAGCTTATGTTGAAGCTGAGAATGAGAAAGCACGACAGGACTCGCTGGACCTGTTAGATGAGGAGCGTGATTTAGCGGCAGCGCGTTCGGCGATTTATCAACAAGATCTCCGATGTTATCACAGCCGCCGGGTTAAGACCAGAACTTTTCAAGAAGGCGATCTGGTGCTCCGGCTCATCCAGGATCAGACTAATATGCACAAGTTAGCCCCACCTTGGGAAGGACCTTTTGTGGTCAGCAAAAATCTGCACAACGGGTCATACTACCTCATTGATGTTCGAGAGCACAAAGACTCACGCAAGTCGGAGGAGGAGACTCAGCGGACGTGGAATATAGCTCTTCTTCGGCCTTACTATACTTGAGCCACAGGCTCTTCTTATGTACATACTTATGACAATGTATATATTATATAATAAACCGGAGCCTCATTTAAAGCGGGGTCTCTGTTCTTTTTACATCATGTGTGGTTCCATGGGGGCTTCTACTTACAAAGCAGAGTTCTATTAACCCGGGTCATAAGGCCACACAGATAAAAAGGGAATCACTAGGGGCTTGGTCGTATTTGAACCATAGCTACACCTCTTGATCGGTTTAACACCAAAAAGGGAAATCACTAGGGGGCTTGGTTGTGCTTACACCATTGCTACACCTTTTGATAGGCTTAAAAGCCAAAAGGAAATTATGTGGAACCAAAGAGAGGCTCTTGCATAAAGCACAAATCAAACATAGGTCACCACTAAGCATTGCTCAAATATTACTTGGGGGCTCCTTGCTTCTCAAAGAACAACGAGCTTGCACCCTTGTAGTAGGCTATCAAGCCAGGCTTGGAAGCCAGGTGTATTCACCTAAACCCCCTGGTTATCCTGCCTCTTTAAGTAAGCCACTCCGTCCAGGTAAACCTGGTATGACCCATCGAACGTTTGACAAGTCAATCTCATAGACCCTGAACTTGTCAAAGTTAAAACGGTGATTAGTTAAAGATTGAGGTCCATCTTAAAAGGCTTTGCTAAATGGTTTAACTCAGCGGCCTGGCAGCCCATGAAAAGCCTCGATTTAGGGCCTGGCGGCCCATAAAAAGCCTTGCATATTTCTTTTGTATTTGTTGTTTTTATAATCTTTTAATAAGGGATTTATGAATATTTTCTGATAAACCGATGTTTAGTACAACCCAATGTGACTTTCAACGCTTAGTTGTCAGTACATGATCAGTTTTTAAATCGGTAGTATGTTGCTCCGGTCTGGTTTTGACTAGATGTCACCAGCATTATACGAACAAATCAGCGGCTATTATAGCCTGGCTTGGTTTTTATATGAACCGGCAAGAGGGCAAGGAGTCATCAACACTCCGGATTGGTGTTTTTCACCCTTACTATACAAACAGTTGGTCAGCCAACGAGGTATGTGACAGGCATCATCTATTTTTACAAATCTTGGTTGTCCATCCAAGTTATGTATATATTTTTTGGGCATCATGACCCATCCAGTGGTAAACCACTAGGACACTTTCAAGTTCTTACATGCAGGAACACAAATCATAATGGATTATGCATAAATAGATCTCAAAGGCAGAACAAGTTTTCAGGTATCAAGCAAAACAAACATGCTTGATGGCATGGCAGATAAAGGTGTTCATGCTATCCTATTACAAGGCACTTTAACCAGCCCAAATTGAATAATTGTTTTCAAAGAGTGGAAGACTGCAACTGGTAAACAGACCACCTGTTTAGGATTCCTCATCGGGATGGCTTGACGATTGAGGGTCATCTTGCGTGGTCACATTCTCTTCATCCCTCCCCAGATGCTGGAAATCAACTGTTAACCAATCGATTCCGGTTAAGGCTTGAAAAATGGCCTCTTCATGGATAAGATTGGAGGGGTCAATGTCAGGAGCGTAAGTATGCTTACAGATTGGTGGCACAAGATCTTCAACATTATGGATCAACGTGGGCTATCTTTTTCCCTCAGCATCATAAACCGGTTGAAAATGAGATAGATCTGTGTCCTCCGCCAGTTTTCTTGCTATTGGTCGCATCTCCTTTGTCAGCCTTCGGAGATCGTCATTATTCAATTCTGAGCCGTCTTCTTTCACACCAGGATACCCTTTGATGATATCTGTTGGTTCAAGATCCAGAATCCACGCCTTGGCCCGGATTAGCGCGGTCAGCGCTCCTGATCTTGCGGCTGATCTCTTCAGTTCGTTGATCCGGGCAGGTAGCATGGCCAGCTTTTCAATAGTTACTTTTATCAGCGATGGCGGAGGCTTGTTATAAGCTGTAGTGCAAATGGCTCGCTGGGATCCAGAGAACAGCTGTTCCATCAAGGTGTAGGCCGCTTTAAGTTTCATCCGCATGTTAGAGCCCAGATGAGCAATGTGGGTCCCTGTCATGGTTCAGCATCAGTAAACCAGTCATTGATAAGATCTTATGAATTAGACAAACTACACGAGAAGGTACTTACCAAACACAGCAGAAGTCATGGTGTTAATCTTCCGCTTTAAGCCGGTCAGTTCTTCAACCACCGGCTTCAGGGCTTCCTCTGCGTCCTCGGCCTTCTTTGTTAAACCGGCCTTTTCCGTCTCCCAGTCTGCATGCTCTTTGTCAAAGGTTTCTTTCAGCTTCTCCATAGCTGCTAAGGCATTGGTCAGCTCTTCTTTGGCTTTGGAAGCCTCTGCTTGTTGAAATTTAACATTCTCTTGAAGGTCCGCGGTTTGAGCATCCTTCTTATTCAGCTCAGCCTACAAAGGTGAGATATATCATAAAGACATGTTATGAAGTACCAAGCGTATAACAAGTTATGCACTTTGTACTTGGGGGCTAATGCCTATTTACTCTATCATCAATATATTTTTTCACAAGTATCAAGTACAATGCAAGCATTATCCTTAACACTTGGGGGCTAATGTACATCTGTTTAAAGTTGACGCATTGATTCAAGACCCAGTTTACCTTGCAAAGCTAAACCGGCCCTTGGGGGCTACACCGATGAAAACTACAGGAATACAATGATAAAGTACCAGTCTATTTCCAAAGATCAATTGACATATGGAGGATCGGCATGCAAGGATTAAGATATTACAAAGTCCCGGTTTATGATTGCCATCATAAACCAGCCCTTGGGGGCTACTTGGGATGATACTTGTACTTTGGATTTAAGAAAGGAAAAGTGATGAAAATACCTCATAGCGTTCCTTCATCAGGTTCACCAAACCGGCTTCATAATCACGGTTTGAGTGCAGACGGTTTAGAAAACCGGAGTGGAGTTCTTGAGCGCTGAGATGGGCGTAACTTGACAAGTCGGTGCTCCATTTGCCTTTTTCCATGGCAGCACGCTCTTCCTTGGCACTATGTTTCTCCAATATATCAGGATGGCCAGGAGAACTGTGGCTCATACCGGTAATGATAGCATCGCCTTCTTTGTCTCCAGTAGTCATTTCTGGAGTTGATGGGGTGTCAGTAGCTTTCACCGGACTAGAAGGTTTATCGTCAGCCCGGATGGGATTTGCCGGTTCATCATCAGGTAGAACAATGTCAACTTCTGGTTGTTCATTAGTATTGTGATCTTGAGGGGGTGGTTCATCAAAGGTAGCTTCAGGATTTGGATTTGGACCCTCCTGTCCAGCCGTTTTCTCCGGTTCAAGAACTATCTGGTCTTCGGGCGGATTGGTCACCCGAGCCTTTTTCCTGGGTCTGGCTTTGGCTCTAAAACAGAAAAAGATGTGAAAATTGAGCATAGTATATAAAGTATGTAAACATCAAAATAAGGGATTGAAGTACTTACCCAGCTACAGTTTTGAGAGGAGGAAGTTGGGACGCTGTTGACTCGCCGGAGGATGACGGAGGTGTCACCTGATAATTTGAATCAGGCGGATTAAGAGGTTGTCGGAAATAGCCTGCCTTGGGATAATAATTGTCAGAAGTGGGTGAGACCTCAGATCGGCGCTTTCGAACCGGGGTGTTAGGTAAACCGGCCGAAGTGACCTTTTGGCCGCTGTGCCGGGTTGTGCGGCGAGCCTCGTGCTGCTGCGTCTTCAAAATAAATGTTGGATCCAAGTGAGCAAGAGGATGAGAAAAGCTTACTTTCCGGACTGCTTGACGGATTTTTTGTGTTGACATAGAATCTGAACCAGAGGAAAGGATAATTACCTCTACATCGTCAGCTTGGCTGCCCTCCACGTCCTCCTGATAAGTATCATTGTCAATGAGATGCATGAGAAGGGAACCAAGTGAATCAAGTTCTACCTCAACTTCCGGTTCATCCGGGTCGTTGTCCAGTTCCATACTGATGCGTTCAGGTGCTTCCGCTTTGTGGTTTTCTTGACGGCTTTGGTTTTAGGGCGGGCAGTTTTTGCCGTTTTCTCTTGAGGTTTCTTCTTCCAAAATGGATCATCACCTTGTTTAAAAATAAAAAGAAGGGTATCCAAAGATTGTACAATCTAAAGATATCAAGGGTAAAGCGGAGGAACAATACTCACAGCAGGCGGTTTTTTCTGCGTGTAAAATGGTTCTAGTCCGGTTTGGCGATAGACAGCTTCCCATTCGTTCAATATCTTCTTGACGACCTTAGTGACCTCTTCATCGGTTAGCTGGATGTTGGTATGACGTTGGGAGTCCTCTACTTCACCAGTATACTCGCACATTAAGCCGGAGCGACGACTTAACGGCAAGATGCTCCAAGATATCCAACAACGGACAAAGTCTACACATGTTAAACCGTTGGCCAAGAAGGCTCTTAGCTTGGCAAGTTGAGGTGCGTACGGGGCCCGTTCCTGGGCACTTAGGCATTGTGGAAGTTGATGAGTATTGGCAAGCCGGTGGGCCCGGTAACCCGGTAGAGGATTTTCGTCTTCAGGGGACGTGTCTTTACAGTAGAACCAAGTTTGATTCCACTCTTTGGGGTGATTGTGCAGCTTGGTGTGAGGAAATTCAACCTCTTTTCTTTTTTGAATGGAGACGCCACCGAGTTCAGTATTGGGTCCGTCTACAAATTCAGTGCGCCGGTTCAGATGGAAGAAATCCCAGAACAGCTCCACAGTTGGCTCTTCTTGGAGGTACGCTTCACAGAAAACTTGAAAGTTGCATATATTGGATACCGAGTTGGGTCCAATATCTTGAGGGTGGAGTTGAAAGCTGGCAAGCACATCCCAAAAAAACTTTGACCCAGGCGGTTTGAAACCACAGCCTATGTGGTCAACAAACACCACTACCTCACCCTGCTTAGCGGTGGGAGGATTTTCCAGCCCAGGAACTCGCCACCGGATCTCATTCTTCTTTGGTAAGGTTCCAATCTTGACCATTCCATTTAGTTGCTCTTCGGTAACCCGGGAGGGAGCCCAGTTGCAGGAATAAAACTGCTTGGGCATTGCAAATGAAAAGCTGGAAGGAAATGCCAGTGTACAGTTCATTCATAGTGACACATAAGGTACAATATGACAGAGGAATCCGAGTATGTGAAATTGGTAAACCGGAGGCTGATACAATTATGAATAACAAAGTAATAAGCAGAAGCAGAGGTATATACATACTATTAAACCGGAGTGTGACAACCGAGATAAAAGGGATTGCCTGTTTACAAGGGGACTAATGGTATATAATAGATTACTTTTTACAAGGGTAAACCGCCTATGTGATGCGGAGGCAAGAATGACTAAGTAAGGTAAAACAGGTTTCACAAGACTGCGTTGAAATTTTGGATCTACCGTAAGCCAGGAAAAGGGAAAATATTGAGACTCAAAAACTTGGTCCCAAAGCATTTCATGAAAGGTCTAGATCAAGTTACGACGTATTTAAAGATTGGATCAGATGGTTGAGATAAGGAGTTTCATGGCTACTATGAGGAATATATCAAGATCAAGTTCTACTGACTATGGGTTGACGAAGAACACGAAGAGAGAAACAAGAACCCGCGTGAACCCTAACGGATCTACAGGGAAAAGAGGGGAAGCATACCGCAGCGGTTGAGGTAGCGGTGATGCGCCGTGCTTTTCTGATGCAACCAGGTCGATGCAGCAGCCAACAGAGAGGCAGAGGCGGAGTTCGACGACGGCGGCGGCGTTCGGGTGCAGGGGCGTCATGAGGAGGAAGAAGAAGCGAAAGAGACGAAGGGGGAAAAGAGAATGACCCTTGGTCCTACTTATAGGGCGAACCGATAAGCGACAAGTGCGTGAATCGAGGAGCCTAAAATGGATAGTTAATAAGGATGTCGCCTCGATGGTTGGATATTCATTAATGAAGGGTATCTTCGACTTCAACGAATAGATGACATCATGGCGGTTTACTATGGATCCAAAGGATGACATCACAGCGGTTTACCAGATCCATTGGAAGGTGCCAGGGCAAGAATTTTTCTAAGTGTTGAAGATTGATATGAACAAGTTCAAACCAATCTGGGGCCTAATGTTGGGGATATTACTACTGGACGTAAACCAGCGAGGAGTAGCCGGATTAACTCCAAGAAGATCAGAAGCCCATGAAGACGTAAGGATGGTGGCGCTTTACGAAGGCCCAAGGCCCAAAGGCGAGTTAAGACCTGTAGATGTAAACCGACTATCATATACCTTGCATTGTAAGATAGGAAAGATAGAGACCGAGCCGGACACGTTTATGATCCGGCCTCGGGACTCTGTAAACCGGCGGGCATCAACCTATGTATATAAAGGGATGACCCGGCAGCGGTTTAGGGACAACACACACAACTCGAGAGCCAGGCAAAGAGGATTCGCTCCCTGGTCATCGAAACCCTAGCAATACCAACACAACTAGATGTAGGCTTTTACCTTCATCGAAGGGGCCGAACTAGTATAAAAACCCTCGTGTCCCTTGTCCAGTTTAACCCCTTTAAGCTAACCCGTCGATGGCTCCACGAGTAAGTCCTTTCACGAGGACATCTGCCGTGACAAACCCACGACAGAACCCGGATTTGATGCGAGATCTCTTCTCATAAAAAATCTAGTCGACCGAAATCGGGCACACAGAGAAGGACAAGATGTACACCACCCGAGTGGAAGCCGAGTGCATGTTTCTAGTCCCGAGTGTTTCAGCAGAGCTATCCGAGCCGTAGAGATCCCGCCCAACTTCAGATTGGCGACGGGCGTGAGCAAGTTCACCGATGAGTCGAAGCCTGATACTTGGCTAGAATATTACCGAGTGGCAGTGCAGATTGGTGATGGCAATGATGATGTGGCCATGAAACACCTCCCCCTGATGTTGGAGGGTTCGGCCAGACCTTGGTTGAATTAGTTGGCTCCTGGTAGTATCTTCAGAGATTTTACCCCAAGGTACTTACATGGCTTTTCTGTAAAAATTGAACTTTGAAATCCACTTCACACAATTGCTCATAACTTGACATAAATCATTCTTATGAGCAGGCTGACGACATCGTCTACTGAAGCCCCACTAGCAACACGGCGGGAGAGCTCCAACATGTACGTGGGTGTGGGAATGCAGATCAATGGAGCCGGCCTACACAATGCCATGGTCAACGTGCCGACGCAGGGTTCATCGTCCGTCTTCATCAGGTAAGCAAAGTGATCCACCTTTCCTCTTTCTCATCAGATCCGTTCTATTGTGATATTGCATTTAAGTCAATCAATTTTTGATTCTTTCAGTGTTAAATAAAATGGATTCTTACCTGAATAAATTGTGTGAATAGATATGTAGAGGATGAACTCAACAAGCGGATCCTTCAAGGTTAATTAGCTTTGCACATTTTATTAAATAGATGAGATGGCATAGCACCTTCAATATCATGCTTGCACTCACATGTTGTTCCAACAACACCTTTAATGATGCCTAGAATTGCCATGCCTTTAGGTTTCGCTATAAGTTCCTATGCTACTCCTTTTCAGGTGACTTTTCATGCGATTTCTACTTCTAAAAGTTAGAAAATACCTTCAGATCAAAGCAGCGGATTTGTATATTTTTGGGTATTGGTGCTACTCCATCTCCATCCGGCTCACGATCTTTGGTCACTAATTCTGAGGTACGATGTTATTTTACTTTTATGTTAAATCCCATTTAGCTTGGCACTTCCATTTATTGGTTCGGGCCGAGCAAACACCCGAGCAGTATCACTGACTCGAATCATAAATTTTTAAAATAGTGATGAGATAAATCATGTGTACCGCTATTTAGCAGCTAGCAAAATGTCGCTGGTATTTTTGGTCTGTATGTAGGTAGCTTCCTGATGTGTGTGGCTGTGTGTTCATTCACGACCTGAACTTATTTTTGTTTTCTGTTGGCTTCATTTTAGTAAAGATGGGGTGGGGGGAAAACTACACCCTGTATATGTAAGTTGACTGAAAATAATAATATGTTTCAGTAGCTATATTTCTCTGGTTCCTAACATGGTTGTAGGCTAGATGTTCCTGTTGCTTTGTCTTGCTATAGAACCTGCCCCTATTCATCTGTTACACATTTTGAGTATCTATTAAGGAAGAAAGTAATGGACATTCATAGGTGATAGTCTCCCCATCAACATTTGATGGCAGGAGCAGCTGCTTTACAGAAGATGGATGTGAAACCAAAATCATATTCTACCAACATTTATTTAGTGTATATTATCATTTAGCAATACATTGGCTATGCCTCCCCGTGATCAATGGAGATCTTCTGTAGATGTACTGCAATTTTGTCATGCATTAAACTTCTCAATGGTTGACCATGGAAAATCCGTGTAGTTCCCATTTTTTACATATGTTTCTAGTTTCAAGGAGAATTCTTACTCCTTTTGGAATTGCCATCTTTAAACATTGTAGATTCCAATCTCTTATGTATTTAGATCAAAGACTATTTTTCGAATGCTTATCATGTACAGTACTAAACTCCCCGCCCTCCTTCTTCTGTCACATGTGTTGTTCCCTTGCCATTAGCGAGCTCCAGAAAACACAACTGCAAGGTACATAATAGTTGCCTCTTAATTTTCTAGCTATTGGTGCTACTCCATCTCCATCCGGCTTACGGTCTTTGGTCACTGATTCTTAGGTACGATGTTGTTTTACTTTTATGTTAAATCCCATTTAGCTTGGCACCTCCATGTATTGGTTCGGGCCGAGCAAAGACCCTGTCAAGCAGTATCACTGACTGGAAGCATAAATTTTCAAAACAGTGATGAGATAAATCCTGTGTATCGGTACTTAGCAGTTAGCAAAATGTGGCTAGTATTTTTGGTTTGTATGTATGTAACTTCTTGATGTGCGTGGCTGTGTGTTCATTCACGACCTGAACTTATTTCTGTTTTCTATTGGCTTCATTTTAGTAAAGATGGGGTGAGGCAAAAAACTACACCCTATATATGTAAGTTGACTGAAAATAATAATATGTTTCAGTAGCTATATTTCTCCGGTTCCTAACATGGTTGTAGGCTAGATCTTCCTGTTGGTTTGTCTTGCTGTAGAACCTGCCCCTATTCATCTGTTACACATTTTTTGTAGCTATTAAGGAAGAAAGTAATGGACATTCACAGGTGGTAGTCCCCCCATCAGCATTTGATGGCAGGAGCTGCTGCTTTACACAAGACGGATGTGAAACCAAAATCATATTCTACCTACATTTATTTAGTGCATATTATCATTTAGCAATACGTTGGATGTGCCTCCCCGTGATCAATGGAGATCTTCTGTAGATGTACTGCAATTTTTTCATGCGTTAAACTTCTCAATGGTTAACCATGGAAAATTTGTGTAGTTCTCATTTTCTACATATGTTTCTGGTTTCAAGGAGAATTCTTACTCCTTTTGGAATTACCATCTTTACACATTGTAGATTCCAATCTTTTGCGTATTTACACCAGACTATTTTTTGAATGCTTATCATGTACAACACTAAACTCTTTGCCCCCTTCTGTCACATGTGTTGTTCCCTTGTCATCAGTGAGCTCCAAAAAACACAACTGCAAGGTACAGAATAGTTGCCACTTAGTTAGCATTTTAGTTAACAGTGTAGACATGTTAGTAACACTATAATGTTGGATAACAAATGAATTCGACTACATTCGAATGGACTTATCTTGCTTCCAAGAAGAGTAAAATCATCTTTAATAGTTTCCCGGATTTTGCTTATATTCATATTTCTTAACATGTTTGGAATGCCGTTTCCTCCAAAATGCAGCATTTACCTTCCATTCGTCTTTTGTTGTTGCAGGAGGCGCATGGAGGAGGATTAATGGGACACTTTGGGGTGAAGAAGATGGAGGATATACTTTCTACATATTTCTTTTGGCCAAATATGAGACGGGATGTTGAGCGCTTTGTTACTTGCTGCACTACATGTCATGACTCAATCCTCATGGTTTATATATGCTTTTGCCTGTACCGAGTGTTCATTGCGAGGATATATCTATGGACTTTGTTTTAGGTTTACCTCTAACAAAGAAGGGGAGGGATACAATATTTTTTGTCGTGGATAGGTTCTAAAAAATGGCACACTTTATACCATGTCATAAAAGTGATGATGCTGTTAATGTTGCTGATTTGTTCTTTCGTGAAATTATATGCTTGCATGGTGTGCCAAAT
Source organism: Triticum urartu (assembly GCF_056163025.1). Taxonomy (NCBI): domain Eukaryota; kingdom Viridiplantae; phylum Streptophyta; class Magnoliopsida; order Poales; family Poaceae; genus Triticum; species Triticum urartu. The sequence goes on along the minus strand of NC_141878.1, from coordinate 266,367,120 downwards.
ACTATTGTTTCAGATCATGATACTAAATTTCTTAGCCACTTTTGGAGATGTTTATGGGCTAAGTTGGGGACTAAACTGCTTTTTAGTACTACATGTCACCCCAAACTGATGGACAAACTAAAGTAGTCAATAGAACATTGTCTACTATGCTTAGGGCTCTTTTGAAGAATGACAAGAAAATGTGGGAAGAATGCTTGCCTCATATTGATTTTTCTTATAATTGTTCATTGCATTCTAATACTAAGATATGCCCTTTTGAAATTGTGTATGGTTGCCTTCCTCGTGCACCTATTGATTTGTTGCCTCTTCCATCTTCGGAGAAGGTTATTTTTGATGCTAAATAACGTGCTGAATTGATCTTAAAAATGCATGAGCTAACTAAGGAGAACATTGAGCGTATGAATGCTAAATATAAACTTGCTGGAGATAAGGATAGAAAACATGTTGTCTTTGCACCTGGAGATCTTGTTTGGTTACATTTGCGTAACGATAGATTTCCTAATTTGCGCAAATCAAAGCTAATGTCACATGTTGATGGTCCATTTAAGGTGTTAGAGAAAATAAATGATAATGCATATAAACTTGAGCTGCCTACAGATTTTGGGGTTAGTCCCACTTTTAACATTGCAAATTTGAAGCCTTATTTGCGTGAGGAAGATGAGCTTCTGTCGAGGACGACTTCATTTTAATAAGGGGAGGATGATGAGGCCATCAATAACATTGTTACAAGCCCCTACCTCTACTACTACATATACTGGACCAACTACTAGAGCTCGCACACGCCAATTAAATTATCAGGTACTTTCATTTCTTAGTAATGATTCTAATGTTCATGAGAATATGATGTTGCCTAAATTGGATACATTTGTTTTGCTTACAAATGAAGGACCTGACATGGATAAGAGGGATGAACACTGGAGCAAGACCAAGCATGGAGATGATGGCATGCGCAAGGGGAACAAGAACGGAGTTACAAGTGATGATTTCAGGACTTTGAAGCCACCATAAGGAGTGCATGAAGCCTTGGAGGAAATATACAAGATGCCACTTCATAAATTTTGTCCAGAGGCTATCTAGGTGTTGCGTCACCTTATTATTGGGTCAGGCCCATGTAACTTCGAAATACTTAAGTATAGGCTATTTTTAGAGTCCGTATGTGTGGGGAAACAAGAGTTAGGGTTGGTTTCGGACCCCTCCTCCAAGGCCAATGAAATTCCCCCCTCTTCCTCCATATATACAGCTCTTACGGCATCGTTTAGACTTTGGGTTTTGTTTAGATTAAAAGTTTTCCATAGCTGCAACTTCGCGTACTTCGTTTGTGTTCAACGACCAGACCAAGACGTCACAGAACCCCACTTTCATTAATAACGCTTTCCTCTCATATTCGCAATATCCAGATTGCAATTTCAATTTCTTGCTTGTTCTTTGTTTTCTTGCAAGGATAGACCTTCGTGGTCAGGTTGATCATGCTCTGGCGTGGTCAATAACCCTCGGAGTTGGTTTAGCGATTGCTAAGGAGAGACGTCCTCGGATGATCGTAGTCGGATCATCAAAGTCTACTCCACCGAAAACGATAGCCACCATCTCATCGAAAGACGAGACACCTTTGCCTCTATCAAAACACGTGCAAAGTATTTATGGTTAAAAACCACCTACATACTATGTTAAGCATATGGTGTTCGAATTTCTCAGTAGTTTTTTTATGCTGTGTTAGGTATTGTGCTGGCTTATTATTATCTTATTCAACTGAACCAGTTTTATATATTCTGTTGCAAAGAAGTAAAAGTTTCTAGTTTTAGTGTTCTCATTTTGATTACTTGTGAAGTTAGCTTAGGGCATGTACAATGATTGATAAGTCAGTTTTATTTTAAGGCTTGCATGTAAGTTATAGATGGCAAATAAAGTATGTCTACAATGGGTTATCGCTTAGCCTGATCTTCGATAACTAGCTATTCCTAAAAACACGATGAGACATATTATGCTAAGAGATAATCTCCTTAAATAAGAGATTACAAACCCTTTCTTATGATTTCTCTCTCCTCTACTTCAGCATTTATCCTACGTGGCACTCCTAAGATAACACCATTGCACATGCCCTTAGAGCATAATCTCGTTCGCCACACATGACGTCTAGTTTTTTGCGACTACTTCTCACATCAACTTGTCTCTACTTAATACTAGCTGAATACTTGTGTGTTTCCATAGATAAATAAAAAAATGAATTAAACATTTTTTCTGATTTAAAGATATATATTGTACAAGACAAAGGTGTGGTCTTTGTTAAAGTTATGTTGATTATTATGTACAAGATAGGTTACACTTGTACTTTGAGTCGTACTATGTGTAGACAGAATATGTAATCGTACCCTACTAGGACACTTGTATCCCATGCCTATATGTAACATAAGCTAACATAATAGTACCTAGACGTAGGGGGGCTGACATCTTGTGTTCATAGCTGAAATACGGTATTGTCGTGATATGGACTGGGAGGAGCATCCGTAGTCATGCCCCGAGGATTAGCCAATGTTTGGTGAGCCATGTTAACAAATCTTGATGTCATGCTTCGTGTCATCGCTTAATCCATTGTAGATTGATGTTCGTCTTGAATTATTTTGACAAGTGAGGTATTATGAGTGGGATTCTTCAAGGGCTGTGAAAGTTGTTCAAAGGATGCTGAATCGGGTTGCTGATCTTGTTTGTCATAAGAGGCACTCTTGTATCAGCGGATGCATGCAGAGTTGTCGGCGAGATCGGATAACTATGCCTCTCATGGAAGCCAACTTGTGCCTTCACGAGAAGAAAATTTGTGCCTCTCACGGAAGAAAAAAAAGTGTTTTCCTCTTTACGAGATGTCCTCTTGCGAAAGAAAACATGTGCCTCCATGAGAAGCAAATATGTGCCTCCTGCCGAAGCAAACTTGTGACTCCATGAGAAGCAAATATGCGCCACTTGAGGAAGAAAAAAACAAATTATAAAAAAGAGGAAGAAAAGAGACACAATTTCCGCACAATTTTTTGGGTCCAAAACCTAGGGAAACCGGAAAAAAACCAAAAAGCCAAAAAACCATCTAAAAACCGAAATCATTTACAAAAAAATAGAATACCGAGGGAGCGCCCAGCACGTAACACATGGCAGCGACTGAGACCGCTCCAAGTGATAAGCTCTCAACCCACCAAAATTAACCCTTGAGGGGTTCCCGCATAGGTACCCCTCAATTAATTCCTCCCACCTATATGTCGCGTGTACCGATTCCTAATAGAAATCACCTACATGGGATTTCTAGCGGGCTAGCCCGGTAACGAGGTTCCTTTGTTGCGCGCTGTAGGTTCCTCTAGGTACTTTTTTCTTTCTTTTTTCTTTTTTCTTCTATTTTTGGTTTTCCCACCGGTTTAATGGTTTTCCTTTATTTCTTCATTATGCTTTGGTGTTTTTGTTTTCTCATTGGTTTTTCTTCGTTGTAGGTTGTGTAGGTTCAGTTTTCTTTTTCTTTTGTTTTTTCTTTAGTTTCATTTGCTTTTTCAGCTGTTTTCTTTGGTTTTCCTTTTCTTTTCCTTTGTTTTCTCATTGGTTATTTTGGTTTTCCTTTTTTATTGTTATACTTTGCTTTTGTTTGTTTGTTGTTTTTCTATTGTTTTCTTCCCTTTTTTTGCTTTTGGTTTTGTTTCTTTATCGATTTTATTGACGTTTCCACACTTGTCTTTTTATATTACACAATGCATGTTTTTACAGCACACGTGAAACATTTTATGATTCATTTTAGAACTTTTTCAAATGCATGATGTACATTTTTTTCATGTACATGTTTTGAATATACAGTAACATTTTTTCCAAATACAAGTTGTACATTTTTAATGGAAATAAACATTTTTAACCTACAAGAACATTTTTTACATTGTATAAACATTTAACGAACATTTTTTGAATCGCATAATATTGCATGAAAATTTCATGTACATTTTGTTTAATGGTACGAAATATTTTTTTATTACAACATGATTTTTTTTACATCGTATATTTTTTGCAATGTCAGAAAAAACATTTTAGAAACATGTGAAACAATTTTTTAGTGGTGTGTATAGTTTTTTGAATGGATGAAACATTCTTTTCTGAATTGTGCAGACACTTTTTATGTATTCTATACACATTTTTTAATATGACACGTATGTTTTTTAAACATGTGGCATTTTTTAGTGTAACAAACATTTTATGTACGAATGATTAATATTTTTCTCTACCACTACAAGTATCAGGATATTTGCCGTTAGTTCTGCTCTTTGACGTCAGCTTTGTCTACCACTACGCGTTTAACATATTTCAATGCATGATTCATATTTTTAATTTTTTTATGTAAATTGCTTTTTGTATTATATATATTTTACCTATTAAGAAACATCATGATGTCATCATAGGGCGGCAAGGCAGATTTGCTTTTGCCTAAAAAAAGTGATATTTGTTTGCAAAAATAATGGATCGAGTCCTTGTGTGTGACGCGGCGAGGCAGATCAAATCGGCAAAGCAAAACGTCCATCTTGTTGTAATAGCAAACATTGGAATTTGTGCAAGGAAGCAACATCAGGTGAAGACCAAGAGGAACCTTTTGGTTGGATTTTCAACTTGTACACGGTTGTCTACTTAGGGCAATTTCAATGCAGACAGATGGTTATGTCCCTTCTGGTGGAACCGACTTATTAGAATTTAAGGCCTAGACTTAGGCATTGGTGCTCGCATTTTGTAGATTTCTTTTCACTTTTCGGCGATGTTCGTTCAGCGAGAGAAAAAGTTCTCGTTGGTCATGAGGGCCATGTGGTGACTTTGCCAATCTCAAGATGTTGTGTCGGCTCAGCATTTCGAAGGTACTCATAAGAGTAGGACGTGCCTGGGTTCATAAGGGTGAGTGTATATAAGCATCTGCGTTTGTTTGTGTTGAAAAAGAATGCTACCAAATGTCTGTAGAGACGCTTGGATGTGTCTGCAGACAGAATAGATGCGGTTGCTATCCAACAAGAGTCATCAAATGTCCAGCCAAATCCGAACGGATATTTAACAAAGGGAAATGATAACTAGCTGAGATTCACAGTAAAGTTTCCAACATGAATGTGCTAGCTACCGTTGGATGAGAGTACGAATCTCAAAGCAGCGGCCTGTTTCCACGTCAAGTGAAAATACTATTCGCTGGGAATGACATATGAGTGAATGAAGCGACCACATACCTTCCCCATACCCCATTCCTCACTGTGAGCTCCACCACCCCATCATGGTGATGATTACCATGATTTCGTGGTCAAGGCGACGAGGAGGCCAGCGGCTTGAAGGAGGCGGGCATCGGCGACATCGATGAGCGGGCCGCGCTCAGGTGGCATCAACGAGCAGGTCATGTTCAAGCTAGCGGCAGGCGAAGGTCTCCACGGTGATCCTAGACCAGTTGGTCCAGCCGATGCGATGTCGGACCTCGCGAATGACGCCTGATGTTGGGCATTGTGCTACTTCCGATGCAACACCTCGAAGGCCGCTGTCATTATAGAGGAGGAACCGCCACCGCCGCAACCGAGATAATAGGCAAGGCGGCCGCGTGCATTGGTTATCACAGGGGAGGGCATCTCCTCCTTTTTGATGGCAACCGAGCACCACTGTCTCCTGGACTATCGACATGGCAGGGACGGGGGTGCCACCTCCTTACCATGGTGGAGATGGCCACAAGACGGTGATGACGGCTCCGCCTTGAGGCACAGTAAGGATTGCAGCTTCTCCTTGATGTGGTGTCTGATTTGGACACCACAGTTGGGCAGGAGCAACGGTGAGGTCGGCACTCAACCATGATCGAAGCTCGGCCGCTCGAGTAATAGCTTGAGATGTCACGTGTACTTCTTGTTCGCCTTTTGGTCCTCGGTGAGGAGGGGCGGCCGCTCCCACTCCTCGTCATCCGAGGAGAGCACCTTTGTCTTGACTGTGAGAGCGTCCAGCGTCGACGGGCTTGGAGACCGTGTGCTGCAGTGCCATAGCCCGAAGCTCTCACCAGATCCAGAGGGACGCGCAGAGAACCAGCTGCTGCCATCAGACTTGACCATCATGACGACTAGTTGTGGAGTTGTGCAGAGTAGAGGTGGTGTGGGTAGGGCGTTGCACCCATCGTATAGCTGAAATGGTCGGGGTAGGCAGAGCGAAGCCGCTTCAATGCGGGCGCAACGACCATATTAGGCTTCTTGGTCGGTTGCATTGGCGTGAATGTCAGTGCAGCTAGCCCTTCGGTCACATCATTATGACCAATATCAATGCAAGTAGGCAGTTGTCCAATCACGTTAGCTCTGAGTGGCATGAATGCGGGTGGAGGTTTCTGGAGGGTTCAGGAGCAGACGTGTCGATGGAGGGTTTTTGTCAGATGTGCACGTGGCAGGCTTCTGTACGCTTGCAAACCTCCCCTACGTTTGGTTCTGGTTTGTGAGATTTTAGACGTCCAAATGTGTCCAAATTTTTTTGGTGACCACTATTAGATGGTAAAAAATGCCTAGATGGTCCGGTCCATACATAGAGGAGTGATTTGGTGAACCACATTCGAGTTTCCTGTAGCTCAGATATTTTTTCACAGGTTAGTTATACAGTTTGAAGTGAAAAGTTTGAAGAGACTGGAAGCTTTGCATTTGATATATAAGGTTGCAAATTTGTTGGCACAATAGGGATGCTGAAAAGCATTGTGAAAAGCAAGCCGACTAAGATTAGAATATATATGATGATGAGAATTTTTGTAAGATGGTTTGGAAGCCTGGAGCATGTCGTGAAGGATCGTGCATACACATGGCGTAAAGCAATGCACAAGAATGTGTTGAGTAGACACAACACGGGGTGGAGCATTGTTGTAGTTAAATAAGTCTGGATGGGTGAGATATATAAGGCGGACGACCTGGACAGTCTAGCAGATCGATGTGATGTCAGTCTAAATAGAGATGATGGTGATATCTATGATGACAACGTAGGAGCGTGACACTAATGGTGGCCCAGTTCTGGGCATGGAAACACACGACGGAGGCCCAAGGGTGTGTGTGTAATACATCTCCAACATATCTATGATTTTTGATCGTTCCATGCTATTATAGTATCAATATTCAATGTTTTATATGCAATTATGTGCAATTTTATATCTTTTTTGGGACTAACCTATTAAACCAGTGCCCAGTGCCAATTGCTGTTTTTTGCTTGTTTTTGGCTTTTCAGGAAATCAGTACCAAACGCAGTCCAAACACTATGAATCTTTTTGACGATTTTTTCTAGACGAAGAGATACGCGAGAAGGTTCTGGAGAAGACCAGACGAGCTAAGAGGGAGCGACAAGCTCACCAGGCGCGCCCTGGGGGGGAGCTGGTCTTGTGGGCCCCTCGTGGCACATCCTGACCTAATTCCACCTATATAAATTCTAAAATATTCCCAGTACATCCAAGAGCCACATGAAATGCTTTTTCCTCTGTCGCAAGTTTCTGTTCTTCCGTGATCCCATCTGGAGGCCTTTTCTGGCACCCTGTCGGAGGGGGAATCGATCACGGAGGGCTTCTACATCATCCTTGTTGCCCTTCCGATGATGCATGAGTAGTTTACCGCAGACATATGGGTCATGATGCGGAGCATCCTACGACCATCCCCATGGACCAACCTACGTCTCCCCAAGTGCCTAGTGGACAGATGACACAAGCACGTGCAAGAGCTCTCGAGACCGAGGTGACATCTCTCCATAGTGATATTCCGTATGACCCACCTGAGACATGGCTACTACCTAAAGCCAGAATGCTATGTGTGATTAGGTATGAAGAAGACCACCTCTGAGATGCTCGGTATGAGACCCTCAAGTACACGGACGAAGAAGCACGACAAAAAGAATCGGACAAAGCTCCCAGGACCCGGACATCCAACCCCCGGCCCGCACATCTGGCCCCTAAAGACAACAACAATAGCAGCCCAGCAGCACAGAAGCTACAGTGCCCGGACATTCGGCCTGGCCCCGTACATTCGGCCCGACGGCCCCGGACATTCGGCGCTAGCCCAGAAATCCGTGCCCTCTGTCTAGAAAGCAGCCAAACGTCGTTGAAGCCAGCCCGGACATCCGCCCCCTGTCTGCGCAGAGTAAACGGGCCACCGGCCCATGTACCCATCCATTCGCCCCAACTTGTACTAAGACTATAAATAGACCTCCCCTCCGCATCTAGGGATAGCAATGTCATGACCCCGATTCTAAGTCACACCGATCTAGACTATAACACCTCATATCACTTTGCGGCCTCATGCACGGTATCCCCACGGGTGTCGCCTTACCATGGCCCGGGACCGTTTGCACCTTTTGGCTCACGTATATGATAGTGTCGCTAGCATCCATATGACAAACAACCCGGGCCGACAAGACTAGTAGTGAACCCAAAGTGGCACTAACTTACAGGGACATGCATACATGAATCAACATCGAGCATGTCAGTCAACAGCGTATGAATCCGGGTTGTAGCAACTGGGCTAACAGGACTCCGAGAACCCGGGTTGTAGCAGGCTAACAGGACTCCGGATGTCTCCGCGTGACATTTCCCTGAAGGGACAGACACAGGAACAAAGTGAATCACATGTCGACCAGTCTAAGTGTTCCGGAGCAGTAGTATTGGGCTATCAGGACTTCGGTAAACTAGGCTGTAGCGGACTACCAAGGCTCAGTGGAAGCACCACACAACATTTCCCCGTAAGAGAGGCTACCAAGGATAAACAACTAGATTGTCGGATCCCACACATACCAAGCATTTCAAACATACACACAATATGCTCGATATGTGTAAATACAACATGGCATCACAACAAAACTCTACAACTCAAAGTACTTTATTTAGAAGGCTCCACAGAGCCATACATAATATGTTCATACAGGTAGGGGTCACACGACCCGACACTCAAGTCATGCAAACATACAAGCACATGCGGAAGCAAACTTGTATGAGTACAGACAACTAGAAAGCAAGAAGGCTTGACGAAGCCTGTCTATCTAGAAGGCCCTTCACGGCTCAGGATCACCACCTGGGTGGCAAGTCACTCGTCAACGTCGAGATCTCATAGAACCCATCGGAGGGGGCGGTGTTCTCTTCTGCAATAGTAATTAAGCAAGCATGAGTACAAAGGTACTCGGCAAGTCTTTCAACAGATCCTACTATACATGCAAAATTCTCAAGAAGGATAATGGGGTTATTGCAGCAAGCCAGCTTTGACTCTTGGCTAAGCTATCCTACAAGACAGCAACTTGTAAATGTTTTGCGGACACGAGTCCACTACTCACCACAACAATACACTACCGTGGATCCTCCTCTGTCATCCTACGGAAGGGCCATCCACGGCACTCACACTTGTCTTAAGGCTTTTAGGAGTATCCATTTACTTGTCTATGAACTGTATAGGCAACCAAGTAGTCCTTTACCGCGGACGCGGCTATTCGAATAGATGATGTTAACCCTGTAGGGGTGTACTTCTTCACACACGCTCTCACCACTTACCGCCGTTTACATGACATGTACTCGGCAACCTTCAAGCGGAAGCCCAACGAGGGTGTCGGCCACGGCCTACCTAAACACTCAAGCCTCTAGTCCAGGCTTATCGCCTATCCAGGTTCCATCCGCAGGGAGTCCGGCCGAGGTTTCCACATACATCCCCGAACGATGTGTACACGGTTCCCAAGACACCAAATAGGCGACTCGGTACACCATGCCATGGTGTATCTACCGCATCATAGCCCACCCCTAGGGTCAGTGCTACGCACGGCCTCCAACACATATCCTATAAACACCAGAAACTAGTTGCAACTCCTGGAAAGAGGACTAGGGTGGTTAAGAAGCCGAGAGGGTCCATTGGTTTCGGGCCCAATGCATGGTAGTGGTTGGTTCTTAAATCACACATACAGATCTCGGTGCTTAAGGACGGTTCCAATGAAACAACCCACCATGTACTCCTGCATGGCCTCTCATCGATACCTTTACCAAATCGTGTTCAACACATTACTCACATCACTGACATAATCATTTCATTCTAGCCCATCACCCAGATGAACTAGTGTAGCGACCAGACCTCAAACAGTCTGATCTCTGTGCTCCGGTGTCATCCCTGGATCAGTAATGCTGACACCACACAGTACTCGGAGGATTTATAGCAGAGTAGCAATCACACACTTATTACATCGAATGTCTCAGAAGAGAACTTATTACAATAAATATGGCTTAAGGCCATCTAATAACGATAACAGCGGAAGGCTTGGAAGATAAGTGAGACCATCAACTCCAACGGCATCACTGAGTATAGAACCACGACCTAAAAACTCCTTAATCGTCGTCTGAAAAGTCTGCAACATTAATGTTGCAGCCCGAAACGGGTCAGCACATGGAATATGCTGGCAAGGTAACACATAGAGAGTAATGGTATGAAACAGCTATACTATATGCATATTTGGCTGGTGGAAAGCTCTATGGTTACAGTTTTGCGTAAAGCCAATTTTTCCCTACTTCAAAGGAATAAATTTATTTAACTATCATGGTGGTTGTTAAACATTGAGAATGGTTGACAGCATTCTCAATCCCAATTAAGCATCATCATTAAACATAACCCAACAAAATTAATTTAGAGTAACATGTTGAGATTCACATGATAATCCAAGTACTAGATACTCAAGATGTCCATAACCGGGGACACGGCTAATCATGATTAGTTTATTACACTCTGCAGAGGTTTGCGCACTTTTCCCCACAAGACTCGATCGCCTCCGTTTGTTTTCTCGCACTACAGGGTGTTTGAGAAGACAGATGACCGAGACATAGTCTTTCAAAAGCGCTAGCACCTTATGATCGGGTAGACCGTACCACCTACATCCCCTTCATCTGCTAGTCTACCACTGTAAGAGTTCGCACAACTTAGTCAACTATGCTAGAGCCCATAATAGCTTGTGGCTGCACACGGAAGTTTCTAGTATGAATAGTCTCATGATCACTTTGAGCCTGGGTGGCGGTCCAAAAGAAAACATGCAAGTCCTGGAATACCCAGGTGCCTCAATCCACCCAGATGTGTGTTTAAGTTTCCACCTTAGATAAACCATTAATTAACAATCTCACATCTGTCATGGATATCACTCACCCAATCCACGTCTACTAGCATAGCATGGCATAATAAGCAAACGTAGAAGTAACTCCCAAAGGTTTGATAATAAACAGGTAATAGGTACTACCTCATTACTTCCCATCCCACAATTTAATTAGATCCTAATCATGCAATGTGTGAGGATTGATCTAATGCAATAAAACTGGGTAGTAGAAAAGGTATGATCAAAGTGTTACTTGCCTTGCTGATGATCCGCGAAACCTAACGATTCGAAGTAACAAGCAGCGCACTCCGGGTATTCTATCGCAAACAAACAAACAAGCATACAATAAGTACTCATCTAAAGCATAGGTAAAACTCAAATAAGAGATCTAACTAGAAGGTTCAACTTAAGAACTCCGGTTGGCAAAAAGAATCAAATCGAACGAAGCAACAAAAATCAAACGGCGAAAGAAAACAACTTCGTTCTAGTAATTTGGATCTAGGGAAAATTTTACAATAACAAAAAGTTGTTTAAGTTGGTTAAACGGATAGAGGGTTTCGAGACGAATTCCTAGGCACTTGAATCGCCTGATTCCGATAAACGAGCGAAAAGTTAAACTAAAACGAAAATCGGATCAGGAATCGCGATCAGAAAAATCACGGATTTAATCCGAGAAAAAGAAAAACGACAAATGCCAATTTTTTTCCTCTCTTTTTTTCAGCATGGAAAACGAGGCGCGACGAACCTCGGGCGGCAGGATCGTCGGCGGCGGTGGCGGCGGCTTCGGCGGCGCGCGCGGATTGAGGCGGGGCTGATGGGCTGGGGCGGCTCGGGGCAGCGCTATTTAAAGGCTGCCCCTGGGCGGTGTCCCGCTCGGGTACAGCCCGAAGTCGGTTCGTTTTTTTTAATTATTCCTCTCGGAAGAAAAATAAAAAGAACTATAAACGGACTCCAAAAATTCCGAAATAAATTTTCACGGGCTTCTAAAATCAAGCCGCACAAGGTGAACATTTATTTGGGCCCTAAATGCAATTTTGAAAAATGCACTTTTTTCCTAAATTCAAATAAAACACCGAAAAACTCCAAAATAAAATCTTATTTGATTTTATTATTAAATCCTCAATATTTCTTTATTTTGGGAAAGTCATTTTATTCTCTCTCTCATATTTTTGTAGTAGAAATAATTGATGATAAAATAAATAAAATCAAATGATCCTATTCTGAAAATTTGAGAGAACTCAAATATGAAAATAACGAAATCCCCAACTCTCTCCGTGGGTCATTGAGTTGCGTAGAATTTCTAGGATCAACCAAAATGCAAAGTAAAATATGATATGCATGATGCTCTAATGTATGACATTCCAAATTAAAAATTTGGGATGTTACAAACCTACCCCCCCCTTAAGATGAATCTCGCCCTCGAGATTCGGGTTGGCTAGAAAATAGGTGACGGTGGTCTTTGAGCAAATCTTCCTCTCGCCCCCAGGTGGCTTCATCCTCTGAGTGGTGGCTCCACTAAACTTTGCAAAACTTGATAACCTTGCTGTGAGTAACTCGGTTGGCAAACTCGAGAATCTAGGCTGGTTTCTCCTCGTAGGTCAAATCGTTATCCAACTGAATAGTTTCCAAAGGCACCGTATCTCTCAACGGTATGTCAGTCATCTCCGCATGACATTTCTTTAACTGAGAAACGTGGAACACATCATGTACTCCTGACAATCCTTCGGGCAATTCCAACTTGTAGGCCACTTCTCCCATACGCTCCAAAACTCGATATGGTCCTACAAATCGTGGCGCTAACTTCCCTTTAACTCCAAAACTCTTTGTTCCCCGAAGTGGAGATACTCAAAGATAAGCTCTGTCTCCGACTTCGTAAACTGTTTCCTTGCGTTTAGAATCTGCATAACTCTTCTGTCTGGACTGGGCTACCTTGAGCCTATCGCGAATCAACTTCACCTTATGTTTAGACTCTTTAATCAAGTCAGGACCAAACAACTGGCGGTCTCCAACTTCGTCCCATGACAACGGTGTCCTGCACCTCCTTCCGTACAAGGCTTCGAAAGGGGCCATCTTTAAACTGGTTTTGGTAACTGTTGTTGTGAGAGAACTCTGCATATGGAAAATTATCGTCCCAACTAGATCCGTAATCTAGCGCACAAGCTCTCAGCATATCCTCCAAAATCTGATTGACTCTCTCGGTCTGTCCATCTGTCTGTGGATGAAAAGCTGTACTGAATTCTAGCCTGGTACCCAAAGTTTCGTGCAACTGCTTCCAGAACTTTGAGGTAAACTGGGCTCCTCTATCTGATACGATACTCCTTGGAACTCCATGCAGACATACGATCCTGGTCATGTATATCTTTGCCAACTTAGCACTGGTGTAAGTGGTCCTTACTGGGATGAAATGAGCTACTTTCGTCAATCGATCGACTACAACCCAAATTGAGTCATAGCCTGAACGAGTCCTGGGCAATCCCGTGATAAAATCCATGCCTAGCTTATCCCACTTCCATTCGGGTATCGGCAATGGTTGTAACAATCCTGCTGGCTTCTGATGCTCTGCCTTTACTCTCTGGCATACATCACAAACTGCTAGATACTCCGCAATATCCTTCTTCATTCCGGTCCACCAGAAAATATCCTTCAAATCCAAATACATCTTGGTGTTTCCTGGGTGAATCGAATATGGTGAGTCGTGTGCCTCTTGCAGTATCAACTTCTTGATCTCCGGGTCATTGGGCACGTAAACACGGTCTTCAAACCATAGGGTGTCATGTTCATCCTCAGGAAATCCTTTAGCTTTTCCTATGCTCAGTTTCTCCTTTATAGTGGCAATCTCTTTGTCAGCTTTCTAAGCTTCTCTGATTCTATCCATCAAAGTTGACTGAATCTCCAATGCTGCTACATAGCCTCTCGGAACTATTTCCAAACATAGTTCACGAAAATTTTCTGCTAACTCCATGGGTATTTCTCCCGTCATTAATGTTGACATGGCTCTTGAGGCTTAATGCGTCAGCTACTACATTAGCCTTTCCGGGGTGATAATGCAATTTCATATCATAATCCTTGATAAGCTCCAACCATCTCCTTTTTCTGAGATTCAACTCCTTCTGGGTGAAAATGTACTTCAAACTCTTATGATCCGTGTACACCTCACAATGATTACCAATGAGAAAATGTCTCCATGTTTTCAACGCATGCACTACGGCTGCTAACTCCAAATCATGCTTGGCATAATTCAACTCATGAGGCTTCAGTTGTCTTGAGGCATATGAAACAACTCTCCCTTCCTGCATAAGCACTGCTCCAAGTCCTCGGCGTGAAGCGTTGCAGTACACCTCATAATCTTTAGTCTGGTCTGGCAAAATCAACACTGGTGAGGTAACCAAACGTTTCTTCAACTCCTGGAAACTAGCCTCACACTCCTCTGTCCATATGAAATTGGTATCCTTCTTCAACAACTCAGTCACAGGCTTCGCAATCTTTGAGAAATTCTCAATAAATCTCCGGTAGTATCCTGCGAGTCCAAGAAAACTCCGGATCTCTCCAACTGTTGTTGGGGCTTCCCACATGGTCACGGTTTCAACTTTAGCGGGATCTACTACTATACCTTCTCCAGATATAACATGTCCGAGGAACCCTACTTCCTTCAACCAAAACTCACATTTGCTGAACTTGGCATATAATTGATGTTCTCTGAGTTTTCCAAGTACCAAACGCAAATGCTCCTTGTGTTCCTCTTCATTCTTCGAATTAAACCAGGATATCATCAATGAACACTACGACGAACTTATCCAAGAACTCCATAAACATTTTGTTCATCATGTTCATAAAATAGGCAGGTGCGTTAGTCAGACCAAATGACATAACGGTATACTCATACAGCCCATATCTGGTAGTAAAAGCTGTCTTCGGAATATCCTGTTCTCGAATCTTCAACTGGTGGTATCCTGATCGCAGATCGATCTTGGAAAATACCTTAGCTCCTTGCAATCGATCAAACAGATCATTGATCATTGGTAGTGGGTACTTTTTCTTGGATCGTTACTTCATTCAATCCTCGATAATCAACAACCATCCTTAACGATCCATCCTTCTTCTCCACTAGAAGTACTGGCGATCCCCAAGGTGAAGAACTTGGGCGAATATATCCCTTATCCAGTAACTCCTTAATCTGCTTCTTAATTTCCACCAAATCCTTTGCTGGCATCCTATATGGTCTCTTTGATATTGGCCCTGTGCCTGGCAATAGCTCAATCAAAAACTCAATATCTCTATCTAGTGGCATGCCTGGCAACCCTTCTGGGAATACATTAGGGAAATCCCTTACCACTGGTACTTCCTCCTGCACAACTCCTGTTAGGCAATTTACCTGGGCCCTCTTTGGCACATGCCAGGATACATACTTGATCCTTCTCCCTTCTGGGGTAGTAAGCAAAATTGACTTACTAGCACATTCAATATTTCCTTCATACTTTGATAACCAATCCATGCCTAATATCACATCCAATCCTTGAGATTCCAATACTATTAGGTCTGAGGGAAAAACATAGTTACCAATCCTTAATGGTAACTGATCACACCATAGACTAGCCACATATTCTGCTCCGGGCGAGGTTACTAACATGGGTGACCTAAGGGCTTGGATTGGTAGGTTATACTTATCCACAAATCCCCTTGAGATGTATGAATGCGATGCACCAGTATCAAAAAGAACTAGTGCAGTAAATGACTTAACCAAAAACTTACCTATTACTGCATCGGTCTGAGCTTCAACCTCCTCCACGCTAACGTGGTTCACCTGTCCCCTGTTGAAAGGGTTCGGCTTCGTCCCAGAACTTCCATTGCCATTTTGGCCTTCAGGACATTCATTGGCATAATGTCCGGTCTTCGAACACTTATAGCAAGTGACTTGGCTCAAGTCCTTCTTGGCTGGGCTTGAGGGGTTGGTGCGGTTCTGGCCGTTGCTTCCTCCATTGCCATTACCATTCTTGGTGCCATTGTGATTGTGCGAGCTACCTCCTCCATGGGTATGCTGAAAATGTCCTCCTGGTCTAGGGGTAAAACGTGGCTTCTGCTGAGCTCCTGAATTGTACTTTCCTTGTCCATACTTCCTCTTGCGATTCTCAATTTGTTGCTGCTTCCCTTCAATCATAAGAGCACGATCTACCAACTCCTGGTAGTTGTTGAAGGTGGCTACTATCAACTGCATGCTCAACTCATCATTCAGTCCTTCCAGAAATTTCTCTTGCTTAGCTGCATCTGTAGCAACGTCATCTGGGGCATAACGTGCTAACTTACTAAATTCCTCCACATACTGGCCAACTGTCCGTCCTCCTTGGCGCAAGTTATGAAACTCACGCTTCTTCATGGCCATAGCTCCTGCTGAAACATGGGCAGTACGGAAAGCCTGCTGAAACTGGTCCCATGTGACAGTGTCTACTGGGAAAGTGGCTGTGAAATTCTCCCAACATGATGTTGCGGGTCCTTCTAACTGATGTGCGGCAAACTTCACCTTCTCCGCATCTGTGCATCCTGCTGTGGTCAACTCCCTAGCTGTCTTGCGGAGCCAATCATCTGCTACTATCGGCTCGGTGCTACTGGAAAACACCGGCGGATTCAGCCTAAGAAAACATGCTAATTGGTCAACAGGTGGTGGTGGTGGTGGTGGGTTGTTGTTGTTGTTCCCCTGGTTCTGATTCTGGACTAGCAACTGCATCAATGTGTTCTGCTGCTGGATCAACTGGGTGAGCTCCGGTGGGAAGGCAAATCCGGGGTCATGTCTCGGAGGCATCTGAGGGTTTAGAAAAGATGAGATATAAGAATAGAGGGGGTCTAAAGAGAAAACACTACCCATATGCACATGAGGCAAAAGCAAACAATTCACTTTATTCAATCAAACAAGGGCATACAATCGATCTAACTATTGCAAAAGTGCTCGGGCTACTATATTTACATGGTGGACTACTACTACTGAGGAGGTCATCTACTAGAAATATTCTTCGGTCGTTGACTCCATGATATCTGCTCCAGCTTCCTCAACATAGTCATCATCGCTATTGTCTGGTTCCGAGTCGGTGTCGTCGATGATGATGTAGTCTTCTGGGTTAATTTCCTTGGGTTCTTCGTCTTTAGCTACTGGTGTCGGGCCTCCCATAAATATTCCAATCTTCTTGATCAGGTCGTCATTTTTCTCCACCAATACTTCAATTTCTTCTTCATAATCTTCACGTGTAGCCTTGATTTCTTCCTCCAGTTCCTTGATTCTAGTCTTAGCCTTCTTCAGATCTATCATGTCGGCACACATCTGGTTCTCCTGGCGTCGAATGTGCTGGTTTAATTCCTGGATAAAAGCTGCGATTGATCTATCCTTCCTGGTGCTGATCATCTCCCAGTGTTCATCTCGGCACCCACAAATCTGGTAGATAGTATCCTTGAGATCCTTGCGGTAGACTTCTCCAATGCGTCCCATGGCGATGTGAGCTGCCATGCTCTTTCCTAGACTCCAAGTTGGTGCATCAAAAGAAAACACTATGGGCTCAGTGACTGGCATGAACGTCCTTCCTGGAACTTGAACTTGAATCATCCAGCGCTCTTCTTCAGGTAAAGTGGCGTTGTAGGTTCCCGTGAAGCTTGGTACTCCTATGTTCAGGTATCTAGTGACTTCCTTCAAGTGTTGTCCAAAGGGTGTATCTTCATCCGGTTGTGTGAACTTGTTCCTTGCATCCGCCATCCTAAAGAGTAGAAAAGATGAGGAGTCAGAAGAGAAGAGAGTGAATAGTGATCTAGGTCTTTTAGCTTAGTGGCCGTGTCCTACAGTCACGTGTGCTCTGATACCATCTCTGTAGCGACCAGACCTTAAATAGTCTGATCTCTGTGCTCCAGTGTCATCCCTGGATCAGTAATGCTGACACCACACAGTACTCGGGGGATTTATAGCAGAGTAGCAATCACACACTTATTA
Source organism: Triticum urartu (assembly GCF_056163025.1). Taxonomy (NCBI): domain Eukaryota; kingdom Viridiplantae; phylum Streptophyta; class Magnoliopsida; order Poales; family Poaceae; genus Triticum; species Triticum urartu. The sequence goes on along the minus strand of NC_141878.1, from coordinate 266,349,080 downwards.
CATCGAGTGTCTCAGAAGAGAACTTATTACAATAAATATGGCTTAAGGCCATCTAATAACGATAACAGTGGAAGGCTTGGAAGATAAGTGAGACCATCAACTCCAACGGCATCACTGAGTATAGAACCACGACCTAAAAACTCCTTAATCGTCGTCTGAAAAGTCTGCAACATTAATGTTGCAGCCCGAAACGGGTCAGCACATGGAATATGCTGGCAAGGTAACACATAGAGAGTAATGGTATGAAACAGCTATACTATATGCATATTTGGCTGGTGGAAAGCTCTATGGTTACAGTTTTGCGTAAAGCCAATTTTTCCCTACTTCAAAGGAATAAATTTATTTAACTATCATGGTGGTTGTTAAACATTGAGAATGGTTGACAGCATTCTCAATCCCAATTAAGCATCATCATTAAACATAACCCAACAAAATTAATTTAGAGTAACATGTTGAGATTCACATGATAATCCAAGTACTAGATACTCAAGATGTCCATAACCGGGGACATGGCTAATCATGATTAGTTGTTTACACTCTGCAGAGGTTTGCGCACTTTTCCCCACAAGACTCGATCGCCTCCGTTTGTTTTCTCGCACTACAGGGTGTTTGAGAAGACGAATGACCGAGACATAGTCTTTCAGAAGCGCTAGCACCTTACGATCGGGTAGACCGTACCACCTACATCCCCTACATCTGCTAGTCTACCACTGTAAGAGTTCGCAAAACTTAGTCAACTATGCTAGAGCCCATAATAGCTTGTGGCTGCACACGAAAGTTTCTAGTATGAATAGTCTCATGATCCCTTTGAGCCTGGGTGGCGGTCCAAAAGAAAACAGGCAAGTCCTGGAATACCCAGGTGCCTCAATCCACCCAGATGTGTGTTTAAGTTGCCACCTTAGATAAACCATTAATTAACAATCTCACATCTGTCATGGATTTCACTCACCCAATCCACGTCTACTAGCATAGCTTGGCATAATAAGCAAACGTAGAAGTAACTCCCAAAGTTTTGATAATAAACAGGTAATAGGTACTACCTCATCTACTTCCCATCCCACAATTTAATTAGATCCTAATCATGCAATGTGTGAGGATTGATCTAATGCAATAAAACTGGGTAGTAGAAAAGGTATGATCAAAGTGTTACTTGCCTTGCTGATGATCCGCAAAACCTAACGATTCGAAGTAACAGGCGGCGCACTCCAGGTATTCTATCACAGACAAACAAACAAGCATACAATAAGTACTCATCTAATGCACAGGTAAAACTCAAATAAGAGATCTAACCTGAAGGTTCAACTTAAGAACTCCGGTTGCCAAAAAGAATCAAATCGAACGAAGCAACGAAAGACAAACGGCAAAAGAAAACAACTTCGTTCTAGTAATCTGGATCTAGGGAAAATTTTACAGTATCAAAATCTTGTTTAAGTTGGTTAAACGGGTAGAGGGTTTCGAGACGAATCCCTAGGCGCTTGAATCGCCTGATTCCTATAAACAAGCGAAAAGTTAAACTAAAACGAAAATCGGATCAGGAATCGTGATCAGAAAAATCGTAGATTTAATCCAAGAAAAAAAAAACGACGAATGCCAATTTTTTTTCAGCACAGAAATCGAGGCGCGACGAACCTCGGGCGGCGGGATCGTCGGCGGCGGCGACTCCGGCGGCGCGCATGGATCGAGGCGGGGCTGTTGGGCTGGGGCGGCTCGGGGCGGCGCTATTTAAAGGCTGCCCCCGGGCGGTGTCCCGCTCGGGTACGGCCCGAAGTCGGTTCGTTTTTTTAATTATTCCGCTCGGAAGAAAAATAAAAAGAAATACTAAACGGACTCCAAAAATTCTGAAATAAATTTTCACGGGCTTCTAAAATCAAGCCACACAAGGTGAACATTTATTTGGGCCCTAAATGCAATTTTGAAAAACGCACTTTTTTTCCTAAATTCAAATAAAACACCGAAAAACTCCAAAATAAAATCTTATTTGATTTTATTATTAAATCCTCAATATTTCTTTATTTTGGGAAAGTCATTTTATTCCCTCTCTCATATTTTTGTAGTAGAAATAATTGATGATAAAATAAATAAAATCAAATGATCCTATTCTCAAAATTTGAGAGAACTCAAATATGAAAATAAAGAAATCCCCAACTCTCCCCGTGGGTCATTGAGTTGCGTAGAATTTCTAGGATCAACCAAAATGCAAAGTAAAATATGATATGCATGATGCTCTAATGTATAACATTCCAAATTAAAAATTTGGGATGTTACAACTAGACCTGACACGACTCTAAGCATAGCAAGGTAGGAAACACAGACATGGCTCAATCAACTCCTACACATGCTAGTGGGTTTCATCTAGTTACTGTGGCAATGACAGGTCATGCAGAGGAATGGGTTCAACTACCACAGCACATAGCAGTTTGAAACGTTGTTGTCTTAAATGCAGTAGATGAGAGCAGGAGCAAGAACATGGAGTTGTATCGATATGATCAATGGGGTTGCTTGCCTGATGGAGTGGTAGTAGGATATTGCCCTTCAGTCGGATATTCGTGGGTATCCTCGGAGGTAGAACCTACCACGAAAAACACATCGGAACACAATCATCACATGGCAATATGCAACAATATGATGCATGCTATGACATGGCAATAGGGGTGTGTTTTGGCTAATGCATTCTAAAACAGGTTGGTTTGAGTCCATTTGAATCAAAGATTCAAATGAAAGCCCATGATATGAAGTCTTATTAATGCATTAGCTTGTTTCAATTAAACAACAAGGGTAAAGTGTTCCGACATGCATGAAACCATTACAGATGGAAAGATTGGATATTTCTGATCAATTTTCATATATAAATCTTTGCATTTGGAGTTACAGATTAATTTCTATGAATTTTTGAAGTTTATAACATTTTCTGGAATTTCCTGTATAAGAATAAATCCAGTAAATGATTTACTACGTCAGCATTACGTCAGGGTGACGTCAGCAGTCAACGGGGACGGTCCGGGTCAAACCTAACCAATCGGTCCCACGTGTCAGTGTCATTAGACTAAATTTTAGTTAGTCCTAATCCTAGGTTAATTAGCAAGGCGGTCCCACATGGTCAAATGGGTCAAACCCACCTGCGACATGATGCCGGAGAGGCCAGACGCGGCAGAGCAGTGCGAGATTCCTCCTCCGGCGACCAAATGGACGGCGGAGGGCATCTACATGTAGCTGGGAGTGAGCCGCGTCGGGTGGTGCTAGTGGTTGGGCTCGGGGTCGCCGGAAATGATGTCGGCGACGAGTTTGGCGACGGCCGGAGCTCGGACGAGGTCGAACTCATCGCTAGGAGGCACGGCGAGGTCCGTGGAGTGGTGCTACGGGCACCTGGGGATGCGGTGAGTGCGGTGGCGTGCTCGGTTTCGAGCCAACGTGGCTGTGGCCATGACGGCGACGTGCAGAGGTGGCGACGGGTGCGGGCGAGCTCAGTGCAGTCGCTGTGGTGCACGACAGAGCGAACGAAGAGGATGGGGAGAGGCAGGAGCTCACGGGAAACACGATTAGCTAGGCAGCATGGTCGCGGACGAGGTGGTGCAGCGGTGTCGGCGAAGGGGATCTTTGGCGACGGGCGGTGAAAACGAGGTCCGTGCGGTGGCTTCGGGGCGAACGAGCGCTCGGGGCTCGGTCTGCTCAACGGAGAGGATGGTGGCGGAGCTTCTGGACACGGCGAGATGGCGAGGAGGCGACGGTGGCTGCGGTTTTCACGTCAGCGCGAGCGCGGCAGCGTCGGCCATGGTGGGTGAGAGCGAGAGAGAGGAGGAGGGGGAGAGTGGGCGTGTCCAGGCGGTCGAGGAGGCGACGTGGAGTACGACTAGAGCGTCCAGAGGCAAAGTGGCATGCAGCTGGCGTGGTGGCGAGCTCTCGCGGCCGGCGCCACCTCCTGCTTGCCTGCCTGGCGGGGAAGAAGCAGCTGGCTGGCACGGGCCAGCACAGTGCTTGGCCGCCAGGTGGGCCTGCCAGGTAGGTTGCGGCCAGGTAAGTCCCTTTCTTTTATTTTCTGTTTTGTTTTGTTTCTGCAAGTTTGTGGCATTTCTAAAAATACCTAGGCATTTTTAAAAATCACCAAACTGCTCATGGCCACTGTTTGGAATAAATCCAACATGGAACATTTCAGTTTAGGATTATTTGAGCGTTTAAAATATTTACTAGCATTTAAATGCCCAAATTCAAATAGGTAATTATTTAATCTAGTGACCTTAGGATGACCTAGAAAATTGTGCATCATTTTTGTCAGAGGTTTAGGACCAAGGCAAAGATGATGAACAGTTTAGAAGGGCATTTCAGGTTCATTGAAAATATTTTTACTAAACCCTAGTTGGTTTCAGGGGGTGCTGGGGGTTCTGTCATCCCCATTTCCAAGTTTATGATAAAGTTAAACATGATGCAAGCACTCTAATGCATGAACTATCTAGGGTGTGACAACTCACCCCCACTCAAAAGAAGCTCGTCCCGAGATTTAGGGTCCGTCGGGAAGAAGGTGGGGTATTCAAGTCAAAGACGATCCTCCCTTTCCTAAGTGGCTTCTTTCTCGGAATGGTGTGACCATTGAACCTTGAGAAACTTGATGTTATGGCGTCGAGTGGTACGCTCGGCTTGATCAAGGATACGAACGGGATATTCCCGGTATGTGAGATTATCTTGGAGATCAAGCATTTCGTGGTCCACTCCACGGATAAAATCCGAGAAGCAACACCTGAGTTGAGAAATTTGGAAGACAGCATGAACTCTGGAAAGATGCGGAGGTAGTTCCAATTGGTAGGCAACTTCCCCTCGTTTGGCAAGAATGCGAAAGGGACCAATGTAACGAGGAGCCAATTTGCCTTTGATACCGAATCGATGGGTTCTCTTGAGAGGAGTAACCCGAAGGTAAGCTTCTCGTCGACTTCAAAAGTCATGGCCTTATGTTTACGATCATATTGGCTCTTTTGACGGGATTGGGCTGTTTTCAACTTTTCACGAACAATGCGAACTTGCTCTTCTGCTTACTGGATCATGTTCGGGCCAAAGAATTGTCTTTCCCCAGTTTCTGACTAGTTAAGAGGCGTTCGACACCTTCGTCCATAGAGAACTTCAAAAGGAGCTTTGCCCAAGCTAGATTGATAGCTATTGTTATAAGCAAATTCAGCAAATGGAAGGCATTTCTCCCAATCCATTCCGAATGAGATAATAGAAGCTCGGAGCATATCTTCCAGAATTTGATTGAGGCGCTCTAATTGACCACTTGATTGAGGGTGGAAGGCGGTGCTAAAGGAGAGACGAGTCCCCATAGCATTTTGGAAACTTTCCCAAAATCAAGAGGTGAAGAGACTTCCACGGTCTGAGTTAATATCCAATGGAACACCACGAAAAGACACTATTCGGGAGATGTACAAGTCAGCTAGCTGGCTAGCGGTTATACTCTCACGAACAGGTAGGAAATGGGCTACTTTGGAAAGACGACCGATGACAACGAAAATAGCATTATTCCCTTTCTTGGTCCTGGGAAACCCGGTGATGAAGTCCATACCGATTTCATCCCATTTCCATTCAGGAATAGCTAAAGGTTGAAGGGTGCCAGCAGGCCGTTGATGCTCTACTTTAACACGACGACAGATATCGCAATTTGCAATATATTGAGCGATTTCTCTCTTCATCCTAGTCCACCAAAACCTCTGGCGTAGGTCTTGATACATTTTAGTACTACCGGGATGAATGGTGAGAGGGGATTCATAAGATTGAAGGGTGATACATTCAGGAATAGCTAAAGGTTGAAGGGTGCCAGCAGGCCGTTGATGCTCTACTTTAACACGATGACAGACATCGCAATTTGCAATATATTGAGCGATTTCTCTCTTCATCCTAGTCCACCAAAACCTCTGGCATAGGTCTTGATACATTTTAGTACTACCGGGATGAATGGTGAGAGGGGATTCATAAGATTCCTTAAGGATCAGCCGCCTCAGGCTTCGTGCCTTGGGAACCACTAAGCGGTTTCCAAAGAACACGACACCTTGATCATCAATGGAGAAACAATTCGTGACTCCTTTCTTGATGTTTCTCTTGATACAGGAAATTTCCGGGTCAACCTTCTATGCTTTGATGATCTGACCCGTAAGGGTAGGTTTCGCCACCAAGGTAGATAGGAATCCTTGAGGAACAATGTGAAGGTTAAGCTTCCGAAATTCCTCATGGAGAAATGGTTGACCTTGTTGTAAGATCAGGTTGTTATAATAGGATTTACGACTTAGTGCATCAGCCATAACATTGGCTTTTCCCCGGGGTGTAAGTTATTCCTAAGTCGTAATCTGAAATCAACTCGACCCAACGTCTTTGTCTGAGATTCAAATCCGGTTGGGTGAAGATATACTTCAGACTTAGGATGACCTAGGCAGTTTCTAAAATCACGAAACTGCTCATGGCCACTGTTTGGAATAAATCCAACATGGAACATTTCAGTTTAGGATTATTTGAGCATTTAAATATTTACTAGCATTTAAATGCCCAAATTCAAATAACTAATGATTTAATCTAGTGACCTTAGGATGACCTAGAAAATTGTGCATCATTCTTGTCAAAGGTTTAGGACCAAGGCAAAGATGATGAACATTTTAGAAGGGCATTTCAGGTTCATTGGAAATATTTTTAGTACACCCTAGTTGGTTTCAGGGGGTGCTGGGGGTTCTGTCATCCCCATTTCCAAGTTTCTGATAAAGTTAAACATGATGCAAGCACTCTAATGCATGAACTAGCTAGGGTGTGACGAGCAATGTGATAGCTCATCAGAGCTTTGCTAATGCACTTACCACTACTAGGAAAACGGCTATAGCTAATATGGACATTAATGGCGTACATGTATCTGGTGCGCCACTGCTATATACAGGTACGCCATTATTGACATATTACTAATGGCGCACCTGGTGTGTGGTGCGCCATTAATAGTTTTAAAAAAATGTTAGCAGTGGCGCACCAGGGGATAGTGCGCCATTACTAGTTGACATAGTAATGACGCACCTGTACAAAGTGCGCCATTACTATGTGTATGACTGGGTCAAACCTTGCTCAAACTTAGTAATGACGCACTTTGCATAGGTGCACCATTACTATGTCAAACTTAGTAATGGCGCACCTACACAAAGTGCGCCATTACTAACTTTGACCAAATGTACCCCCCCCCCCCCCGTGTGGACCGCCTTTTCAGTTAAAAAAAATAAAAAATGATGGAAATGTCAAAAAAATAAAAAAAATAAGTTTCCCACGTGATATGTGGTCTAGTTGTTGGGAAAATTTACAAATATGAATTTCGACTTTATTTGCAAAATCTCTCTGGAATTTAGTAAAATGGGCATAACTTTTGCATACGAACTTGGATTAAAAAGTTTTTTATATGAAAAATCATCTACTCGAGAAGTTACATCCGAATTCAACGAGGGCAACCCCATTGAAGATTTTCAGAATCCCCAAAAACCTAACAGAACGAAAGATACGAGGCTTTTAAGATCTAGAGGGGGGAAATGGAAAAAGTTTCAAACTTAGTAATGGCGCACCATTTGCTAGGTGCGCCACTAGTAATAGAAAAAAAATTGGTATCGAATTTTTTTTGGATTTTTTTTCAAAATATGATACGTAATATGACCGGGAAGTTTGAAATATTTTTTCAAAACTTCATCACACTCATGAACATGAACAAAGTCCTAGACATCAACAAGGTTTAATAGGATTGATATGATAGATATAGCAACAAGTGCCTGTTAAGTGAGGTGGTGCTAGGGTTGGATAGAACTACGAAGTTAAGCATGCTCGGGCTGGAGTAGTGTGAGGATGGGTGACCTTCCGGGAAGTTTTACCACTTAGTGCGATTTGACTTGAGATTAAGCATATTGACCTGAGATTAAGCCATAGTGACCCGAGATTAAGAAAAAAATGAATAAAAATTGAAAAAAAATTCTAAAAAACAATTTGAAAAAAATTGTTAGTAATGGCGCACTTCTATGTGGTGTGCCATTACTAAGTCAGATAGTAATGGCGCACTTCTAGGCATAGTACTGGCGCACTATAGGTGCGCCATTACTATCTGTGATAGTAATGGCGCACCAAATGTGCGCCACTACTATTTGTTACTAGTGGCGTGGTAATAGTGGCGCACCTATAGTGCACCATCAATGGCAAAAATGGGTGCGCCACTAACAGGCCTTTTTCTAGTAGTGTACCCCCCACTCCTTTGGAGGCCGAGAACTCCTAAAGGAGAAGATCCCCCAAGTGGATTCGAGACCCCTATTAAGGGAAGACCCCCCTAGTGGATTCAAGACCTCTTTCCTCATGGATTGGGATGAATTAGCGACCGTGTATCCTCCCTTGTTGGTTTTGGATCTTGTGTTTCCCCTTTGTGTATGTGGATTTACCACATGTGTGATTGGTTCTCGTTGATTTGAGTGTTTTCCCTCTCTTGTGTTCATCGTGTTCTTCGGCAATTCCCCTGCAAATCGTGAAATATCACCCTAGGGTTCCATCCTACATCATCTTGGTATCACGAGCCATGGTTGATCATGAATTTGGAGTCCCTACCCCCACTTTCTAGCCTAATTTTTCTTTGTCTTGTCCCAATTTCGAAAATCCTCACAAAATAGCCCTACCAATTTTTTTGTGATTTGTTGGTGTCATGATGTTTTGTTGGATTTGATCCATGGATTTGTTGTGTTACTAGTGGACCTAGCTTCCCTACACTTTTCCCCAATTTCCATCCACGGAATTACATGAATTTTGCCCTGATTTTTCTTTTTCCCACCTAGTTCATCAAGTTCGTCGACGGATCAGAGGACCCGGATATCCGGCCCATACCCACGGACATCTGGCCCGACGCCCGGACATCCGGCGCCTGGCATATGCCATCGCCACCTCCATTTTTTCATAATATTCGCCAATTTTGACTAGGTTTCCACTAATACTTCCACATACCACCACAATTTTCCACAACCACCAACACTTATCCGCTACCACCTCTAATTTTCACACGTTTGTTTTGAGAATTTGAGTTGCGGTTTCTGTTTCCTAACATGTTTCAGCTACTTAGGGACGGTTCAATGCTGGCATCACCTCCGCTCATCTTCAGCACGAATTCATCATCGATAACAACCAATTTACCTTAATGACACCATCAACATCAAGCAAGGGCGGTAACCTTGACGACACCTTCGTATACTCTCCCTTGCCATTGCATTGTTAACCCTGTGCCCATTTTTGCATCACTTTCCTATCAAGACTAGCCATTTAAGTATTGTCGGGCAAGGTTACTTGTGCACTTTAGTGATATTCGATCCGCACCTTCCATTGCATGCATATATCATTGTATCATCTCTTGTGTTATCAGTTGTTCCCGCATATACATCATTGCTACCTTGGCTCGAAAATTTCGCATAAATGGCCAATGGAAACTATCAAAACAAAAGAAAAGCTTTTAAGCAAAGAGACAACAAAGAGATTGTAAGCAATAGCCATAACATCGCCACACATTGCATATCAAATTGTCATATTCGATCATCTTGGATCATCGTCAGAGAGTCACCGAGAGCCATACATACATAGCACACCTGGTATAGAAAGTCGTTACGGTTCGTCTCTTATAGGTTGTGCACAAGTGTTGTATCCGCCTATTGAGCAATCATGCTAGCGTCTCCCTAGAGTTGTGCAACAAGAGCATTTTCCGTAGATTCCACATTTTGAGCTCATTCCTTGGTTGCAAGGCCCCATTTATCTATTCGTGTGTATGTTTTCGTGTGGCCCATATTGCTTTGGTCTACTTGTTACACTTGCGAATTTGTGAATCTCTTCCAACATTATTGAATCTCTCTAACAGTTGCATAAATTTTGTGCCACCACTCTCACCAAGCTACTCCAAAGGCTTTCGGTGTAGGGTGGAACTCTAAAGGCCGATCTTTCACGATTTGGAGCGAAATTCCCGAAGAACACAATGAACACAAGATAGGAATGTAGTGACCCGACCCGGTAAGGGTCTAAGTCTCTGTTCTTCGTTACATTGTCGGTGCACACAAACCGAGGCATTTGTTTCCCCCTGACTTGTGCACAAACCAGCCTAGCCGCCGGGGTAGCCAGGTCTTGCCAGGCATCCCGAGCTCCAAAGCAAGACAATACTTAACACATCAACCAAACCAGGGAAGTCTCCCTTGCCAGCTAGGCAAGGTCGGCAGGGTCAAAACTACAGCTGGGACCGAGACCAAGCCGCGCCGGCAAGGTCTCCGGGGCCGTCAAAGCCAAGGCAAGGCCTCGAGACGAAGGCCCAGCAAGCTCTGTACCGGCAAGTGCTACCTCTTGAGCATGCATTGGTTTTCCCTTGAAGAGGAAAGGGTGATGCAGCAAAGTAGCGTAAGTATTTCCCTCAATTTTAGAGAACCAAGGTATCAATCCAGTAGGAGATTACACGCCAGTCCCTCGTACCTGCACAAACAAAAAAGAACCTCGCAACCAACGCGATAAAGGGGTTGTCAATCCCTTCACGGCAACTTACGAAAGTGAGATCTGATAGAGATAATAAGATAAATATTTTTGGTATTTTTGTATACATTGGAAAGTAAAGATTGCAAAATAAACAATGATAGAAATAGCTTGTTGACGAGAGAATAATATAATAGAGAATAGACCCGGGGGCCATAGGTTTCACTAGTGGCTTCTCTCAATATAGCAAATTCTACGGTGGGTGAACAAATTAATATCAAGCAATTGATAGAAAAGCGAATAATTATGAGAATATCTAGGCATGACAATGTATATAGGCACCACATCTGCGACAAGTAGACCGAAATGATTCTGCATCTACTACTATTACTCCACACATCAAGCGCTATCCAGCATGCATCTAGAGTATTAAGTTCATAAGAACAGAGTAACGCATTAGGCAAGATGACATGATGTAGAAGGATAAACTCAAGCAATATGATATAAACCCCATCTTTTTATCCTCGATGGCAACAATACAATACATGCCTTGCTGCCCCTACTGTCACTGGGAAAGGACACAACAAGATTGAACCCAAAGCTAAGCACTTCTCCCATTTCAAGAAAGATCAATCTAGTAGGCCAAACCAAACTGATAATTCGAAGAGACTTGCAAAGATATTAAATCATGCATAAAAGATTTCAGAGAACAATCGAATATTGTTCATAGATAATCTTGATAATAAACCCACAATTCATCGGATCTCGACAAACACACCGCAAAAGGAATTACATCGAATAGATCTCCAAGAGAATTGAGGAGAACTTTGTATTGAGATCCAAAGAGAGAGAAGAAGCCATCTAGCTAATAACTATGGACCCGAAGGTCTTTGGTAAACTACTCACACATCATCGGAGAGGCTATGGTGTTAATGTAGAAGCCCTCCGTAATTGATTCCCCCTCCGGCGGAGCGCCTGAAAAGGCCCCAAGATGGGATCTCACGTGTACAGAAGGTTGCGGTGGTGGAAATAGGGTTTCGTGGCGCTCCTGGATGTTTTCAGGGTATATGGGTATATATAGGAGGAATAAGCATGTCGGTGGAGCTGCGAGGGCCCCACGAGGGTGGGGGCGCGCCTGCCCCCCTAGGCGCGCCCTCCTGCCTCGTGGCCTCCTTGCTTCTTTCTTGACGTCCACTCCAAGTCTCCTGGATCATGTTTGTTCCAAAAATAACTCTCCCGAAGGTTTCATTCCGTTTGGATTCCTTTTGGTATTCCTTTTCTGTGAAACACCGAAATAGGCAACAAAAACAGCAATTTGCACTGGGCCTTTGGTTAGTAGGTTAGTCCCAAAAATAATATAAAATGGTATATTAAAGCCCATTAAACATCGAAAACAGATAATATAATAGCATGGAACAATAAAAAATTATAGATACGTTGGAGACGTATCAAGCATCCCCAAGCTTAATTCCTGCTTGTCCTCGAGTAGGTAAATGATAAAAACAGAATTTTTGATGTGGAATGCTACCTAGCATAATTCTCAATGTAATTTTCTTTATTGTGGCATGAATGTTCAGATCCGAAAGATTCAAGACAAAAGTTTAATATTGACATAAAAATAATAATACTTCAAGCATACTAAAAAATAATTATGTCTTCTCAAAATAACATGGCCAAAGAAAGTTATCCCTACAAAAGCATATAGTATGGCTATGCTCTATCTTCATCACACAAAGTATTTAATCATGCACTACCCCGATGACAAGCCAAGCAATTGTTTCATACTTTTGATGTTCTCAAACGTTTTCAATCTTCACACAATACATGAGCGTGAGCCATGGACATAGCACTATAGGTGGAATAGAATGGTGGTTGTGGAGAAGACAAAAAGGAGAAGATAGGCTCACATCAACTAGGCGCATCAACGGGCTATGGAGATGCCCATCAATAGATATCAATGAGAGTGAGTGGGGATTGCCATGCAACAGATGCACTTGAGCTATAAGTGTATGAACGCTCAAAAAAAGAAACGAAGTGGGTGTGCATCCAACTCGCTTGCTCACGAATACCTAGGGCATTTTGAGGAAGCCCGTCATTGGAATATACAAGCCAAGTTCTATAATGTAAAATTCCCACTAGTATATGAAAGTGACAACATAGAAGACTCTCTATCATGAAGATCATGGTCCTACATTGAAGCACAAGTGTGGTAAAAGGATAGTAACATTGTCCCTTCTCTCTCTTTATCTCATTATTTTTTTAGTTGGGCCTTTTTCTCTTTTTTTATGGCCTCTTTTTTTATTTATTTTTCTTTTCGTCCGGAGTCTCATCCCGACTTGTGGGGGAATCATAGTCTCCATCATCTTTCCTCACATGGGACAATGCTCTAATAATGATGATCATCACACTTTTATTTACTTACAACTCAAAAATTACAACTCAATACTTAGAACAAGATATGACTCTATGTGAATGCCTCCGGTGGTGTACCGGGATATGCAATGAATCAAGAGTGACGTGTATGAAAGAATTATAGAGGTGGCTTTGCCACAAATACGATGTCAACTACATGATCATGCAAAGCAATATGACAATGACGAAGCGTGTCATAACAAACGGAACGGTGGAAAGTTGCATGGCAATATATCTCGGAATGGCTATGGAAATGCCATAATAGGTAGGTATGGTGGCTGTTTTGAGGAAGGTATATGGTGGGTGTATGGTACCGGTGAAAGTTGCGCGGTACTAGAGAGGCTAGCAATGGTGGAAGGGTGAGAGTGCGTATAATCCATGGACTCAACATTAGTCATAAAGAACTCACATACTTATTGCACAAATCTATTAGTTATCGAAACAAAGTACTACACGCATGCTCCTAGGGGGATAGATTGGTAGGAAAAGACCATCGCTCGTCCCCGATGACCACTCATAAGGAAGACAATTAATAAATAAATCATGCTCCGACATGGACGAGTTCACCACACATGCATGCTACAGGAATCACAAACTTTAGAACAAGTATTTCTCAAATTCACAACTACTCAACTAGCATGACTCTAATATCACCATCTTCATATCTCAAAACAATCATCAAGTATCAAACTTCTCATAGTATTCAATGCACTTTTTATGATAGTTTTTATTATACTCATCTTGGATGCCTATCATATTAGGACTAATTTTATAGCCAAAGCAAATTAGCATGCTGTTCTATAAGACTCTCAAAATGATATAAGTGAATCATGATAGATCAATAATTTCTATAAAATAAAACCACCACCATTCTCTAAAAAGATATAAGCGAAGGACTAGAGCAGAATTATATAGCTCAAAAGATATGAGTGAAGCACATAGAGTATTCTAATAAATTCTGATTCATGTGTGTCTCTCCCAAAAGGTGCGTACAGCAAGGATGATTGTGGTAAACTAAAAAGCAAAGGCCCAAATCATACAAGACGCTCCAAGCAAAACACATATCATGTGGTGAATAAAAATATAGCCTCAAGTAAAGTTACCGATAGACGAAGACGAAAGAGGGGATGCTTTCCAGGGCATCCCCAAGCTTAGGCTTTTTGTTGTCCTTGAATTTTACCTTGGGGTGCGTTGGGCATCCCCAAGCTTAGGCTCTTGCCACTCCTTATTCCAAAATCCATCAAATCTTTACCCAAAACTTGAAAACTTCACAACACAAAACTCAACAGAAAATTTCATGAGCTCCGTTAGTATAAGAAAACAAACCACCACTTCAAGGTACTTTAATGAACTCATTATTTATTTATATTGGTGTTAAACCTACTGTATTCCAACTTCTCTATGGTTCATACCCCCGATACTAGCCATAGATTCATCAAAATAGGCAAACAACACACGAAAAACAGAATCTATCAAATACAGAACAGTCTGTAGTAATTTGTAGGTTTCGAATACTTATGTAACCCCAAAAATTCTGAAATAAATTGGTGGACGTGACGAATTTGTATATTAATCATCTGCAAAAACAATCAACCTAATCGCACTCTCCATCAAAAAATGGCAGCAAATCTCGTGATTGCTAAAGTTTCTGTTTTTTACAGGAAGATCGCAAAGACTTCCCCCAAGTCTTCCCAAAGGTTCTACTTGGCACAAACACTAATTAAAAACATAAAACCATATCTAAACAGAATCTATATGAATTATTTATTACTAAACAGGAACAAAAAACAAGAAAGAAAAATAAAATTGGGTTGCCTCCCAACAAGCGCTATCGTTTAACGTCCCTAGCTAGGCATTGATAATTTCAATGATGCTCACACGAAAGACAAGAATTGAAGCATAAAGAGAGCATCATAAAACATGTGACAAACACATCTAAGTCTCACATACTTCCTATGCATAGGCATCTTATAGGCAAACAAATTATCAAGGCAAGCAAAAACAAGCATATGCAAGGAAGCGGAAAGAAACAATAGCAATCTCAACATAACGAGAGGTAATTTAGTAACATAAAAATTTCTACAACCATAGTTTCCTCTATCATAATAATTACATGTAGGATCATAAGAAAATTCAACAAAATAGCTATAACATAAAATATTTTCAAAATGATCCACATGCATGCAAAGTTGACACTCTTCCAAAATAGTGGGATTAACATTAACTAAAGTCATGACCTCTCCAAACCCACTTTTATCAAAAACTTCATAAGATTGAACATTCTCCAAATATGTGGGATCTAAAGTTAACACTCTTACAAACCCACTTTCAATATTATTGCAAACATTTTTATCAATCTCATATTCATCATGGGGCTTAAATAAATTTTCAAGATCAAAAGAAGAATCACCCCAATCATGATCATTGCAACAAATAGTAGTCATAGCAAAACTAGCATCCCCAAGCTTGAGGTTTTTCATATCATTGACACAATTGACATTAAGAGAAATTATAATAACATCATCGCAATCATGCTTTTCATCGAAGGAACTATCAAGTATGGGTGCAATAACAACGATCTCATGTTTAACATAAGGAACTATAGCAAATTCATCTTCATAAATATTGGCATCATGGCCACAAGAATAGCAAGCATCATGTTCATCAAGGGATATTTCAATCAAATCACCGGAATCATAATTATCTATAGATTCATGCATATCATTATTTTCTTCCGAATCAGTGGTCATTCTTCCAATAAATTCTTTGACATAGACATTATGATCATAGTTTTCATAGCAATATTTAAGTATGTCAACATTTTCAGATTCGTAGAGAGTAATATCATACGTTTCAATCAAAGAAGCAACTTCATAAGCACCCTTAAAAGCAACAAATTCTTCAATTTGTTCGATATCGTAGTAACTATAGACACCCTTTGCATAAGAAGATAAGATTTCATTATTATTAAACTCACATAGGTAGTGGAGATGTTTTTTAGGGTTCTTAGAGAAACAAGTAAAATCATAAATTTCACAAAGATTCCAAGCATAACACAGCAATATGTTTATTTGATCCCACAAGAGTCTCCCTTTTTCAGACAAACGGTGACGCACAAAATGGGCATGCTCATCTAAAGATTACCCATCAAGTAGGCTAGTTGGGGTTTCAGCACGAGCACATAAGGATCGAAGATGATCCAAGTAGAACACTTTAAGTGGATCCATATCAATAGATTTTTAGCAAGCAAAGATGCAAGCAAATAGAAGACACATGGAAACACAAATAAAGATACATACGGGAAGAAGTGGACGAAAAAAGGGCGAATAAAACGGCAAAGGTGAAGTGAGGGAGAGGAAAACGAGAGGCAAATGGCAAATAATGTAATGCGAGGGATAAGAGTTTGTGATGGGTACTTGGTATGTCTTGACTTGTGCGTAGATCTCCCCGGCAACGAAACCAGAAATCCTTCTTGCTACCTCTTGAGCATGCGTTGGTTTTCCCTTGAAGAGGAAATGGTGATGCAACAAAGTAGCGTAAGTATTTCCCTCAGTTTTTGAGAACCAAGGTATCAATCCAGTAGGAGATTACACGCAAGTCCATCGTACCTGCACAAACAAACAAGAACCTCGCAACCAACGCGATAAAGGGTTGTCAATCCCTTCATGGTCACTTACGAAAGTGAGATCTGATAGAGATAATAAGATAAATATTTTTGGTATTTTTGTATAGATTGGAAAGTAAAGATTGCAAAATAAACAATGATAGAAATAGCTTGTTGACAGGAGAATAATATAATAGAGAATAGAGCCGGGGGCCATAGGTTTCACTAGTGGTTTCTCTCAAGATAGCAAATTCTACGGTGGGTGAACAAATTACTGTCGAGCAATTGATAGAAAAGCGAATAATTACAAGAATATCTAGGCATGATCATGTATATATGCATCACGTCCGCGACAAGTAGATCGAAACGATTCTGCATCTACTACTATTACTCCACAAATCGACCGTTGTCTAGCATGCATCTAGAATATTAAGTTCATATGAACAGAGTAACACATTAGGCAAGATGACATGATGTAGAGGGATAAACTCAAGCAATATGATATAACCCCCATCTTTTTATCCTCGATGGCAACAATAAAATACGTGCCTTGCTGCCCCTGTTGTCACTGGGAAAGGACACCGCAAGATTGAACCCAAATCTAAGCACTTCTCCCATTGCAAGAAAGATCAATCTAGTAGGCCAAACCAAACTGATAATTCGAAGAGACTTGCAAAGATATTAAATCATGGATAAAAGATTTCAGAGAAGAATCAAATGTTGTTCATAGATAATCTTGATCATAAACCCACAATTCATCGGATCTCGACAAACACACCACAAAAGAATTACATCGAATAGATCTCCAAGAGAATCGAGGAAAACTTTGTATTGAGATCCAAAGAGAGAGAAGAAGCCATCTAGCTAATAACTATGGACCCGAAGGTCTTTGGTAAACTACTCACACATCATCGGAGAGGCAATGGTGTTGATGTAGAAGCCCTCCGTGATCGATTCCCCCTCCGGCGGAGCGCCGGAAAAGGCCCCAAGATGGGATCTCATGGGTACAGAAGGTTGCGGCGGTGGAAATAGGGTTTCATGGTGCTCCTGGATGTTTTCAGGGTATATGGGCATATATAGGAGGAAGAAGTACGTCGGTGGAGCTGCGAGGGGCCCACGAGGGTGGGGGCGCGCCCTCCTGCTTCGTGGCCTCCTTGCTTCTTTCTTGACGTCCACTCCAAGTCTCCTGGATCACGTTTGTTCCAAAAATAAATCTCCCGAAGGTTTCATTCCGTTTGGATTCCGTTTGATATTCCTTTTCCGCGAAACACTGAAATAGGCAAAAAACAACAATTTGCACTGGGCCTTTGGTTAGTAGGTTAGTCCCAAAAATAATGTAAAAAGGTATATTAAAGCACATTAAACATCCAAAAGAGATAATATAATAGCATGGAATAATCAAAAATTGTGGATACGTTGGAGACGTATCAGCAAGCCACCGCCAGTTGCCACCGCTCCTCCTCACCGAGTCGCCAGTCACTAATCGGTGCAGTGTCGAGCCCTCAGGCAGCTAGGTGGATCCTATTGGGCATGTGGCATCATGTTGGGGGAAGATTACCTTTATTGACACCCATCCTAGAGGGGTGTCAAGTGAATAAGAGGTGGTTAAACAAGCGATGGAAGGACCCTGCCGGGGCTTCCACTCCACATGACACCTAGCAACGCATTTAATATGTTTTGTCCTAACCAGCAGAGTTAGGTATGATAGCTCTGTTTTAGTCTAATCACCCCTGTAATGACCTTTCTGCCATTGTGGTGAATGTTGGTGTCAAAACCGGCCGATCTCGGGTAGGAGGCCCCGAATTGTGCGTCTGAGGATCGAGGGTAACAGGAGACAAGACGGCCCTCTTAATGGAGGTAAAACCCTACGTCCTGCTTGATTGTATTTGATGAGTATAGGGGTTACAAGAGTTGATCTACCTCGAGATCGTAATGGCTAAACCCTAGATGTCTAGCCTATATGAATTCTTATAGCCTCTATGGACTAAACCCTCCGGTTTATATAGACACCGGAGGGACCTAGGGTTGTACAGAGTCAGTTTACAGAGAAAGGAAACTAAACATCTGGATGTTAAGCTTGCCATCCACGCAAAGGAGAGTCCCATCCGGACACGGGGGAAGGCCTTCTACCTAGTATCTTCTCGGCCCATTAGTCCGGCTCACAACACACGGGCCAGACTCTCAGGACCCCTTAGTCCATGACTCCCTCAGTAGCCCCTGAACCAGTCTTCAATGACGATGTGTTCGGCTCGCAAATTGTCTTCGGCATTGCAAGGCAGGTTCCTTCTCCGCATACTTCAAAGCAGTTTTTGATCAAGAGAACTGTATCCGGCTCTGTATAACAGTTGCAACCCTCAACCACTAGGGTACAATAAAAAATAAGGTATGTTTACTGACGGCTTTTTCGTCACGTCGGGCCTTTTTATTATTTCGAACCGTTTTTTGGCCTCCCGCTTCGTGTTTCGAGGTGCAGCCTCCATTGACACATCTTGTCAAAGCAGAGATCGTGTCCCCTTATTGCGGGACTTTCATCAATACGGGTTTGGGTAATCCAACCATGCCATTCGCACGACCCCTTGGGAACAGGCGAGTTTTAAGGCTTGTGGGGAGCGCTTGATATTCACTGCCTATATAAACGGATAAAGATCCATCTTTTTAGCCCACACCTTCTTCCTTCCTCAGCCTTCCTGTCCTCGAGCTCCAGCGCCCAAGCTTCAATCTTTCCCACCGCCCAACCTTTCCAGCCATGTCCGGATCCGGCTCACAGGACAAGTGGATGGCCTCCTCCGTCACAGAGAAGGACATTAAAGAACTACAGGAGGCGAAGTACTTGACCATGGAAATCACACACAGGCTCCCGGCCAAAGAGCAAGTCATCCCCACTCTAGAGCCCAGTGAGAGGGTTTTGTTCATCCCTCACTTTCTCCGCGGCCTAGGGTTGTCACGGACAAAAGGTTGAAGCTCATGTTCTATTACAGGATAGATTTCCATGATCTAGCCCCAAACTCCTTCCTCCACATCTCGACGTTTATCGTCGTGTGCGAGGTGCTCCTCCGCATTCCACCCCATTTCGGCCTATGGCTCAAAGTTTTCAACGTGAAGCCGAAGGTGGTTGATGGGTAGCACGCCGACTGCGGCGATGCCATGGTGAGCAAACTCCCCAACACCACTTGGCCCAAAGGAGCCTTCATGGAGACCGTGAAGGTGTGGCAGCAGGAGTGGTTCTACATCACTGAACCCCGTGGTACCAATGGGCGGCCGCTCCTGAATTTAGATCTGGGCCCCCTATGCGGCTCACGTCTTGGACCAACAAGGGTCTAGACTGGGGGTCGACCGACAAAGTGATGACGCTGCAAAAGCGCATCAAGAGTATGATAAATAAGCACACCAGTCTCACTGATGTGATTTAGGTCATGCTCTTCCGATGGATCCTCCCATGCCAACGCCGGCCTCTCCGCATGTGGGAGTTTAATCTAGATGCCCCCCAAACCCTGCAGCGCTTCTTCGGTACAACGCATGAAGAGATCCGGAAACTGCTTTTTAAGGCCCAGAACTCGTGGCCGGAGAAGACCGAAGATATCGGTCTCGACAGCGTGAATCTGGCTACTGAGGTAAGCTTCTTACTTTCGAACATAATTTCGGCCCATAAGTCAAAGGGTATACTGAGATGCCCATTCCCTTTTCAGGGATGGACAGTGTTGGTGTCAAAACCGGCGGATCTCGGGTAGGGGGTCCCGAACTATGCGTCTAAGGTGGATGGTAACAGGAGGCAGGGGACACAATGTTTTACCCAGGTTCGGGCCCTCTTGATGGAGGTAAAACCCTACGTCCTGCTTGATTAATATTGATGATATGGGTAGTACAAGAGTAGATCTACCACAAGATCGGAGAGGCTAAACCCTAGAAGCTAGCCTATGGTATGATTGTATGTATATGATCTATCGACTAGCCTGGCCTCGGTTTATATAATGCACCAGAGGCCTAGGATAACAAGAGTCCTAGCCGAATACGCCGGTGGGGAGAAGTCCTTGTCTTGATCGCCAAGTCTTGTGGAATATTACTTGTATGCGGCAGTTGTCCGAACTGGCCCATGAGTATACGGCCATGGGGGTCCTCGGCCCAATCTAATAGATCTGGAGATGACGTGGTGAGTACCCCATAGTCCAGGACACCGTCAGTAGCCCCCTGAACCGGTCTTCAAGTTAGGGATGCTCCTCGATTCTTCCGAACTGTTCTTAATCTTCGGTTGACGGTCTTGAAAACTGGTTCAACAAATCTTCTCATCTTCGATCTTGAGGATCGCCGAAATGCATTCGGCGAGTTTACACGTCGGGTATCCGAGGAGCCCCTTTAAGTTTCTGGCCTTTATCAATGCCTTGTTATTTTTATGCCACACCTCGGGTTTGAAATTGTTCCTGGGCGGCAGCGTCCTCTTGTGTCCGAGCTCCAATGCCGGACTGCATTCGAGGTATCTTTTGCAGCCGAGCACCAATGCCGGACCGCTTCCTAGCTCTAATGCCGGAATGTATCCGAGCTCCAACGCCGGACTATGTATCCGAGCTCCAACACCAGACTATATCCGAGCTCCAACGCCGGACAGTGTCCCAGCTCCAACGCCGGACTATATCCGAGGTGTCATATCACTTTGGTTCAAAAAAGTTGAAGGAGTTTAGCCGGGCTTTATGCCGGAAATGCCCTCTATGGACTCAGCCACTAGCACCCGAGCTTTATGCCGGACTGCTTCCGAGGTGGTGCACCACCCCGAATGTGGGCCGATTTTTTGTCAATATTTTTTATTATTGCAATTTATTCTCTGCCGAGATATATGGCCAGTAGCCCTCAAGGTGTGTATCGGTCTAAAACCCGAGATGCACCTGAAGGATGACGTAAGACCGCTGATCCGAGTATCCGCTGAGACTCAGGTTGATTTGCAAAATCGGCCTAAGGATCAAGTCCTAGCTCGGCAGAATACTTCGGGACACAAAAAGCGGCGTGCTTAGTCCTCAAGACTCAGGTTGGGTGCGGCCGACCAATCTGAGGATCAAAATCTCCTCGGCAACTGTATTGCACTTAAAATTTTCTGCATTGAACAGGCAATGCAGTAGCCCCCGAGACACTGGTCAGGTGGCAACACCGGATTAGGGGATCGATGTGCCCCTTTAATATTTGTAAATAATAAGGCTGAAGCCTAGTAGCCCCCGAGCCTTAATGCGGGCACGGGTGGCCGAATTAAGGATCGATATTCATAGTAAAATCACAAATTATGTGTAATGACTCTATGTATCCAAGTGCTTTACGTCATTAATGCTTGGATCCGCATTGTACAAAACTTTGTTGACCGACCATCGGCTTCCACCTCCTCGGCTAGTAGCCGAGGAGTGTTTGTCCTACTTTATAAAGCCTTTATGAGGGCAAAGATTTACGACAAACAAGGCAATCTGGCCATACGGTTTTATGAACAAAGGTACACAGAGAGATATGTTATATTACTATTTAACATAAGAAAATGTCTTCCAAAGAAAATAGTCCCGCTATCGGTTCCTTTCTTTGGGTTGTCATGCTAAGCATGATCATGCAGCCTCAACTCTAATGTAAGAGCATAATATCGAGGATTTAGTTTGGGAGGCCAGTTAATATCCCCCGGTAGTGTTCGGCGACAGTCGAGGTCAAGCCGTAAACACTTCGGCCAATGTTATGAACGGCCCATCATTTAACATAGTCATCGGATCGCTGACCAGTTTACGCTTATTTGTGAAAGTCAGTTTTTGGCTTTCTCCACTGAGGTGCTTAAGCATTTGAGCTGGAAGCACAATCGCAGTGGTTCTCCCTTTGCACGCCTAGCCGAACAAAACGGAACGTAGGAAGCAAGTGCAGGAGCCGGGCAACCCAACTATTGACCGAAGACACAATTCGAAACCAATGCATATATAGCACTATATGAGAATGTTTTTGCTGAATCCCTAAAGGTGTCCGGCGTTGCACTGCGAGACTAATGCTGGAAAAGCACAAACAGTTTAAAAGTGCCAAAAAGCTTGGAAAACCAAGAAACGTCAGTAAAAACATGACGTCTGAACAATATCAAGTGTTTGGTGCCAATCCGAAAGTTGGTCTTAGAAAAAAGAAGTGCTTCTGTCGTGCTTTAACATGATATATCCTATCTCAAGACTTCGAGCGGGTCAGCCTACAGCTTCAACCTCCTATCCCGAGGGCGGAGTACTTCTCATCAGGCCAGTTTAGCAAACTAAACTCTAGCGGCTTTGAGAGAGAAATTAGGCTCCCTGGCTAGTGACCGCACACTCGTGTCAAAAAAAGGAGTGATAAATAATAATAATAAAACTTTGCAACGACTAAGAAGAAGAACACTTATTAGAAAGCGGCTCAAATAAACTTAAGAGCCCCCAAGTGACTTGGGTAGAAGAATGATTGCATGTACCGAAGTACTTATATCATATCTATGTTCAACCGAACTTTAAACGCGTCTTAACCGACCGTCAGCTTCTCCCTCTTCGGTCAAGGACCAAAAAGTGTTATGTACTCCATCGGTCGAGAATATCGACGGTGTTTCCGATAACCAGGCAATCAGGCCATAAGGCTGTAACAGACAAAGCGCGCTCAGGGAACTTATGCTATATTACCGTGAAGTGTAAGAAGCATCTTCGAAGAAAATAGTACCCCCACCGATACCTTTCTTCGGTGCTCATTGTTATTATGAGACTTGTGCAATAGATTTTTTGTACTCATGAGTTCCGTTGTGTGCCGACCATCATTGAAAACTATAAGAGCGCTAGCTTTTGGCTTCACCCAGTCTGAGGTCTGGCTCGGGCGACCCGATCGTGACAATCGCAGAGGTGCTCCCTTTACTCCCTAGCCGAATAATCGGGAGTAGGGGTAAACACAGGAGCGAGGTAACCCAGCTTGCAAATCGCTTAAGTCAATATGGTGCATATTGTGGCGTAATACACGAACAAGGAACGAAGCCATACAAGTATAATCATATGCAAGTGGAAAAGCTTCATGAAGGAAGCCCCCAAATGAAGGTATTTGAATTTATGCGTCACAAACAAAGTTTGGACAAGGAAATTTTTTACAGCAACTTTTTTCCAAAAAAGTATAATGCTTGGTCGAACCGAACGCAAGTTAGAAATTAAAGCTTTGAGCATGAAAGCGACTTAGCTGGTTAATGTGTTCGGTATTGATGACGCGGTTCGAGCTTGATGCGGGGCAAGGTTCCATCCCCCAAGCTGGTCCCGAGGTGGCGGAGCGGAGAGCTCGACACGCCGAAGTGGTGACATAGCACGGTCAATGCAGACCGGCAGAGTGACGCCGAAGTCCCCGGATCATTTTCCTATGCACAAAAAATAGTGCAAACCGGAGATAATAGTAATAATGATAATTAAAAAAATGTTGCATAATAAATAATTTATGCAAAGTGAGGAATAGAAGAAATATGGCCTGGCGCCGAAGTCAATGTCGATGCAGGGCGTCGGCGTGATGTAGTAAAGGCGTGGCAAAGCCTGAATTCACAGGTCAGTCCGAGCTCCGGATGCGGCGTTCGCCGGACTATGTATGGAAACTGATCGAACCACCACGCGACCGTCATTAGTGCGGTCACCATTTGATAGACCTATGTACATATCATGGACAAATCAGAGTAATAATTCCTTGGGAAAAATGAACCCAAACAAGCAAAAAATATTGGGATTAATAGCACCTGGTTTATTTGTTGTAGCAATCCGAAGGAAGGTGATTCCCAAAATTGGGACTCCCTCCGCACACCCATTGCCTGATGGGCGATAAAATGATGGCATGGCAATGCTGGTAAAGGTTGACTCGCCGAGGCAAAGCCCTCGGCCCGGCTAACGTGACGGAGCTGGTCGGCTAGTGACGCCGAAGAGTCTGGAGTAGGTTGATGAAGAGATGGCGAAGCCCCCGGTCCAGCCGAGATGTCGAAGCCTCGACGTCAGCCGATGAGTCGAAGTAGGCCGGCATGATGGACACCAGCTTGAAGAAGCAATAGTGCGGCCCTGTCGATACAGGTCGTGACGTGGTCGATGCCGGCTTGATGAAGCGACCGTGCGGCGATGCCGGTATGCCCGCTCCGTGTAATCCATGGGGCGGCGATGTTGATGATGATTTATCCTTCGCGATGTCGGACTCTTGTTCGGCTTGCCGAGATGATGATCCGAAGAAGTTGAGCTCGGCTAAAGTGACGACGTGTCTAGCGTAGGTCGGCAGCCGTGGAGTAATATTGCCGGACTGGTTTGACACCAGCATGATGTTGAAGATCATATTCAAAAGATCTTAAAGTTAGTGGGATGTGTTTGGGAACAAAACACAATACGCCATACAAAACTTCCTTCAAAAGGGATGTCCGAAATCCCGTTCATAAAAAAGATGAACTCGGGTCGGATTCGTTTTCGCGCAGAAAACAGATCTGAAAAGTGATGCACTAATCGGAAGGTTCCCGGAGTTTGGACGGTCGGATCGAGCTGAAATTTTGAGAGGTGGTAGATATAGGAATTCTGCAGCCGATCAACGGTTGGATCTTCCAAAGGACATCCGAGCTAGAAGCTGGACACCACGCCCTAAACTCATCCAAATTCCCATCCAAATTTGACAGGGCTCCGGTATATCGTGGATTGCCAGAGATTCCTCCATCGGAACTCGACGAAATTTTCCAGGGTTGTTATAGACTCAATTCCGCACAATCCCACCAAAGTGATCATCAAAGAGATACTCGAGGAGGTGGTGACGGTAGATACGAGTTCGCTGTCCAAAAAAAAACAGGACGGTCGCTTGAGGGTAATGTTGACGTTGAGCCCCCGAGCTCCATAGATGATTCCTCCGTGATCTTGATAGAGATCAGAATTGATGTTTGATGAAGGCCCTCGTCCGAACATGGTGATCCAAACACGGGGCGCAATTCTTGGTCGAACCAAGGTGACCAGTCGAACTGGTGACGGAGACGCCGAAGTCGCAGTTGATCTGCCGGCGAGCCATCGATCCTTTTGTCGATCACACAGCGGAACTCTCAATGAAAGCATCAATGTCGGTGTCAAAACCGGCGGATCTCGGGTAGGGGGTCCCGAACTGTGCGTCTAAGGTGGATGGTAACAAGAGGCAGGGGACACAATGTTTTACCCAGGTTCGGGCCCTCTTGATGGAGGTAAAACCCTACGTCCTGCTGGATTAATATTGATGATATGAGTAGTACAAGAGTAGATCTACCACGAGATCGGAGAGGCTAAACCCTAGAAGCTAGCCTATGGTATGATTGTATGTATATGATCTATCGACTTGTCTGGCCTCGGTTTATATAATGCACCAGAGGCCTAGGATAACAAGAGTCCTAGCCGAATACGCCGGTGGGGAGGAGTCCTTGTCTTGATCGCCAAGTCTTGTGGAATATTCCTTGTATGCGGCAACTGTCCGAACTGGCCCATGAGTATACGACCATGGGGGTCCTCGGCCCAATCTAATAGATCGGGAGATGACGTGGTGAGTACCCCCTAGTCCAGGACACCGTCAGACAGCGAAGGCGGAGCAGATCAGGTGTCTGGCGCCGCTACCCGAAAACCCAGCCACTCCTCTGTTAATGAGGATGCTAGTCCCGGCACCTTATCAGGCGTCCGAGAATAAGGCCAAGAAGAAGGGCAAGGAGAAGGGAAAGGCGGCCAAAGGTGGCCTCCGCCATAAAAGCACTTCAGACGCTTTGTCCGGAGATACCGAAGCTCTCTCCTCCCACGAGGGAGATGAGGACGAAGAGGAGGAGGAAGAAGAGAGCAATTCTCCCCTTAAGGGGAGGAAGAAGAAAAGGGCTGCCTCCATAGACCCAAAGGCGGAGGCGTCCAAGAGGGGGAAAATATCCCTCTCGGATGGCTCGGATTCAGATGCCGAAGCCATCCCCAAGTGCCACCCCATGTCGAAGCCCCTCGTCGCATGATATGTGTCCAACATATCTATGATTTTTATTGTTCCATGCTATTATATTATCCATTTTGGATGTTTTAAATGCTATTTTATATAATTTTGGGGACTAACCTATTAACCTAGAGCCCAGTGCCAGTTTATGTTTTTCCTTGTTTTTGAGTTTTACAGAAAAGGAATACCAAACAGAGTCCAATTGACGTGCCAATTTTTGATGTTTTTTTATGGACCAAAAGAAGCCCCTGAAGTAAAAGAGTTGGGCCATAAGAGTCCCGAGACGTCCACGAGGGTGGAGGGCGCGCCCTACCACCTTGAGCGCGTCCTCCTATCTCGTGGACGACTCAGAGACCCCCCCCCCTGATGTGAGACCTACGCCAAAAATTCCTATAAATACAGAAACCTCCAGAAAATAACCTAGATTGGGAGTTCCGCCGCCGCAAGCGTCTGTAGCCACCAAAAACCAATCGGGACCCTGTTCCGGCACCCTGCCGGAGGGGGGGAATCCATCATCGGTGGCCATCTTCATCATCCAAACGCTCTCCATGACGAGGAGGGAGTAGTTCACCCTCGGGGCTGAGGGTATGTATCTCTCTCTATCTATCTCTATCTATCTCTCTCTCTCGTGTTCTTGATATGGCACGATCTTGATGTATCGCGAGCTTTGCTATTATAGTTGGATCTTATGATGTTTCTCCCCCTCTATCTCTTGTAATGGATTGAGTTTTCCCTCTGAAGTTATCTTATCGGACTGAGTCTTTAAGGATTTGAGAACACTTGATGTATGTCTTGCGTGGGATATCTGTGGTGACAATGGGTATTCTATTGATTCACTTGATGTATGTTTTGGTGATCAACTTGCAGGTTCCGTGGCCTTGGGAATCTATGCATAGGGGTTGGCACACGTTTCTTCTTGACTCTCCAGTAGAAACTTTGGGGCACTCTTTGAAGTTCTTTGTGTTGTTTGAATAGATGAATCTGAGATTATGTGATGCATATCGTATAATCATACCCGCAGATACTTGAGGTGACATTGGAGTATCTAGGTGACATTAGGGTTTTGGTTGATTTGTGTCTTAAGGTGTCATTCTAGTACGAACTCTAGGATAGATCGAATGGAAAGAATAGCTTCGTGTTACTTGACTACGGATTCTTGAATAGATCGATCAGAAAGGATAACTTTGAGGTGGTTTCGTACCCTACAATAATCTCTTCGTTTGTTCTCCGCTATTAGTGACTTTGGAGTGACTCTTTGTTGCATGTTGAGGGATAGTTATATGATCCAATTATGTTATTATTGTTGAGAGAACTTGCACTAGTGAAAGTATGAACCCTAGGCGTTGTTTCAATGCATTGCAATACCGTTTTCGCTCACTTTTATCATTAGTTACCTAGCTGTTTTTATATTTTCAGATTACAAAAACCTATATCTACCATCCATATTGCACTTGTATCACCATCTCTTCGCCGAACTAGTGCACCTATACAATTTGCCATTGTATTGGGTGTCTTGGGGACACAAGAGACTCTTTGTTATTTGGTTGTAGTGTTGTTTGAGAGAGACCATCTTCATCCTACGCCTCCCACAGATTGATAAACCTTAGGTCATCCACTTGAGGGAAATTTGCTACTGTCCTACAAACCTCTGCACTTGGAGACCCAACAACATCTACAAGAAGAAGGTTCTGTAGTAGACATCACCGCATCGTAACTATCCAAGGATACTGTACGTATATCTGGTTTTGATGATTGTAATTCTAACACATTTGTATTGTCTGCCTTAGTCTGGCCCGCGATCTCCCCCAATTATCATCATCTTCGGGGAACTCGCTGGAGCCGGGGATGGTGCAGAGCGAGACGCCTCCGCGAGCCTCCCCGCTAACCTCCGCGAGCCGAACAGAGGATCAAATGATTATCGCAGAAGATAATGTACATATCTATTGAATGAAGAATCTTCCCTGTTGGCGGCGACTGCCCAGGCCGCTGAAGTTTCCGAACTCAAGCGGAAGCTGAAGCTGGTCGACGATGACCTCGACCGCATTAACAAGCGGTTCGACGAGGCACAAGGTATGTTTTGTACGACTGAAATTATATGCAAATGTGGAGTCTAAGGTCATACACTTTCTCATGTAAATGATTGCAGGCAGTGCGACCAAGGTCGAGACCCTCAAGGGCGCCCTGTCGCAAGCCAAAGAGCAGGAGAGGATGAGTAGAGCGGCTGCTGATAAAGCGGCTGCAGACTTAAAGGACGAGTAGGCCACCCGCCGCCAGTATGAGGAGAGGATGACCGAAGTCGAGCAAGAGCTCATGGACGCTGCTCATAAGTGTGAGGCCTTGGAGGAGAAGAATAAGTCCTAAGCAGTCGAACTCTCCAAGGCTCTCCAAGAGGCCAGGGAGGCGCGGACTAAGTCCCGGGCGACTCCCGAGGAGATCAAGCAGGCTGAACAGATAGCGGCTGGTAAGCTCTTTCTTTTGTAGAGAAAATTCGGCAGTCAAAAATATGCCATTCTCACTCGATTATAGAGTTCTTCAGACGCGTTTGCGGATCTTCTGAAGAGCGCCACTGACGTTGTGTAGTTTTTTCTGGGCCCAGAAGGGGAACACAACGGAGAAACTCTTCTGGTTGCAGTACCTGGCGCCGGAGCATCCAGCGCTGTTGAACGACCAGATAATGCAGCTGGCGGAGCTGCACAGGATGTCTGGCCTGGCCATGAAGGACATCGTAGTCTGGCTGTGGCTAGCCGAACCCATTCCTAGCAGTTATTTCGGCCTGGTCAAGCGGCTCGCTGATGCCCTGCCCAGAATTGAAGCTGTGAAGGGCTCTTCATGCATTGAGGGCGCTCAGATGGCCTTTGCCCGTGTCAAGATGCACTGGGCGAAGATGAAGGTCACCGTCGTGGCAGTTGAGGGCCCACCTCAAGGCAAAAACTATCGTAAGCCGGAGCGATATTTCAAAGATGTCCTAGAGGGTGCCCGTTTAATAGAGGGTCAATGCTCGAAGGATATTATGTTTGAATGAATGTATTCGGGCTGCCCGGACTTTGTGTTATGAAACGAGGCTTGTATAATATATTTGTGCCTTTATCTGAAATTATTTTCCTCATGTGCGGCCGTTTTTATATCTGAAAGTTTGCCAGTTGTCGCCTTCAACCCCCACGTAGATACTATGGGGGTGTTCGGAATAGCACATGAGCACACTTGACCCAACGTCTTGGTCCGTAAAGGAGGCGTCAGTGCAGCGAACCAGGCAATCAGACTATGTGGCTTTATCACTCTCACTTAGCCATAGGAGTTTGACAATGGGACTATAAGCTAGCCCATGGTGTTTGTTCGGCTATCTGAACTTGGATGCCTTAGGCGCGTGACCGGGTGGAGTCCAGTCCTTCATATAATACGGAAAAAATCGCAAAAGATTTAGTAAGTCGTCGAATTGTTGACCAGCTCTCGCTATTCCATGACAGTCAGTTTTCGGCTTTCTCTACTAAGGTGTTTGACCAGACAAACCAGAAACACAATCACAGTAGTTCTCCCTTTACTACCTTAGCCGAACAAGCGGAACATAAGGTGGTAACCACAGGAGCCGGGCAACCCAACTATTGACCAAAGACATGATTCGGAGCCAATGCATATAATGAAGTATTCGGGATGCCGAAGTGTACTATAAAAGTGTTCGGAGTTTTTGTTTTTGAAAAAATATATGTGGCCTAATAGAGCCCCTGGCAATTTATGCCGAGGTGTATATGTCAATATGTCGTGAAGACGGAATACAGATTTTGAAATTAGCCATTACCGAATAGGGTTGGATGAAAACTGTTTCCACTATAGTCTGATTGATACGTCAAAATGTGCTCTTACACAGAATGCCGTAATCATCAAGGCTATTTTACATGCCAAGAATTTGAGAATAAGAGAAAGCTGTATACAGGTCCTAAAAAGGTGGTCTTGAAGATCCTTTCGACACCCCACCACACGTCTGCGACGCTTTTCACCTTGGTGTAGGATCCTTTGAGAGGATCAACGATCGTGTATGTAAAAGGGGCCTGGGAAAGGGCCCTTTGTACCACCGAAAAGTGATTTGGGTTTTAAAGAACCTGAAAAATAAAAGAAGAGAAAAGATAAAAAAAAGGAAGAATATTAAGGTCCGAATAGGATCGAGCCGTATTGTGGACTTTGTCCTTAGTGTGCCTCCATCCTTGCCCATGGTATTTTTAGCGTGTAGTTATGTACGCGCGGTACGTATGTCGCGGTTAGGTGGGGGTTTTGACGGAGGCCGAATTGCTAATCTAGTTATGGATGAAGCGAACTGTCGTTCTGCAGGGTAGACCGGACTCGTTTGACAGTGTCCGGGGGCTTGATGGCCGATGAGGTATTCGGCTTAATAAGGCCACCATGTACCTCAACTGCGAGGGCCACTGTTATGACACTGCATGGTCCGGGCATCTTAAGCTTTAGATAAGCATAGTGCGGGACTGCATTGAAATGGGTGAAAGCGATTCGTCCGAGCAGTGTATGATAGCCATTGCGGAAGGGGACGATGTCGAAGATCAAATCTTGGCTTCGGAATTATCCAGTGAGTCGAAGACTACTTCCAGCGTTATTGACCCTGTGCAGCAGGCCTCTATGTCGGGTATTACTCCGTTAAAGGTGGTTTTAATATCTTGATCCTTGACAGATCAATTCCCATTTTACGGACAGTGTCCTGATAAAGCAGGTTAAGATTGCTGCCGCCATCCACGAGGACTCGCGTGAGATGGAATCCGTCGATGATTGGATCGAGGACCAATGTTGCTGAACCTCCATGATGGATACTGGTCGGATGGTCTCTGCGATCAAAAGCGATCGGACAGGCCGACCATGGGTTGAATTTTGGGGCGACTAGCTCCATGGCATAGATGTCCCTTAGTGCATGCTTGCACTCCCGCTTAGGGATATGAGTGATGTAGATCATATTAACTATCTTTACCTCGGGGGGGAATTTCTTTTTTTCCCCTGTGTTCGTTAGGCGAGGCTCATCGTCATCCTCGCTAGGCGACCCTTTCCCCTTGTGGTCGGAGTTTAGCTTACCAGCCTGTTTAAAGACCCAACAGTTTCTGTTGGTATGATTGGCAGGCTTGTCAGGGGTGCCATGGATCTGGCAAGGCCGATTGAGTATTCTATCCAAACTAGATGGACCATCTTTGTTTCCTTTGAATGGCTTCTTCCGCTGACCAGGTTTAGAGCCACTGAATCTGGCGTTGACCGTCGTGTCTTCGGTATCTTAATTGTTGCTTCAACGCTTGTGTTTGTTGCGTCGTGGCCTACAGTTGCCATCTCTGGCTTCGGAGGTGCCAGGGTCGCTCGTGTTGTTGCTTCCACTTGCTATCCAGTTGTCTTCTCCCGCTCAAAAGCGGGTCATGAGTGCGGTAAGAGCTACCATGGACTTCGGTTTTTCTTGGCCGAGGTGTCGGGCGAGCCTTTCGTCACAGACACTGTGTTTAAAGGTCGCGAGGGCTTCGGCATCCAGACAATCAACAATTTGGTTCTTTTAAATTAAGAACCTAGTCCAGAGTTTTTGGGCCGACTCTTCGGGTTGCTGGACTATATGACTAAGGTCATCGGCATCCGGAGGCCGGACATAGGTACCTTGGAAGTTGTCTCTTAAGGCATCTTCCAAATCTTCCCAGCTACCAATAGAGTTCTCTAGGAGGCTGTTTAACCAGTGTCGTGCTGGTCCTTTCGGTTTTAAGGGGAGGTATTTGATGGCGTGGAGATCGTCACCGCATGCCATGTGGATGTGGAGAAGGAAATCTTCAATCCATACCGCGGGATCTGTCCTGCCGTCGTATGATTCGATGTTTACGGGTTTAAACCCTTCTGGGAGCAGGTGCTACATTACCTCATCGATAAAGCATAAGGGGTGTGCGGCGCTTCTGTATCTGGCAACGTCACGGCGGAGTTCGGATGACATCCTTTTGCGGTTTTCGGCCCTGGTGAGGTTATGCCTATCGCGCCAGGCTTGACGGCTGTCTTCTCACATTGGGGCACACCCCCTAGATCCATAGATTGATCTGGCTTGGCCTGTTCTATTGTCTAGGTCCTGTCATAGGTCGTAGGTGTATCCTGGAGCCGCTGTCTCTCTGCCCCTACGACAAGGTGGTGCGGGTTGGTGTTCGGCGTAAGTGGCCGCTTTATCCCGCCCACGTGGTGGCTGGTCTGGTTCATCAACGCAATCATGTTTCGACGGTATTGGCTCGAGGGCCTCATCGTCAAATTATGGTAGTAGCCGACACTTCAGATAACTCTTTGTTGGGTGTTGGAGGCCGTATTCTTCGGCAGCTAGGAACCTGGGTCCATCTGTCGTTGAGTGTATCCTGTTCATCTTGGAGCCGTTGCTGCTGCTTTTTCAGGCTTCTCGCAGTGGCGATTAGTTGGCGCTTAAGGCACTCCTGTTCGAGGAGTTCATCTAGCACGATAAAATCTTCGTTGCCGAGGCTGACATAATCCTCGGAGACCGGTAGATAGTTGCTATCCTCCGAATCCTCGTTCCCGACCGGATCGTCGGGGTTAACTTGCCCGTCCTCCACATCATCCTGTTTGGATGTGGGCTCGACGGGGGCTTCGGGGCCTTCGGCTTTCTCTGAAGTGTTATTGTCTCCGGTGCTGGCATTACTGTCTTTTTCACGATGCGATTTTGAGCGGCGTCCCTGGCATCGACGCTTCGGTGGTGCCTCAGCAGGTTTTTCCTCAATCGGATCCTTCCTGCCTTCGCCGTCAATGATACGTCTCCAACGTATCTATAATTTTTGATTGTTCCATGATATTATATTATCTATTTTGGATGTTTAATGGGATTTAATATGCTCTTTTATACTATCTTGGGGACATACCAATTAACCGGAGGCCCCGTGCTAGTTTTTGTTTTTTGCCTTTTTCAGTGTTTCACAGAAAAGGAATACCAAACGGAATCCAAACGGAATGAAACCGTCGTGATGATCTTTCTTGGACCAAAAGCAAACCAGGAGACTTGGAGTGGAAGTCTGGAACTTTGTGAGGCGGCCACGAGATAGGAGGGCGCGCCCAGGGGGGAAGGCGCACCCCACCCTCGTGGGCCCCACGGAGCTCCACCGACGTACATCTTTTGCCTATATATACTCTTATACCCTAAGAACATCAGGGGGAGCCACAAAACCACTTCTCCACTGCCGCAACCTTCTGTACCCGTGAGATCCCATTTGGGGACCTTTTCCTGTGATCTACCGGAGGGGGAACCGATCATGGAGGGCTTCTACATCAACACCATAGCCTCTCCGATGAAGCGTGAGTAGTTTACCACAGACCTTCGGGTCCATAGTTATTAGCTAGATGGCTTCTTCTCTCTCTTTGATCTTCAATACAAAGTTCTCCATGATGTTCTTGGAGTTCTATTCGATGTAATACTCTTTTGCAGTGTGTTTGCCAAGATCCGATGAATTGTGGGTTTATGAACTTGATTATCTATGAATATTATTTGGTTCTTCTCTGAATTCTTATATGCATGATTTGATATCTTTGCAAGTCTCTTCAAATTATCGGTTTAGTTTGGCCTACTAGATTGCTCTTTCTTGCAATGGAAGAAGTGCTTAGCTTTGGGTTCAATCTTGCGGTGTCCTTTCCCAGTGACAGTAGGAGCAGCAAGGCACATATTGTATTGTTGCCATCGAGGATAAAAGATGGGGTTTATATCATATTGCTTGAGTTTATCCCTCTACATCATGTCATCTTGCTTAATGTGTTACTCTGTTCTTATGAACTTAATACTCTAGATGCATGCTGGATAGCGGTCGATGTGTGGAGTAATAGTAGTAGTTGCAGAATCGTTTCGATCTAATTGACACGGACGTGATGCCTATGTTCATGATCATTGCCTTAGATATCTTCATAACTATGCACTTTTCTATCAATTGCTCGACAGTAATTTGTTCACCCACCGTAATACATGCTATCATGAGAGAAGCCACTAGTGAAACCTGTGGCCCCGGGGTCTCTTTCTTATTATATCGCATCTCTTTTATTATCGCATCTCATTTAATATTTTGCAATCTTTACTCTCCAATCTATACAACAAAATACCAGAAATATTTATCTTATTATCTCTATCAGATCTCACTTTCGCAAGTGACCGTGAAGGGATTGACAACCCCTTTATCGCGTTGGTTGCGAGGTTCTTGATTGTTTGTGGAGGTACTAGGTGACTTGTGCATTGTCTCCTACTGGATTGATACCTTGGTTCTCAAAAACTGAGGGAAATACTTACGCTACTTTGCTGCATCACCCTTTCCTCTTCAAGGGAAAACTAACGCATGCTCAAGAGGTAGCAAGAAGGATTTCTGGCGCTGTTGCCAGGGAGATCTACGCCAAGTCAAGACATACGAAGTACCCATCGTAAACTCTTCTCCCTCGCATTACATTATTTTCCATTTGCCTCTCGTTTTCCTCTCCCCCACTTCACCTTTGCCATTTTATTCGCCCTCTTCCATTCGTCTCTTTTCGCTTACTTCTGGTGTGCCTGTCTGCTTTGATGGCTCTGCTAAAAGGCATTGATCCTCACCTTAGAAGGTTAGAAGAAATTGAGAACAACATTATAAGCTTTATGTCTTTGCAATTTGAGCATAATAATTTCTTCAAAAACGAGCTTAAAGAACAAAAACGTTTTATGGAGTACATGAATAAAGAGCTCGATGATATGTCTAAAGAATATTATGGTTTGAAATCTCATTTTGCTCATCTTGAAAAAAAGTTGGGCCAAATTTCGGATAAGCAAGCCACCTTAGTTAATAAGATGGCCGCTAAACTAGAAGATCTACATGATAATAATGATGAAGATCTAAAAGTGATTGATGTGTCTCCTATTGAATCTTTGTTTTCCAATATGAATCTTGATAAAGATGGGACCGGAGATGAGTCAACTTTAGCTAAAAGGCGTCCCAATGATTCGGAGTTTTTAGATCTTGATGCAAAATTAATAAAAGTGGGATTGAAGAGGTCAAAACTTTACATAGCAATGAACCCACTATTTTGGATTTCAAGGAATTTAATTATGAGAATTGCTCTTTGATAGATTGTATTTCCTTGTTGCAATCCTGTTAAATTCTCCTCATGCTTATGATCAAAATAAAGCTTTTACTAAACATATCGTTGATGCTTTAATGCAATCCTATGAAGAAAAGCTTGAACTAGAAGTTTCTATCCATAGAAACTGTATGATGAGTGGGAACCTACTATTAAAATTAAGATTAAAGATTATGAATGCTATGCTTCGTGTGATTTGGGTGCTAGTTTTCCCACGATTCCAAAAACTTTGTGTGATGTGCTAGGTTTCGTGAATATGATGATTGTTCATTAAATTTGCATCTTGCGGATTCCATCATTAAGAAACATATCGGAAGAATTAATTATGTTATTATTGTTGCAAATAGGAATTATGTGCCCGTAGATTTCATTGTTCTTGATATAGATTGCAATCCTACATGTCCTATTATTCTTGGTAGTCCTTTCCTTATAACGATTGGTGCAATTATTGACATGAAAGAAGGAAATATTAGATTCCGATTTCCTTTAAGGAAAATCATGGAACACTTTCCTAGGAATACAATGAAATTACCTTATGAATCTATTATGAGAGCCACTTATGGATTGCATATCAAAGATGACAATACCTAGATCTATCCTTGCTTTTATGCCTTGCTAGGGGCGTTAAACGATAGCGCTTGTTGTGAGGCAACCCCAATTTTATTTTTGTTCTTTACTTTTTGTTCCTGTTTAGTAATAAATAATTTATCTATCTCTGTTATGATTGTGTTTTTATGTTTTAATTAGTGTTTGCGCCAAGTAAAGCCTTCAGGATCTTCTTGGGTGATTGTTGTTTGATCTTGCTGATAAAAACAGAAAGTATGCACTCATGAAAATAATTTTAGTTTTTTACCAGAGAGCGATAAAATACCAATTCCAACTGCAGTAGATCAATATATAAATTTCCTGGTCGTACTATTTTTTCATAATTTTTGGTGTTACAGAAGTATTCGATACTTACAGATTTCTACACACTGTTCTGCTTTTGACAGATTCTATTTTTCGCTTGTTGTTTGCTTATTTTGATGCATCTATGGCTAGTATCGGGGGGTATGAACCATAGAGAAGTTGGAATACAGTAGGTTTAACACTAATATAAATAAAGAATGAGTTAATTACAGTACCTTAAAGTGGTGGTTTATTTTCTTATACTAACGGAGCTCACGAGATTTTCTGTTGAGTTTTGTGTTGTGAAGTTTTCAAGTTTTTGGTAAAGATTTGATGGATTTTCAAACAAGGAGTGGAAAGAGCCTAAGATTGGGGATGCCCAAGGCACCCCAAGGAAAAATTCAAGGATAACCAGAAGCCTAAGCTTGGGGATGCCCCGGAAGGCATCCCCTCTTTCGTCTTCGTCTATCGGTAACTTTACTTGAGGCTATATTTTTATTAACCACATGATATGTGTTTTGCTTGGAGCGTCTTGTATGATTTGGGCCTTTGCTTTTTAGTTTACCACAATCATCCTTGCTGTACGCACCTTTTGGGAGAGACACACATGAATCAGAATTTATTAGAATGCTCTATGTGCTTCACTTATATCTTTTGAGCTATACAATTCTGCTCTAGTCCTTCGCTTATATCTTTTTAGAGAATGGTGGTGGTTTTATTTTATAGAAATTATTGATCTCTCATGCTTCACTTATATTATTTTGAGAGTCTTTTAGAACAGCATGGTAATTTGCTTTGGTTATAAAACTAGTCCTAATATGATGGGCATCCAAGTTGGGTATAATAAAAACTTGCATATAAGATGCATTGAATAGTAGGAGAAGTTTGATACTTGATGATTGTTTTGAGACATGAGGATGGTGATATTAGAGTCATGCTAGTGGGGTAATTGTGAATTTAAGAAATACTTGTGTCAAGGTTTGCAAATCCCATAGCATGCACATATGGTAACCGTTGTGTAACAAATTTGAAGCATGAGGTATTTTTTGATTGTCTTCCTTATGAATGGCGGTCGGGGACGAGCGATGGTCTTTTCCTATCAATCTATCCCCCTAGGAGCATGTGCGTAGTGCTTGGTTTTTGATGACTTGTAGATTTTTGCAATAAGTATGCGAGTTCTTTATGACTAATATTGAGTCCATGGATTATACGCACTCTCACCCTTCCACCATTGCTAGCCTCTCTAGTACGGCGCAACTTTCGCCGGTACCATAAACCCACCATTTACCTTCCTCAAAACAACCACCATACCTACCTATTATGGCATTTCCATAGCCATTCCGAGATATATTGCCATGCAACTTTCCACCATTCCATTTATTATGACACGATCCATCATTGTCATATTGCCTTGGATGATCATGTAGTTGACATTGTATTCTTGGCAAAGCCATCGTTCATAATTTTTCAAACATGTCACTCTTGATTCATTACACATCCCGGTACACCGCTAGAGGCACGCATATAGAGTCATATTTTTGTTCTAAGTATCGAGTTGTAATCTTTGAGTTGTAAATAAATAGAAGTGTGATGATCATCATTATTAGAGCATTGTCCCATGCGAGGGAATAAATAAAAAGAGAGAAAGGCGAAAAAAAGTAGAAGGCCCATAAAAAGAGAAAATAAAAAAAGAAAAAAATGAGAAAAAAATGAGAGAAAAAGAGAGAAGGGACAATGCTACTATCCTTTTTCCACACTTGTGCTTCAATGTAGCACCATGATCTTCACGATAGAGAGTCTCTTATTTTGTCACTTTCATATACTAGTGGGAAATTTTCATTATAGAACTTGGCTTGTATATTCCAATGATGGCTTCCTCAAATCCCTAGGTCTTCGTGAGCAGGCAAGTTGGATGCACACCCACTTAGTTTCTTTTGTTGAACTTTCATACATTTATAGCTCTAGTGCATTCGTTGCATGGCAATCCCTACTCACTCACATTGACATCTATTGATGGGCATCTCCATAGCCCATTGATATGCCTAGGTGATGTGAGACCATCTTCCTCCTTTTTGTCCTCTCCACAACGACCACTCTATTCCACCTATAGTGCTATGTCCATGGCTCGCGCTCATGTATTGCGTGAAAGTTGAAAAGGTTTGGGATTACTAAAGTATGAAACAATTGCTTGGCTTGTCATCGGGGTTATGCATGATTTGAGTATTTTGTGTGACGAAGATGGAGCATGACCAAACTATATGATTTTGTAGGGATGAGCTTTCTTTGGCCATGTTATTTTGAGAGGACATAATTACTTTGTTAGTAAG
Source organism: Triticum urartu (assembly GCF_056163025.1). NCBI lineage: Eukaryota > Viridiplantae > Streptophyta > Magnoliopsida > Poales > Poaceae > Triticum > Triticum urartu. Next base: position 266,310,377 of record NC_141878.1, on the reverse strand, counting down.
CTTGAAGTATTATTATTTTTATGTCAATAAACTTTTCTCTTGAATCTTTTGGCTCTAAACATTCATGCCACAATAAAGAAAATTACATTGATAAATATGTTAGGTAACATTCCACATCAAAAATTCTGTTTTTATCATTTACATACTCGAGGACGACCAGGAATTAAGCTTGGGGATGCTTGATACGTCTCCAACGTATCTATAATTTTTTATTATTCCATGCTATTATATTATCTATTTTGGATGTTTAATGGGCTTTAATATGCTCTTCTATATTATTTTTGGGACTAACCTATTAACCGGAGGCCAAGTGCCAGTTTCTGTTTTTTTGCCTATTTCAGTGTTTCACAGAAAAGGAATACCAAATGGAATCCAAAAGGAATGAAACCTTCGCGATGATCTTTCTTGGGCCGAAAGCAAACCAAGAAACTTGGAGTGGAAGTCTGGAACTCCGTGAGGCAGCCACGAGATAGGAGGGCATCCCCCACCCTTGTGAGCCCCACGGATCTCCACCGACGTACTTCTTTCGCCTATATATACTCTTATACCATAAAAACATCAGGGGGAGCCACGAAACCACTTTTCCACCGCCGCAACCTTCTGTACCCGTGAGATCCCATCTGGGGACCTTTTCTGGTGATCTGTCGGAGGGGGAATCGATCACGGAGGGCTTCTACATCAACACCATAGCCTCTCTGATGAAGCGTGAGTAGTTTACCACAGACCTTCGGGTCCATAGTTATTAGCTAGAAGGCTTCTTCTCTCTCTTTGATCTTCAATACAAAGTTCTCCTCGATGTTCTTGGAGATCTATTCGATGTAATACTCTTTTGCGGTGTGTTTGCCGAGATTCGATGAATTGTGGGTTTATGAACTTGATTATCTATGAATATTATGGTTCTAGATAATAACTAGGATATATGGTTTAAGAGACTTGCAAAGATATCAAAGACTCTGTTCGGTTTTGGAAAAAAGCCGAACAGAGGATCAAATGATTATCGCAGAAGGTAACATACATATCTATTGAATGAAGAATCTTCCCTGTTGGCGGCGACTGCCCAGGACGCTGAAGTTTCTGAACTCAAGCGGAAGCTGAAGCTGGTCGACGATGACCTCGACCGCATTAACAAGCGGTTCAATGAGGCACAAGGTATGTTTTGTACGACTGAAATTATATGCGAATGCGGAGTCTAAGGTCATACACTTTCTCATGTAAATGATTGCAGGCAATGCGACCGAGGTCGAGACCCTCAAGGGCGCCCTGTCTCTTAAACTATGTACCATAAACCGAACAGAGTCTTTTTCCATTCCGAGATATATTCCGAGATCTCCAAGAACCATTCTGAGATATATTATGGTTCTTCTCTGAATTCTTATATGCATGATTTGATATCTTTGCAAGTCTCTTCGAATTATCGGTTTAGTTTGGCCTACTAGATTGATGGTTCTTGCAATGGGAGAAGTGCTTAGCTTTGGGTTCAATCTTGCGGTGTCATTTCCCAGTGACAGTAGGGGCAGTAAGGCATGTATTGTATTGTTGCCATCGGGGATAAAAAGATGGGGTTTATATCATATTGCTTGAGTTTATCCCTCTACATCATGTCATCTTGCTTAATGCGTTACTCTGTTCTCACGGTCAACGAAGGATATTCCTTCTCCCAAGACAATCCGATCAGGCTCGGCATCCAGGTTACAAGACATCCTCGGCAATGCTAAAACAAGTCCAGCAACACCGCCTGAATGTGCTGACAAATCCCGATAGGAGCTGCACATATCTCGTTCTTAGGGCACACTCAGATGAGCAGTCCGTACAACTAAAACCAGCCCACGAGTTTCCCCGAGGTGGCGCTGCAAGGGGCTCTAGTTTGGACCAACACTCAGAGGAGCACTGGCCCGAGGGGGTAAAATAATGATGACCCTCGGGAGCGCGGCTCACAAGGGAAAAGAAAAGGCTAGGTGGCAAATGGTAAAACCAAGGTTGGGCATTGCTGGAAGAGTTTTATTCAAGGCGAACTATCAAGGGGTTCCCATTATAACCCAACCGCGTAAGGAACGCAAAATCCGGGAACATAACACCGATATGACGGAAACTAGGGCGGCAAGAGTGGAACAAAACACCAGGCATAAGGCCAAACCTTCCATCCTTTACCAAGTATATAGATGCATTAATTAAATAAGAGATATTGTGATATCCCAAAAAAAAATCCATGTTCCAACATGGAACAAACTCCAATCTTCACCTGCAACTAACAACGCTATAAGAGGGGCTGAGCAAAGCGATAACATAGCCAAACAACGGTTTGCTAGGACAAGGTGGGTTAGAGGCTTGGTTTAACAATATGGGAGGCATGATAAGCAAGTGGTAGGTATCGCAGCATAGGTATAGAAAAAGAGCGAGCAACTAGCAAGCAAAGATAGAAGTGATTTCGAGGGTATGGTCATCTTGCCTGAAATCCCGCAAGGAAGAAGAACGAGTCCATGAAGAAGACAAACGGACGTAGTCGAATGGGTCCTCACAATCACGACGTTACCGGAACCAACCCGAAGAAGCAACACCGGAAAGAAGCACACAACATAGTAAACAACCAACACATGAACATGGTATGATATGCGGGAAACGGTATGTGATGCATATGCAAGATTTGACAAGGAATTATTGAACCTGGCCTCAACATGGAAATCCAAGAGTGCCACTGGAAAGAGGAGGTGATTTCGGTTGAAATCGATATAAAGATCACTGGAAACGGATGCACGGTTTGGAAATGGCAAACAAAACAAATATGGCACCAGTCTGCGATAAACAGCAAGTGACCAACTAAATGCAACAAGATAAATATGCTACAGCACTCAAACATGGCAAAAAAATACATGGCAGGGATCCACTCAAGATGCTTAACAAAAGATGAACACTGAGCTACGGCTAATTCACTCATTAACAGGTTCGAAAAAGCATGGCAAAAGAGCAAATGATAACATGTTTCAGACTTTGTGAAATTAACACAAGTCTGGAATTTATCATCAGGAAGCACACTTTAGAGCATGCAAACTACATGCTACAGGAACTTAACATGGCAAAGAAAGGCATGGCATGAAGCTACTCAAAGCAGTTAACAAAAGTCCCTTAGCGACCTTGAGCCAAAAGGGATCATAAAATACAATTGCAAGCATGTGAACATGGCAAAAAACATAAACAGATCCCAGACTTAGTGAAAAACTGGAGCATGCAAAACAGATTAACGAGTAGGCATATTTACGAGCTCGATGCACTCACTAAAGAGCATGGCATGGCAATCTAAGCATACACCCATCAAGAAGACATGGCATAGGAGCTAGACATGGCAAGAACAACATCATAGCATGCACGGATCAATAGCAACTTCCTCAGCAAAATCGCTAAACAAGTCAACAATCTGTCAGGATCATAATTTAGCAAAAGTAGAGCTTGATTGACTCAAGCTAGGGTGCTCCATAAATGCAAACAAAGACATGGGTGGATAGAGCACCACAATGTTAAGGGCATCTCTAGCCGCGCCCCCAACTGGCCCCCCCAGGCCACTTTTTCGGCGCCAGCGCCGAAAAAACAGCCCAGTCGCACCCCAGGACGCCGAAAATCGCCGGTTCGGACCTTTTTTCCGCCCGGCGGTCACAGGCCGAACCCGGCGCGCTGGGAGCAGTTGGGGGCTCCGGCGCTAGCGAAGAGCACGCCTGGCCCACACCGAGAGGGGAAAAGTCAAGGTTTTCTTCCCCCGACTCGCCTTGCACCCCCCCGCGCCCTCGGCCACCTCTAGCTATATCCCGGCGACGGCCGCCGCCCTACTCCGCTAGATAGCCATTCCCCGCTGGAAAATAGCAGCGCTTCGCCGCGGCAGGCCCTCCCACAGCAGCTGGGCGTTTTCGGCCGCCGTTTTCGGCCGCGGAGGCACGGTTTAGCGGCGGGTACACGCCCACCGAGCGCAAGGTGTTCGGCGTTTTTCCTGACTTGGCGATGGACTCGGATGATGAGGAAGAGCTCGCCGCGCTGCTGGAGGAGGAAGCCGCGGCCGACGTCCAGGAAGAAGAGCATCTCATGGAGCTCGCCGCCCTCGCCCAGCTGCTGGCGAGAAATGAAAAGCCGCGACGAGGTGGCTCGACGCCGGGGCGAGTGAAAGCAAAGAACCGGCATCATCTCGAAGGCTACTGCATGCTCTACTCCGACTACTTCGCCGATGCTCCACTTCATGGCGAGAAAACAGTTCGGCGCCGTTATCGGATGAGCCGAAAGCTCTTCCTCAGGATTGTGAATTCCATCCGGGAGTTCGACAACTACTTCAAGTGCAAGATGGATTGCACTGGCGCTCTTGGATTCACCTCCATCCAGAAGTGCATGACAGCGATGAGGATGCTTGCATATGGAGCTCCAAGTGATTCACTCGACGACTATGGGCGCATGGCCGAGTCCACCAGCATAGAGTGTTTCTAAAAGTTATGTCGGGCAGTGGTGGCAGTGTTTGGGCCACAATACTTGAGAACACCCAATGCGGAAGACACTGCTCGGATCCTAGCCCAGAATGCAGCAAGAGGATTTCCTGGGATGCTTGGAAGCATCGACTGCATGCATTGGAAATGGAAGAATTGCCCATTTGGTTGGCAGGGGATGTACAAAGGCGCCAAAGGCGGTTGCAGTGTGGTGCTTGAGGCGGTAGCCACACAGGACCTCTGGATTTGGCACTCCTTATTTGGTATGCCAGGAACTCACAATGACATCAACGTGCTGCAGTGCTCTCCTGTTTTTGCCAAGCTCGTTGAGGGCCATTCTCCTCCGGTGAACTTCGAGATCAATGGGCACCAATACAACAAGGGGTACTACCTAGCAGATGGAATCTATCCGAGATGGTCGACATTTGTGAAGACGATCTCAAACCCTGCGGCAGGAGGCAAGAACGCCTGGTTTGCGAAAGTTTAGGAGGCTTGTAGGAAGGATGTCGAGCGGGCATTTGGTGTGCTCCAATCTCGATTCGCTGTTGTTCGGTACCCCGCTCAAACCTGGTCCAAAGATTAAATGTGGGAGATTATGACTTGCTGTGTCATCTTGCACAACATGATCATCGAGAGCGAGCAAGAAGACCCAGTGTTTGACACTGAACCATACTACAGGCAGGGGCCTCTAGCCGAAGTTGATCACAATCTACCGGCAACTTGGACTGCCTATCTCAGTATGCGTCAGGAGATCCGAGACCCACAGGTGCATCATCAACTGCAGAAAGATCTGATTGAGCACCTATGGAGGCTCAAGGGGGACGCCGTGTGATGAAATACAAGTTTTTATTTGTTGAACTATATAATTTGTATTGAACTATTTGTTGTTGTACTATTTTGTTGAAGTATTTGATTTTTCTGTGATGAAATATGTGATAAGAAATAATTGTGTTGATAATTGAACGCCGAGACACGGCGAAACCGCGCCAAATATGGGCCTATTCTCGCCCACATGGGCCCTTTATTCGCCGAAATTGGGCTGCAAAGTGGGCCAATTTCGGCGCCTGGGGCGACGACTGGGCGCAAAACCGCCCCCAGTGCCGATTGTATCACCGGCTCGCCCCTAGGGGGCGATTTTTATGCGTCCTGGGGGGGGGCAACGGCTGGAGATGCCCTAACAAAACATCCTTACTGATCATCCTCAAAATAGGCACGGATCACTAGGAAACAACATGAACATATGGCATAACGACAAAAACAGGACAAGGACTTAGTGAAATTCTAAGTCCCTGAAATCAGCATTACCGATTACGCTACTTTGCAAGCTTGTGCTAGTCACCACAAATATCCAAAAAATACATGGCAAGCACCACTGTAAAGATGGCATGGCATATAACAAAACACATGTAGAGCTCAGGGTCATAGCATGCACACATTAATCATGGCAAAAATGACAAAATGCCATTTGTTGAAACAGATCTGACAAATTCACCACATAGCCCTCTTCCAATAGCATTTCGGGCATCAAGAAGAACTCAAATGAAAATGATGCAATGAGATGAAACGATGTACTCGTTGTGACGAACATTTTGATATGCTACCCGCTCAAATCGGGTCTACGATGAGAGGGTTACGACATGATGAAGATGGCAAAATAATCAACAGGATCTGGGACTTAGTGGAAAAATTACCCTCCGGAAAAGTCAACCCGGGACGGGACGAATCGGGATGAGGAGATCCGGGGAACAGAGAGCCGCGTTTGGATGGCCGGCTTGGTGGATCTGATCCATCTCATTTCGGATCCGGCGCGGGGCGAACTCCGGTGAACCTCCGGCGAGGCGCGGAAGCCGAGGCGAGGCGCGAACGGCGAGGCGAGGTGGTGCAGCGAGGCAGCTGCGCGGCGCCGCGTTCCGGCGAGGCAGGCAGGGAGGCGCACCGGCGGGGAGGCGCGGGCTCTTGGGGGAGGCCGGCGAGGCACATGGCGGCGGAGACACTTGCTCCCGCGGCGGCGGCGGAGCTTGAAGGCGCTTGTCGGAGGCGAAGAACGAGGTGGCGGCGGAGATGACTTCCGGCGGCCGGCGGCCGGCGCGCGGCGCACCGGGCGGCGGCGGCGCGGGAGCGCAGGCGGCGGGGACGACCCTGCGCGGGGCGGCGACCGGATGGGCCGGGAGGGCCCGCGATGGGCTCCGTCGGGCCGTGCGGTGGGAGGACGCCAGCTGGACAGGTGGCGCTGTTCGGTTGGTGGAGGGCGGCGGTCGGCTGACGTGGCGGCTCGCCATTGGCTGGAGTGAGGTGGCTGCGGGGCGGTGGACATGTCCGGTGCGGGAGGAAGAAACGTCCGGCGGCGCGAGGAGGACGAAGGTTAGGGTTTCATCTGCGCGAAAAATCCGGGAGGCACACATATTTATAGGTAGAGGGAGCTAGGGGAGTCCAAATGAGGTCCGATTTGCGGCCACGCGATCGTGATCGAATGACCGAGATGATGGAGGAGGTTTAGGTGGGTTTTGGGCCACTTTGGAAGGGTGTTGGGCTGCAACACACACGAGGCCTTTTCGGTCCCTCGGTTAACCGTTGGAGTATCAAACGAAGTCCAAATGGCACGAAACTTGACAGGCGGTCTACCGGTGGTAAACCAAGGCCGCATGACAAGTCTCGGTCCAATCCGAAAACGTTTAACACCCACACACGAAAAGAGGTAGAAAGGGACACCAGGTGACATAGGAGCGCCAGATTGCAAAACGGACGACGGGGAAAATGCTCGGATGCATGAGACGAACATGTATGCAAATGAAATGCACGTGATGACATGGTATGAGATGCATGACACGCAATCAAAGACAAGGCAACAACATCGAATAACTGGAAGACACCTGGCGCAACGGTCTCGGGGCATTACATAACTACCGATGGGGCCCCACCTGGTGAGCACAAGACACCAAGGCATGCCTGGGCCCCCCGGCGCACCCTGGTGGGTTGTGCCCAACACGGCTCACCTCCGGTGCCCATCTTCTGGTATATTGGTCATTTTGACCTAGAAAAAATGAGGAGAGGACTTTCGGGATGGAGCGCCGCCGTCTCGAAGCGGAACTTGGGCAGGAGCACTTTTGCCCTCCGACGGAGCGATTTCGCCGGGGGAACTTCCCTCCTGTAAGGGTAATCGAAGCCAGCCTCATCACCAACAACCCTCTCATCTTTGGGAGGCCAATATCCATCAACATCTTCAATAGCACCATCTCCTCTAAAATCCTAGTTCATCTCTTGTGTTCAATCTTTGTACCGGAACCTCAGATTCGTACATGTGAGTGACTAGTAGTGTTGGTTACATCTTGTAGTTGATTACTATATGGTTTATTTGGTGGAAAATTATATGTTTAGATCCATTATGTTATTTAATACCCCTCTGATCTTGAGCATGATTGTCATTTGTGAGTAGTTACTTTTGTTGTTGAGGTCACGGGAGAAGTCATGTTGCAAGTAATCATGTGAACTTGATATGTGTTCGATATTTTTATGATATGTATGTTGTGAGTCCCTTAGTGGTGTCATGTGAACATCGACTACATGGCACTTCACCATATTTGGGCCTATGGGAATGCATTGTGGAGTAGTTATTAGATAATGGGTTGCTAGAGTGACAGAAGCTTAAACCATACTTTATGCACTACCTTGTAAGGGACCGATTTGGATCCAAATGTTTAATGCTATGGTTAGATTTTATCTTAATACTTTTCTCGTAGTTGTGGATGCTTTCGAGGTGGTTAATGATAACCCACAAGTACAGGGGATCTATCACAGTCCTTTTGATAAGTAAGAGTGTCGAACCCAACGAGGAGCAGAAGGAAATGACGAGTGGTTTTCAGCAAGGTTGATAGAAGCAAAGGTGTCCCGTCTTTCGATGAGATGATAACTATCGATTTGATGGAGACGACTATGATGATCCGTCTACAAACGTACACGACATTGCGCCTTAGCAATCGCTAAACCAACTCCGAGAGGTCATTGACCATGCCGGAGCACGATCAACCTGACCATGAAGGTCTATTCCTGCAAGCAATCAAAGAACAAGCAAGAATATGATTAAGCAATCTGAATATTGCGAGTATGGATGGAGTATTGAGAAAAGTGGGGTTTCATAAGCGGTCATGGTCTGGTCGTTGGACAAAAACGAAGTACACGAAGTTGCAGCAATGGCTAACTTTTAACTAAATAAAAACCAAGTCTAAATGATTCCTTAATGGCTATATTTATAGGGGAAAAGAGAGGGGATTTGGTCCACCCTTGGCAAGGTGGCACTAAAGAACCTCCCTGTTTGTTTCCCCTACAATATGGACTCTAAAAATAGCCTATGAAGTAGTATTTCGAAATTAAATGGGCCTGGCCCAAAAATAAGGTGGCGCAGCACCAATAATATGTTACAGATGAAATTTATAAAAGGCCATCTTGTATATTTCTTCCATCTTCTTGTATGCATCATGGTGGCTTCAAAGTGCGGAAATCTCCACTACAAACTCCGTTCTTGTTCTCTTCACACGCGCCTCTGTCTTCATGCTTGATAATGCTCCAATGTTCATCCTTCTTGTCCATGCTAGGCCCTTCAGCTGTAAGCAAAAAAAGTATCGAAGTTAGGCAGCATCATATTCTCATGAACTTCAGAAACATTACCAAGAAACGAAAGTACCTGATAATATAACTGGCATGCGTGATATATACTAATTGATCCAATAGGTATAGTAGTAGGGGCTGTGGGTGTAACTATGGCCTCCATGTCCTCATCATCCTCCCCTTCTTGAAAACAAATTCGTCCTCGGCGTTGCTTAATCTGAAATGTGGCTAACAAAAGAGACAAGGTGTGCATGTTGTTTATGTATATGTCATCCATTTTTACTGATCTCAGCTGTGGCACATGTGACACAGTTATACAATAACACCCTTCAAAAGTCATGAAATATAAAGCCAATATATTATCACAATGTAACGCCCTAAATCCGATGCTCCAGATGCCCTCCTTTATTTTAGTTATTATCGTGTGATCATTATGTTTGTGCATTATCATAATTGTTTTGCATATTTCTTTTTCCTATGTTGTTGCCATGTTCATGATGAGTGCCTTGCTGTCTTGCTTCTTGCTTCATGTTCATCTTTTATTATATTACATTGTGCCTCCTTGCCTTTTTATATGCTTCATGATGTGATGTTGCCTTTGTCATTTATGTTGCATTTGCATCATGATCATCGTTGTGGTCTGGATATCTATCGTGTGTATATTTGTGGTGGGCTTGTTATATTTATGAACTCCTTCTCATCTTCTTTGCTGTTCCATCTTTCCCTTCCATCTAAACCATCATCAAGTGCAACACCGCATGATTAGCTTCTTCTTTTCAATTCTCACACATTTATTGTAAGTGGCATTTTCCTGTCCCAGTCAAATGCTCACTTATTTTCGGTAAATCTTGCTCCATGCCTTATACCTCTCTGTCAAATTTCATTCATTTAGGAGTTGTTTTGGTTGGGTTCAAAAATGGCTCAAGTTTGAATTAAATTCAAACTTGAATTATTTTTATACCTTTAAAAATGGCCAAAACAATTTATTCAAATACTGCATAAATCCAGGACTACATATATATCTTTATCCCTGTGAGTTTCCTTCCCAAAAACCCCTGGCCTTTTCAATCTTGAAGATGTCTAATTATTTTAGACAGAATAAAAGAAAGGAAGGAAGGCCTCAATTCCATCCGCAGCCCACCTGGGCCTTTCTTTCCCCGGCCCAGCCGAGCCGAACGGCCACCTGCTCCCTCCCTCATGGCGTCTCCTTCCTCCAGAGTACAGCAGCAGCAGCGCCGTGAGCAGGAGGCTCACTAACGTCGAGGCTAGAGCCTGCCTGCGCCCCTATAAAGCCCCGCAACGACCCCTAGGGCTTCCTCCTCCCTCCTCCTTCCCTTCTTGCGCCGCCATCTCTCTTCCTCCCCTCTGTTTTCCCTTCTTCTTCAAGATCAGAGAGCACCACCGAGAGCAGAGGAATAAACCGTCGATGCCCGTCGTCATTCTCGCGGCCGGAGGGCCTCAAGCTCGTCTTCGACATGTCGTCCTGCACCCCGTCACCCTCCTCGACTGATCCTCGCAGTTAGTTGGGCGGGAGCCTCCCCAACGCGCCTCCCTGCCGTCGCCATCGCCATGGCCGGTCGAGCCAAGCCGAGCTCGAGCTCGGTGTCGTCCATGTCGTGGTGGCCTTCTTCTTCCTCTGGAGCGACCTCCACGTGCCGGATCGCCAAGTCCAGTGCCCCGTCGCGGTCTTCTTCCCCTGCTTCCTCTACGTCACGGATCGAACACCATCTCGCCTTCACGCCATCGGCCACGTCGTCTCCCTCCTCTGCTTCCTCTGCTTCCACTTCCTTCACGGTCAGAATTTCGACAAGGTTCAGAGCTCCCTCCCGTCGTCTCCGGCGTGTATCCGTCAACCTCGTCGTGTCATATGGTGAGCTGGGTAACGCCCCTTCCTCTCCGTTCCTTCCTCTCGATGTTTGATCACCCGCATGGCTCGCCTGATCATCGCCATGCCGTGCGCCCGAGACGAGCTGCTGCTCGACCTCGAGTTCCCTCGCACCCGAGACGCTCGCTCACTGCGCACCTGCTCCACACACGCACACACCCCCGCACGCGAGTGCACGCGTAAGGGCCTCGCCTTGCCCCGATTGCATCTGTCGACTGCATCCTGTACGCCATGGTTGAGGTACTCGAGCTCCTCACACCCATGCACCCTTCCTGCATAGCACACACATCATGCGCACATCCCACCGCGGCCACCGCAAGCCTTTTCCGCAGCCCCGCCGGCGCATGGTAGCCGCAGCAGTCGCCGCTGCTTGTTCCTGTCACCGACGAAAATCAATTGTCCGCCATGTATAAGAAAGCCCCGGCCTTCGCCACAGAACAATAGGTTCATCTGAAGCCGATCCCCCTTTCTATCATAATCACCATACTAGCATAGTGGCTAGTGCCCTTGGTTCTCAATCAAGAGGTTGCAGGTTCAAGTCCCAGGCGCCCCAATTTTGCCATGTTTTTCTTTTCTTTTGCACACGGCACACTTGGGCCCGATTCCACTTCTGGCCACAGCACTCGAATGCTGCGGGCCCATGCTTGTTTTTTTCCTGCCTGTGGATTTAGTTATTTTCCACTGCATGCATAATTACAGGAATGCCATCATTTTTCTTTTGAATTGCTAATAACTAAATATGCATGCATCCAAATTATACAAACTATATATGTAAAATGCTTAGAATTTTGTCTAGTTTCATAATTACAGGAATGCCATCATTTTTCTTTTCTTTTGCACACGCACACTTGGGCCCGATTCCAGTTCTGCCCGCAGCACTCGAATGCTTCGGGCCCATGCTTGTTTTTTTCCTGCCTGTGGATTTAGTTATTTTCCACTGCATGCATAATTACAGGAATGCCATCATTTTGAATTGCTAATAACTAAATATGCATGCATCCAAATTATACAAACTATATATGTAAAATGCTTAGAATTTTGTCTAGTTTCATAATAGGCAACTTTCACCCATGTTTAAAATGCTTAAAATGTTGTTTGACTAAATTTCCTTCTATGCCATGTTAAAAATGATTTAATTCATAACTAAATAACCGTAACTCGGATTTTAATAAACTTTATATGTAAATGGGGTGGAAAAATGCCTAGTTTAACATGGTGGCCTTACTTTGCATGTTTAACAACTCTAAAATTGTGTTTAGGGCAGATCAGTACCAAACCTAAAATATGCATATGAGGATTTTTCCGGACTTGTTGTTTGTTGTTCCGGCCTTATTTAAACTTGCCTAGTTAGGTAGTTTTCATTTGCTTCACCCTCTTGCCATGCTAACAATATTTAATCTTGTTGGGTACATAAATGAGAGTGAATTAAATAAGTCATGTGGTGTTTTCTTCAATATGCAATTCAGTTGCATAATGAGCTCCACTTAATTTGTAGGATTGTTTGTGCACCTTTGCCATGCCATGCTTCATTAAACCGGACATGCATCATACTTGATTGTGCATCATACCATGTTCATGTGTTGGTTGTTTACTATGTTGTGTGCTTCTTTCCGGTGTTTGCTTCTTCGGGTTGGTTCCGATCACGTCGCGTTTGTGAGGACCCGTTCGTCTACGTCTGTTTGTCTTCTTCATGGACTCGTTCTTCTTCCTTGCGGTATTTCAGGCAAGATGATCATACCCTCAAAATCACTTCTATCTTTGCTTGCTAGATGCTCGCTCTTTTTCTATGCCTATGCTGCGATACCTACCACTTGCTTATCATGCCTCCTATATTGTGAACCAAGCCTCTAACCCACCTTGTCCTAGCAAACCGTTGATCGGCTATGTTACCGCTTTGCTCAGCCCCTCTTATAGCGTTGTTCGTTGCAGGTGAAGATTGAAGTTTGTTCCTTGTTGAAACATGGAGATGTTGTTCCTTGTTGGAACATGGTTATTTGTTGGGATATCACAATATCTCTTATTTAATTAATGCATCTATATACTTGGTAAAGGGTGGAAGGCTCGGCCTTATGCCTGGTGTTTTGTTCCACTCTTGCCACCCTAGTTTCCGTCATGTCGGTGTTATGTTCCCGGATTTTGCGTTCCTTACGCGGTTGGGCTATTATGGGAACCCCTTGACAATTCTCCTTGGATAGAACTCTTCCAGCAATGCCCAACATTGGTTTTACCATTCGCCACCTAGCCTTTTCTTTTCCCTTGGGAGTCGCGCTCCTGAGGGTCATCATTATTTTAACCCCCCTGGGCCAGTGCTCCTCTGAGTGTTGGTCCAAACTGTCAGCCGCCGGTGGCCACCAGGGGCAACTCTGGGCTGGCCTACCGGAAGTTTGGACAATCTGAGTGTGCCCTAAGAACGAGATATGTGCAGCTCCTATCGGGATTTGTCGGCACATTCGGGCGGTGTTGCTGGACTTGTTTTACCATTGTCGAAATGTCTTGTAACCGGGATTCCGAGTCTGATCGGGTCTTCCCGCTAGAAGGAATATCCTTCGTTGACCGTGAGAGCTTGTTATGGGCTAAGTTGGGACTCCCCTGCAGGGATTTGAACTTTCGAAAGCCGTGCCCGCGGTTATGGGCAGATGGGAATTTGTTAACGTCCGGTTGTAGAAAACTTGAAGTTGACCTTAATTAAAATACATCAACCGCGTGTGTAACCGTGATGGTCTCTTTCCAGCGGAGTCCGGGAAGTGAACACGGTGCTGGAGTTATGCTTGACGTAGGTTGTCCTAGGATCACTTCTTGATCATAGTTTCTCGATCGTGCTTTACCTTCTCTTCTCGCTCTCATTTGCGTATGTTAGCCACCATATATGCTAGTCGCTTGCTGCAGCTCCACCTCATACCTTTACCTTACCCATAAGCTTAAATAGTCTTGATTGCAAGGGTGCGAGATTGCTGAGTCCCCGTGGCTCACAAATACTTCCAAAACCAGCTTGCAGGTGCCGATGAGACCGTGCAGATGACGCAACCAAGCTCAAGGAGGAGCTCGATGAAGATATTTTCCTTTGTGTTGTTTCGTTCTAGTTGATCAGTAGTGGAGCCCAGTTGGGGTCGATCGGGGGCCTTGTCGCATTTGGGGTTCTTCTTTTATTTTGGTTCCGTAGTCGGACCTTGATTGTATTTGGATGATGTAATGCTTTATTCATGTAATTGTGTGAAGTGACGATTGTAAGCCAACTATGTATCTCTTTCCCTTATGTATTACATGGGTTGTGTGAAGATTACCTCACTTGCGACATTGCTTTCAATGCGGTTATGCCTCTAAGTCGTGCTTCGACACGTGGGAGATATAGCCGCATCGAGGGCGTTACAAGTTGGTATCAGAGCCTTCCCCGACCTTAGGAGCCCCCCTGCTTGATCGAATTAGCTGACGTTGTTGAGTCTAGAAATTTTTTTTGAGTCATTAGGAATTATATATCGGAGTGTTTAGGAATTCTTTTTACTCCCCAGTCCCTTCATCGCTCTGGTAAGGCATCCTGACGTAGAGTTTTGACTCTTCTCTTCTCAAATTTCACTATTTTTTTAGGATCACGTGGGTATCTTGGAATCGTTCCGATGGATTTGTGATGAGAACATTGTTCTTGGTGCCTCCTGTCATTTAGGGGTTATGGCAGTGTCCCGGGGAGTTGAGCTCCGAGGTGTTGTCTTCACAATTTTATCGTTGCAGTTCTGGAATACCTGACATTAGTTTCGCCGACATCGAAAATCTCTTTTATGCAGTTGTTGGTGAGATAACCTTGACGCCACCCAGTACTGGGGCGGGAGTTCAGGAGTATTGCCATAACTTGTATAACGGATGCTTTTCGAAGGTTGAGGTAAACGATTTCCGAAGGTTTCTTGGTTATGTGTTGAAGGATGGATACAGCTGGATGTAGGATTTGTTAGTTTGGGTGAGATATTATGCTTCCCCTGTATCCCCAACACCTGATTGCATAACCAGAAAATTTCGGGAGTTTATAAGTGGGAATTCAAGTAGCTCTTAGGATATCTTTCCGACAGATGTATGATATGAAATTGGGGTTCGACGTCTAGTGGTCCGCCTATTCACGGTTGGTTTTACAGTGGTCTTGTTGTGTCTTAAAGAGTCCTTGGCTATGCCGACTCAGGGACGCTTCGTATGTCATGTGCACTACCTTCTACATGATGGTGTTGTACGATCGAGCCCGTGTAGGCCCCACCACGAAAACTTCGGACGAAATCTCTATCATATGTTTGTTCCAGCTTATTCTGCAAGCCAATCCTTGTTTTGTTTTGAGTTGTGGTATTTGAGTTGCTTCAATGTCAAATGTTGATTCCATACCTTCCCTAAGCGGTGTTCTCATACTCCGATGTGAATACCAATCCTTCATGATAATTGAGATTGTCATGTCAATCCTTTTTCAACCGGCATGTTTCTCTTCAAGTGGATCCGATCATTTCAACTCCCGCAAGATCATTGATCAGTTCTTCTCAACGGTGTTTGTTTCATCCGTCTCCAAGTTGCCTTTGTTTTTCCCGCCCACCCACCCTTTTTCCTCAAGGACTCGGATTTCTTTATCAAGTATCCTTTTATTCTTGTGAAGTCTCTCCATTCTTTTTTTCGTCAATATCCTTATTTAGCGATTCTCATGAAGATTCTAATGGAGCTCCAAGTTCGTCATTCTTCATTCTTTTCTTCTCCGGTGGTTTCAATACAAGCTTTTGGTGTTGATCATATCCTTTCCTCGTTTCAGAAGTTTTATCATACCGGTGCTCATCATATTCATTCATTTCTCGCTATTCAATTATTCCGGAGTGCTGAAGATATCTCGGAAGGCTTGTCTTTTCCTTCAAGATCCGTTCAGACCTAATTCGAGGTTGTTATCTCTTTCAAGCCATTTTAATTCAACCGGGGCAACCTCTCTCTTAAATCTATTCAACGGTGTTTTCTTTTGAGTGGGCCCTAACCCACATGTCTTTCTCCAGGATCTTACCTGATTCTTCTTATTTTCCCGGCGTTACTCTCAAATTCTTTTCCAAGTTTGACGTAAGAATGAGTTATCATCAGTCAAATGCCTTCTCCTAGATCTTTCACAATTCTTTTCATCGTTGGCTCAACCTCTCCTCTTTTAATCATCCCGGAGTGTCTCAATAATTCATGGTGGTGTCTCTCATCGTCATTCTCTGTATTTGAAGACCGAAGAAGATTTTTCTCTCAATCTCGCTTCATTCTTTTCAAGATTCATGATTCTAGCTTGTTGCCATCCTCTCATAATTGTATTCGATTGTGAGAATTCTTTTCACCCATCCGGTGTAATTCAGGAGTCTTTTCAATTTGATTCTCTGGAGGCCATCATCTCATAATTATTCATTCTCAGCTTTCAGCTCTTTTTCTCTAAATCTTACCGGTGCATCGTTCAAATATCCTCTAATCGGCTCGTGATCACTTTGTTCTCTTGTATCTAAATCCTCTCTAGTATCTTCGTTCATTTCATAATTCTTCCCGGTGTTTCTTTATCTTTACTTCGTTCATAACCAATTCTTACGGTGGTTCGTTCAAGACTTCTCGTCATTCGTTTATCATATCAACTCTTTCGTTCTTTTCAATCCTACCGGTGGATCATTGAAGACCTTTCTCAAGTTTGCACAATATCTCTCTTAATCTTTTCTCCGAGAATAAGTAGCATGCCAAATCCATTGATTGCCATCTATTATATTGGTGAAGGATACGCATAATGTAATTCTTATTCTTGTTTCATCGGGTGAACTCAATTCCCTATTCTGGAGGCTCATCAAAATTCTTGATCTCATTTGTTTATCTTTCTTTTCCGGAGTTCCAAGCTCTCGCAATTGTATCTTCACGGATATACACCTAAAGCATTACAGGGTTTCACCTTGTGTTTTCAACTTCCCTTTTCTTCTCGTTATCCTTTTGTTATCGGAGTTCTTCATGGAGGTTCTACATGATGGTTCATCTACGATTTAATTCATTCTCGAAGTGTTCATCGAGATTCTTTTCTAAGAAGCTCAAGCTTTCTTCATATTGTAATCCGGAGTGCAATTCTTTCTTCCGTATCATTGGAGGTGGTATTATGTCATTCTTGATATTTTGAATTCATGTTTCATGATTCACATGTTGTCATGAATGAGATATTTTAAATCCATCAATCTCGTCATTGGAATTGTCTTGGGTTATATTTCACCTAAAGCCTTCCCTAAGGATTGTTGTTATATGGTGCTCATAAATGACCCAAGTTCTTCATCTATCCTCCCGGTGAAATAGCGTTCGCGTCTCCTTGTTCATTCCAATCCAATTCTTTTCCGTGAGTGGCAGGTTGTCACCTCATAATTTGAGATGTATTCCATAAGACCATATCAAGCTTATTCTTTTCGTTGTTGGTTTTCCAACAACTCCGTTATAGCTTTTGTTGTAAACGTGCTCCGTCGAGATCTTGTTTCCCTTCGTTCATCCCATTCCATTCTACTCTTTTGGTTCCGGAGTCATTGTGATGTTGCTCTTTTCTCTCATCATCTTGGATCGTGTTCTTTTCGTGCCTATCCATTTAACCGGACTGTCGTGCCCTCGGCTCAAGTTCTTTTCATCTTATCAAGCCTTGCATCCCTTCTCAATCGGAGTGCTGCTCAACGTTGTTCTTCCTTGTTCCTCTTTGCTAACAGAGTGCTTTCAACTTCATGTATCTCCGTTGTATTCTTTTCTCGAAATGGCTTAACCTTTGCAAGGTTCTTTGGTCTCACTCGTTTGTCAAAGAAGCAACTTAGTTTTACCTCTCCTCTTCCTCTTCCTTTTCCCTCCGGTGCCATCCTAGATCTCGGGACGAGATCCTATCGTAGTGGTGGAGTGTTGTAACGCCCCGAATCCGATGCTCCAGATGCCTTCCTTTATTTTAATTATTGTCGTGTGATCATTATGTTTGTGCATTATCATAGTTGTTTTGCATATTTCTTTTTCCTATGTTGTTGCCATGTTCATGATGAGTGCCTTGTTGTCTTGCTTCTTGCTTCATGTTCATCTTTTATTATATTACATTGTGCCTCCTTGCCTTTTTATATGCTTCATGATGTGATGTTGCCTTTGTCATTTATGTTGCATTTGCATCATGATCATCGTTGTGGTTTGGATATCTATCGTGTGTATATTTGTGGTGGGCTTGTTATATTTATGAACTCCTTCTCATCTTCTTTGCTGTTCCATCTTTCCCTTCCATCTAAACCATCATCAAGTGCAACACCGCATGATTAGCTTCTTCTTTTCAATTCTCACACATTTATTGTAAGTGGCATTTTCCTGTCCCAGTCAAATGCTCACTTATTTTCGGTAAATCTTGCTCCATGCCTTATACCTCTCTGTCAAATTTCATTCATTTAGGAGTTGTTTTGGTTGGGTTCAAAAATGGCTCAAGTTTGAATTAAATTCAAACTTGAATTATTTTTATACCTTTAAAAATGGCCAAAACAATTTATTGAAATACTGCATAAATCCAGGACTACATATATATCTTTATCCCTGTGAGTTTCCTTCCCAAAAACCCCTGGCCTTTTCAATCTTGAAGATGTCTAATTATTTTAGGCAGAATAAAAGAAAGGAAGGAAGGCCTCAATTCCATCCGTAGCCCACCTGGGCCTTTCTTTCCCCGGCCCAGCCGAGCCGAACGGCCACCTGCTCCCTCCCTCACGGCGTCTCCTTCCTCCAGAGTACAGCAGTAGCAGCGCCGTGAGCAGGAGGCTCACTAACGTCGAGGCTAGAGCCTGCCTGCGCCCCTATAAAGCCTCGCAACGACCCCTAGGGTTTCCTCCTCCCTCCTCCTTCCCTTCTTGCGCGGCCATCTCTCTTCCTCCCCTCTGTTTTCCCTTCTTCTTCAAGATCAGAGAGCACCACCGAGAGCAGAGGAATAAACCGTCGATGCCCGTCGTCATTCTCGCGGCCGGAGGGCCTCAAGCTCGTCTTCGACATGTCGTCCTGCACCCCGTCACCCTCCTCGACCGATCCCCGCAGTTAGTTGGGCGGGAGCCTCCCCAACGCGCCTCCCTGCCGTCGCCGTCGCCATGGCCGGTCGAGCCATGCCGAGCTCGAGCCCGGTGTTGTCCATGTCGTGGTGGCCTTCTTCTTCCTCTAGAGCGACCTCCACGTGCCGGATCGCCAAGTCCAGTGCCCCGTCACGGTCTTCTTCCCCTGCTTCCTCTACGTCACGGATCGAACACCATCTCGCCTTCACGCCATCGGCCACGTCGTCTCCCTCCTCTGCTTCCTCTACTTCCACTTCCTTCATGGTCAGAATTTCGACATGGTTCAGAGCTCCCTCCCGTCGTCTCCGGCGTGTATCCGTCGACCTCGTCGTGTCATATGGTGAGCTGGGTAACGCCCCTTCCTCTCTGTTCCTTCCTCTCGATGTTTGATCACCCGCATGCCTCGCCTAATCATCGCCATGCCGTGCGCCCGAGACGAGCTGCTGCTTGACCTCGAGTTCCCTCGCACCCGAGACGCTCGCTCACTGCACACCTGCTCCACACACGCACACACCCCCGCACGCGAGTGCACGCGTAAGGGCCTCGCCTTGCCCCGATTGCATCTGTCGACTGCATCCTATACGCCATGGTTGAGGTACTCGAGCTCCTCACACCCATGCGCCCTTCCTGCATAGCACACACATCATGCGCACATCCCACCGCGGCCACCGCAAGCCTTTTCCGCAGCCCCGCCGGCGCATGGTAGCTGCAGCAGTCGCCGCTGCTTGTTCCTGTCGCTGACGAAAATCAGTCGTCCGCCATGTAGAAGAAAGCCCCAGCCTTCGCCACAGAACAATAGGTTCATCTGCAGCCGATCCCCCTTTGTATCACAATCACCATTCTAGCACAGTGGCTAGTGCCCTCGGTTCTCAATTGAGAGGTTGCGGATTCAAGTCCCACGCGCCCCAATTTTGCCATGTTTTTCTTTTCTTTTGCACACGCACACTTGGGCCCGATTCCAGTTCTGGCCGCAGCACTCGAATGCTTCGGGCCCATGCTTGTTTTTTTCCTGCCTGTGGATTTAGTTATTTTCCACTGCATGCATAATTACAGGAATGCCATCATTTTGAATTGCTAATAACTAAATATGCATGTATCCAAATTACACAAACTATATATGTAAAATGCTTAGAATTTTGTCTAGTTTCATAACAGGCAACTTTCACCCATTTTTAAAATGCTTAAAATGTTGTTTGACTAAATTTCCTTCTATGCCATGTTAAAAATGATTTAATTCATAACTAAATAACCGTAACTCAGATTTTAATAAACTTTATATGTAAATGGGGTGGAAAAATGCCTAGTTTAACATGGTGGCCTTACTTTGCATGTTTAACAACTCTAAAATTGTGTTTAGGGCAGATCAGTACCAAACCTAAAATATGCATATGAGGATTTTTCCAGACTTGTTGTTTGTTGTTCCGGCCTCATTTAAACTTGCCTAGTTAGGTAGTTTTCATTTGCTTCACCCTCTTGCCATGCTAATAACATTTAATCTTGTAGGGTACATAAACAAGAGAGAACTAAATAAGTCATGTGGTGTTTTCTTCAATATGCAACTCAGTTGCATAATGAGCTCCACTTAATTTGTAGGATTGTTTGTGCACCTTTGCCATGCCATGCTTCATTAAACCGGACATGCATCATACTTGATTGTACATCATACCATGTTCATGTGTTGGTTGTTTACTATGTTGTGTGCTTCTTTCCGGTGTTTGCTTCTTCGGGTTGGTTCCGATCACGTCGCGTTTGTGAGGACCCGTTCGTCTACGTCCGTTTGTCTTCTTCATGGACTCGTTCTTCTTCCTTGCGGGATTTCAGGCAAGATGATCATACCCTCGAAATCACTTCTATCTTTGCTTGCTAGATGATCGCTCTTTTGCTATGCCTATGCTGCGATACCTACCACTGGCTTATCATGCCTCCTATATTGTGAACCAAGCCTCTAACCCACCTTGTCCTAGCAAACCGTTGATCGGCTATGTTACCGCTTTGCTCAGCCCCTCTTATAGCGTTGTTAGTTGCAGGTGAAGATTGAAGTTTGTTCCTTGTTGGAACATGGAGATGTTGTTCCTTGTTGGAACATGGTTACTTGTTGGGATATCACAATATCTCTTATTTAATTAATGCATCTATATACTTGGTAAAGGGTGGAAGTCTCGGCCTTATGCCTGGTGTTTTGTTCCACTCTTGCCACCCTAGTTTTCGTCATATCGGTGTTATGTTCCCGGATTTTGCGTTCCTTACGCTGTTGGGCTATCATGGGAACCTCTTGATAGTTCGCCTTGGATAAAACTCTTCCAGCAATGCCCAACATTGGTTTTACCATTTGCCACCTAGCCTTTTCTTTTCCCTTGGGAGTCGCGCTCCTGAGGGTCATCATTATTTTAACCCCCCTGGGCCAGTGCTCCTCTGAGTGTTGGTCCAAACTGTCAGCCGCCGGTGGCCACCAGGGGTAACTCTGGGCTGGCTGCCGGAAGTTTGGACAATCTGAGTGTGCCCTGAGAACGAGATATGTGCAGCTCCTATCGGGATTTGTCGGCACATTCGTGCGGTGTTGCTGGACTTGTTTTACCATTGTCGAAATGTCTTGTAACCGGGATTCCGAGTCTGATCGGGTCTTCCCGCTAGAAGGAATATCCTTCGTTGACCGTGAGAGCTTGTTATGGGCTAAGTTGGGACTCCCCTGCAGGGATTTGAACTTTCGAAAGCCGTGCCCGCGGTTATGGGCAGATGGGAATTTGTTAACGTCCGGTTGTAGAAAACCTGAAGTTGACCTTAATTAAAATACATCAACCGCGTGTGTAACCGTGATGGTCTCTTTCCGGCGGAGTCCGGGAAGTGAACACGGTGTTGGAGTTATGCTTGACGTAGGTTGTCCTAGGATCACTTCTTGATCATAGTTTCTCGATCATGCTTTGCCTTCTCTTCTCGCTCTCATTTGCGTATGTTAGCCACCATATATGCTAGTCGCTTGCTGCAGCTCCACCTCATACCTTTACCTTACCCATAAGCTTAAATAGTCTTGATTGCGAGGGTGCGAGATTGCTGAGTCCCCGTGGCTCACAAATACTTCCAAAACCAACTTGCAGGTGCCGATGAGACCGTGCAGATGACGCAACCAAGCTCAAGGAGGAGCTCGATGAAGATCTTTTCCTTTGTGTTGTTTCGTTCTAGTTGATCAGTAGTGGAGCCCAGTTGGGGTCGATCGGGGGCCTTGTCGCATTTGGGGTTCTTCTTTTATTTTGGTTCCGTAGTCGGACCTTGATTGTATTTGGATGATGTAATGCTTTATTCATGTAATTGTGTGAAGTGGCGATTGTAAGCCAACTATGTATCTCTTTCCCTTATGTATTACATGGGTTGTGTGAAGATTACCTCACTTGCGACATTGCTTTCAATGCGGTTATGCCTCTAAGTCGTGCTTCGACACGTGGGAGATATAGCCGCATCGAGGGCGTTACACACAAGAAGTCAAAGACATGAAAATATTGCAACTCAGTTTGCACATATAAGTGAAGCTCTTATTCATAACCAAAGATTGGTAATGCTTATCATTAAACCATCCCATCATTGGTGAATAAACTTTAATTGTTTCAAAATTACATGCTACAACATGCTTAAATAAGCAAACATGCAACAAGTTATTCAACAAGGAATCATCATCAAGATTAGAGGTCATATCAAAATGATTAAACACTGGAACAATTATTTTCAAATGTATTTGATCTAAATTGGAGTTATTCCCTGATTCACAAGGTTCTTTCACATCAATAGTTAGTTCAAATGGTGCAGTCAAAATTGTTGTTATTGCATTTGTTTGATCACATGGCGAAGTCAAATCATGAACATAGTCCTCTAAAGTAGGTGCTGTGATCAAAGTAGTGGGTAGCTCATCACATGGTGCATTTAAATTGACAAGGCATTCATCATACTCATGTGGAGGTGGAAGATTAATACCTTTGACATTACCTCTTATGGTCAACTCAGATGATGTAGGCACTCTACGTGGTGACACGTCACATGGTGGAGGTGATGTAGTGCTCTCAACAATGGATGTTGTTGTCATTGTAGGTGCAGTGGTGGAAGGAACAACCGTCACAACTCTTGGAATTTGCACCTTTCGCTTGTTTGTCTTGTGGGCAACACGTCTTGCTATCTCCTGTTCAGCTTTGCAAGCAAGATGAAACAAACGGTCCATAGGATAACACTTTTCATGAAGTAGTATCTCCTGAATGTCACGGTTTAATCCTCCCCAAAATATATCCATAAAATCTTCTTCACTTTTTTATAAAGAGGAATGCAACAAAGTAGTTTGTAAATCATCATAATATTTCATTACGGAGTCACTACCTTGTTTTAAATGTTACAACTTTTTAATCATGTCACGAGTATAATAAGCGGGGACGAATGTATGTCACATGGCAAGTTTCAAATTATCCCAAGTAGTAGGTATATAATCAGGGTGTAAACGACAATATTCACTCCACCAAACTGAAGCATAACCAGTGAATGAACTAACCATGACCTGAACTTTTTTACATGCAGCAAAATTATGGGAAGCAAATATATTATTTATGTCGAACTCCCATTCAATATATAAAGCAGGTCTAAAACGACCATTAAATGATGGTATTGAAACATTAACCGATCATGTTCATTTTGATGTCTGTGCACCTCTCATGACGGTTGCGGTATTTGCTCCGGTGGTGGCACGTCTCCCACGATCGACAAAGCCCATGAATCGACTCTGGTTCCTGTCATGATTAGTAGAAAACAAGAAACATAATGAAAAAAATAATGTTCCTATAAACTACTGGGATGTGGTGGTAAACTCTCACACTATAGCAAATATCAAAGTGTTACAATTTCTTACCATGCAACAGGTGGTGACTAGCAGCCAACGGTGTCAAATAACTTCAAAAGTTGGGTAAAGCGATTGCTAGGTGAGCGTATGTATGCACGGTGTAAAAATATGTGGAGCTGTGTTGGCTTTATATATGTGGGGAAAATGCTACGACCACGTTAATTAATGCGAGCTAAAAATTCGTTCAATATGGTCGAGTGCTGGTCCTAGACTAGACCGTGTTAGAGATGCGAGCCTAGGACACAAGTGAAATTCACGTACAGACTTAAGATGCAACAAAACTTATGAGCGACGCAGCAACCAGAAAGTTCTAGCACTATTATACCTTGAAATACTTTGTATGTGGCTGCTCTCTCTTTGCTTTTTTATTCTGCCAACCTCTTTTTTTGTCAACCAAAGAACAAACGGATCCGAGAACCAAACCTGCCTTCAAAAAGAAAAAAAAACTACACGCAGCAGTCCTTCGAAAACTACTACCAATTGGATCAGAGGTTTTTTCCTATCTCTCAAGGATTGACGTGGAGTACTACTCCCAAACTCCCTCCCACATTTTTTTTCAACCTTGTCAAACGGATCTGCAATCCTTCCTTTTAGTACGTGGCACAAGCAAGCAAAAATATCTAGACTTTCCAAAAATAACTGTTGGTCAAACTTTCCAAACCAACTAGTTTCCTTCCGTGGCAAAATAACATGCAAAATAACTTGGAAAGCAAAATGTTTTTTTTCAATTCCCAAGCGTGAAATAATCCCTTCCAAACTCTCTATCTTCTTACCTTTTCTTTCCACTCTCACATTCCAAGTCAAGGCCAAATCTAACCTTCCCCAAAAATGCATAAATGGGCAAATTGTCTTCCTTGGAACTTGTGCCACGAAATTCTATTGCCCTCTTTTTTTCTTCAACCGGACCAGAGGGATTGGATCTGTGTTGCCTGCTCCTTCCCCATGCTCTCATCCGTGCTCCTGCTCTGTCCTATGGCTGTCTTTTTCTCTTTTTTCTTTCTAAACTAATCATCTCTTCCCTGATTTTAAGGGGGTGGGGGCGGGCCTTATTTTGTTCCAATCAAATCATGCCACGTATGCGGGAGTATGGATGGGCGCACGCTGGGGGAGCAGGCAAGTCTCATCCAGAGGAATTTGGGTGAGAGAAAAAAACTGATTCGCCTTCCAAAACAGCCACTAGCACAATCTTCAAAAAGATGTGACGTCCGAGCTTTTCACAAGAGAAAGTACTCTTTTATTTCCAAGATAGACACACTAGATCCTTTTAGTTAAAAAACTCTCGATCACAACTTTCCAAACGAACCAAACTGCGTAAATCTTTCCTTCTTTTATTTCTCAACTTCCAAAAAGATTCGGATCAGTCAATATGCCGATCAACTATATATCCTCCTTTTATTGCAATTCTTGCCTTCTATCTCTCTTCCTTCCTTTCTTCTCTCCTTGTTTACCACGAAAAGGACCAAGTGCAAGGAAAGAACGGATCAGCAAACTTCCCAAACGTATAAAATCCCTTGATTGATGTGCATATTTCTTTCAACTCTTTCTTCTCTTTCCAAAAGGAAACAACATACGTGGGGAATAACAACCTAAAGCCCAACCGATCTTGTCTTTTTTTCAGCCGCAACAAACTTTTCTCTCTAGCAACTCAGATCCCAAAACGTGATTCCCACCAGGTTTTGTTTGCAACGTGGTTTCCAAGGTCAAAGATTCCAGATTAGCACTTGCCCTTTTATCTTTCTTCTTTCCAGACACACAACGGGCCTTTTCTTTCTTTTCTTTCCTGACCGATCCAATCACCTTTTTTTAACTCACAACATCTCACGAACAAGTCAGTTGACTAGAACGTGGTGTCTCTCTTACCAAGAATTGTGGGGTTCGTTTCCTTCAAGAAAAAAAAGTGCAAGGCAAACCAGATTTTTCTTCTTTCTCTCCAATATTGCCAGTACCAATATGTTGAACTTATTTTTTTGTGCACGATCCAATCTTTCTTTTTTTAAGGATCTTTTTTCAACTCTTTCTCTCCATAAGGTGAATCATGCTCCAAGACGACGACAAACAACAAAAGTGGCAACGGAAGATGGCAATGAAGTGGATGACAGTGTATGTGGATGCAACGTGAACAAAAAGTGACTAGAACTCTAAACGCTAAAAGTTTAGACGCTAAAACCAGCAACTCAACACATGAAGCAACCGAAAATTCAACAAATGCAAAAAGTAAGTGATAATAGCGAAAAGGCTTAGACTGTCTGGGACACGGATGAACTAATCTAACTGTTTTTTGGCTTTTTCGTGGACTGTAGGTATGAAAAACATATGCAAACTAGACTATGAAAAGCTGGAAAATCTCATCGAGCAACCTGAAAACTGATACCACTTGATACAAGCAAAGGTGTCCCGTCTTTCGATGAGATGATAACTATCTATTTGGTGGAGAAGACTTTGACGATCCGACTACAAACGTATACGAAGTTGCTCCTTAGCAATCGCTAAACCAACTCCGAGAGGTTATTGACCACACCGGAGCACGATCAACCTCACCACGAAGGTCTATTCCTGCAAGCAATCGAAGAAGAAGCAAGAATATGATTGAGCAATCTGAATATTGCGAGTATGGATGAAGTATTGAGAAAAGTGGAGTTTCATAAGCGGTCTTGGTCTGGTCGTTGGACACAAACAAAGTACACAAAGTTGCAGCGATGGCTAACTTTTAACTAAATAAAACCCAAGTCTAAACGATGCCTTAAGGGCTATATTTATAGGGGAAAAGAGAGGGGATTTCGTCCACCCTTGGCAAGGTGGGACTAAAGTACCTCCCTGTTCGTTTCCCCTACAATATGGACTCTAAAAATAGCCTATGAAGTAGTATTTAGAAATTACATGGGCCTGGCCCAAAAATAAGGTGGCGCAACACCAATAATATGTTATGGACGAAATTTATAAAAGGCCGTCTTGTATATTTCGTCCATCTTGTATGTCATCATAGTGGCTTCTAAGTGCGGAAATCTCCACTACAAACTCTGTTCTTGTTCTCTTCGCACGCGCCTTGGTCTTCATGCTTGATAATGCTCCAATGTTCATCCTTCTTCTCCATGCTAGGCCCTTCAGCTGTAAGCAACAAAAATGTATCAAAGTTAGGCAACATCATATTCTCATGAACTTCAGAAACATTACCAAGAAACAAAAGCACCTGGTAATATAATTGGCGTGTGTGATATATACTAATCGATCCAATAGGTATAGTAGTAGGGGCTGTGGGTGTAACTATGGCCTCCATGTCCTCATCAAAGGTATTCTCTCCAAGCAATGAAATTATCGGTAACAGATAGTTTTGTGATAAGATAATTTGTAACGGGTAATGTCGGTGTCAAAACCGGCGGATCTCGGGTAGGGGGTCCCGAACTGTGCGTCTAGGCCGGATGGTAACAGGAGGCAAGGAACACGATGTTTTTACCCAGGTTCGGGCCCTCTTGATGGAGGTAAAACCCTACGTCCTTCTTGATTAATATTGATGATATGGGTAGTACAAGACTAGATCTACCACGAGATCAAGGAGGCTAAACCCTAAAAGCTAGCCTATGGTATGGTTGTTGTATGATGAAGTTGTCCTACGGACTAAAACCCTCCGGTTTATATAGACACCGGAGGGGGTTAGGGTTACACAAAGTCGGTTACAATGGTAGGAGATCTTGAATATCCGCATCTCCAAGCTTGCCTTCCACGCCAAGGAAAGTCCCATCCGGACACGGGACAAAGTCTTCAATCTTGTATCTTCATAGTCCTGGAGTCCAGCTGAAGGTATAGTCCGGCTACCCGGACACCCCCTAATCCAGGACTCCCTCAGTAGCCCCCGAACCAGGCTTCAATGATGACGAGTCCGACGCGCAGATTGTCTTCGGCATTGCAAGGCGGGTTCTTCTCCAAATTCCGTGTACCTGCTGGATAATGTCCGATTTTCGTAATGTAGCGCACCTTGGCTTCCACGCCCAATAATGGCCGTCTTCCACGTGTTAAACGAATGCGAAAAGTCGGGGTGTTTTTACATTCACACCCCTAGCCGCATAAATGAGCCGCCTATTTAATGGGATGGGGATTCAGATCCAAACCACACCTTCTCCTCTCTGCGAGTAATCATCAGAGCGCCTCCAGCAAAGGTCCATTCCAACATGGCCAGCCGTCGCAGCTCCTCCTCTCGCCCTTCCAGTCCTAAACCTAGAGACTGGGAGAGGTGCTCCATCTCGCACAACGAGCTAGTGTCGCTTCAGGCCAAGGGATTTCTCCCTCAGGCCTATATGGTCCCGGTCCGAGCCGAACTCGCCACCTATAATGGCGGAGAGCAAGCGGAGAGCACCCCCAATCCCTCCAAAGGAGAGCGGGTGTGCCTCGTCCCTTATCTAATAAGAGGACTTGGATTTCCAATTCATCCATTTCTCTGTGGGCTTCTGGAGTTCTACGGCCTCCAGCTGCACAATCTCACACCCGCCTCTATATTGCATATCGCAGGCTTCATCGCCCTTTGCGAGCTATTCTTGGGTGTTGAGGCTCATTTCGCGCTGTGGAGGAGGTTATTCTGCCTGGTGCCCCTCTCTCAAGAGGGGTCTATATATCAAGTGGGCGGAGCCAAAGTGTGGCGTATCACCGGGACCGGATATCTATCCGGAACCCCAAAGAAGGCGTCCGAGGACTGGCCTTCGGAATGGTTCTATATAGATGATGTCCCGATGGCGAATCCTATCCGGGCCGGTCTCCCCGAATTCAACAGTGCTCCCTTAAAGAAACGCCTAAGCTGGCGTCCGCGGAGCTCTCAGAGAGAAGGCTACAGGGACGTCCTTCACCTGATGGGTCGGATAAGACTATTGGCTCATTCCGGACTAACCATGATTGAAGTCATGGCCGCATGCATTATGCGGGGGGTGCAGCCGCTTCAATATAGAGGCCACCCCATGTGGGATTTTAACGGGGAGGATGATGCCACCTGTTACGGTCGTAAGGGACCAGCCTCAGCTGCCGCTCTAGTAAAGATCTTATCCTCTTTGTACAAGGGAGAAGAGGAGGAATTCCTCCACGTCAACCCGCATTGCGGATTTTCTATGTACAACCCTCCGAGTTGGGTAAGTGGACAATTGTGCTTGCCCATCTGTTTTATATTCCCATGATTAAATATGTAGTCTTCCGATTTCAACGCAGGAACCGCGTCAGGAAGTAAAGGATATAAACAGCCGTCCCCCATAGCCCGAGGATCCAGAACAGTCCCTCGATCCAGACTCCGAAGAGGATCCGGACATATCGGTGGAGCTGATTGACGGGGTGTTTCATCAGCTAAGCAAGGACAATACCTTGGTGGCCATTACGGCTGATTACCCAGGGTTAATCCCGGCCTCCCAGGTAATAGAGAGCGGAGTCTCATCCCCTTGAGAAGGAATCCATTCTCATGCATTTCAGTTTTCCTGACAACGACCGTGTTTTGCAGGGGAGGTTTCCGAGGCGGGAGGCCGAACCTGCGGCGGCTAGCCAACGAGGGGCCGCCGGGCCCCGTGGGGTAAAAAGGAATTTAGTCCGGACTGAGACGCCAGCGCAAAGGTATAGCGCACCCTCTTTTTCCCTAGTGTTATTCCTTCAGGGCATATTAACGTTCGTGCTGTCTTCAGGACGAAGAGACCTCGCCGGACTACATCCGGAGAGGTTGCCAATCGCGCCTCCACCAGCCAGGCTCCAACGCTGGCCCGGAAGCAGAAGCCAACACAAGGCACACACCGGACGCTCCTCCGACAGAGGATGCGGACAGGCTGTCTGCCACCAATTCTGAGGTGGAGAGTGCCATGAACCACAGGCGTCGCCGGACAGTTGCGACGCTTGTTTCTTCCAAGAGGCATTAGATGCCTTCAATTCGGGAGATGCGTATCTCCGTGCCGCTCAAAATGGTTTAGCCAGAGCCACGGAGCAATATGTAAAAGACATACGGGTAAGAAAATTTTGGTAAATATATATATATATATATATATATATATATATATATATACCAGTAGCCCCCGAGACTTGAAACAGTTAGAGTAACTGATTTAAGGATCATTTGTTATGCAGGTTCTTACAAAGAAGAATACCGTACTGTCCCAGGAGCTGGAAGAGTGCAAAGCCCAACTAGAGGCCGCACTAGCCGCGGCAGGGGAGCCCAAAGAGACCCCCTCTGGTAAGATACACTTCGAAAGATTAGTATCTTGCGAAGTGCGGCGTGGGTGTAAATCTGACAAATCATATTGCAGATGGCGCCGGACTAGATCCGGAGAGGCAACAACTCTTGCGCCGGCTAAAGGCCGGTGAGAGTATATTGACAAGGGTGAGGCAGGAGAAGAATGATCTTCAGGATGCCAACACCAAGCTGGACGTTGAACTTAAAGATGTTCGTGGCCAGCTGTCGGACTCTACTAAGGAGAATCAGCGGCTTCGACGCGGCATATTTAGTAAGTGCTTAAGCGAATCTTTGAAAGAAAAGAGTTCGGCGAGGAAGTCGACTAACAGAGTAATGTCTATAGGTATGCTAACGGGTCATCCTACAGAGGAGATGCCCGGTTCTATGGGTGACCTTCTTCCCGAGCTCTCGCAACTGCACGAGCGAGTTCGGCAGGCGATGCGAGGCGTTGCCCAAGCCTTATGGCCTTCCCACTCCATGCCCGAGGGCCTTGGAGAGCTTTCGGAGAAGCTTAAGGGAGCTCGGCGGCGCTTCCGGTTGTGGTAGATATCGGCCTGCTGACAAGGCGCTAGGGAGGCCTGGGCCATGGTGAAGACGCGGTACACGAAGTCTGACCCAAACCACATGGCCGAGGTCGGACCTGTGGGGCCTGACGGGAAGGAGATCCCTGTAAGCTTAGTGTACGGCCAAGTAGAATTGGCCGCAAAGTATTCCCAGCAGGACTTGTAAGTTAGAAAGCCTGTTAGATGGTATTGAAGAGGAATACAATCAGTCAGAGTGACTATGTAATTTTTAATTGACATGTGTAATGCCTTCTAGCCAGATTGTAGATCGTTTGTCGTTGCCGACCTTTTCGCTTCAACCTTAGGACCTGACGGTCCGAAGTGTGTCCGAATACCCTACCGGTTATGTAAGAACCGGGGTATGCATGGAGACCAGGCGTAGGGGTCATTAGTGCTTTATCAGACAAGTGCCCAACTAGTTATGTTATATTACATGGTTAGTAAGAAACATCTTCCAGAGAGAATAGTTCCGTTAGGGGTTCCTTTCTCTGGGAGGCATGCCCTAAAGTGCATGTCCGGACTGCAAACGTAGGAAAATCATCTGGGGGCATATATATAAATAAGTAAAAAGGTCATCTTTTAGTTCACCGACCAAATATTCCCTTAAGAATGCTAGCTTTTGGCTTCACCCAATCTCAGGTACACATCCGGCTGATCCGGCAGTAACAATCGCAGAGGTGCTCCCTTTACCACCTAGCTGAAAAATCGGGAACGTAGGGGTAAGCACAAGAGCCAGGCAACCCAGCTTGGCCAAAACTTAAGTCATATCGATGCATATAATGGTGAAGAAAAGGTACATGCGGAAGTTTGACACATGTGGTGGGCGTGAAGCCCGTATAAATAAGCTTCTGTTAAAGAAGCCCCCAGGTTTAATGAGCGCGAGTAGCACGTCACTTGAGGAGCCTTTAAGGGCTATAAAAGAAAAGAGGGGAAGGAGAGAAATGTAAGACAAAAAATGTAAAAAATGGACAGAGGAAGGAGACAAACACAGAGTCCGGAGCTAGGCGTAGAATCTTCGGAGACAGGCTGCGTTCCATGGGTTCGGCTCGAGTCGGTTATCCGACGCATCTCGCAGGCGGTATGCTCCACCAGTCAGGACTTGGTCGATTATGAAGGGACCTTCCCACTTGGGCTTCAGCTTGTCCTTTTTCTTGTCTGGCAGGCGTAGAACTAATTCGCCAACGTTGTAGTTTTTGGCCCGCACTTCTCTGCTTTGATATCTTCGAGCCTACTGTTGATAGAATGCGGAACGAGCCTTTGCCACGTCGCGCTCCTCCTTTAAGGCGTCCAAACCGTCCTGCCGATCGAGCTCGGCTTCCCTTTCTTCGTACATGCGCACTCGAGGTGAGTCATGAATTATGTCGCAGGGCAAGATTGCCTCTGCGTCGTACACCATAAAAAATGGTGTGTATCCGGTGGTGCGATTCGGCGTGGTCCGTAGCCCCCAGAGTACAGAGTCGAGCTCCTCTACCCAGTGCGTGTTAGATTCCTTGAGGGACCGCACTAATCTGGGTATGATGCCGCTCATGATGAGACCATTTGCATGTTCGACCTGACCGTTAGTTTGTGGGTGATAGACGGAAGCATAATCGAGCTTAATGCCCATGTTTTTGCACCAGAGTTTTACCTCATCGGACGTAAAGTTCGTGCCGTTATCGGTGATGATGCTGTGGGGGACGCCATAACGGTGTACGACCCCGAATATAAAGTCTATCACAGGTCCAGATTCGGCCGTCTTAACAGGCTTGGCTTCTATCCATTTGGTGAACTTATCCACCATGACCAGTAAGTATTTTTTCTTGTGGGTTCCGCCTTTAAGGGGTCCCACCATGTCAAGCCCCCAGACCGCGAAAGGCCAAGTGATGGGGATAGTTTGGAGGGCGGTGGGTGGCATATGGCTTTGTTTTGCAAAAAGCTGGCAACCGACGCATTGTTGGACCAAGTCCTGAGCGTCCGCCCGGGCCGTCGGCCAATAAAAGCCTGTACGGAAAGCCTTGCTTACAAGGGACCGAGCTGCGGCGTGATGGCCACCGAGTCCGGCATGAATTTCAGCCAGTAGGTTCCGCCCTTCCTCTTCGGAGATGCACCTTTGAAGGACTCCAGTAGTGCTTTTCTTATAAAGTACTCCCTCATGGACTTTATAGGCTTTAGATCGCCGCACTATACAGCGTGCCTTGTTTTGGTCCTCTGGGAGTTCCTGCCTAGTAAGGTAGGTTAGGAATGGTTCTGTCCACGGGGCGATAACGACCATTAGTACGTGGGCTGAGGTTGTGATTTCATTGGCAGAGCCTCCGATTATGTCAGATTGTTCCGCGTCGGACAGTGCGGTTGGGTCCGGGCTAATATTGCCATGTTCCCCTTCCCATACTACGGATGGCTTGAACAGCCTTTCCAGGAAGATGTTGGGGGGGACCGCATCGTGTTTTGCGCCGATGGGTGCCAGGACGTCTGCCGCCTGATTGTTTTCTCAGGCTATATGGTGAAATTCGAGCCCCTCAAACCGAGTTGACATTTTGAGGACGCCCTTGCGGTAAGCTGCCATTTTTGGATCCTTGGCATCGAAGTCTCCATTTATTTGGGATATCGCGAGGTTCGAATCCCCGCGCACCTCTAGGCGTTGAATGCCCATGGATACTGCCATCCGGAGACCATGTAAAAGGGCCTCATATTCGGCTGCATTGTTGGAGTCTGTGTACATAATCTGGAGTACATATTGAACTGTGTCTCCTGTGGGGGACGTCAAAACGACACCGGCCCCTAGTCCGGCCGACATTTTGGAACCGTCGAAGTGCATGATCCAGTTTGAATATGTGCCGTACTCTTTAGGGAGTTCGACCTCCGTCCATTCTGCGACGAAGTCAGCCAAAACTTGCGACTTGATAGCTCGCCGTGGCCTATAAGTTATGTCGAACGGGAGGAGCTTGATGGCCCATTTTGCAATCCGGCCCGTTGCGTCACGGTTGTTTATAATATCATTGAGTGGTACTTCCGATGCTACTATGATTGAACACTCTTGAAAGTAGTGTCATAGCTTCCGGGATGCCATGAATACCGCATATGCAATTTTTTGATAATGTGGGTACCGTGATTTGCATGGGGTGAGGACAGTGGACACATAGTAAACCGGCTTTTTAAGGGGGAATTTTTGTCCGTCCGTTTCCCGCTCGACGACGAGTACTGCGCTGACAACTTGATGGGTTGCTGCAATGTACAATAGCATTGGTTCGCCGATATTTGGCGCGGCCAGGACGGGGTTTGTTGCCACTATGGCTTTTATTTCCTCGAGTCCGGCCGTGGCGGCATCCGTCCACTCGAAGTGTTTGGTGCGCCGAAGGAGGCGATAGAGGGGTAGCGCCTTTTCTCCCAACCGGGAGATAAAGCGGCTTAGAGCCGCCACGCATCCGGTTAATTTTGTATTTGTTTGAGGTCCTTTGGGATATCCAATTGTGACAAAGCTCAGATCTTGGCTGGATTTGCTTCGATTCCTCTACCGGATACAATGAAGCCCAAGAGCTTTCCGGCTGGAACGCCGAAAACGCATTTTTCCGGATTTAGCTTGATGTCATATGCTCGGAGGTTGTCAAGTGTAAGCCTCAAGTCGTCTACTAGAGATTCTACATGTCTTGTTTTTACGACCACATCATCCACGTATGCCTCTATTGTTTTGCCGATCTGGTTTGCCAGACATGTCTGAATCATGCGCTGATATGTTGCACCGGCGTTTTTGAGCCCGAAAGGCATTGCGTTGAAGCAGAATGGGCCGTATGGGGTGATGAATGCCGTTGCGGCTTGGTCTGACTCGGCCATCTTGATTTGATGGTAACCGGAGTATGCATCGAGGAAGCACAACGAATCGTGTCCTGCAGTGGCGTCGATAATTTGATCGATGCGGGGGAGGGGGAAGGGATCCTTTGGGCAAGTCTTGTTAAGGTCTTTGAAGTCAACGCACAGGCGCCAGGATTTGTCCTTCTTTGGTACCATCACCAAGTTTGCTAGCCAGTCCGGATGTTTTATATCTCTGATGAATCCGGCCTCCAATAGTTTGGCTAGCTCCTCTCCCATTGCTTGTCTCTTGGGCTCTAAGAAACGCCGAAGGGCTTGTTTGACAGGTTTGAATCCTTTTAGGATATTTAAGCTGTGTTCGGCCAGCCTGCGTGGGATTCCTGGCATGTCTGAAGGGTTCCATGCAAAAATGTCCCAGTTCTCCCGTAGGAATTCTCGCAGTGCGACGTCTACATCGGGGTTTAATAGTGCCCCAATGGAAGCTGTTTTATTGGGGTCCGTTGGATGGACCTGGAATTTGACTATGTCATCCGCTGGTTTAAAGGAGGTGGACTTGGATCTTTTATCGAGTATCACATCGTCCCTGTTTATCGTGGAGCGCAGCGTAGTCAGTTCCTCAGCCGCTAGTGCTTCGGACAGTGCCTCAAGGGCCAATGCAGCTGTCTTGTTTTCGGCGCGGAGGGCTATGTCCGGATCACTAGCGAGAGTGATGATTCCGTTCGGCCCGGGCATCTTGAGCTTCATGTACCCGTAATGGGGTATTGCTTGCAAGATTGTAAACGCTTCCCGCCCCAGCAGAGCATGGTATCCGCTACTGAACGGGGCCACTTGGAATGTGACCTCTTCGGACCTATAATTATCCGGCGTGCCGAACACCACATCTAGTGTGATTTTTCCCGCACAGCGTGCTTCTCGAATGGGGATTATTCCTCTAAAGGTTGTGCTGCTTCGCTCAATGCGGTTCCAGTCTATTTCCATTTTTTGAAGGGTTTCCTCATAAATGAGGTT
Source organism: Triticum urartu (assembly GCF_056163025.1). NCBI lineage: Eukaryota > Viridiplantae > Streptophyta > Magnoliopsida > Poales > Poaceae > Triticum > Triticum urartu. The sequence goes on along the minus strand of NC_141878.1, from coordinate 266,274,992 downwards.
CAATCCGCTGCCTCCGTCCATGAGTACCTTGGTGAGGCGAAAGCCGTCCACTATAGGACTGAGTACCAATGCAGCTGGTGCTTGAGCTGTTCGGATTTTAGGTTCATCACTGGCATTAAAAGTAATAGCCGTGTCACTCCATGGGTTTATTGTTGCTACTTGATAGACTTCGGCGAGGCTGCGGAGTGTTCTTTTTCGCATATTATTTGATGCGAAAGTCTCGAAGACTGTTAAGACTGTACTGGAGTCCCTGAGGTGGTTTTCTGCGGCCTCCGGAATTAGGAGATCTTCGCCCCTTTTGGCCACCTGCCAGAGTATCCAACATGCTCTAAGGCCATGAGTTGGTGTGGCGTCCTCTGTACTATGAATTTTACAGGGTCCATTAAGCCATCCCTCCAGTACGGTTCCATGCCCTGTAGAGGGTTTTGGTTTTTTGGTTTTTAACCCGGGCGTCTGATGATGATGCACCCTTTTATTTCGGACGAGGTTTCTATTCAGGGCCGGATTGTCCCAAAATTTAGTTTTGGTTTTCCGGGCGCTTTCCATCGCAAAGTACTTTTGTACTATGGACGACAAGTCAGAGAAGCGTGTAATATCACGATGACCTGTGGCGTTGAGGATTCCCTTGTCCGTGCAATTATTGCAAAAGATTGAGATTGCGTCTTCCTCGCGACAGTCCTTTATCCTGTTCATAACCAGGAGGAACCTTGCCCAGTAATGATGTACTATTTCTTCGGGCTTTTGCCTGATTTGGGATAGATCGCTTATGTTCGGGTGGGTGGGTGGAATTAAATCCGGAACTTCACCCAATCTAAGACTCAGAGGCCAAGGAGTTTCTGAACTCTGAAGTTTGGATTCTTGGATGTTGTCCAGTGAATCTAGCCCGCTGCCTGATTCTATGTTCAGGTCTTGAGTTACATCCTCCCCTCTGCAGGTATCCGGCTTGGAGGGATCGGGAATCCGGACATAGCTAGTCCTTAAGATAGATGAAGAGTCGCCGCACTATGCCTCTACCATGGCAACGTGATGGGTGACTTGGGGAGAATTAATTTCTCTTAGATCGGGTTTAAGTCCAACCTGGTCATAATCTGTAGTGACCCCCAAGGCGGCGATGCGATCTAAGAGCTCGTTTACGGAAGAGAGCTCCATTGGATCTAACTGCTCGACGAGTTCCGAGCTGACATGAAGATTGCTTTCGATGACCCGAGAGGTCACCGTCGGTGCAACGGCCGAACAGGCGGTCATGAGAAAACCGCCTAGCTGGACAGTTTGGCCGACAGCCAAGGCTCCCTTAGTAACGGCGCCATCTTTAAAGACGGGAAGAGGCATCCTTCCTGATTGCGACGGTACAGAGGAACTCTCAAAGAAAGCACCAATGTCGGTGTCAAAACCGGCGGATCTCGGGTAGGGGGTCCCGAACTGTGTGTCTAGGCCGGATGGAAATAGGAGGCAAGGAACACGATGTTTTTACCCAGGTTCGGGCTCTCTTGATGGAGGTAAAACCCTACGTCCTGCTTGATTAATATTGATGATATGGGTAGTACAAGAGTAGATCTACCACGAGATCAAGGAGGCTAAACACTAAAAGCTAGCCTATGGTATGGTTGTTGTATGATGAAGTTGTCCTACGGACTAAAACCCTCCGGTTTATATAGACACCGGAGGGGGTTAGGGTTACACAAAGTCGGTTACAATGGTAGGAGATCTTGAATATCCGCATCGCCAAGCTTGCCTTCCACGCCAAGGAAAGTCCCATCCGGACACGGGACGAAGTCTTCAATCTTGTATCTTCATAGTCCTGGAGTCCGGCTGAAGGTATAGTCCGGCTACCCGGACACCCCCTAATCTAGGACTCCCTCAGGTAAAAGTAAATAAAGCAACTAAGGTGCAGCAAGGTGGCCCAATACTTTTTGTAGCAAAGTATAAGCCTGGACAAACTCTTATATAAAGCAAAGCGCTCCCGAGGGCATATGTGAATTGTTATCAAGATAGTTTTCATCATGCTCATATGATTCATGTTCGTTACATTGATAATTTGATATGTGGGTGGACCGGTGCTAGGGTGCTGCCCTTCCTTGGACAAGCCTCCCACTTACGATTAACCCCTCTCGCAAGCATCTGCAACTACGAAAGAAGTATTAAGATAAACCTAAACATAGCATGAAACATATGGATCCAAATCAGCCCCTTACGAAGCAACAGATAAACTAGGGTTTAGGCTTCTGTCACTCTAGCAACTCATCATCTACTTATTACTTACCAATGCCTTCCCCTAGGCCCAAATAATGATAAAGTGGCATGTAGTCGACGTTCACATAACACCACTAGAGGAGAGACAACACACATCTCATCAAAATATCGAACGAATACCAAATTCACAAGATTACTTATAGCAAGACTTCTCCCATGTCCTCAGGAACAAACGTAACTACTCACAAAACATATTAATGATCAAGATCAGAGGAGTATTAATTATCATTAAGGATCTGAAAATATAATCTTCCACCGGATAAACCAACTAGCATCAACTACAAGGAGTAATCAACACTACTAGCAACCCACAGGTACCAATCTGAGGTTTTGGGACCAAGATCGAATACAAGAGATAAACTAGGGTTTGAGAGGAGATGGTGCTGGTGAAGATGTTGATGGAGATTGAACCCCCCCCCCCTCGATGAGTGGATCGATGGTGATGGTGATGGCGACGATTTCCCCCTCCTGGAGGGATGTTTCCCCAGCAGAACAACTTCGCCGAAGCCCCAGATTGGTTCTGCCCAGGTTCCGCCTCGAGACGCGGGCGCTTCATCCTGAAAGCTTCCTTTTTATTTTTTCCAAGGTGAAAGACACCATATAGCCAAAGATGGGAACCGGAGGCCTGCCAGGGGACCCATAGGGTCGGGGGCGCCCCCAGGGGGTAGGGCGCGCCCTTCTCCCTTGTGGCTGGCTGGTGGCCCCATCTGGTACTTTCTTTGCCCAATATTTTTTATATATTCCAAAAATAAGCTCCATGAAGTTTCAAGACTTTTGGAGTTGTGCAGAGAAGAGGTCTCTAATATTTGCTCCTTTCCCAGTCCAGAATTCCAGCTGCCGGCATTCTCCCTCTTCTTGTAAACCTTATAAAACAAGAGAGAATAAAAAGTAAAATATAGGCCCTTGACTCTTGTTTAAGGGTAGAAGATAAAAGTAAAAGATAGGCCCCTCGCTGAGGGAAGCAGAGGTTGTCATGCTCTTTTATGGTTGGATGTACAAAATCTTAATGCAATAGAACATCACTTTATATTGCCACTTGCGATAAGAACCTTTATTATGTACTCTGTCGCTTTTATTTCTTCCATATCACATGTTCGTATAAAGCTTATTTTCTTCATGCTAATAGATCATACATATTTAGAGAGCAATTTTTATTGCTTGCACCGATGACAACTTACTTGAAGGATCTTACTCAATCCATACATAGGTATGGTGGAGTCTCATGGCAAAATGGGTTTTGGGATGTTTTGAAGGAAAAGTAGTATCTCTACTTGGTGCAAATAATTTGGCTAGCATGAGAGGGGAAGGCAAGCTCAACATGTTGGATGATCCATGACAATATAACTTCTATTCGGATATAAGAAAACATAGCCCATTATGTTGTCTTCCTTGTCCTACATCGACCTTTTAGCCCTAGATTGGTTCTACCCAGGTTCCGCCTCGAGACGGCGGCGCTTCGTCCCGAAAGCTTCTTTTTTATTTTTTCCAGGGTGAAAGACACCATATAGCCAAAGATGGGCACCGGAGGCTTGCCAGGGGGGCACACAAGGTCAGGGGGTGCGCCCAGGGGGGTAGGGCACGCCCTCCACCCTTGTGGCTGGCTGGTGGCCCCCTCTGGTACTTTCTTCGCCCAATATTTTTATATATTCCAAAAATAAGATCCGTGAAGTTTCAGGACTTTTGGAGTTGTGCAGAGAATAGGTCTCTAATATTTGCTACTTTTCCAGTCCAGAATTCCAGCTGCCGGCATTCTCCCTCTTCATGTAAACCTTATAAAACAAGAGAGAATAGGCACAAGTATTGTGATATAATGTGTAATAATAGCCCATAATGCAACAAATATCAATATGAAAGCATGATGCAAAATGGACGTATCAACTCCCCCAAGCTTAGACCTCGCTTGTTCTCAAGCGAAAGCCGATATCGATAAATATGTCCACATGTTTAGAGATAGAGGTGTCGATAAAAATAAAATACGGACATTACGTCATCATGATCATTTTTAGTAAAGCAACATATAATGCCATATAATTTCTTATGCTAAAGTAATAATTCATTCACAAGGTAAAGTATGAGTCATAAACTTTATAGAAAACTAAAAAAACTATGATCTCAGTCATTGGAGAAATTGCAATTTATCATAACATCAGAAAGAGTCAATTCAAGAGCTTTTTAGCAAGTCCACATACTCAACTATCATTTAATCATTCACAATTGCTAACACTCATGCGATACTTATGGGTACAAAGCTTCAATCGGACATAGAGAAAGATAGGGGCTTGTAGTTTCGCCTCCCAACTTCTTACCTCAAGGGTAATGTCAACAATAATACTTTATGATAACCTACATCCGAGTGGATATATATATCCGGATCTCTCCAACATATAGTTCTTGCCAAAGGAAAAAGTATAAAAAGGAAAGGTGATGATCACCATGACACTTGTATAAGGGTAGAAGACAAAAGTAGAAGATAGGCCCTTCGTAGAGGGAAGCAGAGTTTGTCATGCACTTTTATGGTTGGATGTACAAAATCTTAGTGAAATAGAACGTCACTTTATATTGCCACTTGCGATAAGGACCTTTATTATGCAGTCTGTCGCTTTTATTTCTTCCATATCACAAGTTCGTATAAACCTTATTTTCTTCACACTAATAGATCATACATATTTAGAGAGCAATTTTTATTGCTTGCACTGATGACAACTTACTTGAAGGATCTTACTCAATCCATAGGTAGGTATGGTGGAGTCTCATGGCAAAACTGAGTTTAGGGATGTTTTGATGCACAAGTAGTATCTCTACTCATGAGAGGGGAAGGCAAGCTCAACATGTTGGATGATCCATGACAATATAACTTATATTTGGATATAAGAAAACATAACCCATTATGTTGTCTTCCTTGTCCAACATCGACCTTTTAGCCCTAGATTGGTTCTTCCCAGGTTCCGCCTCGAGATGGCAGCGCTTCGTCCCGAGAGTTTCCTTTTTATTTTTTCCAGGGTGAAAGACACCATATAGCCAAAGATGGGCACCAGAGGCCTGCTAGGGGGGCCACAAGGTAGGGGGCGCACCCTGGGGGTAGGGCGCGCCCTCCACCCTTGTGCCTGGCTGGTGGCCCCCCTATGGTACTTTCTTCGCCCAATATTTTTTATATATTCCAAAAATAAGCTCCGTGAAGTTTCAGGACTTTTGGAGTTGTGCAGAGAATAGGTCTCTAATATTTGCTCCTTTTCCAGTCCAGAATTCCAGCTGCCGGCGTTCTCCCTCTTCACGTAAGCCTTATAAAACAAGAGAGAATATGCATAAGTATTGTGATATAATGTGTAGTAACAGCCCACAATGCAATAAATATCATTATAAAAGCATGATGCAAAATGGACGTATCAACTCCCCCAAGCTTAGACCTCGCTTGTCCTCAAGCGAAAGCAGATATTGATAAATATGTCCACATGTTTAGAGATAGAGGTGTCGATAAAAATAAAATACGGACATGAGGGCATCATGATCATCTTTAGAACAAGAACATATAATGCCATATAATTTCTTATGCTAAAGTAATAATTCGTTCACAAGGTAAAGTATGAATCAGAAACTTTATTGAAAACTAACAAACTATGATCTCAGTCATTGGAGCAATTGAAATTTATCAGAACATTGGAAAGAGTCAATTCAAGAGCTTTTCAGCAAGTCCTCATACTCAACTATCATTTAATCTTTCACAATTGCTAACACTCACGCGATACTTATGGGTATAACGTTTCAATCGGACATAGAGAAAGATAGGGGCTTGTAGTTTCGCCTCCCAACTTCTTACCTCAAGGGTAGTGTGAACAATAATACTTTATGATAACCTACATCTGAGTGGATATATATATCTAGATCTCTCCAACATATAGTGCTTGCCGAATGAAAAACTATAAAAAGGAAAGGCGATGATCACCATGAGTCTTGTATAAGGGTAGAACATAAAAGTAAAATATAGGCCCTTCGTAGAGGGAAGCAGAGGTTGTCATGCACTTTTATGGTTGGACGTACAAAATCTTACTACAATAGAACGTCACTTTATATTGCCACTTGCGATAAGGACCTTTATTATGCAGCATGTCGCTTTTATTTCTTCCATATCACAAGTTCGTATAAAGCTTATTTTCTTCACACTAATAGATCATACATATTTAGAGAGCAATTTTTATTGCTTGCACCGATGACAACTTACTTGAAGGATCTTACTCAATCCACAGGTAGGTACGGTGGAGTCTCATGGCAAAACTAGGTTTAGGGATGTTTTGAAGCACAAGTAGTATCTCTACTTGGTGCAAAGAATTTGGCTAGCATGAGAGGGAAAGGCAAGCTCAACATGTTGGATGATCCATGACACTATAACTTCTATTCGGATATTAGAAAACATAACCCATTATGTTATCTTCCTTGTCAAACATCGACCTTTTAGCCCTAGATTGGTTCTGCCCAGGTTCCGCCTCGAGATGGCGGCGCTTCATCCCGAAAGCTTCTTTTTTATTTTTTTTCCAGCATGAAGGACACCATATAGCCAAAGATGGGCACCAGAAGCCTGCCAGGGGGCCACAATGTCGGGGAGCGCGCCCAGGGGGGTAGGGCGCGCCCTCCACCCTTGTGGCTGGCTGGTAGCCCCCCTCTGGTACTTTCTATGCCCTATATTATTTATATATTCCAAAAATAAGCTCCGTGAAGTTTCAGGACTTTTGGGGTTGTGCAGAGAATAGGTCTCTAATATTTGCTCCTTTTCCAGTCCAGAATTCCAGCTGCCGGCATTCTCCCTCTTCATGTAAACCTTATAAAACAAGAGAGAATAGGCATAAGTATTGTGATATAATGTGTAATAACAACCCATAATGCAATAAACATCAATGTAAAAGGATGATGCAAAATGGACGTACCAACTCCCCCAAGCTTAGACCTTGCCTGTCCTCAAGCGAAAGCCGATATTGATAAATATGCCCACATGTTTAGAGATAGAGGTCTCGATAAAAATAAAATATGGACATGAGGGCATCATGATCATCTTTAGAACAACAACATATAATGCCATATAACTTCTTATGCTAAAGTAGTAAGTCGTTCACAAGGTAAAGTATGAATCAGAAATTTATTGAAAACTAACAAACTATGATCTCAGTCATTGGAGCAATTGCAATTTATCATAACATCGAAAAGAGTCAATTCAAAAGCTTTTCAGCAAGTCCGCATACTCAACTATCATTTAATCTTTCAGAATTGCTAATACTCATGCGATACTTACGGGTACAAAGTTTCAATCGGTCATAGAGAAAGATAGGGGCTTGTAGTTTCGCCTCCCAACTTCTTACCTCAAGGGTAATGTCAACAATAATACTTTATGATAACCTACATCTGAGTTGATATATATATATATCCGGATCTCTCCAACATATGGTGCTTGCCAAAGGAAAAAGTATAAAAAGGAAAGGTGATGATTACCATGACTCTTGTATATGGGTAGAAGATAAAAGTAAAAGATAGGCCTTTCACAGATGGAAGCAGAGGTTGTCATGCGCTTTTATGGTTGGATGTACAAAATATTAGTGCAATAGAACTTCACTTTATATTGCCACTTGCAATAAGGACCTTTATTATGCAGTCTGTCGCTTTTATTTCTTCCATATCACAAGTTCGTATAAACCTTATTTTCTTCACACTAATAGATCATACATATTTAGAGAGAAATTTTTATTGCTTGCACTGATGACAACTTACTTGAAGGATCTTACTCAATCCATAGGTATGTATGGTGGAGTCTCATGGCAGAACTGGGTTTAGGGATGTTTTGAAGCACAAGTAGTATCTCTACTTGGTGCAAAGAATTTGGCTAGCATGAGAGGGAAAGGCAAGCTCAACATGTTGGATGATCCATGACAATATAAGTTCTATTCGGATATAAGAAAACATAACCCATTATGTTGTCTTCCTTGTCCAACATCGACCTTTTAGCCCTAGATTGGTTCTGCCCAGGTTCCGCCTCGAGACGGCGGCGCTTAGTCCCAAAAGCTTCCTTTTTATTTTTTCTAGGGTGAAAGTCACCATATACCCAAAGATGGGAACCGGAGGCCTGCCAGGGGGCCCACATGGTCGAGGGGCGCGCCCAGGGGGTAGGGCACGCCCTCCACCCTTGTGGATGGCTGGTGGCCCCCTTTGGTACTTTCTTCGCCCAATATTTTTTATATATTCCAAAAATAAGCTCCGTGAAGTTTTAGGACTTTTGGAGTTGTGCAAAGAACATGTCTCTAATATTTGCTCCTTTTCCAGTCCAGAATTCCAGCTGCCGGCATTCTCGCTCTTCATGTAAACCTTATAAAAGAAGAGAGAATAGGCATAAGTATTGTTATATAATGTGTAATAACAGCCCATAATGCAATAAATATCAATATAAAAGCATGATGCAAAATGGACGTATCATCTCCCCCAAACTTAACCTCGTCTATCCTCAAGCGAAAGCCGATACCGATAAATATGTCTACATGTTTAGAGATAGAGGTGTCGATAAAAATAAAATACGGACATGAGGGCATCATGATCATCTTTAGAACAACAACATATAATGCCATATAACTTCTTATGCTAAAGTACTAATTCGTTCACAAGGTAAAGTATGAATCAGAAACTTTATTGCAAACTAACAAACTATTATCTCAGTCATTGGAGCAATTGCAATATATGATAACATCGGAAAGAGTCAATTAAGGAGCTTTTCAGCAAGTCCGCATACTCAAATATCATTTAATCTTTCACAATTGCTAACACTCACATGATACTTATGGGTACAAAGTTTCAATCGGATATAGAGAAAGATAAGGACTTGTAGTATCGCCTCCCAACTTCTTACCTCAAGGGTAATGTCAACAATAATACTTTATGATAACCTACATCTAAGTGGATATATATATCCGGATCTCTTCAACATGTAGTGCTTGACAAAGGAAAAGGTATAAAAAGGAAAGGTGATGATCACCATGACTCTTGTATAAGGGTAGAAGATAAAAGTAAAAGATAGGTCCCTCACAAAGGGAAGGTGAGGTTTTCATGTGCTTTTATGGTTGGATGTACAAAATTTTAGTGCAATAGAACGCAACTTTATATTTCCACTTGTGATAAGGACTTTTATTTCTTCCAAATCACAAGTTCGTATAAAGCTTATTTTCTTCACACTAATAGACCATACATATTTAGAGAGCAATTTTTATTGCGTGCACCGATGAAAACTTACTTGAAGGATCTTACTCAATCCATAGGTGGGTATGCTGGAGTCTCATGGCAAAACTGGATTTAGGGATGTTTTGAAGCACAATTAGTATCTCTACTTGGTGCAAAGAATTTGGCAAGCATGAAAGGGAAAGGCAAGCTCAACATGTTGGATGATCCATGACAATATAACTTCTATTCGGATAAAAGAAAACATCACCCATTGTGTTGTCTTCCTTATCCAACATCGACCTTTTAGCCCTAGATTGGTTCTGCCCAGGTTCCGCCTCAAGACGGCGCTGCTTCGTCCCGAAAGCTTCCTTTCTATTTTTTTCCAGGGTGAAAGACACCATATTGGCAAAGATGGGCACCGGAGGCCTGCCAGGGGGCCCACAAGGTCGGGGGGCGCGCCCTCCACCCTTGTGGCTGGCTGGTGGCCCCCCTCTAGTACTTTCTTCGCCCAATATTATTTATATATTCCAAAAATAAGCTCCATGAAGTTTCAGGACTTTTGGAGTTGTTCGGAGAATAAGTCTCTAATATTTGCTACTTTTCCCGTCTAGAATTCCAGCTGCCGGTGTTCTCCCTCTTCATGTAAACCTTATAAAATAAGAGAGAATAGGCATAATTATTGTGATATAATGTGTAATAACAACCCATAATGCAATAAATATCAATATAAAAGCATGATGCAAAACGGACGTATCAACTCCCCCAAGCTTAGACCTCGCTTGTTCTGAAGCGATAGCCGATATCGATAAATTTGTCCACATGTTTATAGATAGAGGTGTCGATAAAAATAAAATACGGACATGAGGGCATCATGATCATGTTTAGAACAACAAAAAATAATGCCATATAATTTCTTATTCTAAACTTATAATTCGTTCACAAGGTAAAGTATGAATCAGAAACTTTATTAGAAACTAACAAACTATGATCTCAGTCACTGGATGATGCGGAGCATCCCAAGGTCATCCCCATGGACCTACCTACATCTCCTACGACACCACATGGACCAATGACAAGATCCCGAACAAAGGCCATTGAAGATAAGGTGAACTCGCTCCTCTCCGAACTACCACTTTCTATACATGAGACATGGCTGCTACCTCAAGCGAAAACACTATGTGTAATCAGGTACTTGGAGGAAAGCCAAGGAGCAGCTACATCCAACGGACAAGACGACGAGGACACCAAGTGCCAAGAAGAAGAGGTGTCACTGAAGCTACACACACCAGACGTCCGACACTTGAAGCCCCAGCCAAGCTACAGCGAGCGGACGTCCGGCCAGGACTAGAGACCAGCGACACTGCACGCGAGCCAAACCAGCCGATGTCTGACGCCACCGGACCACCGGCCACCTCCGAAAATCCGGTGCCTCCTCAACCAAGCCAGAACGAGCGAAAGTCTGATGACTACGGGACGTCCGGACGCCCCCGAGCCACTGGACGACCATAACCCACCGACGTCTGGTACCTGTCTGTGCACAGATTCGGGCCCTACGCCCATGTATCCCTTCACTTCGCCCCCATTTGCACTAAGACTGTAAATAGACCTCCTCCTCCTAGTTAGGGTTAGTGTTGTGTTAGCTCATATGTGAGATAGAGTTTCGCTCATCCATCCGGATCTACTCCATCGCGAGGGACCGACACCTCTTCAGAGAAGATCCATCTTGGACTCAAAACCCCTAATGGGAAGACATCAAGACCTCCTCACGGAGAAGAACCGGTTACCCTATGTATTGTCCTTTATTGGATTCAGATCTTGTACCCCTTTGTGTTTCGAGGATCTAGCATACGTGTGATCGTTCTTGTTGGTTTGAGTGATTCTCTCGTGTTTCGCCTCGTGTTCTTCAATGTTCATCACGGGATCCGCTCCTTTTGTGAAAGATCGGCCGTATAGGGTTCCACCCTACATCATCTTGGTATCATGAGCCACGTTGATCATGATTTTGGAGCCTCCCCGTTGTGTTTTCTAGCCTTGTTTGTTGATTTCGTCCTAAAGTCGAAAATTCCCCCAAAAGTAGCCCCGAACTTTTTGTGTGATTTGTTGGTGTCATGAAGTTTTGTTGAATTTGATCCACAGATTTGCTTTGCCACGAGTGGATCTAGCTTTCCCCCATCTTCCCCACCTTTTCCATGCACAAAATCGACCGGATTTGACCGATTTTGCCTCCACCACCACGAACCCTAGCTATTCATCCCGTGCCCGAAACTGCCCAGGCACCGGACGTCCGCCAGCCACCGAACGTCCGACGACCGTATGACCGCTCCACCACCGAGCGTCCGACGTTCCCTGACGAAACTGAAAAATTCAATTTGGTCACCACCACCTCTCCACTTTCCACTTCCGCATAAGCACCCAAATTCCACAATCGCTTTATGCAAACACCATTGCCTACTTGCTTCGCACTCCAACACAATTTTTGACACATTTTTCTTTGAGCATTTGAGTTGTGGTTCTCGTTTCCTACCGTGTTTCAGCTACTTAGGGACGGTTCTACATCAACATCACCGCCGCTCATATTCGCCACGGATTCGTCATCGACAACAACCACTCCACCATTTTGACACCATACCGTAAGCAAGAATCGGTAACTTCATCTTGGTATCGTGAGATATCATTCTTGCCATTACATTGATAGCCATCATAGCCCAATTTTGCGTATCTTACCCATCGAGACTAGCCTTTGAGTATTGTCGGCAACGTCACTTGTGCACATTAGTGGCCATACTTCCCATAGCATACATACCATATCATTGGCGCATATCTTGGTATCATCTATTGTGTCACAAAGGTGTCATCGCATACACAATTGCTATATTGGTTCGTGAAGCATTGCATGAGAAAAGAGCTCAAAAAGAAAGAGCCAAACAAGCTTTTAAGCAAAAAGGAAAGATAAGCAAAGAGCTTTTAAGCAAGAACCATATCATCATTCTACATAAAGATTGTCATACTAGATCATCTTGGATCATATCATCTGAATACCGTACATAGAGCATACTTGGGATAGAAGTCGTATCATTTTTGCTTCGTAGGTTGTGCACAAGTCTTCATATCTGCCTATTGTGCAATCGTGCTAGCGTCTCTCTAGTGTTGTGCAACAAGAGCATTTTCGTGGTTTCCACATTTTGGCTCATTCCTTGGTTGCACGACCCCATTTATCTCTCCGTGTGTGTGTTCCTGTGTACCATATCTCGCTAGTGGTCTACTTGTTGCATTTGCACATTTGTTAATCTTTTCCAACATTATTGAAGCTCACTAACAATTGCATCAAATTTTGTGCCACTATCGTAACCGAGCTCCACTATAAGATTTTACTTGTGTAGGTGTGAGAAACCGACAAGAATTGGTACCAATTGTGCTATTTCCTTGTTCCACATTTGAGTGATCATTGATCTGTCTTCAACATCGGTCAAGGTACATCTGGTAAAAGTTCTTCTCTTTCTCCCACTCACATATTTGCTTGGAATGATGTATAGGCCAAGTAGTTCTACAAACCTACTCTTCATCGAGCAAGACGACGACTTGTCATCCTACGTCACAAAGAGCCACCTCTTTGGTGCACAACATGCTTTGCATGAAGAGAAACAAGCAATGAGTGAACGCATCGACAACCTCGCAACCGACATGCGACTCTTCGAGCAACATACAAGAGACTATTTCGACAACAAGCTCGACGACCACAAGCAAGAGAATGATGCAAGAATGGATGAGATTCGTGCTTTGTTGCTCAATCGCTCTTCTTCCACTTCGCCCTCCTCAAGACGGAGCCGCTCAAGTCGACACTCCGATTACACCATCTCCGACTCAAGTACACCGACATCGAATACTCTTCGACGTGCCGTGCGCCAAGATCATCAAGCAAACCGCAACCCTCTACACGACAACAACTCTCAAGAGTAGCGACACCGTCAAAACCAAGATACTTTTGCTCAAGCACGAGACCGGCAACGCCAATGTCAACAAGAAGAGGAAGAGCAAGCGCGTCTACACCAAGATGCACAAGATGCTGAGGCACAGCGTCAAGAACAACAATTGCGAGAAGCTCAAGAACTTGAGGCGTAACGTGCCCTCCGAGATTCAAGTTGAGCCATAGCCACGCGCAACCGGCAAAATCGTGAGCATCAAGAAGCGCTTCGCAAAGAAGTTCAAGAGAGGAACTATCAAGCTCAAGTGCATCATCAAGTTCCACAACCTCCTTGTCAAGAACCCCAAGTTCACCAAGAATAAGAAGATAATGGAAATCCTCCATGACAAGAGCAAGTTGAGAGAGACGATCCTCCTCGTCAAGGACGTCATCATCCTTGACCCCAACACAATGAAGAGCAAAGATACAGCAAGCTAAATTTCACCATGCCCAAGTTCAATGGAAGCAATGATCCCGAAGGGTACCTTTCATGGGCATTGAAGGTTGACAAAATCTTCCGCTTGCACAACTCTGAGGAAGAGAAGAAGATCGCGATGGCATCCCTTGAGTTCCAAGACTACGTCCTCATTTCATGGGAACAAGTCATTGAGCACCATGCGGCAAGAGGTGAATCACCCATCTCTACTTGGGTGCAAATAAAGGATGTCATGAGAGCATGCTTTGTGCCAACATACTACAACCGCGACCTCTTCAAGAAACTCCAACTACTCAAGAAAGGAACCAAGATCATTGAAGAATACTACAAGGAAATTGAGATTTCCATGATACGAGCTAATGTGACAGAAGATGATGAACAAACTATGGCACGTTTCTTGAATGGACTCAACCATCCTATCAAGAAGATAGCCGACTTCCAACCATACTCGAACCTCATCAAGCTAGTGCATCAAGCTACCAAGGTGGAACGTCAAGTGCAAGATGACTTCAAATATGCCAAGTTCTCATCCAAGTCCTATGGTTTCTCCTACACTCAAGCTTCAACAACTCCAACACCTTCTACCTCAACCAAGCCATCTACAAGCAACGCCGACAAGTTAAGTTACAAGAAAACTTCGACAACTTCAAGTGGTCCTCCTACTACAAGCAACTTCAAGCCGAGATCTTCATCATCCTCTCCCCCAACCGATGAGACCATCAAGACAAGTTCCGTCAAATGCTTTACATGCAGAGGCCGAGGCCACAAGTCTTTCGAGTGCACAAACAAGCGCACCATGATCCTCAACGACGATTGTACCTATGACTCCATGAGTGAAGGAGAAATGGAAGTCCTTGGGCAAGTGGCCCTGCACCGGCAAGTGAACGAAGATGAAGAGAATTAAGTCTTTTGTGACGTAGATTCAAGCCCCGCTCTCGTTGTCTCCAAGGTCTTGACTCTTCAACATCAACAAGAAGAATACCAATGATGCCATATCTTTCATGCCAACGCCGACATCAATGGAAGGTCCGTCAAGGTCATCATCGATGGAGGGAGTTGTCATAACCTAGCAAGTGAAGAACTTTGCTCCAAGCTCCAATTCGTCAAGATGAAGCACCCATATCCTACAAGGTTCAATGGCTTAGCGACTCCGGCACTATCCAAGTCGAGCATAGGGTACAAGTCTCCTTCAAAATTTGAGCATATGAAGACACTTTGGAGTGTGATGTCGTCCCAATGACTGTTTGCCACCTTCTTCTTGGGCGACCATGGCAATTTGATCGAGGTGTCATCCACAACGGCCGAATGAACCACTATAGCTTCAAGATGAAAGGAAAGGACTACGTCCTTCGCCCTATGTCTCCAAGCCAAGTGATTGACGACAGGCAAACCACCCATCATGGAGAGAATAGTGATAGAGTGAACCACCAAAAAGAGAGTGAGCGCCACAAGCCAAAATTGAGTGCCTCCACGATCAGTGATAAGAAGAACTTAGTTCTATTTGCCACCAAACGTGAGATGAGAGAAGTGTGTGAGAACCCATCAAGTTTCATGCAGTATATCCTTTTATGCATGGATGAGTCCCCCAAAGCTAACACCTCTCACAATCTACCTTTAGTGTTATCTTCTCTTGTGCAGGAATTCCAAGTTGTTTTCCCCGATGAACTACCTCCGGGTGTACCTCCACTATGAGGCATCAAACACCGAATCGACCTCATCCCCGGAGCACCCCTTCCTAACAAGGCTCCCTACCGCCTCAACCCCGAGGAAAATAAGGAGATCCAACGACAAGTACAACAACTCATCAACAATGGCCATGTTCGAGAAAGTTTGAGCCCTTGTGCCGTCCCGGTAATCCTTGTTCCCAAGAAAGGTGGTACACTTCGCATGTGTTCCAATTGCTGTCCTATCAATGCTATTACCGTGCGTTATTGTTACCCCATACCACGCCTAGATGATATGCTTGATGAGCTTAGCGGAGCCACAATTTTCTCTAAGATTGATCTTAAGAGTGTGTAAGGGCATATTTATCCCTAAGGTGTTTTGGTGATTGATGACAATGCATTTGCGGACTAATCGTGTGCCTTGAGTATTTTAGATATTTCATTACTAGGCACAAGACGGTTTGGTGCCCCTCAAAGATTATTGAAGATGGCGTTTTTCTACGTTCCTTTTTCGGTGGATTTGAGTCGTAGGAAAGCCATACTATTAAGAGGGGGTCCGCTTTGGAAAGGTTTGGGTGGAATCGTCACGAACACGTTTACTCCTCTTCGCACCGCCTTTCCCTTAGCACTATGGAGCATCCTCCTTTTCTTCGTGTTTGTGCAAAAATAAGAATTCCTAGTGTTGCTGTTATGGGGCATGCGGTAGTACCGCTCTTCGGAGGGGTAGTACCGTAGGCCTTTGCGGTAGTACCACAGGTGGTCATGGTAGTACCGCTCCTTGGGAGTCGTAGTACCGTGAGTCCTGGTCCGGCACAACACCATAACCGGAAGTAGGGGCGGATGTAATTTTTTACATCCGCTCCCTACGCGGTAGTACCGTGTGCCTTGTGCGGTAGTACCGTGTCGGATTTTTGCACTTTTTGAAAGTCAGCGGAAGTTGCCACGGACGTTTTTTTATTTGTCCGCGCCCTTCCCAGCCTAGTCCAATCCTGCCTTGCGGTAGTACCGCCCGAGCGGCAGTACTGCCCCAGCTTCTTTGCTACAGTCCTGGGCTAGCTCCTACCGTGGCCACGGTAGTACCGCGGCTAGCTGTGGTAGTACCGTGAGCCCTTGCGGTAGTACCGCCCGAGCGGCAGTACTGCCCCAGCTTCTTTGCTACAGTCCTGGGCTAGCTCCTACCGTGGCCACGGTAGTACCGCGGCTAGCTGTGGTAGTACCGTGAGCCCTT
Source organism: Triticum urartu (assembly GCF_056163025.1). Classification (NCBI taxonomy): domain Eukaryota; kingdom Viridiplantae; phylum Streptophyta; class Magnoliopsida; order Poales; family Poaceae; genus Triticum; species Triticum urartu. The sequence goes on along the minus strand of NC_141878.1, from coordinate 266,258,268 downwards.
GCGGTAGTACCGCTGGTTTAGTGTGGTAGTACAGTAGGTTGCGGGCTGTTTAAGTGGATAACGGTTGGATTTGTCTCTCCACTATATAAGGGGTGTCTTCTTCTCCGAGTTGACTACCTCTTCCAACCCTAAGCTCCACTGTTGCTCCAAGCTGCATGTTCGCTCGATCTCTCTCCCTAGCCAATCAAACTTGTTGATTTTCTAGGGATTGGTTGAGAAGGCCTCGATCTACACTTCCGTTAGGCTTGATGGCTCCTACTATCATCGATAGCGATGCAGTCCAGGGTGAGACTTTTCTCCCTGGACAGATCTTTTTGTTCGGCGGCTTCGCACTGCGGGCCAACTCGCTTGGCCATCTGGAGCAGATTGAAAGTTACGCCCCTGGCCACCAGGTCAGGTTTGAAGCTTAAACTACACAGCTGACATCCGCGGAGACTTGATCTTTGACTGATTCGAGCCCCTGCCTTGTGCGCCACGCGGTCACGATGAGTACGATTTAGCTCTACCATCGGACCGTACTCAGGAGATCGCACCCGCAGCCGCTCCGAGCCTCAATTCGGAGCCAGTTGCGCCATCCATCGATGGGTGGATAGACCCCGTCACCGAGGCCGTATCCTCAGCGGCGATTGAGCCGAATATCGACCTTACCCTTCACGAGAGCCGTGTTTCCAAACTGCCGGATCCTTCTCCGGCCACGGACTCCGAACCACCTGCACCCGTTCCTGTCGAATCCGATTGGGCACCGATCATGGAGTTTACCTCCATGGATATTTTTCAGCACTCGCCCTTTGGCAACATACCGAACTCATTAAGGTCTTTCTCCTTGTCAGGAGAGTCCTGGCCGAACTACGTCCGGCAGGATTGGGATGCGGATGACGAAGAAATTCGCCGCCCACCCACCACCCACTTAGTAGCCACTGTCGACGACTTAACTGACATGCTCGACTTCGACTCTGAAGACATCGACGGTATGGACGACGATGCGGGAGACGAAGAGGAATCACTTCCCACAGGACACTGGACAGCCACCTCATCATACGAGATATACATGGTGGACACACCTAAAGAAGGCAATGGCGACGAAACAACGGAGGATGACCCCTCCAAAAAGCAACCCGAGCGCCGGCGTCAGCGGCGCCGCTCTAAGTCCCGCCAAGGCAAAAGTGGTGATACCGGCACTTGAGATAATAGCACTCCGGATAGTGCCGAAGACAACAGCAATCCCCTCCAGCAAGATTTGGAGCAGGAGGATGGAGGAGCTAGCCCTCCTGAGAGAGCGGCAGATGGAGAGGTGGAGGATGATAATTACATGCCTCCCTCCGAAGATGAGGCAAGCCTCGACGATGACGAATTCGTCGTGCCAGAGGATCCCATCGAACAAGAGCGCTTCAAGCGCCGGCTTATAGCCACGGCAAATAGCCTCAAGAAAAAGCAGCAGCAGCTTCAAGCTGACCAAGATTTGCTAGCTGACAGATGGACTGAAGTCCTGGCAGCCGAGGAATATAAACTCGAACGCCCCTCCAAGAGTTACCCAAAGTGCAGGTTGCTACCCCGACTGGAGGAGGAAGCACCATCCCCAGTGTATGACACGGTTGATCGGCCACCTCGTGGCCGCGACAGAGAGGCATTCCAGCCAAAAGCTCAGCCCGCACCCCGACGCCATTCAAATAAAAAGGCATGGGGAAATACGCCAGACCTGCGGGACGTATTGGAGGACAAAGCAAAACACGCAAGATCGATCTACGGATCACGAGGGCGGGCCACTATGCGCGACGATAATCATCACGCCGGATACAGTAAAAGTAAGTCCGGCCGGGCCGAACACAGTGGGCAAGACTCATTCGAGCTGCGTCGCGACATAGCCCAGTACAGAGGCGCCGCACACCCCTTATGCTTCACAGACGAAGTAATGGATCATCAAATCCCAGAGGGTTTCAAACCCGTAAATATTGAATCATACGACGACACAATAGATCCTGCGGTATGGATCGAGGATTTCCTCCTGCACATCCACATGGCCCGCGGTGATGACCTACACGCCATCAAATACCACCCACTCAAACTCAAAGGACCAGCTCAGCATTGGCTCAACAGCTTGCCAGCAGAGTCCATTGGCTGTTGGGAAGATCTGGAAGCCGCATTCCTCGACAACTTTCAGGGCACTTATGTGTGACCACCAGACGTCGATGACTTGAGCCACATAATTCAGTAGCCAGAGGAATTGGCTAGGCAATTCTGGACACGGTTCCTAACAAAGAAAAATCAAATCGTCGACTCTCCGGATGCAGAGGCCCTAGCAGCTTTCAAGCACAACATCCGTGACGAATGGTCGCTCGACACCTTGGCCAGGAAAAGCCGAAATCTATGGCAGCCCTCACGACACTCATGACCCGCTTTTGTGTGGGAGAAGACAGTTGGCTGGCTCGCAGCAATAACATATCAAAGAACCATGGTACTTCGGATACCAAGGATGGCAATGGCAGGTCACATCGCAACAAACATAAGCGCCGCATTAACAGCGACAATACCGAGGATACGGCAGTTAATGCCGGATTCAAAGGCTCTAAACCCAGTCAGCGGAAAAAGCCATTCAAAAGAAGCACTCCGGGCCCATCCAGTTTGGACCATATACTCGATCGCTCGTGCCAAATACACGGCACCCCCGACAAGCCAGCCAACCACACCAACAAGGATTGTTGGGTGTTCAAGCAGGCCGGCAAGATAAATGCCGAAAACAAAGATAAGGGGTCACATAGCGATGACGAGGAGGAGCCCCAGTAGCCAAACACCGGAGGACAGAAGAGGTTCCCCCCACAAGTGCGGACGGTGAACATGATATAAGCAACCCACATCCCCAAGAGGGAGCGGAAGCGTGCGCTCAGGGACGTATATGTGTTGGAGCCAGTCGCCCCAAAGTTCAACCCATGGTCTTCCTGCCCGATCACCTTCGACCGCAGGGACCACCCCACTAGTATTCGTCATGGAGGATTCGCCGCATTGGTCTTAGACCCAATCATTGACGGATTTCACCTCACTCGAGTCCTTATGGATGGCGGCAGCAGCCTGAACCTGCTTTATCTGGACACAGTGCGCAAAAAGGGTATAGACCCCTCAAGGATCAAACCCACTAAAACGACCTTTAAAGGCGTAATACCAGGTGTAGAGGCCCATTGCACATGCTCAGTTACACTGGAAGTGGTCTTCGGATCTCCAGATAACTTCCGAAGCGAAGAGTTAATCTTCAACATAGTCCCGTTCCGCAGTGGCTACCATGCACTACTCGGGCGAACCGCATTTGCGAGATTCAATGCGGTACCGCATTATGCATATCTCAAACTCAAGAGACCTCAGGGGGTCATCACAGTCAATGGAAACACATAGCGCTCTCTCCGCACGGAGGAGCACACTGCGGCCCTCGCAGCAGAAGCGCAAAGCAGCCTCTTAATGCAATCCACTAGTTCGGTGATTAAGGACCCGGACACCTTCAAGCGCGCCTGGAGTAATCAGCAACAGGACCGCCTGGCACATTCCGAGCTCGCATAGCAATGCGGCCCCCACCCCCGTCCTAGCCAAACGACGAAATCCATGCCACGCATACATAATTACGCATTAAAAATACCATGGGCACAGGCGGGGAGGGGGGGCACGACTGCGGCACGCTCCAATTCGCGGCTTAAACCGCACTAGGGGCTTCCCGCTTTGTTATTTTTCTCTTTCAGGACTTTAATCTCTGGAAACCCTGTCCGGCAGCATGATTGCCGAACACATGATGCAGCAACCAAGGAGGCAGAAAGCTACGCCACACCACGGAACTCCCAGGTGGATTACGATAATGAGTGAAATATTTGCTTTAATATTATTCCTCAGCTTGCCCTTGGAAGGGACATGTCAAACAATCCTACTTTTTTCTTACCACACTACTTGTATCATTCTGCTTTAACGCACCTTTTTGAATAAACAACGCATAGCATTAATACTATTATTGCATTCTTCCTTTCTATATATATATATGTTCATTCATGACATCTAGCACCCGTACACTCTTTTATGGCCAATATGCTAGGGGCTTAAGCATACCCCATAATACGGCGTGAGAAGTCCGAACACTTTCGACAGTGCGGCACCCCGAACTTATAGCATTATATGCATCAGCTCCAAATCATGTCTTGGGTCAATAGTTGGGTTTGCCCGGCTCCCATGTTTTGGTACCTTATGTTCCGCTATATCGGCTAAGGTAGCACTGGGAGAACTACTGCGATTGTGCCCCGGTTCTGCTGGGCTAAGCACCTTAGTAGAGAAAGCTAAAACTGACTGTCATGATAAGGCGAGAGACTGGTCACTGTTTGAGAGGTTTGTCCCTAAAGACTTATGCCGCTTAGAGCGAGGAGTCGGCCCTGTCCGGCTTAAGGCATGTATCGCGCCCCAAATTCGGCCTTCCGAATACTAGGGGCTTCGCCGAAATTTAAAATTATAGGATTCTGTGGCTAAGTGAGAGTGATAACGCATTATAGTCCGATTGCCTTGTTCGTTATGCTGAGCACCTCCCTCGAAGGACCCAAAAATGGGAACAAGAGTGCTCAGGTTTCTCCCGAACACCCCAGCACTCGTGGCATGGGGGCAGAAGCCGACGACTAGCCATCTCTCAGATTTGATAAACAGCCGAACAAAAGGTAATATTTTAAATTCAGACAAGCGTTGCATAGCGCATATGAACAAGTTTTCATAATACAGGATTACACGAGCAAGTTTATTCAAATATTACATCTTTCGCACACTCGTCCGCTACAAGACAGGCACCCTTCAGGACACCCTCATAGTACATCTCGGGGTGGTGATGCTCCTTGCCCTGCGGCGACCCCTCCTTCACCAGCTTCACGACATCCATCTTAGCCCAGTGCACCTTCGCACGGGCGAAAGCCCGGCGTGCACCTTCGATGCAGACGGACTGCTTGATGACTTCCAGCCGTGGGCAGGCATCCACAAGCCGCCTCACCAGGCCGAAGTAGCTATTGGGAAGGGCATTGCCAGACAACATCCACACTATAAAGCCCTTCAGGGCCTGTTCGGCCGCCTTGTGCAGCTCGACCAGTTGCTTCAGCTGGTCGCTCAGAGGCATCGGGTGTTCGGTCCCAGTATACTGAGACCAGAACATCTTCTCCGTTGAGCTTCCCTCCTCAGCCTGGTAAAACTGTGCGGCATCCGACACGCTGCGGGGCAAATCTGCGAATGCTCCTGGAGAGCTCCGGACTTGGGTAAGTAACAAGTAATTTACTTTCACATGTTTGCTTTGCATATTGAAGGCCTTACCCGCCGCTATCTTCTTCATCGCATCAATCTACTAGAGGGCCTTTTGGGCCTCAACCTTGGCATTCTTTGCGCTCACGAGGGCCGTGGAAAGCTCAGACTCTCCCGTCTTTAAGTCAAGCTCCAACGCCTCGTGCTTCGTCACGAGAGCATGGAGCTCTTACTGCACCTCGCCCACCCGTGCCTCCTGCCTTTCCCGCTTGGTGCGCTCCTTGGCTGCTTTATTTTCAGCCTCGGATAGCACTTGCTTCAGGGTCGCCACCTCGGTCATGGCCCCTGGCAAATTTATGATGAACCTGTCATTTTGCAATTGCATTCTTTTTATATATATCCATAGACTAGGTACTACTTACCTTTGTTCTCCTCGAGCTACCTCTTGGCAAGGCCGAGCTCTTTCTTGGACCCTTCGAGGTCCTGCTTCAGTGCGGAGACCTCCACAGTCAGTGCGGTAGAGGCCAGCAGCGAAGCCTGCATACGCATATAGACATACTTATATTAGACTCTTGCGATATTGTTTGATCCTCTATTCGGCTTTTCTTTGTGAACACCGAACAGAGCATCAGGGGCTACTGTCTATGCGGTAATATTTTTTCTATATTTCAAATACTTACCTCAAAGCCTCTTAGAAGGCTGGCACAGGCTTCAGTCAGTCCGCTCTTGGCGGACTGAACCTTCTAGATCACCGCACTCATAATAGTGCGGTGCTCTTCGTCGATGGAAGCGCTGCGAAGCGCTCCCAGCAGATTGTCTGGTGCCCCTGGATGGGCAGGGGTCACCGACACAGGCGTCTTGCCCCTTTTAGAAGGAGGCCGCCTGCCCCGAGTCCGGAACCACTGGAGGTTCCAGCGCGGTGTTCGGCTGAGGGCCGAACTCGGAGCCCTCGGGAGCCTTACTCCCTCTGCTCCTGGAGTCTGGAAGGTCGCCTTGAGGAACCTCCGGGATTGTCTCCCCTCGACCCGGTGCCTCTTGAGACAATACCTCGGCATTGTCCATAGGGTAAGGGGAGGTGGCGGTCGGAAATGGATCGCTATCCATGTCCGACAAGTCCAAGGAGCCGCCCGACGAAGATGCGTCGATACGGGCTTGGGGCGGTCTACATAATCATATCCGGTGTTAGGTGAAGCAGTGCGACAAAGGTATGCTATGAGTTACTCTGGTATCCGAATACTTACGACTTTGCCAGGGGCTTGGCCCTGAGCAGCCACTCATCTTCGCCTTCGGCGGTGGTGGTGGAGTAGTTCGGAAGGAGGGTCCTCCCCTTCTTGGACCCTTCGGCCCCCCTGATTGGGCGTCCTTCCTTTTCTTGTCTCCCCCGACTGAAGGGGGAGCATCTTCATCTTCCTCCTCGTCTTCGGGGAAGGAGTGCGTCGCGGAGTTATCGGACGATGAGTCTGATAACACCTGGCATCGGGAACTCTTTCGGGTTCCCTTGGCCTTCTTGGTCTTCTCCCGCACCTTGTAAGGAGCCGGAGTCAGCATCTCCATCAGGAGAGCATCTGCAGTGTCTTCGGGAAGAGGGGCCGGATAGTTAATCTGCCCTGACGTCTCCACCCAGTTCTGTCAAAGGCATGGAGCTCAAACCCCGCACATGGTTAAGCTAGGGGAAATAAATATCCTACCAGATGTATAGAACTCACCGAATGCGCTAGGCGCTTCACGCTTAGCCCGTGGTCCTCGGTGAGAGAGGGAGAGACCTCAGCGCCCTTGAACAGCACCCTATAGACGTCCTTGTGCATCGTGTCGAAGAGCTCGCTCAGAGTCTGGTGCTGGGCCGGGTCGAACTCCCACAAGTTGAAATCCTGTTGTTGACACGGGAGGATCCGGCGGATGAGCATGACCTGGACTATGTTGACAAGCTTGAGCTTCTTGCTTGCCATATTCCGGATACATTTATTGAGTCCGTCCAGCTCCACTGATGAACCCCAGGATAGGCCCTTCTCTTTCCAGGAGGTGAGCCGCATGGGGATTCCGGATCAAAACTCGGAGGCAGCCACCCAGTTGGTGTCGCGCGGCTCGGTGATGTAGAATCACGCCGATTGCCACCCCTTTATGGTCTCCATGAAGGATCCTTCAAGCCATATAACATTGGGCATCTTGCCCACCATGGCTCCGCCGCATTCTGCTTGTTGGCCTCCCACCACCTTTGGCTTGATATTGAGGGTCTTCAGCCACAGGCCGAAGTGGGGCCGGATGCGGAGGAAAGCCTCACACACGACGATGAACGCCGAAATGTTGAGGATGAAGTTCGGGGCTAGATCATGAAAGTCCAGCCCGCAGTAGAACATAAGACCACAGACGAATGGATGGAGGGGAAACCCCAGTCCGCGGAGGAAGTGGTGGAGGAAGACTACCCTCTCGCGAGGTTCTGGGGTGGGGATGATATGCCCCGCAGCGGGCAGCCGATGCACGATATTCGCGGATAAGTATCCGGCTCCGCGTAGCTTTTTGATGTGTCCCTCCGTAACGGAGGAAGCCATCCACTTGCCTCCCGCTCCGGACATGTTTGGAGAAGGTTGAGGAGAAGGATGTGGACTTGGGCGTTGGAGCTCGAGTGTGCGAGAATGGATGAGCAAGGAGGAAGAAGGTGTGGGTAGAAAAAGGATAAACCTTATCCCTTTATAAGGGCGGTCGAAACTATGCGCCCCCCACTAGCCTGGTAAAACTCGCTTATCCTCCAAGCACCGTAATTGATGGCGCGGTTGGGTTACCCACGACCGTATTGATGAGAATCCCGTAAGAAGGGGGACACGATCTCTGCTTTGACAAGACGTGTCAAGAAACTGCCTCGCGTTATGTGCGGGGCTAGTTAAAGGAAATGGTTCGAATAATCATCGGGCCATGGCATAATGTCATGTTGCCGAAATGTGTCAGCAGATTAGATTTGTGGAAATATTATTCTCTCTACGGTGGTATGTGGAACTTATTTTGCAAGGTCGGACACTATCCTTGTATTCAGATTCTTCTGTGGTGTATCCGGAGGAGGAACCCGCCTTGCAATGCCGAAGACAACATTGCGTGCCGGACTCATCGTCATTGAAGCCTGGTTCAGGGGCTACTGAGGGAGTCCTGGATTAGGGGGTCTCCGGAGAGCCGGACTATATCCTTTGGCCGGACTGTTGGACTATGAAGATACAAGATTGAAGACTTCTTCTCATGTCCGGATGGGACTCTACTTGGCGTGGAAGGCAAGCTAGGTAGTACGGATATGGATATCTCCTCCTTTGTAACCGACCTTGTGTAACCCTAGCCCCCTCCGGTGTCTATATAAACCGGAGGGTTTTAGTCCGTAGGATAACATACAATCATACTATAGGCTAGCTTCTAGGGTTTAGCCTCTCCGATCTCGTGGTAGATCAACTCTTGTAATACTCATATCATCAAGAATAAATCAAGCATGACGTAGGGTTTTACCTCCATCAAGAGGGCCCGAACCTGGGTAAAACATCGTGTTCCCTGCCTCCTGTTACCATCCGCCTTAGACGCACAGTTCGGGACCCCTATCCAAGATCCGCCGGTTTTGACACCGACACCCCCCACTAATCCCTTGCCGATCTTGTTACTCTTGGTTGTTAGAGCACCCTAGACGGTTGAGGTCACCGCGGAGCCATATTCCGTTGTGGTGAAGCTTCATGGTGTTGTTGGGAGCCTCCGATTAAGTTGTGGAGATTGGCCCAACCTTGTTTGTAAAGGTCCGGTCGCCGCCTCCAAGGGCATCAATAGTTGAATCACAGCATCTCACATTGTGTGAGGGCGTGAGGAGAATACGGTGTCCCTAGTGGCTTCTCGGGGAGCATCGTGCCTCCACACCGCTCTAACAGAGACGTACTTCCCATCAAAAGGAAGGAACTTCGGTAACACATCCTCTTCTTCATCGGCTCCACTCTTGGTTATCTCGTACCTTTACTTGTGCAAGCTTATTTGTGTTATTTCCCTTGCTTGCTTGTGTGCTTGTTGTTGTTGCATCATATAGGTTGCTCACCTAGTTGCATATCTAGACAACCTACTTTGATGCAAAGTTTAATTTGGTAAAGAAAAGCTAAAAATTGTTAGTTGCCTATTCACCCCTTGTCGGTGTCAAAACTGGCGGATCTCGGGTAGGGGGTCCCGAACTGTGCGTCTAGGCCAGATGGTAACATGAGGTAAGGGACACGAAGTTTTACCCAGGTTCGGGCCCTCTCGATGGAGGTAAAACCCTACGTCCTCCTTGATTAATATTGATGATATGGGTAGTACAAGAGTAGATCTACCACGAGATCAGAGAGGCTAAACCCTAGAAGCTAGCCTATGGTATGATTGTTGTTGTGTATGTTGTCCTAGGGACTAAAACCCTCCGGTTTATATAGACACCAGAGAGGGTTAGGTTACACAAAGTCGGTTACAATGGTAGGAGATATGCAATCCATATCGCCAAGCTTGCCTTCCACGCCAAGGAAAGTCCCTTCCGGACACGGGACGAAGTCTTCAATCTTGTATCTTCATAGCCCAGGAGTCCGGCTGAAGGTATAGTCCGGCTATCCGAACACCCCCTAATCCAGGACTCCCTCAGTAGCCTCTGAACCAGGCTTCAATGACGATGAGTCCGGCGCGCAGATTGTCTTCGGCATTGCAAGGCGGGTTCCTCCTCCAAGTACTTCATAGAAGATTTTGAACACAAAGATAGTGTGCGGCTCTGCAAAATAAGTTTGCACATATTGCCATAGAGAGAATAATATTTACACAAATCTAATCTGTTGACGTATTCCGTAGTGTGACACACCACGACCAAGCCTTTATCCGAGTCGTTTCATTATCCCACCTCAGCACGTCATGCGAGGCGGTTTCCTTGGCACGTCTTGTTAAAGCAGAGATCGTGTCCCCAACCACGCCATTGATTACGGCGCTTGGAGATAAGCGAGTTTTACCAGGCTGGTGGGGACATGTAGTTGCGTCCACCCATATAAGGGGATAAGGATCCACCTTTTCACCTACGCCTTCTTCCTCCTTCGCCTATCCATTCTTGCGCACTCGAGCTCCGGCGCCCAAGTCCGCACTCCCCACCTCAACCTTCTCCAGCCATGTCTGGAGCGGGAGGCAAGTGGATGGTCTCCTCTGTCACGGAGGGACACATGAAAAAGCTGAGGAAGGTCGGATACCTGTCTAACGACATCGCGTACCGGCTTCCCGAAAAGGGGCAGCTCATCCCCACCCCTAGGCCCCATGAGAGGGTGGTGTTCCTCCCCCATTTCCTCTGCGGACTGGGCTTCCCTCTCCACCCATTTGTCCGGGGGCTCATGTTCTACTACGGCCTGGATTTCCACGATCTGGCCCCGAACTTTGTCCTCAACATATCGGCGTTTATCGTCGTGTGTGAGGCTTTCCTCCGCATCTGCCCCCATTTCGGCCTATGGCTCAAGACTTTCAATGTCAAGCCGAAGGTGGTGCGCGGCAACCAGGCGGAGTGCGGAGGCGCCATGGTGGGCAAGATGGCCAACGTCCTATGGCTCGAGGGCTCCTTTGTGGAGACCCTGAAGGGGTGGCAATCAGGGTGGTTTTACATCACCGAGCCGCGCGATGCCGAATGGCTCGCACCCCCCCCCCCCCGAGTTTCGATCCGGACCCCCTACGCAGCTCACCTCCTGGAAGGAGATGGGCCTGTCGTGGGGTAAGAAAGGAGAGCTGACCGGACTCCAAACATGCATCCAAACCCTGGTGGACAAGAAGCTCAAACTTGTCAACGTAGTCCTGGTTATGCTCATCCGCCTGATCCTCCCGTGTCAACAATGGGCTTTCAACCTGTGGGAGTTTGACCCGGCGTGGCACCAAACTCTGAGCAGGCTCTTTGACACGACGTACGAAGATGCCTGGAAGGTGCTTTTCAAGGGCGCCGAGGCCCCCGCATCCGCTACAGAGGATCACGGATTCAGTACGCAGCGTCATGCTCATGCGGTAAGCTGTTTTTTTCCTTTTATAGGGTATCAGTTTTTCATAGTTTGACTCCATGCGGGATCTAAACTCCCTTACCTCTGACAGGACTGGCAGGTGACGTCCGGACAGATCAACTGTCTGGCTCCTTTACCCGAAGGCCCAGCGGACGCTCGCTTGGCGAAGCTGCTGGTTCCGGCACCCTACGTGGTGCCGGAGAAGAAGGCCGCGAAAAAAGCCACGGGGACTCGAAAGAGTGCCCGGCGCCAGGAGGTGTCGGATCCATCATCCGACAGTTCCGAAGCGCATTCCTCCCGTGAAGACAAGGAGGAAGAAGAAGAGACCTCTCCCCCTCCAGCGGGAGGAGAGAAGAAAAGGAAGGCCGCCCTCTCTAGGGAGGCCGGAGGGTCCAAGAAGGGGAAAACCCTTCCTCCGGACTACTCCACCGACACCGACGACGGCGGAGAGGAGTGGCGGCCCAGGGCCAAGCCGCTGGCAAAAACATAAGTGTCCGGATACCAGAGTAATTCATAGTATTCGTTTATTTCACAACTTTCCCTTACGTCGAATATGTTTATGCAGCCCACCCAAAGACCGGCTCGACGCGTCGTCGAGCGGCTCACTGGACTCGTCGGATGTGAACTCGCTTCCGACGGCTTCCTCCCCCCGCCCTACGGACGACACCGAAGTGTTGTCCCAACAGGTTCCAACCCGGGAGGAGGTGGTCCTGGAGGCGCCGCAAGGCGACCTCCCGGACTCCAGGAGTAAAGGGGATGAAACCCCCCAGGGCTCCAAGTGTGGCTCTAGGCCGGACACCGCTCCGGAACCTTCAAAGGTTCCAGAGTCCGGCGGGGGACCTCCTTCCAAGAGGAGCAATCCCACCGTGCCGGTGGCCCCCGTCCAACCGGAGGCGCCGGATAATATGTTGGAGGCGCTCCAAGGCGCCTCCATTGACGAGGAGCACCGAACTATTATGAGTGCGGTGGTCCAGAAGGTTCAGTCCAGCAAGAGCGGACTGACTGAAGCTTGTACTAGCCTTTTAACAGGCTTTGAGGTAAGTAAAGAATGTGTAAATAATATTACCGCATAGATAGTAGCCCCTGATGCTCTGTTTGGCGTTCGGGGAGAAAAGCCGAATAGAGGATCAAATAAAATTTGCAGGAGTCTAACAAAAATGAGTCAATATGCGTATCCAGGCTTCTCTTCTTGCGTCCGCCACACTGACTGTAGAAGTGGACATGCTAAAGCAGAACCTCGAGCGGTCCGAGCAAGAGCTCGGGCGTGCCAAGAAGCAGCTCGAGGACAATGAAGGTAAGAAATACCTTGTTTTTAAATATATATAAAAAGGTGCAATTGCAAAGAATGACAGGATTATCATGGCTATTGTAGGGGCCATGTCTGAGGTGGCGATCCTTAAGCAAGCGCTGGTCGAGGCCGAGAAGAGGGCGGCCTCGGAGCGCACCGAGCGGGAGAAGTATGAGGCCGAGGTTGGCAAGGTACGGCAAGAGCTCCAGGCTCTCATGGAAAAACATGAGAGTTTGGAGCTTGACTCAAAGACGCGAGCGTCCGAGCTCGCGGTGGCTATTGAAAATGCCAAGTCTGCCAAGGCCGAATCCCAGAAGACCCTCGAGGAGTTGGATGAGGTGAAGAAGATAGCGGCGGGTAAGGCATTCTTTATGCAAAGCAAACACATAAACGTGAGTTACTTGTTACTTACCCGAATCCGGAGCTCTCCAGGAGTGTTCGCAGATCTTCCCCGGAGTGTGTCCGATGCCGCCGCATTCTATCCAGTCGAGGAGGGCAGCTCGACGGAGAAGGTGTTCTGGTCTCAGTATGCTGAGGCCGGACACCCCGTGCCCCTGAGCGACCAGCTGAAGCAACTGGTCGAGCTCCACAAGGCGGCCGAACAGGCCATGAAGGGCCTCATTGTTTGGCTGTGGCCTGGAGGGGCTCTGCCTGGGAGATATTTCGGGCTGGTGCGGCGGCTGGTGGAGGCCTGTCCAAGGCTCGAAGTCATCAAGCGCTCCGTCTGCATTGAAGGTGCCCATAGGGCCCTTGCCCGTGCTAAGGTGCATTGGGGCAAGCTAGATGCTGAGAAGCTTGTGAAGGACGGGCCACCGCCGAGGAAAGAGCATCGCAAGCCCGAGAATTACTATAACGATGTTCTGAAGGGTGCCTTGTGGCGGATGAATGTTCTAGGGATGTAATTTTTGAGTGAAACTTGCTCGTTTTGTCCTGTGCGCTGAAAACTTGTTCATATGCGCTAAGCAATGCTGTTGGAATTTAAAATATTACCTTCTATGCGGCTGTTTATCAATTCTAAGAGATGGCGAGTCGTCGGCTTCTGCCCCCGTGTCGCTAGTGCTGGGGTGTTCGGGGATAAACTTGATCGCTCTTTTTCCCATGTTTGGGTCCTTCGAGGGAGGCGCTCAGCCCAACGAACAAGGCAATCGGACTATAATGCGTGAACACTCTCACTTAGCCATAGAATTCTATAATTTTAAATTTCGGCGAAGCCCCTGGTATTCGGAAGACCGAGTTCGGGGCGCTATCCACGCCTTGGCCGAACAGAGCCGGCTCCTCGCCCTAAGCGGCGTAAGTCTTTAGGGACTCGAAAAACCTCTCGAACAGCGACCAGCTCTCGCTTGAGCATGACAGTCAGTTTTAGCTTTCTCCACTGAGGTGCTCGACCCAGCTCAACTGGGGCACAATCACAGTGGTTCTCCTAGTGCTACCTTAGCCGATATAGCGGAACGTAAGGCACCAAAACATAGGAGCCGGGCAAACCCAACTATTGACCCAAGACATGATTCGGAGCTGATGCATATAATGCTATAAGTTCGGGGTGCCGCACTTGTTAAAGTGCTCGGACTTCTCACACCATATTGAGGGGTACTAAAGCCCCTGGCGTATTTTGGCCGTACCAACGTGTACGGGTGCAACATGTCGTTAAGGAGCATATATAATGAAAAAAGCAATGCAAAATAGATGAAAGCTATGCATTGTTTATTAAAAAGGGCTACGATCAAAGCAGAATGATACAAATAATGCGATAAGTGAAAGGTTGGACTAGTTAACATGTCCGTTCCAGGGGCAAGCTGCGGAATAGTATGCGGAACAGGTATACTGCTCGTGATAGAGACCACCTGGGGAGTTCCGTAATGCGGCGTGGCTTGTCTGCTTCCCTGGTTCTTGCATCGTTTGTGCGGCAATTGAACTGCTGAACAGGCCTTCCGAAGGATGGAGTCCTAAAAGTAAGAGAAAATTAAAAAATCGACAGCCCCTGGTACGGTTTAAGCCGTGTTTCGGGTGTGCCGTGATGGTGCCCCTCCCCCTGTACCCATGGTATCTCTAGAGCGTAGTTATGTACGCGAAGTACCAGCGTCGCCTTTTTGCGAGGGTTGGGGTTGGGGCCGCATTGCTACGCCTGCTCGGATTGTGCCAGGTGGTCTTGTTGTAGGTTGCTCCGGGCGCGCTTGACGGTGTCCGGTCGTTTAGTGGACGGACTGGAGAACTGCCTGGAGAGGCTGCTTTGTACTTCCGCTGCAAGGGCCGCCATGTGCTCCTCCATTCGGAGGGAGCGTTCGGTGTTTCCATTGACCGTAATTACTCCTCGAGGGCCTGGCATCTTGATCTTAGGGTATGCGTAGTGGAGTACCGCATTGAACTTGGCGAATGTGGTTCGCCCGAGCAGTGCGTGATAACCACTGCGGAACGGGACTATGTCAAAGATTAACTCCTTGCTTCGAAAATTATCCAGAGATCCGAAGACCACTTGAAGTGTGACTGAGCCTATACAGTTGGCCTCTACACATGGTATTATGCCTTTAAAGGTCGTTTTGGTGGGCTTAATCCTCGAGGGATCTATGCCCATTTTCCGCACTGTATCCTGGTAAAGCAGGTTCAGGCTGCTGCCGCCGTCCATAAGGACTCTAGTGAGATGAAATCTATCAATAATTGGGTCTAGAACCAATGCGGCGAATCTGCCATGACGGATGCTAGTGGGATGGTCCCTTCGATCAAAGGTGATCGGACAGGAGGACCATGGGTTGAACTTTGGGGTGACTGGCTCTACCGCGTATACGTCCCTTAATGCGCGCTTCCGCTCCCTTTCGGGGACGTGGGTTGCGTATATCATGTTCACCATCCACACTTGTGGGGGAAAACCCTTTTGTCCACTGTTGTTCGGCGGCCGGGGCTCCTCCTCGTCATCTCTATGCAGCCCCTTGTCTTCATTTTCGGCGTTTAACTTGCCTGCCTGCTTGAACACCCAACAATCCCTATTGGTGTGATTGGCCGGCTTTTCGGGGGTGCCATGTATCTGGCACAAGCGGTCGAGTATTCGGTCCAAACTGGACAGGCCCCTAGGATTCCTTTTGAATGCCTTTTTCCGCTGACCGGATTTAGAGCCTCTGAATCCGGCATTAACTGCTGTATCCTCAGCATTGTTGCCGTTAATGCGGCACTTCTGCTTGTTGCGACGCGACCTGCCACTACTGTCCCTGGTGTCCGAATTACCAGGGTTCTTGGTCATGTTGTTGCTACAAGCGAGCCAGCTGTCTTCTCCCGCGCAAAAGCGGGTCATGAGTGTCGTGAGTGCTGCCATAGATTTCGGCTTTTCCTGTCCAAGGTGCCGGGCCAGCCACTCGTCACGGATATTGTGCTTGAAGGCTGCTAGGGCCTTAGCGTCCGGGCAGTCGACTATTTGTTTTTTCTTTGTTAGGAACCGTGTCCAGAATTGCCTGGCCGATTCCTCTGGCTGCTGAATTATGTGACTTAGGTCATCGGCGTCTTGGGGTCGCACATAAGTGCCCTGGAAATTGTCGAGGAATGCGGCTTCCTGGTCCTCCCAACAACTGATTGATCCTGTTGGCTAGCTGTTAAACCAATGCCGAGCTGGTCCTTTAAGCTTGAGTGGGAGGTATTTGATGGCATGGAAATCATCGCCGCGGGCCATGTGGATATGAAGGAGATAATCCTCAATCCATACCGCCGGATCTGTTGTGCCATCATATGATTCGATGTTTACGGGTTTGAAACCCTCGGGGATTTGATGATCCATTATTTTGTCTGTGAAGCATAGTGGGTGTGCGGCGCTTCTGTACTGGGCTATATCATGACGTAGCTCCAATGAGCTTTGTCTACTGTGTTCGGCCCTGCCTAATTTGTGGCCGGCGTGACGGTTACCGTCTCGAGCCATGGAGCGCCCCCGCAATCCATAGATCGATCTTGTTTGCCTTGCCTTGTCCTCCATCATATCTCGTAAGTCCGGCGCATATTCTCGTGCCTTGGTACGGGGTGCGGCTTGAGTGGAGGGCCGAGAGGCCTCTCTGTCGCGGCCACGAGGTGGCCGGTCGGCCGCATCAAGTGCTTCCTCCTCTAATCGGGGTAGCAAGCTGCGCTTTGGGTAGCTCTTGGAGGGGTGTTCGAGTTTATGCTCTTCGGCCGCAAGGATTTCAGTCCATCTGTCGACTAGCAAATCTTGATCAGCTCTAAGCTATTGCTGTTTTTTCTTGAGGCTTCTTGCCGTGGCCATAAGCCTGCGCTGAAAACGCTCTTGCTCAACGGGATCCTCTGGCACGACGAATTCGTCGTCGTCGAGGCTTGCCTCGTCTTCGGAGGGAGGCATATAATTATCGTCCTCGACCTCTCTGTCTGCCGCTCTCTCATGAGGGCTGGTTTCTCCATCCTCCTATGCTAAAACTTGCTGGAGGGGGTTTTCTTCGACACTTTCCGGAGTATTATTATCTCCCGTGCTGGAATCACCGTATTTGTTTTGGCGGGATTTTGAGCGGCGCCGCTGACGCCGGCGCTTAGGCTGTTTCTTGGAGGGGTCGTCCTCCGTTGTTCCATCGCCATCTCCTTCTTTTGGGGTGTCCACCATGTAAATGTCATATGACGAGGTGGCTTTCCAGGGCCTGGTAGGCGCTGGTTCGTCATCATCTCCTTCATCGGCGTCCATACCATCGATGTCTTCGAAGTCGAAGTCGAGCATGTCGGTTAAGTCGTCGACAGTGGCTACAAAGTGGGTGGTGGGTGGGCTTTGAATTTCTTCATCGTCCGTACCCCAACCTTGCTGATCGTAGTCCGGCTAGGGCTCTCCTGATAAAGAGATAGACTTCAGTGTCTTCAGGATATCGCCAAAAAGGCGAGTGCTGAAAGATGTCCACAGCAGTAAAATCCATGATCGGCGCCCAATCGGATTCGATCGGCAGGGGCGCAGAGGGTTCAGAGTCCGGAGAGGAGTCCGGCTCCTTGGAGTCACGAGTCTCGCAGAGTACGGAGCTGGTGTTCGACTCAATCGCCGTTGGGATCGCAGCCCCCGAGGTGGCGTCCAACCGCCCATCCTCGATCGGCGCAGTTGGCTCCGAATTAAGGGTCGAAGCTGATGCGGGTGTGGCCTCCAGGGCACTGTTTGGCGGCAGAGCTAGATCATGCTCGTCAGGACAGTGCGGCGCGCTCGGCAGTGGCTCGAATCCGTCCAGGATCAAGTCCCCGCGGATGTCAGCCGTATAGTTTAAACTTCCAAGTCTGATCTGACGGCCAGGGGCGTAGCTTTCGATCTGCTCCAAACGGCCAAGTGAATTGGCCCGTAGTGCGAAGCCGCCGAAGACGAAGATCTGTCCGGGGAGGAAGGTCTCACCATGGACTGCATCGCTATTGATGATCGTAGGAGCCATCGATCCTGACAGCGACGACACAGAGGAACTCTCAATGAAAGCACCAATGTCGGTGTCAAAACCGGCGGATCTCGGGTAGGGGGTCCCGAACTGTGCGTCTAGGCCGGATGGTAACAGGAGGTAAGGGACACGAAGTTTTACCCAGGTTCGGGCCCTCTCGATGGAGGTAAAACCCTACGTCCTCCTTGATTAATATTGATGATATGGGTAGTAAAAGAGTAGATCTACCACAAGATTGGAGAGGCTAAACCCTAGAAGCTAGCCTATGGTATGATTGTTGTTGTGTATGTTGTCCTACGGACTAAAACCCTCCGGTTTATATAGACACCAGAGAGGGTTAGGGTTACACAAAGTCGGTTACAATGGTAGGAGATCTGCATATCCGTATCGCCAAGCTTGCCTTCCACGCTAAGGAAAGTCCCTTCCGGACACGGGACGAAGTCTTCAATCTTGTATCTTCATAGCCCAGGAGTCCGGCTGAAGGTATAGTCCGGCTATCCGAACACCCCCTAATCCAGGACTCCCTCACCCCCCTCTAGTCAACTATATCGATCCTTTCAATTGGTATCAGAGCCTTGTCTCCTTACTAATGACTTTGCTGTCCGAAGAGTATGGTTGACACCGTAGATGGTGTGGAGGAGCACTCCGGTGTGAATCCGATCTCGTCTACGGGCGATGGGGAACCGCGGTCTCTCGTGAGGAATTCAATGTGGCTTTGGACACATTGAAAACCTCCATGACGACCGAGGTTGAAAGCATGTTTAATAAATTCCTACAAGGGCTTAAACTATCCGCCGCACCGTTGAAAGTGGGTGATCCCACCAACAAGGTGACGGATGCTAACTCCAAAACGGGGGAAGCTACTAGTGAAAAGGCTCCTTCTTCTAGTGGTAAAAATGGCACCGACATCTTTGCCCATGTGGAACCTCCACTTGTTTATGGTGGACCGATTCCTTCCACTCATTTGAATCATGCCGATCCTCCCCCTAAGATTGTGAAAAATGAGGACTTTGATTCTTGGATCTATTGTTTTAAGCGTCATTTAAATCATGTGAATACTAATCTTTGGAGAATCATTGAAGAAGGTTTCAATCCGCATGACCGAAGCAACTTCACTCCTAGAGAAGCCGCGGATAATCAATTCAAGAATGTTCTCTTCATCTTCCAAGATGCAATTCCACCCGAAGATCTTCCTTGCCTCCGGCCCTTCGCCATGGCCAAAGATGCATGGCACCAAGTTGTTTCCCTCTAAACGGGAAGCGCAAGCATTCAACGCTCCAACTATGAAGTGGTGCAAGATGAAGCCGATGAGTTTGCAATGAAAGAAGATGAAGAACCTCGTGAGCTTTATCGGAGAGTAATCAAACTCGCGGTCTCACTCCGAAATCATGGGAGCAAGGACACAGATGAAAATTGGATTAAGCACAAATTCCTCAAGGCAATGATGCCTTACCACAATGCCATGTCCTCCGTCATTCTTCAAAGGCCGGACTTTCACACCTTGTCCTCAAGTGAAGTGTTGGATGAGATTGCGGCTATGAGCATCTTGGACAAAACTGCCAATAATGCGGTGCTACGCTCTCAAAGAGCAAAGAAGCCCAACCTTGCATTAAAAGCCAAGGTAAGGGTGGAAGAAGAGGACGAAGAGGAAGAAGAGGAGAGCAACCCTGAAGATACAAAGTATGCCTATCATGAATAGACGGCTCTTGCTTCAAGGCAATTTTGGAGAAAGAAGAACTCAAGGCCCAACTTCAACAAGAACAACTCAAGTGGCGCAAAGGTCAAGCAACGTATGAGGACTTGCTATAATTGTGGCAATGTGACTCATTTTGTTGCGGAATGCCCTTATGAGAAGAGGGAGGACAATGGTGGCAAGCTCATCCGAAAGGACAAAGCCAAGTCTTTCCCCAACAAGAGCAACTTCACCAAGATGACTCCTCCCAAGGCGTTTGTGTTACAAGAAGAGTACAATGTGGATGATGATGATGATGATGATGAAGATGGTGAGTCGGTTGCCATGGCCTCTGTTTCCATTGTGACAACTCCACGGGTGTCACTCTTTGACTCACCCAATGAGAACATCACCGCCAAGTGCCTCATGGCTAAAGCCACCCACAAGGTAACCCCCAACATCAAAACCACCATCATTAATAATCCTTCTTTGACGTATTGCATTGATGAATATGAGGGATCTAATGTGGAGGACAATGAGTTTGAGTCCTTATGGGTAAACTCAAGGGTAAATCCAAGAAGCACTTCGTTGCTCTCTTGGAACAACTTGGTGAAGCCAATGACATGATCGAGGCTCACAAAGATACTATCTCCAAGATGGAGGGGCATAGTTGTGACTATGCCGATGAGATTTCAGATCTTTCCAATTCTCTTAAGGAAGAGCGTGGTCTTTGTTTGGAGGAGTCACACAATGTTGATCATGCTAAGTTAAAGAAAGATCTTGATCATGCTCTTGTTGTTTCTCATGTGCTAAACTCTGGGAAGGCCAAGCTTGGGGTTGATCTTGCTAGACTCAAATAGGAGTTTGACTTACTTGACAAGGCTCACAAGGTCTTGAAGGGTGCTCATTCTAGCCTCAAAGAGTCTCATAATCAACTTCAAGTAAAGGTAACCAAGGAGAAAGCCATTTTTCCTCATATGATGTTAATTTATAATGCAAATGCTACTAACCCATGTTGTGAGCATGTGCATCTTGTTGAGGAGAATGCTTAGTTGAAGGGGAAACTTGAGAAAGGTCTTGTGTCTTGAATACAAGGCGAGAAGAACATCAACGACCGTTTGAGCAAAAAGGAAGTTGTGGCCAAGGAAGGGATTGGGTACGCGCCCAAGTCCAAGAACAAGAAGAAGAATGACAAGGCCAAACGACCTCCTCCTCTCAAGCAAACCTTTGTGAGGGAGGGAGAGGGTGCTACTAAGGAGAAGAATAAGAATAGCGTGAAGGGTAGTGATGCCAAGAAGGGCAACGCTTCCCTTCGCAACAAAGCCGGCGACTTTAACCTTTCTTATGTGTTGTGCCGTGCTAGCGATGGGCATGTTTATGCCAAATTTGTTGGTTCTCCTTATGAGTACATTGAATGGTCTATTTGGGTTCCTAAGACCCTTGTTACTAACATCAAAGGACCCATTACACAATGGGTACCTAAAACCAAGCATTGATCTCTTGTAGGTGTTTGCTTCCGGTGGGGGATCATGGTTGCTCGATAGTGGAGGTACTAATCATATGACCGGAAGCAAGGACTTGGTGGTGGACGTGCAAAAGATTCCATCCATGCCCACCAACATCGAGTGGGGTGACGCCTCGTCCTCTAAGGTATTGGGACTCGGCAAGGTTGTCATTTCTCATGATCTCACGATTGAGAAGGTCATGCTTGTTGAGTCCCTTGCATACAATTTACTTTCTGTTCGTCAACTTGCACTCATGGGTTTTGCCACCTTCTTTGATGTTGATACCGTGGCCCTCTTATGGAGAAAGGCTCTTAAAGTAGCCTTTGTTGGGCATGTCAAAAACAGTCTCTATGTGATTAACTTTTCAGAGCGACTCACTAAGACCGCGACATGCCTAATGGCTTAGTTGACATGGGATGGCTTTGGCATCGCCATTTAGCCCATGTCAATATGAGATCTTTGCAACGTCTTCTCAAGGGGGGCCTTGTCCGTGGACTAACAAATGTTAGTTTTGCCAAAGATCGTGCTTGCAGTGCTTGTATCGAAGGAAAGCTACATGAAAAGGCTCACCCTCCCACGACTATCATTTACTCGAAGAGGCCTTTGGAGATCCTTCACATGGATCTCTTTTGGCCTCCATATTTTGATAGTCTTGGGGGTAGGAAGTATTTCTTGGTGATTGTGGATGATTATTCAAGATACACTTGGGTATATTTCTTCAAGAGGAAGAGTGAGACCCAACAAACCATCATTGACTTTGCAAATGAAGCTCAACGTCAACACAATGCAAAGATCTTGACAATAAGAAGTGACAACGGCACCGAGTTCAAGAACTACATCTTGGATGAATTTCTTATTGATGAGGGGATCAAGCATCAATATTCCGCACCTTACACCCCTCAACAAAATGGTGTAGCGGAGAGGAAGAACCGGACGTTGATGGATGCGGCAAGGACCATGATGGCGGAGTTCAAGTCTCCATACAACTTTTGGGCCGAAGCCATCAACACCGCGTGTCATGCATCCAATCGGCTCTACCTCCGCAAAGGCTTGAACAAGACTCCATATGAGATACTCACCGGTAACAAGCCCAACCTCAGGTACTTCCAGGTGTTTGGGTGTAAGTGTTTCATTCTCAAGAAAGGTGTTCGTTTGTGTAAATTTGAGGCTAGAGCTCATGAGGGCATATTTGTTGGTTATGCTACAAACTCCCATGCTTACCGTGTCCTCAATAAGTCCACGGGACTTATTGAGGAGACATGTAACATGGAGTTTGATGAGAATAACGACTCCCAAGTGGAGCAAAGTGGCACTTGTGATGTAGGTGATGAAATTCCTCCCCAAGACATAAGAAGAACGGGTGTTGGTTTTATCCTACCTATTTAGGATCCCCTTGTGGCCGATGGAGAAGGACAATGTTCCACTCTCGTGGAGCCATCACCAACTCAAGGCCCACATGCTTTCGAAGAACAAAGTGAAGGCCCCCAACCTCATGAACAAGACCAAGGGCAAGATCAACCTCAATATGGTGTTGAATCACCAAGCGATGCCCAAGGTCAAGTTCTATCATCCAAGCAAGTTCAAGGTCAGGAGCAAGATCAAGATCAAGAACGAGCTCAAGACGACGCTCAAGATGATCAATATCAAGTGACCGCTCCTCAACTCTCTCTAGAGGAGTAATTAGAGCGTCGTGCCGCTAAGATCGCATCCAAGCTATCCACCAAAGATCATCTCATGACAAATGTGCTTGGAAGCTTAAGAAAGGGGGTAAGCACTTGTAGACAATTAGCAAACTATTGTGGACATCACGCGTTTGTCTCTTGTGTTGAACCCCAAGAGATCTATGAGGCGCTCGAGGATCCGGATTGTCTGAATGCCATGCATGAAGAACTCAACAACTTCGAGCACAACAAGGTGTGAAGATTGGTGCCAAGGCCAACAGGGAACCATAATGTCATTGGAACCAAGTGGATATTCAAGAACAAGTAAGATGCTCATGGGATTGTCACTCACAACAAGGCTCGTTTGGTGGCACAAGGCTACTCCCAAGTCGAGGGTATCGACTATGGTGAAACCTTTGCTCCCGTTGCTCTCCTTGAATCCATTCGCTTGTTGATTGCATATGCTTCTCATCATAACTTTAAGGTACAACAAATGGATGTGAAGAGTGCTTTTCTTAATGGTCCTATTAATGAGTTGGTATATGTCAAGCAACCCCCCCGGGTTTGAGGATCCCTATTTTCCCGATCATGTGTACCAACTCGATAAGGCACTCTATGGCCTTAAGCAAGCCCCACGTGCATGGTATGACCACCTTACCGAGTTGTTGCAAGATCGTGGTTTTGAAATTGGGAAAATTGACCCCACTCTTTTTACTAAGAAGGTCAAAGGGGAGTTGTTTGTGTGCCAACTATATGTTGATGATATTATATTTGGTTCCCCTAACAAAGCTTTCAATGAGGAATTTGCCGCACTCATGACCTCCAAGTTCAAGATGTCCATGATGGGAGAGTTGAAGTTCTTTCTCGGGTTCGAAGTCAAGCAACTAAGAGAAGGAACCTTCATCAACCAAGCCAAATACACTCAAGACATGCTCAAGAGATTCAAGCTAAGTGATGTCAAGCCGGCGTCCACTCCTATGCCCGTCAAATGCCAACTTGACATAGATCCCAATGGTAAAGTGGTGGATCAAAAGGTATATCGCTCCACGATTGGCTCCTTGCTTTACCTTTGCGCATCTAGACCGGATATCATGTTGAGTGTGGGAATTTGTGCATGGTTTGAAGCCGCCCCTAAGGAAAGCCACTATGTGGCGGTCAAGCGAATCTTTTGATATTCGGCTCATACCCCCAACTTTGTCTTATGGTATCCAAGAGGATCTAACTTCAATCTTGTGGGCTATTCATACTCCGATTGGGCGGGAGACAAAGTGGATAGGAAGTCAACTTCGGAGGGTGCCAATTTCTTGGTTGCTCTTTGGTGAGTTGGTCTTCCAAGAAGCAAAGTTGCGTGTCTCTCTCGTCCACGGAAGCGGAGTATGTGGCTGCCGGTAGTTGTTGTGCACAACTTCTGTGGATGAGGCAAACTTTAAAGGATTACGGTGTCATTTGTGACAAAGTGCCTCTTTGGTGTGACAATGAAAGTTCCATCAAGATCTCTCTCAACCTAGTGCAACACTTCAATACGAAGCATATTGAGATTCGGTATCACTTCATCCGGGATCATATTAGGCGAGGGGAGATCGAACTCAACTATGTCAACACTCTTGATAACCTTGCAGATATCTTCACGAAGCCCTTGGATGAAGCAAGATTTCGCGAGTTAAGGCATGAGCTAAATGTCATTGATTCGAGCAATGTTGCTTGAACCCGTGCTCACCCCACCATACTCAACTTGTTATCTCGTTTAGGTGTAGGCATGGACATAGGGGGAGTGTTGTTCTCTCAATGAACTCTCCCTCCCCCATTATGCATAAATTAATCAACTCTTTCACATTAGCCATTTTTGATGGTACTTGTGCTTCAAAGACGAGTTTTGGTCATGGGCCCAAGGATAATTCTTCGCGGTGCCATACCAATTGACTCAAACATAGGTGGCTCCATCCACCGCCCTCTCTTTAGAGAGGTTGTGTTGAGTGTCTTAGTCATTCTCGTCTCTTGTCTTTCGTTCGTCGTGTCGTTCTTGTTTGAGTTTTCTCATGTGTCAGCCTTTTGGTGTGTCCGTTCGCTTGAAGGTTGCCTTGCAAAGGCTTCGTTTTCCCCTTCTTGAAACTTGCATCTTCTTGAGCACATGGTACTACCACGGCCTGCCACGGTACTACCGTGTGAGGAGCGCACGGTACTTCCGCACCAAGTGCGACAGTAATTTTTTACTACCACCTGGGGGAGCGGTACTACCGTCCTTGGTGCGGTACTTCCTCCTGGGCGGTACTACCGCGATGACGTGCGGTACTACCGCGCTGCCGAGGGTGCAAGGGGGTTAAGAGCGGGTAGGGGGAGTTCCAACTCCCCCATACCCATTCGTCCTTTTCTCTCCCTGTGGTCTCTTTCTCTCGCTCAAGAACGGCGCCGGAGACCCTCGCCGGATCCCCGTCTCCGTCCGCTCTCCTTGGATTCCGACCGGTGGGATCGTTCCCCACCACTTCCTCTTGCCATGGAACAAGGTTTCTCCCCAAATCCCTCTCTCTTTTGTTCGTCCTTTTGCTTCTAGGTTTTTGGGGAGATGCATGTTGTTCTTGAGATTTTAGGCCAAATCTTTGCAAGAGTAGGATGTAGGAGAGTAGTGATGCGTAGAAATTGTACTTGATATGTTGTCCCGTGGTAGATTTGATCAACCGTAATACTGCCTCGTTGTCGCGGTTGTTCTCAGATTTAGTTAGTTCGGATATGATGCCGTGCGATACTACCGCATATCAGGTGCGGTACTATCGCTCGTGCGGTACTACCGCGCGAGCCGCGGTACTAAAGTTCTACTGCCGCTCCGAGCCCCGGTACTACCGTGCCACCGCGCGGTACTACCGCAACTAGGAGCGGCACTAAAATTTTAGTACCGCGTGAACAGGCAGTACTACCGCTGCTGTCAAATCTTCTTCATGGCAATTATCAAATGCTCTTTCTACTTGTTTCACCTGTTTTGCCGTGGTCTTTGCATTGATCCTTCTCGCTTCTCGTGTGTGTTTGTGTTTTGTGTGTGTCTTAGGTGGTGGCTCCGGTGTCCCTGCTCGTCGTTCCAATCCAAGCCATGACACGAGCTCCAAATGTCTGCGCAACCAAGAGGATGTTCCAGAGGGCTCCAATGCCCCTAAGCGCAATGTCAAGACCACTACTAGCAAGTACAAGGAACCATCAAAGGGCATGGATGAGATACCTCTTGCTGAGTTTGTTTCTCGGAGGAAGATCAACCCCTATGCGAATTCTCGTGCAAACTTCAGAGGGAATGAACTGTTCTGGACCAAGCAGCAGAATCTCATTTACCTGGATGTGATCAAGGCCAAGCAGAATATGTATGTGGATGTGCACTGGATTGACATGCATCGCATGAGGGATGCTAAGCATCGTGACTACTTTGGTGAGGCCTTGGATCTCGTGGAGCAGTTTGCCATTGAGGATGTGATCTCTTTCCACCTGGACTTTGACCCTGAGCTGGTGGCCCAGTTCTTTGCTTTGGTCCACTTCCATACTCGTGAGGATCGGAGGATGACCTGGATGAACAATGGACATCAGTTGACTGCTACTTGGAAGGAGTTCATGGATTTGCTCAAAGTTCCTGATGAGGGGCTCCACAAGCCTGTTGGTGTTTGCCCTCATGCCAACGCCGAGTCAGCTAGCAAGGACAAGCTTCAGCTATTCTATGTTGAGAAGAAACTGGCCAATGACAAGACGACATGGGTGCTCAACCCGTTCCTTGACATCATGCACCGGATCTTCCGCCACTCCCTCTTTCCACGCATTGGGGACAAGGACAAGGTGCATGCCTATCTTGTGGACATGTTACTCATTTGTGAGGAGGCGCGCGTTTCTCAGACACAACCACTTGATGTCTCACATATCATTTGGTGCGAGCTTCGGTTCGCGGTGTTCACCCGCAAGGTACCCATCTATGGTCCATATCTGTTCCTCCTGATATCGAAGACTTGGGAGAAGCTCTATCCCACTGAGGAGTTTTTGGCCCCTGACTGGATCCGTCATGACCCCATCAGACTCCGCATCAAGCCCCAGTGGGCTAACACTACTACTCGTGCTGAGGCTGAGGTTGCTAAGAGGGCTGTTGATGAGGAGGAGATTGAGGAGGAGAATGTAGCTGAGGACAGCTCTGCTGGATATGCACCTCCCTCCACTGAGCCCTCATGGGCGAAGAAGCTGAAGGCCAAGATGAAGGCCTTGTTCTGCATGCAGGCCAAGGGGCAGTACCGGACTCACGTTGCCTCCAAGGAGAGTCGCCGTCGCGACAAGAAGATCATGAGGGTTTTTGGAGAGGATGTTTCTGGTGGCTCCGAGGAGCACATCACTCCAGATGCCGAATGGATGGCAAAACAAGGCTACAAGTGGACTGATTCTGAGGAGGATCCCATCCCCGCTGCCGAGTCTGACGAAGAGCGTGCGAGCGACTACTCCACTTGAGCCACCACTTGTGTTCTAGGTGTCCTCTCTGCCTTTTTGGCGTCTCGATGCCAAAGGGGGAGAGAGTGTAGGGATATGCGTGTCGTATCATGTTTGCTTCGCTTGTGTTTGTTCCGTTGAACCTTGTTTGCTTTGGTTCGGTTTGAGCTTGTTTGAGCTTGTGAGACTTTTCTATCATATGGTGTATGACATATGCACTCTATCTATCGCAACTTATTGAGCTTATGATATATTGTGCTACTTATATTATGCTCTTATTTACTATCTTGCTTAGTGTTAGCATTATTATTGCAAGATATGCCATGTCTATAAAATATAGGGGGAGTGTTGATCCTAGTATGTGTCCCGTGCAGTCCAAATCACTTATCTAAATAGCACACATCTAGGGGGAGCCCGTCTATATTTTAGAGATGTTTGGTTTGCTCATGTTTTATATTTTCTCCCTTGTGGAAATCCCGTATTGTCATAATCCACCAAAAAGGGGGAGATTGTAAGGGCATATTTATCCCTAAGGTGTTTTGGTGATTGATGACAATGCATTTGCGGACTAATCGTGTGCCATGAGTATTTCAGATATTTCATTACTAGGCACAAGACAGTTTGGTGCCCCTCGAAGATTATTGAAGACGACATTTTTCTATGTTCCTTTTTCGGTGGATTTGAGTCGTAGGAAAGTTGTACTATTAAGAGGGGGTCCGCTTTGGAAAGGTTTGGGTGGAATCGTCATGTACACGTTTACTCCTCTTTGCACCACCTTTCCCTTAGCACTATGGAGCATCCTCCGTTTCTCCGTGTTTGTGCAAAAAGAAGAATTCCTACTGTTGCTGTTCTGGGGCATACGGTAGTACTGCTCTTCGGAGCGATAGTACCGCAGGCCCCTGTGGTAGTACCGCAGGCCTTTGCGGTAGTACCGCAGGTGGTCACGGTAGTACCGCTCCTTGGGAGCCGTAGTACCGTGAGTCCTGGTCCGGCACAGCACCATAAGCGGAAGTAGGGGCAGATGTAAATTTTTACATCCGCTCCCTGTGCGGTAGTACCGCGTGCCTTGTGTGGTAGTACCGTGTTGGATTTTTGCACTGTCTGACAATTAGCGGAAGTTTCCACGGACGTGTTTTTATTTGTCCACGCCCTTCCCAGGCTAGTCCAATCCTGCCTTGCGGTAGTACCGCAAGGTGGTGCGGTAGTACCGCGCAAGCGGCAGTACCGCCCCAGCTTCTGTGCTACAGGCCTGGGCTAGCTCCTGCCGTGGCCACGGTAGTACCATGAGCCCTTGCGGTAGTACCGCTGGTTTGGTGTGGTAGTACAGTAGGTTGCGGGCTAGTTAAGTGGATAACAGTTGGTTTGTCTCTCCACTATATAAGGGGTGTCTTCTTCTCCGAGTTGACTACCTCTTCCAACCCTAAGCGCTATTGTTGCTCCAAGCTCCATTTTCTCCCGATCTCTCTCCCTAGCCAATCAAACTTGTTGATTTTCTAGGGATTGGTTGAGAAGGCCTCGATCTACACTTCCACCAAGAGAAATTCGATTCCCCCCACTAATCCCTTGTGGATCTTGTTACTCTTGGGTGTTTGAGCACCCTAGACGGTTGAGGTCACCACAAAGTCATATTCCATTGTGGTGAAGCTTCGTGGTGTTGTTGGGAGCCTCCGATTAAGTTGTGGATATTGCCCCAACCTTGTTTGTAAAGGCCCGGTCACCGCCTCCAAGGGCACCAATAGTGGAATCACGGCATCTCGCATTGTGTGAGGGCGTGAGGAGAATACGGTGGCCCTAGTGGCTTCTTGGGGAGCATTGTGCCTCCGGACCGCTCCAACAGAGATGTACTTCCCCTCAAAAGGAAGAAACTTCGGTAACACATCCTCGTCTTCAACAACTCCACTCTTGGTCATCTCGTACCTTTACTCGTGCAAGCTTATTTGTGTTATTTCCCTTACTTGCTTGTGTGCTTGTTGGTGTTGCATCATATAGGTTGCTCACCTAGTTGCATATCTAGACAACCTACTTTGATGCAAAGTTTAATTTGGTAAAGAAAAGCTAAAAATTGTTAGTTGCCTATTCACCCCCTCTAGTCAACTATATCAATCCTTTCAAAGTGGCTACTATCAAATACGCATCCAAGAAGGTGATGAATGGAAAACCGCATTTAAGACCAAATTTGGCTTATATGAATGGCTTGTTATGCCAATGGGTTTATCCGAAGCACCCGGTACTTACATGCGACTCGTGCATTTTATTTTTCAACCTTATATTGGTGTATTTGTTGTGGTCTACTTTGATGATATTCTTGTGTTTAGAAAATCTCTCAAAGATCATGTCACCCACCTTAGGACCGTGCTACAAACTCTTAGAAAAGAGCACCTTTTTGCTAATATGGACAAATGCCTTTTTGTTGTTGACAAGCTTGTTTTCTTGGGTTTCGTTGTGTCTTCTAAGGGTGTTCATGTTGATGAATCTCAGATCAATGCTATTAAAAATTGGCCCCAACCCACCAACTTGCAACAAGTGCGTAGTTTCCGTGGTTTAGCCGGTTTCTACCATAGATTTGTGAAGGATTTTAGCACCATTGCTTCTCCTTTACATGCTTTGATTAATAAAAATGCGCCTTTTGTTTGGGGACCATCCCAAGATACCGCATTCAATGAGATTAAAAATTTGGTTACTCATGCTCCCGTGCTTGCATTACCCAACTTTGATGAACCTTTTGAAATTCATTGCGATGCTAGTGGTAATGGCATAGGAGGTGTGTTAACGCAAGAGAAGCGCCCCATAGCTTAATTTAGTGAGAAACTTTCTGAAGCGCAGCTCAATTACCCTATCTATGACAAAGAGCTATATGCTTTAGTGCGAGTTTTGATGAATGGGAACATTATCTTCGCCCTCATGAGTTTATCATTCATACCGATCATGAAACGCTCAAGTATCTTAAGGTCAAACTAAGTTGAACAAGCGTCATGCTAAGTGGAGTGAATTCATTGAGTCATTTCCTTATATAATCAAGTACATTAAAGGAAAGGAAAATGGTGTGGCGGATGCTCTATCCCGCATATGCATGCTTGTTACTCAACTTGAATTGGATGTCATAGGCTTTGAGCACATAAAAGACTTGTATGCGCATGATCCTACTTTTGCTATTCCTTATGTCAAATGTTTGATGCATACATCTTGGGAACGCTATTACATCAAGGATGATTATCTTATGAGAGCTAACAAACTTTGCATCCTCGAGTCTTCTCTTCGTTTGTTGCTTTTGAAAGAATCTCATGGAGGAGGACTAATGGGAAACTTTGGAAGCGAGAAGACATTTGCTACGCTCTCCAAGAACTATTATTGGCCCAAGATGTTTCGCGACGTCAACCGCTTCACGAACTGATGTTCGGCATGTCGCAAAGCTAAGTCCAAAGCTCAATCTCATGGTCTATATACACCCCTTCCAATTCCATATCACCCATGGGAAGATATTAGAATGGATTTTGTGCTTGGTTTGCCTAGAACTAGAAATGGCAAAGATTCCGTGTTTGTTGTTGTGGACCAATTATCTAAGATGGCTCATTTCATTCCTTGCAACAAGATAGACGATGCTTCACATGTTGCCAATCTATTTTGGAGGGAAATCTTACGCCTACATGGAGTGCCGAAGGCGATTGTCTCGGACCGCGATGTCAAGTTCTTGAGTTACTTTTGGAAGACCTTATCCGCCAAGCTTGGAATCAAGCTACTATTCTCCATGGCATACCATCCAAAAACCGAGGGCCAAACGGAAGTGACGAACCGAACACTCTCCACTCTACTACGTGTGTTGATAAAGAGGAACAACAAGGAGTGGGAAGAGTGCCTACCGATCACCGAGTACTCCTACAACCCCGCAAGACACACCACTACCGGCAGGTCCCCTTTCGAGGTCGCCTACGGATTCAACCCATTGTCCCCATTGGACATTCTTCCTCTACCACTACAAGAGTGCATCAATATGGACGCGAGTGCCCGAGTGAACTATCTTAAGAAGATACATGAATACACAAGGCACACCATCGAGCGCCAAGTACAACGACTCGCGACCAAGCTCAACATCAACAAGCACCCAGAGGTATTCAACATTGGAGATCTTGTGTGGCTACACCTTCGCAAGGACCGCTTCCCCAACGAACGCAAGTCCAAACTTCTACCACGAGTGGATGGACCCTTCAAGGTTCTTGCACGCTACAACAACATTGCTTACAAGATCGACCTCCCGTGCGACAAGTACAACATGAGCGACGTCTTCAACGTCAAGGATCTCTCGCCCTACCATGGTGATGAAGATTTCGATATGAGGTCGGATCTTTCCCAAGGGGGGAGATGATGCGGAGCATCCCAAGGTCCTCCCCATGGACCTACCTACGTCTCCTATGACACCACTTGGACCAATGACAAGAGCCCGAGCAAAGGCTATCGAAGATAAGGTGAACTCGCTCCTCTCTGAACTACCACTTCCTATACATGAGACATGACTGCTACCTCTAGCGGAAACACTATGTGTAATCAGGTACTTGGAGGAAAGCCAAGGAGCAGCTACATCCAACGGACAATACGGCGAGGACACCAAGTGCCAAGAAGAAGAGCTGCCATTGAAGCTACAGCCACCGGACGACCGGCCTGCACCGGACGTCCGGCACCTAAAGCCCCAGCCGAGCTACAGCGAGCGGACGTCAGGCCAGTACTAGATGACTGTCGACACCGCACCCGAGCCAAACCAGCGGATGTCATACCCTACCTGACGACCGGCCACCTCCGAAAATCCGGTGCCTCCTCAACCGAGCCAGAACGAGTGGAAGTCCGGCGACTACCGGACGTCCGGACGCCCCCGAGCCACCAGACGACCGTAACCCACCGGACGTCCGATACCTGTCTGCGCATTGATTCGGGCCCGAGGCCATGTACCCCTTCACTTCGTCCCCATTTGCACTAAGACTATAAATAGACCTCCTCCTCCTCCTCATTAGGGTTAGCGTTGTGTTAGCTCATATGTGAGATAGAGCTTTGCTCATCCATCCGGATCTACTCCATCGTGAGGGACCGACACCTCTTCGGAGAAGATCCATCTTGGATTCAAGACCCCTAACAAGAAGACATCAAGACCTCCTCACAGAGAAGAACCGATTACCCTATGTATCGTCCTTTGTTGGATCCAGATCTTCTATCCCTTTGTGTTTCGAGGATCTAGCATATGTGTGATCGTTCTTGTTGGTTTGAGTGATTCTCTCATGTTTCCCCTCGTGTTCTTCATGTTCATCGCGGGATACGCTCTTTTCATGAAAGATGGGCCATATAGGGTTCCTCCCTACATCACTGGAGCAATTGCAATTTATCATAACATCGGAAAGAATCAATTCAAGAGCTTTTCAGTAAGTCCACATACTCAACTATCATTTAATCTTTCACAATTGCTAACACTAACATGATACTTATGGGTACACAATTTCAATCGGACATAGAGAAAGATGGGGGCCTATAGTTTTGCCTCCCAACTTCTTACCTCAAGGGTAATGTCAACAATAATACTTTATGATAACCTACATCCGAGTGGATATATATATATATATATATCCAGATCTCTCCAACATGTAGTGCTTGCAAAAGGAAAAAGTATACAATGGAAAGGTGATGATCACCATAACTCTTGTATAAGGGTAGAACATAAAAGTAAAAGATAGGCCCTTCCCAAAGGGAAGCAGAGGCTGTCATGCACTTTTATGGTTGGATGTACAAAATCTTAGTGTAATAGAACGTCACTTTATATTGCCACTTGTGATAAGGACCTTTATTATGCAGTCCGTCGCTTTTATTTCTTCCATATCACAAGTTCGTATAAATCTGATTTTCTTCACACTAATAGATCATACATAATTAGAGACAAAATTTTATTGCTTGCACCGATGACAACTTACTTGAAGGATCTTACTCAATCCATAGGTAGGTATGGTGGACTCTCATGGAAAAACTGGGTTTAGGAATGTTTTGAAGCACAAGTAGTATCTCTACTTGGTGCAAAGAATTTGGCTATCATGAGAGGGAAAGGCAAGCTCAACATGCTGGATGATCCATGGCAATATAACTTCTATTCGGATGTAAGAAAACATAACCCATTATGTTTTCTTCCTTGTCCAACATCGACCTTTTAGCATGTCATATTTTAATGAGTGCTCACAATTACAAAATATGTTCAAGGTAGTATATTTATATGTGAAGCCTCTCTTTCTTTATTACTTCCTATTAATTGCAACAATGAACAAAACTATGTTTATCAACTCTTAATAACTTTTATTCATCATACTCTTTATATGTGAAGTCATTACTCTCCATAAGATCAATATATGATCTTTTTATTTCTTTTTATTCTTTCTTTTATTTAATTCCCTCAAGATCATAGCAAGAAAGCAAAGCCCTTGAGTCAAAACTACTCTTTATTATATATCTCAAGGACTCGATTACATAGAGGGAACATAAAGCAAAATTCAAAGCTAGATCATACTGAAAGCTTTAATCTACTAGATCAAGATATAACCAAAAGGATCGAACTAAGAAAAACAATAAAGATAAATATGTGATGATGATACGATACCAGGGCACTCCCCAAAACTTTGCAGTTGCCAAGTGGAGTGCCCATACCCATGTAATTAGTTCTCTTTCTTCGGAGGTGGTGATGATGGAGTTGTTGATGAAGTCGTGTCACACATCGAGCGTAGGAGATTCTCCATTTTGCGAATAATGCCCTTGAGTGTGGTGATGTACTCTTGCAACAGAATATTTTCACGAGTGAGATACTTGTTTTGCACATGAACTATTTCAATGATCTTGAAAGCTTCAATTTCAGTGGGAGTAAGATAATCGTAGTGAGGTTGAAGGATGTCTTCTTTTTCAGCTGCCGGAGCTTGATCTTCCGCGGCCTTCTTGATTTTACCATCCTCGTTGATTTTCTCGGGTTCTTCTTGCTTCATCTCTATCTTCATCAGCCATGCATCTTCGCCCGCGCTGTTGGAGGAGGGGGACGACATGATGCCTGGCCTTGAAAACCCTGGCAGAAAATAGCTCGAAACAAAAACAGGAGATATTTGCGTGGTACGGTGATTAAAACCTTCGGGGATTATATAATGATTTTTTACCAACCAAAAGAAGTATTGTGTAAGAAAACGGAATCCGGAAGGCACACGAGGTGGCCACAAGGACGGGGGGCGCGCCCTCCACCCTTGTCGTGGCCTCGTGTCTCTTTCGGACTACTTTTAATTTTCCTAATTTTTTAAATATTCCAAAACGGGGAAATTTTATCATTGGAAACGTTTTAGAGTCGCTTTACTTACCATACCACATACCTATTCCTTTTCGGTGTCTGAAACTTTCTAGAATGTTTCCCTTATGTACTCCTCTGGTGTTATAGTATCAATTATATTTGTCTCAACATTTATGGGAGTACCTTAGATATAATGTTTGAGTCTTTGACTGTTTACCACCTTCGGATTTTTGCCTTCGACGTTGTTAATTTTTATGGCACCGGAACGATAGACCTCCTCGATAATGTAAGGGCCTTCCCATTTAGAGAGAAGCTTTCCAGCAGAAAATCTTAAATGAGAGTTGTATAGCAAAACATGATCACCTACATTAAACTCACGCTTTTGTATCCTTTTATCATGCCATCTTTTAACATTTTCTTTAAACAACTTGGCATTCTCATAGGCTTGGGTTCTCCATTCATTAAGTGATCTAATGTCAAATAACCTCTTCTCACCGGCATTTGAAATCCTAGTTGAGCTCCTTAATAGCCCAATATGCCTTATGTTCTAGCTCAAGAGGTAAGTGACATGCTTTTCCATAAACCATTTTATATGGAGATATACCCATAGGATTCTTATAAGCAGTTCTATAAGCCCACAAAGCATCATCAAGTTTCTTAGACCAATTCTTTCTAGATCTATTAACAGTCTTTTCCAAAATTAATTTAATCTCTATTACTCAATTCTACTTGACCACTAGACTGAGGATGACATGGAGATGCAATTCTATGATTAACATCATTCTTAGCAAGCATTTTGCGGAAGACACCATGAATAAAATGCGGAACACCATCAGTCATTAAATATCTAGGGACTCCAAACCTTGGAAAAATAACTTCTTTAAGCATCTTAATAGAAGTGTTATGATCAGCACTACTAGTTGGAATAGCTTCTACCCACTTAGTAACGTAATTACTTTGCATGTTTAATAACTCTAAAATTGTGTTTAGGGCAGAACAGTACCAAATCCATAATTTGCATATGAGGATTTTCCGGACTTGTTGTTTGTTGTTCCGGCCTCATTTAAACTTGCCTAAATAGGTAGTGTTCATATGCCTCACCTCTTGCCATGATTAATAACATTTAATATTGTTGGGTACATAATTAAGAGTGAACTAAATGATTGAATGTGGTGTTTCGCCGATATGCAACTCGTTGCATATTGAGCTGCACTTAACTTGTAGAGTTGTTTGTGCACCATCAGTCATTAAATATCTAGGGACTCCAAACCTTGGAAAAATAACTTCTTTAAGCATCTTAATAGAAGTGTTATGATCAGCACTACTAGTTGGAATAGCTTCTACCCACTTAGTAACGTAATCAACAACAACTAAAGTATGAGTATACCCATTATAGGAAGGAAAAGGTCGCATATAATCAAAGCCCCAAACCTCAAATGGTTCAATAACAAGTGAATAGTTCGTAGGCATTTCCTGATGTCAACTAATATTACCAATTCATTGACATTGATCACAAGACAAGACAAACTTACGAGCATCATTAAAGAGAGTGGGCCAATAGAACCCGGATTGCAATACCGTATGTGTAGTTCTATCTCCAGCGTGGTGTCCTCCGTAAGACTCGGAGTGGCACTTGAATAGGATCTGTTCCTGTTCATGCTCAGGTAGACAATGTCTAATAACACCATCTACTCCTTCTTTATAAAGGTGTGGGTCATCCTAGAAGTAATGTCTTAAATCATAGAATTTTTTTTTCTTTTGCTGGTATGTGAAACTAGGTGGTATAAATTTAGCAACAATGTAATTAGCATAATCAGCATACCATGGAGTATTATGAGAAGCATTTATGAAATTTAATTGTTCACCATGAAAATTACCATCTATAGGTAGTGGGTAATCAAGAACATTTTCTAACCTAGACAAGTTGTCTGCAACGGGGTTCTCAACTCCTTTTCTATCAATAATATGCAAATCAAATTCTTGTAGCAAGAGAACCCATCTAATAAGTCTAGGTTTAGCATCTTTCTTTTCCATCAGATATTTAATAGCAGCGTGATCAACGTGAACAGTTACTTTGGAATCAACAATACAAGGTCTGGACTTATCACATGCAAATACAACTGCTAAAAATTCTTTTTGAGTGGTGGCATAATTTCTCTGGGCACTGTCTACAGTCTTACTAACATACTGAATAACATTTAATTTCTTATCTACTATTTGTCCTACAACAACACCAACAACATACACACTAGCATCACACATAATTTCAAAAGGTAAATTCCAATTAGTTGGCTAAACAATAGGTGCAGAAATAAAGGCTTTCTTAAGTATTTCAAATGCTTCTACACAATCATCATCAAAAACAAAAGGAACATCTTTTTGCAAGAGATTAGTGAGAGGCCTAGAAATTTTAGAGAAGTCTTTAATAAACCTCCTATAGAAACCAGCATGACCAAGGAAACTTCTTATACCTTTGATATATTTAGGACACGACATCTTTTCAATGGCATCTACTTTAGCTTTATCAACTTCAATACCTCTTTCAGAAATTTTATGCCCCAAGACAATACCTTCATTAACCATAAAGTGGCACTTTTCCCAATTCAATACAAGATTAGTTTCTTCACATCTCTGCAAAACTCGATCAATGTTGCTTAAGCAATCATCAAAAGAAGTTCCGTAAATGGAGAAATCATCCATGAAAACCTCAACAATCTTTTCACAAAAGTCAGAGAATATAGCAGTCATACATCTTTGAAAGGTAGCAGGTGCATTACATAAACCAAAAGGCATACGTCTATAAGCAAAGGTACCAAAAGGGCAAGTAAAAGTGGTTTTCTCTTGATCATCTTTTGACACGGGTATTTGAGAGAAACCAGAATAACCTTCTAGAAAGCAAACATGTGTATGTTTGGATTGTCTTTCTAGCTTGATCAATAAAAGGTAGAGGGTAATGATCTTTTCTAGTAGCTTTATTTAGTTTGTGAAAATCAATTACCATTCTATAACCTGTAACAATTCTTTGAGGAATCAATTCATTCTTATCGGGAACAACAGTAATACCTCCCTTCTTAGGGACACAATGAACAAAACTTACCCATTGAATCTCAGCAATAGGATAAATTATACCTGCCTCCAGAAGCTTTAGTATTTCATTTCTTACGACTTCTTTCACTCAGAATTTAACCGTCGTTGATGACCAACAACTGGTTTAGCATCTTTCTCCAATTTAATTTTGTGCTGACATAGAGTGGGACTAATCCCCTTAAGATCATCAAGAGTATATCCAATAGCCACACGATGCTTATTCAGGGTTTTCAATAATCTCTTTTATTCATGCTTTGAAAGGTTAGCACTAATAATAACAGGATATATCTTCTTTTTATCAAGATAAGCATATTTCAGAGTATCAGGTAATTGTTTAAGCTCAAACACGGGATCACCCTTGGGTGGAGGAGGATCTCCTAGGATTTCAACAGGCAAATTGTGTTTCAAAATAGGTCCTGGATTAAAGAGTACTTCATCTATTTCCCTTCTTTCATTCATAAACATATCATTTTCATGGTCAAGCAAATATTGTTCTAGAGGATCAGCAGGAGGCACGGCAATAGAAGCAAGACCAATAGTTTCATCCTTACTAGGTAGTTCTTTATCATGGGGTTGTCTATGAAATTTAGAGAAATTAAAATCATGAGACATATCTCCTAAACCAACAGTAACAATATCTTTCTCGTAGTCTATCTTAGCATTAACAGTATTCAAGAAAGGTCAACAAAATATAATGGAACCAAAATTATCTTGTGGGGAACCAAGAACAAGAAAATTAGTAGGATATTTTATCTTCCCACAAAAGACTTCAACATCTGTAACAATCCCTATTGGTGATATAGTATCTCTATTAGCAAGCTTAATAGTAACATCAATATCTTCTATCTCAGCAGGTGCAATATCATTCATAATTTCTTTATATAAGGTATAAGGAATTGCACTCATGCTAGCACCCACATCACATAAGACATGATAACACTGATCTCCAATTTTAGCAGAAACAACAGGCATGCCAACAATAGGTCTATGTTTATCTTTCATATCGGGTTTAGCAATTATAGGCGCTTCATCACATAAATAAATAACATGACCATCAATGTTATCAACCAAGAGATCTTTAATGATAGCAATACTAGGTTCAACTTTAATTTTCTCAGAGGGTGTAGGTGTTTTAGTATAACTCTTACGAACCACAGTTGAAGCTTTAGCATGATCCTTTATTCTAACAGGGAATGGTGGTTTCTCAATATAAGTAGTAGGAACAATAGGATCAACATTATAAGTAAGAGTTTCTTCTTCAACTTTAATAGGTTCTACTACTTTAACTTCAATGGGAGGATGATATTTAAACCACTTCTCCTTGGGGAGATCAACATGAGTAGCAAAAGATTCACAGAAAGAAGCTACTATCTCGGAGTCAAGTCCATATTTAGTGCTAAAATCACGAAAAGCATCGGTATCCATAAAATATTTAACACAGTCAAACTTAAGGTTTATACCTGACTCTTTACCTTTGCCGAGATCCCAATCTTCAGATTTGTGTTTAATTCTTTCCAATAAATCCCATTTGAATTCAATATCCTTCTTCATATAGGAACAAGTACAAGAAGTATCGAGCATGGATCGATCATTATGAGAAAGCTGAGTATAAAATTTTTAAGTAATAATTTCTCTTGAGAGTCATGATTGGGGCATGAATATAACATTGACTTAAGCCTCCCCCAAGCTTGAGTGATACTTTCCCCTTCACGAGGCAAAAAATTATATATATAATTCTGATCATGATGAACCAGCTGCATAGGATAAAACTTCTGATGAAATTCCTATTTCAATCGGTTGTAGTTCCATGATCCAATATCATCCAATAGCCTATACCATGTCAATTCCTTTCCCTTCAAATATAAAGAGAAGACTTTCTTCTTGACAATGTCCACGGGCATACTAAAGGCATTTCACTCTCCAGCAACGGCACCAAAAAATAGTCTTGATGACCCACAAGTATAGGGGATCTATCATAGTCCTTTCGATAAGTAAGAGTGTTGAACCCAACGAGGAGCAGAAGGAAATGACAATTGGTTTTAACAAGGTATTCTCTGCAAGCACTGAAATTATCGGTAACAGATAGTTTTGTGATAAGATAATTCATAACGGGTAACAAGTAAATAAAGTAACTAAGGTGCAGCAAGGTGGCCCAATCCTTTTTGTAGCTAAGGACAAGCCTGGAAAAACTCTTATATAAAGAAAAGTGCTCCCGAGGACACATGGGAATTGTTGTCAAGTTAGTTTTCTTCATGCTCATATGATTCATGTTCGATACTTTGATAATTTGATACGTGGGTGGGCCGGTGCTTGAGTGTTGCCCTTCCTTGGACAAGCCTCCCACTTACGATTAACCCCACTCGCAAGCATCCGCAACTATGAAAGAAGTATTAAGGTAAACCTAACCATAACATGAAACATATGGATCCAAATCAACTCCTTACGAAGCAATGCATAAACTAGGGTTTAAGCTTATATCACTCTAAATGTAACACCCACGATGCGGCTATATCTCCCACGTGTCGGGGCACGAATTAGGGGCATAGCCGCATGGTAGGTTTTGTCGCAAGAGGGGTAATCTTTACAAAATCCCATGTACTAAATAAGAAAGGGATAAAGAGTTGGCTTACAATCGCCACTTCACACAACTACAAGTTAAGCATACATCATCCAATATACAATCAAGGTCCAACTACAGAACCAAAATAAAAGAAGACAACCCCAAATGCTAGATCCCCGATCGTCCCAACTGGGCGCCACTACTGATCATCCCGAAAAGAAACATTACAACGGCTAACATCTTCATCGAGCTCCCACTTGAGCTCGGTTGCGCCACCTGCACTAGTATCATCGGCACCTACAACTGTTTGGAAGTATCTGTGAGTCATGAAGACTCAGCAATCTCACTCCCGCGAGATCAAGACTATTTAAGCTTATGGGTAGGAAAGGGGTAATGAGGTGGAGCTGCAGCAAGCACTAAGCATATATGGTGGCTAACATACACAAATAAGAGCGAGAAGAGAAGCAACGCAACGATAGAGAAGCTAAAAGTGATCAAGAAGTGATCCTGAAAAGTAGTTATGTTCAAGCATAACACAAGACCGTGTTCACTTCCTGGACTCCGCCAAGAAGAGACCATCACGGCTACATGCGCGGTTGATGCATTTTAATTAAGTCAAGTGTCAAGTTCTCTACAACCGGACATTAACAAATTCCCATCTGCCACATAACCGCGGGCACGACTCTCGAAAGTTTGTACCCTACAGGGGTGTCCCAACTTAGCCCATCACAAGCTCTCATGGTCAACGAAGGATATTCCTTCTCCCGGGAAGACCCGATCAGTCTCAGAATCCCGGTTACAAGACATTTCGACAATGGTAAAAAAAGACCAGCAAAGCCGCCCGATGTGTCGACAATCCCGATAGGAGTCGCACGTATCTCATTCTCAGGACACACCAGACAGGTCAAGCTACGAGTAAAACCAGCCCTCAAGTTGCCCCGAGGTGGCCCCACAGGCTGCCCTGTTCGGACCAACACTTGGAGAAGCACTGGCCCAGGGGGGTTAAAATAAAGATGACCCTCGGGTTGGCCGACCCAAGGGAAGGGTAATAGGTTGTTAGGAAAATGTAAAACCAAGGTTGGGCTTTGCTGGAGGAGTTTTATTCAAAGCGAACTGTCAAGGGGTTCCCATAACACCCAGCAGCGTAAGGAACGCAAAATCAAGGAACATAACACCGGTATGACGAAAACTAGGGCGGCAAGAGTGGAACAAAACACCAGGCATAAGGCCGAGCCTTCCACCCTTTACCAAGTATATATATGCATTAATTAAATAAGATATATTGAGATATCCCAACATAACCATGTTCCAACATGGAACAAACGTCAACTTCACCTGCAACTAACAATGCTATAGGAGGGGCTGAGAAAAAGCGGTAACATAGCCAAACAACGGTTTGCTAGGAAGGTGGGTTAGAGCCTTAACATGGCAATATGGGAGGCATGATATAACAAGTGGTAGGTAGCGCGACATAGAGATAGAGCGAACATCTAGCAAGCAAAGATAGAAGTGATTTTGAGGGTATGGTCATCTTGCATGAGATCCCGCAAGGAAGAAGAATGAGTCCATGAAGAAGACAAGCGGACGAAGTCGAACGAATCCTCACAAACGTGACGTTATCAGAACTAACCTGAAGAAGCAACACCGAAAGGAAGCAAACAACATAGTAAACAACCATCACATAAGCATGGCATGATGCACAACCAAGTATGATGCACGTCCGGTTTAATGAGGCATGGCATGGCAAAGTGCACAAACAACTCTACAAGTTAAGTGCAGCTCAATATGCAACGAGTTGCATATTGGCGAAACACCACATTCAATCATTTAGTTCACTCTTAATTATGTACCCAACAATATTAAATGTTGTTAATCATGGCAAGAGGTGAGGCATATGAACACTACCTATTTAGACAAGTTTAAATGAGGCCGGAATAACAAACAACAAGTCCGGAAAATCCTCATATGCAAATTATGGATTTGGTACTGTTCTGCCCTAAACACAATTTTAGAGTTATTAAACATGCAAAGTAATGCCACCATGTTAAACTACGCATTTTTCTACCCCATTTACATATAAAGCTTATTTAAAAAGGAGCTATGATTATTTAGTTATGAAATAAATCATTTTAACATGGCATATGAGCAAATTAATGCAAACAACAAGTTAAACATTTTAAACATGCATGAAAGTTGGATATTATGAATCTAGATGAAAATCTAAGCATTTTACATGTTTAAATCATTTTAAACTGATGCACGGTTATTTAATTATGAGCAATGCAAGAAAATGACATTCTTATGTAATTATGCAATTCAGTGGAAAAGACAAATTCGCAGAGATGAAAAAAAAACGTAGCGGGCCGAAATTGATGGATCTGGGCCGGATGGGAGCTACTCACATTGGGCCTCTGCCCGGTTCAGTGGAAAGGGAGGTTGGAAGGGGGCGCTGGGCCTTGCGCGAGATACGGCCTAGGCGCGCAAGAGGCAGGCGGCCTGGAGCTGGGCTTCGCGCGGTCGACGCTGGAGGTCAACGCGCAGCTGGACGAGCGGGTGAGGTGCTCGTTCAATGGCGCGACAGAAGACGGCGACAGCGAGGACGCAGGGGCTCCGGCAAGCGGCAGGATGGAGCGGACGGGCGACGCGTCGGGAGGTGGCAGCAGGAGGCGGACCAGGTGGTCCTTGGGCAGGGACACAGCGAGGTCCTCACTCGATGACTCGAGCGCATGGACGAGGATGGCTGCGGCGCTGCTGGCGGCTTGCTCGCCGAGGATGGCGCAGGCCACAGCAGAGGAACAAGGGCGCGGCAGCGGGACTTGGCGCGGGCTCCCGACGGCTCCAGGCGACTAAGGACGATGAGGAGGAGGCGCGAGGCAGGGGTCCTGGTTCTGCTGGTGCCCCGTCGATGTTGGAGGCCTCCGGCAAGCTCGAGGACGGGAGGAAGGAGGTCTCCATGGACGGGCACTAGAGGCAGCGGGGACACGGGGCTCCGGGCGAGCACCTGCTCGGGAGAGGATGGAGGAGGCCTGCGAGGACGCAGGGGGAAGGAAGCGACGAGCACCAAGCTCATGACGATAGTGGGCTCCCTATTCGTTCCTAGAACAGATACGGGGAGGTGAGGGTGAGATAAAATGAAGGAAGGGAAGAGAGGAGGCCGGCGTCGTGACCTGGTGGCGGGGATACGAGGGGATTTGGCCAGGTGGGATCTGGATCGATCCCGAGGAAGGAGGAGACTTGTTCGAGCGCTCCGGTTGGGCTGGTTGGGAGATCGAGGAGAAGGAGATGGTTGGCCCGATGGGGAAAACGAGGAAGGAGGAGGCGGTTTCGGTTGGTGGTTTGGATCGGGAGGGGAACCCCGAGGAAGAAAGTGGCGGTGGCCGAGACGTGATGGATGGGACATCTCCCTAGATTTTAGGGTTTTGTCTGGTTAAATAGGTAGGGAATTAGGGTAGGGATTAACTCGGTCCATCCGATCGTAATCGGGCGGTCGAGAAAATAAATAGGTAGGGAGTCCAAATAATAAAATGGAGATATTTAGGGGATGTTTGGGGATGATCCGGATCCAACGGTCATGACTGCCCGAGTTGGGTCCGGGAAGTTTCGGACACGCACGCAAGGGGGTCGATGCACCGTGCAAGGCAGGGTTTCGGGGCCTGGTGGTTGATAGCGGGCTGTGTAGATGGTCTAGGGAGGAAAGATAGGGAAAACCCGCCAATAGTTTTAGGAGACCGAAAACGTCCAACGATTTGACCGACTATATTGTTACTATAGTTATCCGTTGGGGTGTCAAGCCGACTCCGAATGCGATGAAACTTGGCAGGCTGCCTATCTACACTATGACAACACCGCATGCCAACTTTCAACCCATTCCGAGAACATATTCCATCCACTTATAAAATAATATTTCGGATGTGTCGCGGGCGCGTGCAAGTGTGGTTGGGCTCAAAACGGACAAAAGATAGAACTGGGGGAACCTGGATGGATGCAAGTTTTGAAAACATGATGATGCAATGCACATGATGACATGACAAGATGCAACACGCAAGCGAATGACATGGCAACGACGGCGAATAACTGGGAGACACCTGGCGCATTGGTCTCGGGGTGTCACAACACTCCACCACTACAAGAGGATCTCATCCCGAGATCTAGGGATGGCACCGGAGAGAAGCGAAAGAGGAAGCGAAGAGGTAAAACTAAGTTGCTTCTTGGACAAACGAGTAAAACAACGAACCTTGAGAGGCTGAACAAATTGAAAGAAAGAAAACAACGAAGATGAACAAAGTTGAAAACACTCCGTTGGAAAAGAGGAACACGGAACATTACTAGAACTTGTAGGTTGAAAGACATAAGAAAAGGGTTGCAATGGACAAGAAGTACATGCAAGCACTCCGGTAGAAACGAGATGTACAAGGAACGATAAAGATCAATTAAGACAATACTCCAATTGGGAATGGAAAGCATAGACTATGAACTTGGCAAAAGAAAGCACTTGGATGAGACTCCTGTTGGAAGAGGAATGATAGACACAACACTCTGGTTAAACAAGATAGAGAAGGAATAAGAATGATATAATTTGGGCAGCACTCCGACTGAGAAGGGAGGCAAAACTTGATAAGATGAGAGAACTTGAATGGAGGACACGACACTCCGGTTGAATGTATAAGCAAAGGAAATAACAAGATCTTTGACAAAAATGGAATGATGGGTCGAAGCGTGCAACATCACAATGCCCCCGGAACAAAAGATAGAATGGCCTGAAAGTAACGAAGAAGAAAAACAACATCTTCTACCTCGAATGAATTTGAAAGCATCCTTCCATAGAGGATTGGTTGGAGTTGTTGGGAAATGAACAATGAA
The DNA here is from genome assembly GCF_056163025.1 of Triticum urartu. Classification (NCBI taxonomy): domain Eukaryota; kingdom Viridiplantae; phylum Streptophyta; class Magnoliopsida; order Poales; family Poaceae; genus Triticum; species Triticum urartu. The sequence goes on along the minus strand of NC_141878.1, from coordinate 266,213,316 downwards.
AAGAATAAACTTGTAGTGGACTTATGGAAAACTTCTCAAAATTGAGGCGAAATTCTGCCACTACGGAAACAATAGGTTGGATTTATATCAACAAGGAGACGAGAAGCTTATTTCACCGGGAGGATAAATGAAGAACTCGGGTCCTTATGAGCACCATAAATAGCAACAATCCCTAGGGAAAACTTTAGGTGAAATATAACCCAAGATAACTCCAATGAAGAGATTGATGGATTTAAGATACCTCATTCCTGACAACTTGTCAATCATGAAGCACGAAGGAAAATTGTCAAGAGTGACATAACCCCACCTCAAAAGACAAGAGAGAAAGAATTGCACTTTGGAATGCAAGATGAAGAATGCTTGAACTCCTCAAAACAAAACATGTGTTGATTACCATGTTTATTTGAGAGTATAGCTTGGCGGATCATAACTTCAAGAGAAATCTTGAAGAACAATTGAAGAATGAAAGGAATCCCTGATGAACAACCATGTATGAGCCTCCATGAAGAACTCCGGTAATAAAAGAATGATCAAAAGAAGTGAAGGGTGAAAAGAATAAGATTGAAGCCTTGCAATGAATGGATGGAGCTTTGCGACGAGATAAAGCAGAAAACTTGGAACTCCGGAAAGAAAAGATGAAGCATCTCGAACCGAGAATGTGATATGATGAACAACTCCGGAAAGAAGAAATTAGATCACTTGGATGAAACAATAATAAGAATTATGTTGTGTGTATCCTTCACCAATTTGAATTGATGACAAGCAACGAATTTAGCATACTACTTATTCTCGTAGAAAGGATTAAAGAGAGGTATAGCGCAAACTTGAGATGGACTACAACAATCCACCGGTAAGATTGGAACAACGAATGAATTGATATGATAACCAAGGAAGAGAACTCTTGAATGAACCACCATAAGAATTGTAAATGAATGAAGTAAAGGGATGAATCACCGGTAGGAATTCGAGAAAGAGAGCTGAAAGCTGAGAATGAATGACGAGACATCAATTTAGAATAATTGGATAACAAAGATGAAATCATAGAATGAGGAAATCTTCTGAAATGATGGCCTCTGGAGAATCAAACTGAAAAGCCTCCTGAATTGCTCCAGATGGTTGAAAAGAATTTTCACAATCGAAAACAATTATGAGAGGATGTCATCGAGCTAGAACCATGAATCTTCACGAGAACGGAGCAAGATTTAAGAGAAACTCTTCTTCGATTTTCAAATGCAGAGAATGACGACGAGATATGGCACCATGAATTATTGAGGCACTCCAGAATCAATAATAGAAAGGTTGAGCCAATGATGAAAAGAATTTGAAAAATCTTGTAGAAATACATATGACTAATGACAAACCATTCTTATGTCAAACTTGGGAACGAAGTTAAGAATAGCTCCGGAAAAGAAAAGAAGAGTCAGGTATGATCCGGAAAAAAAGACCTGTGGGTTAGGGCCCACTCAAGAGAGACACTGTTGAATGATTTAAAAGAGATAATGCGCCGGTGAATTAAATGCCTTGAATGAGATAACAACCTCGAGATAGTTTAAATGAATTAGCAATGGAAACGCGAACCTTCTGAGTTATCTTTAGCACTCCAGAACAAATTAATAGTGAGAGGTGAAAAACATAAGAGAGTCTTTGATAAGAACTTCCAACATGGAAAGCTTGTGAACCAATGAAAATGGTATGATGAATACCGAAAGCTTGAGTTGAATCCACCAGAGAAGAAAAGTAATGAAGAATGATGAACTTGAAGCTCTGTTAGAATCTTCCTGAGAATCACCGGATAAGAACATTGACTGAAAAGAATGGAGAGGCTTCCCATCAATAAGATGGATACTTGATTAAGAAATCTGAGTCCCTGAAGAAAAAGGGTGGGAGGGCGGGAAAACGAAGGCAACTTGGGCAGATGGAATGGATACCATTGAGAAAACTTAGAATTGACCTTGCGGATGTTGAAAATGATCGGATCCACTAGAAGAGAAGCATCCCGGTTGAGAAGAAATTGAGATGACAAACTCGAAGGTCAAGAAGGATTAGTATTCACATAGGAATATGAGAACACCACTGAAGGAAGGTATGGAATCAACACTTGACACTGAAGCAACTCGAATACCACAACTCAAAACAAAGCAAAGGATTGGCTTGCACAATAAGCCGGAAACAAACATATGATAGACCCCATATCATATCATGTGTCTGTTGGAAAGATATCCTACGAGATACTTGAATTCCCACCTATAAACTCCTGAAACTTTCTGGTTTTGCAATCAGGTGTTGGGGATACAGGGGAAGCATAATATCTCACCCAAACTAACAATACCTACATCCAGCTGTATCCATCCTTCAACACATAACCAAGAAACCTTCGGAAATCGTGTACCTCAACCTTCGAAAAGCATCCATTATACAAGTTATGGCAATACTCCTGAACTCCCGCCCCAGTACTGGGTGGCGTCGAGGTTATCTCACCAACAACTGCATAAAAGAGATTTTTGATGTCGGCGAAACTCAGGTATTCCAGAATTGCAACGATAAAATTGTGACGAGAAGACCTCGGAGCTCAACTCCCCGGGACACTGCCACAACCCCTAAATGTCAGGATGCACCAAGAACAATGTTCTCATCACAAGACTATCAGAACGAGTCCAAGATACCCGCGTGATCCTAAATTTTTTTTAGAGAAATTTCAGGAGAGGAAAGTCAAAACTTCTACGTCAGGAGGCCTCACCAGAGTGACGAAGGGACTGAGGAGTAAAAAGAATCCTACTCTCCGATATATATAATCCTAAGACTCAAAAACATTTTGTTCTAGACTCGGCAACGTCAGTGATTCGATCAAGCAGGGGGCTCCTAAGTCAGGGATGGCTCCGATTACCAACTTGTAACACCCACGATGCGGCTATATCTCCCACGTGTCGGGGCACGACTTAGAGGCATAGCCTCATGGTAGGTTTTGTCGCAAGAGGGGTAATCTTCACACAATCCCATGTACTGAATAAGAAAGGGATAAAGAGTTGGCTTACAATTGCCACTTCACACAAATACAAGTTAAGCATAAATCATCCAATATACAATCAAGGTCCGACTACGGAACCAAAATAAAAGAAGACAACCCCAAATGCTAGATCCCCGATCGTCCCAACTGGGCACCACTACTGATCATCCAGAAAACAAACATAACAACGGCTAAGATCTTCATCGAGGTCCCACTTGAGCTCGGTTGCGCCACCTGCACTGGTATCATTGGTACCTCCAACTGTTTGGAAGTATCTGTGAGTCACGAGGACTCAGCAATCTCACACCCACGAGATCAAGACTATTTAAGCTTATGGGTAGGAAAGGGGTAATGAGGTGGAGCTGCAGCAAGCACTAAGCATATATGGTGGCTAACATACGCAAATAAGAGCGAGAAGAGAAGCAACGCAACAGTCGAGAGCTAGAAGTGATCAAGAAGTGATCCTGAAAACTATTTACGTTCAAGCATAACACAAGACCATGTTCACTTCCCGGACTCCGCCGAGAAGAGACCATCACGGCTACACACGTGGTTGATGCATTTTAATTAAGTCAAGTGTCAAGTTCTCTACAACCGGACATCAACAAATTCCCATCTGCCACATAACCGCGGGCACGGCTCTCGAAAGTTTATACCCTGCAAGGGTGTCCCAACTTAGCCCATCACAAGCTTTGACGGTCAACGAAGGATATTCCTTCTCTCGGGAAGACCCGATCAGTCTCGGAATCCCTGTTACAAGACATTTTGACAATGGTAAAACAAGACCAGCAAAGCCGCCCGATGTGTTGACAATCCCAATAGGAGTCGCACATATCTCGTTCTCAGGACACACCGGATAGGTCAAGCTACGAGTAAAACCAGCCCTCAAGTTGCCCCGAGGTGGCCCCGCAGGCTGCCCGGTTTGGACCAACACTTGGAGAAGCACTGGCCCGGGGGGGTTAAAATAAAGATGACCCTCGGGTTGGCTGACCCAAGGGAATGGTAATAGATTGTTAGGCAAATGTAAAACCAAGGTTGGGCCTTGCTGGAGGAGTTTTATTTAAAGCGAACTGTCAAGGGGTTCCCATAACACCCAACCACGTAAGGAACGCAAAATCAAGGAACATAACACTAGTATGACGGAAACTAGGGCGGCAAGAGTGGAACAAAACACCAGGCATAAGGCCGAGCCTTCCACCCTTTACCAAGTATATAGATGCATTAATTAAATAAGATATATTGTTATATCCCAACATAACCATGTTCCAACATGGAACAAACCTCAGCTTCACCTACAACTAACAACGCTATAAGAGGGGCTGAGCAAAAGCGGTAACCTAGCGAAACAACTGTTTGCTAGGAAGGTGGGTTAGAGGCTTGACATGGCAATATGGGAGGCATGATATAACAAGTGGTAGGTAGCGCGACATAGCGATAGAGCAAACATCCAGCAAGCAAAGATAGAAGTGATTTCAAGGGTATGGTCATCTTGCCTGAGATTCTGCAAGGAAGAAGAATGAGTCCGTGAAGAAGACAAGCGGACGAAGTCGAACGAATCCTCACAAACGCGACGTTATCGGAACTAACCCGAAGAATTAACACCGGAAAGAAGCAAACAACATAGTAAACAACCATCACATAAGCATGGCATGATGCACAACCAAGTATGATGCATGTCCGGTTTAATGAGGCATGGCGTGGCAAAGTGCACAAACAACTCTACAAGTTAAGTGGAGCTCAATATGCAACGAGTTGCATATTGACGAAACACCACATTCAATCATTTAGTTCACTCTCGTTTATGTACCCAACAATATTAAATGTTATTAATCATGGTAAGAGGTGAGGCATATGAAAACTACCTATTTAGGCAAGTTTAAATGAGTCCGGAACAACAAACAACAAGTCCAGAAAATCCTCATATGCAAATTACGGATTTGGCACTGTTCTGCCATAAAAACAATTTTAGAGTTATTAAACATGCAAAGTAATGCCACCATGTTAAACTAGGGATTTTTCTACCCCATTTACATATAAAGTTTATTTGAAAAGGAGCTACGGTTATTTAGTTATGAAATAAATCATTTTAACCTGGCATATGAGCAAATTAATGCAAACAACAAGTTAAACATTTTAAACATGCATGAAAGTTGGATATTATGAATCTAGATGAAAATCTAAGCATTTTACATGTTTAAATCATTTTAAACCGATGCACGGTTATTTAATTATGAGCAATGCAAGATAATGGCATTCTTCCGTAATTATGCAATTCTATGGAAAAGACAAATTCGTAGAGATGGAAAAAACGTAGCGGGCCGAAATTGATGGATCTGGGCTGGATGGGAGCTGCTCACATTGGGCCTCTGCCCGGTTCAGTGGAAAGGGAAGCTGGAAGGGGCCGCTGGGCCTTGCGCGAGATGCTGCCCAGGCGCGCAGGAGGCAAGCGGCCTGGAGTTGGGCTTCACACGGTCGACGCTGGAGGTCAACGCGCAGCTGGACGAGGGGGCGAGGTGCTCGTTCAATGGCGAGGCAGAAGACGGTGACAGCGAGGACGCAGGGGCTCTGGCGAGCGGCGGGCCGGAGCTGACGGGTGGATATGACGGGCGACGCGTCGGGAGGTGGCCGGAGGTGGCGGACCGGGGGGTCCTTGGGCAGGGATGCGGCAAGGTCCTCGCTCGATGACTCGAGCGCGTGGACGAGGACCGCTATGGCGCTACTGGCGGCTTGCTCGCCGGGGATGGCGCGGGCCACAGCAGAAGAACTAGGGCGCGGCGGCGGGACTTGGCGCAGGCTCCCGAGGACTCGAGGCGACTAAGGACGATGAGGAGGAGGCGCGAGGCAGGGGTCCTGGTTCTGCTGGTGCCTCGTTGACGTCGGAGGCCTCCGGCAAGCTCGAGGACAGGAGGAAGGAGGTCTCCATAGACGGGCGCTGGAGGCAGCGGGGACCGGGGCTGCGGGCGAGCACCTGCTCGGGAGAGGATGGAGGAGGCTTGTGAGGAGGGAGGGGGGAGGCAGCAATGAGCACCAAGCTCATGACGATGGTGGGCTCCCCGTTCGTTCCTAGAACAGAAACAGAGAGGTGAGGATGAGATAAAATGAAGGAAGGGAAGAGAGGAGGCCGGTGTCGTGACCTGGTGGCGGGGATGCGGCGGGATTTGGCCAAGTGGGATCTGGATCGATCCCGAGGAAGGAGGAGACTTGTTCGAGTGCTCCGTTTGGGCTGGTGGGGGGATCAAGGAGAAGGAGATGGTTGGCCCAATGGGGAAAAGGACGAAGGAGGAGGCGGTTTTGGTTGGTGGTTTGGATCGGGAGGGGAACCCCGAGGAAGAAAGTGGCGGCGACCGAGACGAGATGGATGGGACATCTCCCTAGATTTTAGGGTTTTCTCTGGTTAAATAGGTAGGGAATTAGGGTAGGGATTAACTCGGTTCGTCCGATCATAATCGGGCGGTCGAGAAAATAAATAGGTAGGGAGTCCAAATAATAAAACAGAGATATTTAGGGGATGTTTGGGGATGATCCGGATCCAATGGTCATGATGGCCCGAGTTGGGTCTGGGAAGTTTTGGACACACACGCAAGGGGGTCGATGCACTGTGCAAGGCAGGGTTTCGGGGCCTGGCGGTTGATAGCAGACTGTGTAAATGGTCTAGGGAGTAAAGAGAGAGAAAACCCGGCAATAGTTTTGGGAAACCGGAAACGTCCGATGATTTGACCGACTATATTGTCGTTATAGTTATCCGTTGGGGCGTCAAGCGGACTCCGAATGCGATGGAACTTGGCAGGCTGCCTATCTACACTATGACTACACCGCATGCCAACTTTCAACCCATTCCTCGAACATCTTTCGGCCACTTATAAAATAATATTTCGGATGTGCCGTGTGCGCGTGCAAGTGTGGTTGGGCTCAGAACGGACAACAGACGGAACTGGGGGAACCCGGACGGATGGAAGTTTTGAAAACATGATGATGCAATGCACATGATGACATGACAAGACGCAATACGCAAGCGAATGACATGGCAACGACGACGAATAACTAGGAGACACCTGGCGCATCGGTCTCGGGACGTCACACTAGCAACCCATCATCTACTTATTACTTCCCAATGCCTTCCCCGAGGCCCAAATAATGGTGAAGTGTCATGTAGTTCACATTCACATAACACCGGTAGAGGAGAGACAACATACATCTCATCAAAATATCAAACGAATACCAAATTCACAAGATTACTTATAACAAGACTTCTCCCATGTCCTCAGGAACAAACGTAACTACTCACAATACATAGTAATGATTAAGATTAGAGGAGTATTAATTATCATTAAGTATCTGAAAATATGATCTTCCACCGGATAAACCAACTAGCATCAACTACAAGGAGTAATCAACACTACTAGCAACCCATAGGTACCAATCTGAGGTTTTGGGACCAAGATCGAATGCAAGAGATGAACTAGCGTTTGAGAGGAGATGGTGCTGGTGAAGATGTTGATGAAGATTGACCCCCTCAATGAGAGATTCAATGGTGATGACGATGGCAATGATTTCCGCCTCCCGGAAGGATGTTTCCCTGGCAGAACAGCTCCGCCGGAGCCCTAGATTGGTTCTGCCCAGGTTTTGCCTCGAGACGGTGGCGCTTCGTCCCAAAAGCTTCCTTTTTATTTTGTCTATGGTGAAGGGTACCATATAGCCAAATATGGGCGCCGGAGGCCTACCAGGGGGCCCACAAGGTCGGGCGGCATGCCCTCCACCCTTGTGGCTGGCTGGTGGCCCCCCTGTGGTACTTTCTTCGCCCAATATTTTTTATAAAGTCCAAAAATAAGCTCCGTAAAGTTTCAAGACTTTTGGAGTTGTGTAGAATAGGTCTGCAATATTTGCTCCTTTTCCAGTCTAGAATTCCAGCTGTCGGCATTCTCCCTCTTCTTGTAAACCATATAAAATAAGGGAGAATAGGCATATGTATTGTGGTATAATGTGTACTAACAGCCCATAATGCAATAAGTATCACTATAAAAGCATGAAGAAAAATGGACGTGTCAGTTAATCATAAGTAGGAGGTTTGTTCAAGTAAGAACAACACCTAAGCATCGTTCCACCCACATATCAAATTGTCAAAGTAGCGAACATAAATCAAACCAACATGATGAAAGTGACTAGATGAAATTCCCATGTACCCTCAAGAACGCTTTGCCTATTATAAGAAACTGTTTTAGCCTGTCCTTTGCCACAAAAGTAATGGGCTACCTTGCTACACTTTATTTACCATTATCGTTACTTGCTTGTTACAAATTATCTTGCTATCAAACTACCTGTTACTGACAATTTTAGTGCTTGCAGAAAATACGTTGCTGAAAACCACTTGTCATTTCCTTCTGCTCCTCGTTGGGTTCTACCCTCTTACTTATCGAATGGACTATGATTGATGCCCTATACTTGTGGGTCATCAAGACTCTTTTCTGGTGCCGTTTCCAGGGAGTGAAGCGCTCTTGGTAAGGAAAAATTATTACTACATGCTGAAATTTATTGTCACTTGTTACCATGGAGAACCATCCTTTGAGGGGTTTGTTCGGGGTATCTTCACCTTGACTGGAACCACAATTAGTTGCCCCTCAACTTACTACACCTACTGAAAATATTGGCTATGAAATTCCTTCGGGTATGATAGAACAAGTGCTAGCTAATTCTTATGCAGGAGATGGAACTGAACATCCTGATATGCACTTGATATACGTGGATGAAATTTGTGGATTATTTAAGCTTGAAGGTTTACCTGGAGTTGAAGCTACGAAGAAGGTTTTACCTTCATCTTTGAAGGGAAAAGCATTGACATGGTATAGGCTATGAGGTGATTTTGGATCTTGGAATTGGAATCGATTGAAATTGAATTTCACCAAAATATTATCCTATTCATCTAGTTCATCGTGATCAGAATTTTTGGCCTCATGAAGGAGAAAGTACCGCTCTAGCTTGGGGGAGGCTTACATCAATGTTATATTCATGGCCCAATCATGAGCTCTCTAGAGAAATTATTATTCAGAATTTTTATGCTCGACTTTCTCATGATGATCGATCCATGCTCGATACTTCTTGTACTTGTTCTTTTATGAAGAACACTATTTAATTTAGCTGGGATCTTTTAGAAAGAATTAAACACAACTCTGAAGATTGGGAACTCAACAAAGGTAAAGAGTTAGGTATTAAGCTTAAGTTTGATTGTGTTAAATATTCTATGAATACCGATGCTTTTCACAAGTTTAGCACTAAATATGGACTTGACTTTGAGATAGTAGCCTCTTTTTTGAATCATGTCCTACTCATGTTGATCTCCCTAAGGAGAAGTGGTTTAAATATCATCCCCCTATTAAAGAAGAAATTAAAGAACCGTTCATAGTCAAATATGAAACTGTTATTTAATGAAACTGTTATTTACAATGTTGATCCAGATGTGCCTACTACTTATATTGAAAAACCACCTTTCCCTGTTAGGATAAAGGAACATGCTAAGGTTTCAACTGTGGTTCGTAAAAGTAATATTAAAGCACCTAAACCTCCTAAGAAAATTAAAGTAGAACCTAGTGTTGCTATGGTTAAAGATCTCTTGGAAGAAAATATTGATGGGCATGCTATTTACTTCTGTGGTGAAGCTACTATAATTGCTAAAGCTGATGAAAAAGATAAACATAGACCTGTTCATGGCATGCATGTTGCCTCAGTTAAAATAGGAGATCATTGTTATCATGGTTTATGTGACTTAGGTGCTAGCATGAGTGCTATTCCTTTTAGTTTATACCAAGAAATCATGACAAGGCTCGTCTTGTAGCTCAAGGCTACACTCAGGTTGAAGGAATTGATTTCGATGAAACTTTTGCACCTGTTGCTAGACTTGAGCCTATTCACATATTTCTTTCTTGTGCTAGCCATTATGATATCATATTATATAAAATGGATGTGAATAGTGCATTCCTCAATGGTAATCTTGAGGAAGAAGTATATGTTGCTCAACCCCCAGGTTTTGAAGATCCCTAAGCATCCTGACAAAGTCTTTAGACTCAAAAAGGCCCTCTATGGCCTCAAGCAGGCCCCTCGGGCGTGGTATGATACACTGAAGGAATTCCTCATGAAGAAAGGCTTCAAACCCGATTCACTTGACCCAACTCTTTTCACCACAACTTATGATGACGAATTATTCATGTGTCAAATATATGTAGATGATATTATCCTTTCCTGTACTAACCAACGTTACAGTGACAAATTTTCCTACATGACGAGTGAAGAATATCAAATATCTATGATGGGAGAATTGAAATTCTTCTTAGGTCTTCAAATTCGTCAACAACTCAATGGTATCTTCATATCTCAAGAGAAATACCTCAAGGATGTGCTGAGGAAATTTGACTTGCAAGATTGCAAAGGCATCAAAATCCCTATGCCCACTAATGGCCATCTATGCACCGATGAAAATGGTAAAGACTTCGATCAAAAGGTATACCACTCCATGATTGGCTCTTTATTATATCTGTGTGCATCTAGGCCAGATATTAAGCTTAGTGTTTGCATGTGTGCCCGTTTCAAGCTACACCGAAGGAATCACACCATAAGGCTGTGAAACATATTCTTCCATATCTAGCTCACACTCCAACACTTGGATTATGCTATCCCAAGGGCTCGAATTTTGATCTCATTGGATATTCTGACTCTCACTATGCTGGTGATCGAGTGGATCACAAGTCAACATCAGGCACATGGCATTTCCTCGGATGATCCTTAGTATGTTGGTCCTCAAAGAAGCAGAATTGTGCATCACTATCTACTGCTGAAGCTGAGTATATTGCTGCTGGTTCTTGTTGTGCTCAATTGTTGTGGATGAAGCAAACCCTCAAGGACTATGGCATCAATATAAAGAATGTGCCACTCTACTGCGACAACGAGAGTGCCATCAAGATTGCTCATAACCCAGTTCAGCACTCAAAGACAAAGTACATCTAGGTTTGTCATCATTTTCTTCGAGATCATGTGTTTAAGGGAGACATCTCCATCGACCACGTGAAGACTGAAGAACAGCTAGCGGATATCTTCACAAAGCCCTTGGATGAGAAGAGATATTGCAAGTTGCGGTGTGAGCTAAATATCTTAGCATCTTCGAATGTTCTTTGAAAGGACACACATCCTAACACTTAAGAAAAATTGATGACTTAGATGTGCAACACATGAAGTAACGTTTTTCTTCAATCAATGAAGAATAACCCTCTAAGTGTGAAGAAATTAATGAAGAATTTGATTCTACGACAATTGTATGCGGTGTCTGAAATCATCATTCTTATACGGTGGGTCACGCCACCAACAAAAGTTGAAAATCTTCAAAATTGAGTTTTTCTTCATTTTGCAAATTCTTCAATTTTCAAATTCTTCAACTTTGCAAAGTCTTCAAATTTTTGACTGATAGTTCTTCATTGACTATATCCGCTAATTGCTATTTCTTCTAGTTGATTTTTGTCTAAGTGAATGTGATCGGACCCTTTTCCCCCTCTATGCTAAACTCAACCTAGTCTGTTCACAAATTCTTCATGTGCGTTCTATTTGAAACTCGTTCAAAGTCTCCATTGTGTCCTTGACAGCTGAAGAATTTGCGAACGAAATATTAAAATTTTCATATCTAAATTTTCGGCTGTTGCCGCTCAAACCATCCCGCTTCCCACGATGGATTAAACCGATCACCCACGACCCCCCGCGATCTCCACATCTCTGTACGTGGATGAAACATGTCTTTAGAATAGCAAGAGTCAGGGGCATGTTCGTCCAAAATCTTCAGGCGAGCTGTTTTTCAATGCGGCTATAAATACCCCTCACCCTCCTCATACTTCATTTACTCCGCTTGACCTAAACTCCCCTCATTCGAGCTCTCAGACCTAGCATCGCCACTACACTCCATCGTTGTTGGTGAGGAAGTGATGAGGACATCAATACCATTGTTACACCCATAGCCCCTACTGCTACATATACTGGACCAATTACTAGGGCTCGCGCATGCCAATTAAATTATCAGATACTTCCGTTTCTTGGTAATGATTCTAATGTTCATGAGAATATGATGCTAAATTGGATACATTTGTTTTGCTTACAAATGAAGGGCCTGGCATGGATAAGAGAGATGAACATTGGAGCAAGACCAAGCATGGAGATGATGGCACGCACAAGGGGAATAAGAACGGAGTTACGAGTGATGATTTCAGGACTTTGAAGCCACCATAATGAGTGCATGAAGCCTTGGGCGAAATATACAAGATGTCACTTCATAAATTTCATCGAGAGGCTATTCTAGGTGTTGCGTCACCTTATTATTGGGCCAGGCCCATGTAATTTCGAAATATGAAAGTATAGGCTGTTTTTAGAGTCCGTATGAGTGGGGAAACAAGAGTTAGGGTTGGTTTTGGACCCCTCCTCCAAGGGCCACGAACTCCCCCTCTTCCTCCATATATACAACCCTTAGGGTATCGTTTAGACGTTGGGTTTTGTTTAGATTAAAAGTTCGCCATAGCTGCAACTTCACGTACTTCCTTTGTGTTCAACGACAAGACCAAGGTGTCACAGAACCCCACCTTGATCAATAAAGCTTCCAGCTTATATTCACAATATCCATATTGCAATCTCAGTTTCTTTCTTATTCTTCGTTTGCTTGCAGGAAATAGACCCTCGTGGTCAGGTTGATCGTGCTCCGGCGTGGTCAATAACCCTCGGAAGTTGGTCTAGCGATTGCTAAGGCACGACGTCTTCGCACGTTCGCAGTTGGATCGTCAAAATCGACTGCCACAGAAAACAATAGCTATGTCATCGAAACATCGAGACCCCTTCGCCTCTGTCAGGAAGGCTTAACTGCCTCGACCTCATCGCCATCGTACTCGCGTCGGCCGCAGAAATCTTCACTCCGCCACTACCGTAGCTGTCGCCCGCCACCGAGTTAGGGCATGGGAGATCTGAACTGGCGAACTTGTCCATCTCCACTCCCAGTTCGTCGTGTTCTTTATCAAGGGTAATTAAAATGTAATTTTACTGCACTACTTTGATTCTCATGATTTGCACAAAATCCTCAATAGGTGTTTATTCTTCAACTTCCCACTCCTTGAACACCGAAATGCTTCTTTTTCTTGATTTGTTTCTCTAAGCTATGATTTTCCTCAAGATTCCTCAGTTGTGTGGATTTTCAAATCTGTACAACCCTGGAACCCGAGTCAAAAAACGCTTACTGAAATTCCTCAAGGCATCTATGGTCAAATTCCTCAAACTTGATACTTTTTGAAAAAATTCTAAGAATGAATATGACCTCTCCAAATTCTTCACACCTATACTCTGTTCATGTGTACAAAATGTCTGCTACCGAATCACTAGGTTCTCATCAACTTAACTCATTTGCAGCGTTCCTCGAAGAAAATTTGCATACTTCCTCAGAAACATCCAAAGTTAAAAGTCCTCAAGTGTGGAAAATGGCAGATGGGAAGAGACCTCAGAAGGGAGGCAAGAGGCCTAAGACAAACACAACATTTGATATCCCTGAGGACATATATGATGAATACTGCACATCCGATGAAGAAACTCATTGAAAAGGTGCACATACAGAGGATTGAGGAGAGATGGTTAAAGGAATGGAGGGAATACCGCTATGTAACTCCCAAGTACATGAAGAAATTCACTATGAACCCTCCATGTCCAAGACAACCTTTGGCTATTGGCCAATGAGCTGATCCCACCAGCATCTGGCGTGGTGAGGAATTTCGAAAAGAATGGGGCAAGCACCAAGGAAAGCTTCAGAAAGTTGGTGCAGTGGCAGTGAGGAAATTTAATGATGATTCTCAAGCTGTTGCCGCTGAGGCCTCTGCTAGTAAAGCTGCACCAAAGAAGGCCATCCTGAAGAAGTCTGCTCTGAAGAAATCTTCAAGTTCTATGCCCTCACGGCCAAGTTCTTCAATGGCAAAGCCCTCAGGGAAAATTCCTCAAGCAACTTCTTCAAGGGCAGTGCCAATCCCCTCAGTTGTGACAAAATCCTCAGCTACTGCCACAAAGTCCTCAACTCCTGTGCACCTTGCAATGTGTCACTGGACTGCAGGATTTTCAATTTCCTCAGGGGCATCTGCAACTTCCTCAACTCAGCCACAATCCTTAAGTGGTCCAACTCTGCTGAAGGTCAAGTCCACTACTAGATGTGGAAAGAGGTCAAGTCCTCACAAGAAGCAAGTGGCATTCAATGTCTCGTTTGATGATGATGAAGAACTGACTGAAATCATCAAAGACAGACTGGGCAGGGCTGCAAGAGTGAAGGGCAGTGTTGTGCCACTTATGTTGGATCTGAAGAAGATCCTAGATTTCATTGACATATGGCACAAAGATCCCAACACTCCACTCCCTGACTTTAACCTGACTCCTGGTCAAAGTCATATGTTGACTGCCTTCATAGGCAAAGAAAAATGGAAATTTCAGAAGGCCAACCAAGTCAAAAAGGAGCGATTTTTGAGGAACAATGTTCTTACACTGTCTCCTGAAGAACTTGTCACCGTTCAGAAGGAGATCAGAGACCTCAGTGATGAATTTGATAGAAATCATGCAGATTGGCTCGGTGCCAAAGTCAAATTTGTCAAGATTGCCAAGAACCTCAATGCAGACGTTGCAGCACCATCGCAACAGCAAATTCCTTAGGCTGAAGCATCTGCTCAGCCTACTGAAGAAACTGCAAGTGCAGCTGATGAAAATCAGAATGCTGAAAAATCTACCAGGGCTGTTGAAGAAATTCCAGCTCATGAAGACAATTCCAGTGCAACCACCAACGTTGCGCCTGAAGAACAACCCAGGCCAGTTGAAGAATCTGCTGTGTCTGAAGAAAATGAGAATGGCAGAGCGACTGCATCAGTCATGCCTGAAGAAAATGCACCAACTTCATGTGCTCTTCCAGCAAAATGTGCAAAGGTGAAGAAAACGAAGGCTGCAGAGAAGAAAGCCGCAAAGAAGAGGAACGCATAAACCTCTGCAGAGTCCTCGGCTCCCAAGAAAGTGAGGACTTTAATGAGCTCTTTCACAGATCCAATTGATGTTGTTCATATAGTGTGATGTAGGGTGGAACCCTATGTGGCCGATCTTCACGAAAGGAGCGGATCCCGCAAAGAACATGAAGAACACGAGGGGGAAAACGAGGGGAAACACGAGAGAAACACTAAAACCAAAAAGATATGGTCACACATATGCTAGATCCTCGAAACACAAAGAGATACACGATCCAAATCCAACAAGGGACGATACAAAGGGTAGCCGGTTCTTCTCCGTGAGGAGGTCTTGAATCCACAAGGGGATCTTCCCATAAAGGGGTCTTGGATCCAAGGTGGATCTTCTCCGAAGAGGGGCCGTGGTCTCTCTCCAGGAGTAGATCCGATATGGATGAGAGAAGCTCTATCTCACAAATGAGCTAACACAATGCTAACCCTAACTAGGAGGAGGTGGAGGAGTATATATAGTCTAGGTCCACAAAGGGGTAAGTGGGAGAGGGATACATGGGCCTCGGGCCCGATCTTTGTACGCAGACAGGTACCGGACATCCGCTGGGGACAGGTCGTCCGGTGGCTCGTGGGCTTCCGGACATCTGGTAGTCGCCGGACTTCCGCTCACTTTGGCTCGGTTGAGGTGGCACCTGGCATCCGGTAGCTGGCGGTGGTCCGGTCGCCTGTCGTCCGGTGTTGTCGGTCTTCCGCTGAATTGGCTCGGGTGTAGATGTGCCGGTCATTCGGTGGGGGCCAGATTCCGCTCGCTAGGAGGGGCCGGTCATCCGGTGTCGTCCGGGCGTCCGCTCGCTGGAGCTTCTTCGGCAGCTCTTCTTCTTGCGTCTTCGTTTCCATGTTTCCCTCGCGGATGGTGTAGTTGTACACTTGTGCTCGCACTCCTCCTCGTCGCCCATAGCATTCCGACAATACCTATGCATGCACACGAGTGGAGTGTCAAGTAGGATACCATCCTCGAAGGGGTCAAGTGAACACGCGTAAAGGAGATGATTCACCTTTGTGTATGTGAAGTGGATGTCGAATGTGTCACTCGCCAAATGGACTCTTGATATGGTGATGTCCATAGGATGCTCCTCATCATCTCCCCTCCCTTGGGAAAGATCCGACCTCGGATCGAAAGCCAAATCACCATGGGAAAGAGATGGCTTCGCCGTGTAGAAGTGGACGTTCACCAAGTAGTCATCATCTTCAAGCTTGATGTGGGCACTCTCCAATGTCGAATATTCTAGGAATTCCTTCAAAAGGAGCAAAGACAACAAACACTTGGAAACACAAATGTGTATAGCGTTAGTGCAAAACCAAGCATTCAAGAGTTGATTCACCAAACAAGTGTTGTCATCATGCAAAGCAAATGGTTTGACGAGGGATAGTGACATGGCATGTAAGCACATAAATTGAGCACAAGCAAAAATATCATGGGGACAAGCATGTAAATGTGAGGTACTGATGCAAATATGTTGGACAAGTGAGTAAGCATCTACCTCAAGATCATATCAAACATGGGCAAAGCGCTCAATGAAAGGTCTATGGTAGGCATAGGAATCATTCACAACACCAAATAAAATGAAGTGTCTAAACACATGGGACAAGTGCAAGACAATCCAAGCGTAATGTGCATAAGGTGTAGTGAAGATAGTATGGCACTCAACACAATAGAAGGAGCAAGTGTTCATCTTGTGTGAGGCAATCGAGTCAATCATGTGACAAGCAATGGGACATGGCATATGTGAAGTGATGACATTGTTGCAACCAAACATATTATAGTAGCAAGTAGTCCAAGAATTGGATGCAACACACAAGGCATATATATCATGATGCACGGGAATGTGAAAATCATGAATGGAGGCAATATCACTAACATGTGTGCAAGCAAAGGGTCCAAGATGACAAATAAGTCTCATGGTGCAAGCAACATGCTCAACACAAGTAGTATGATCCACAATATGCATGCTCGTGGTTTGGGGGTTCTCAAAAGAGAAGGATATCACCTTGAAAGGATGTCCTTGTGCGTCCTTCACAATGTCGAAGTACAAGCAAGTGCGATGTAGAATCGTCGTGGTAGAAGGTGGTTCGCTCTCAAGAGCTCGGATTGTCCACTCACGTGACGTGGAAGTTGACACAAGGTCCAAGTATCCTACACATGCAAAAAACAAAACAAAGAACGTAAGCGCATGGTAGATAAACACATCATCCATCATGATGGTTCTCTTCTCTTGCACATAACCATTAGAAGCACAAGTGCATGAACAATATGATGCAACAATGGAAATATTCATGGCACTAGGTATATGGTGCAAAGATGCAAGACAAGCATGCTTCACAAGAAAAATGTCAAAATCTCCAAATATAGGCGAGAATGCTATGGGGGCAATCTCATGAGCAAGATTAGAATCATTGTTGCACTCAATACATGGCAAATTGTCTAACATGAGAGAGGCAACACATGGAGATATATGACAAGAAGCAATAACAATCATGTCGTGCAAAGCATGTGGATGGTTGCCATCAACCGCATGAAATGAGAAAGTATGAATCATCGGTGATGCAACAAGGCAAGCAATCATAGGAATCGAGTCGTGCAAGCTAGTAGTGCGAAGATGCAACATACTAGAGGAAATCATGGCAATCATGTTATGTGAGCAAATAATAATCATAGGCAATGTACATGACATATCACAAGCACGAACACAAAGCAATATGAAATTATCATCATAGGCATGGGGTACAAAGCAAACATGGCAATAGCAAGCAATATCTCCACCAAGCTTGCAAATACACATACAAGTAGTAGAATCAATCATCATGTGTAATGCAAAGAATGGGTCACAAATGCATGGAAAAGGTATAGGAATGAGCATATCATGCAAAGTGAACATGGCAAGATGGGAAAATGATATATAATGGACAATAACCCATAGCCAAGTGAGGGCCATGTAGAAGAAATGCGCGAAGTCTTTGCGCGAAGAGAGCGGTGGGAAAGGCAATCCATGGGATCCCAAGTCATCATTGCTCTCTAGAGCTCGTTTTGTGAACTCATGGGATTGCGAGGTTGACAAGTATTCATGGGTACCTACACAAAAGAGACACAAACCAAAGACATTGTGCACATGGTAAATGTGCACATCATCCATCATGGTGTGTATGTGCATGTGAGAGTTAACACAAGATAAGCATCGCTCAAAGAAATTTGATGCATGGTATAAGAACATGTCATCCATCAAGAAAGAATAATTATTGTGTATAACACGATGGGGACGCAAATTGAGCATACAAGTATAGCAAGTGTGTGGCACATCCATATCATGTTTATTCATGGGAAGCATATTGTGCACACAAGTATTGGGATCATGCAATGAATGGGAAGAATCAAAATATCCTAAAATTTATGAGGAAACTATGGGGGTCTCCTCATGAGCAATGTTGGAAACATCATATGGAGAAAATGGACAACATCCAAAACAATGCATATCCGAAGCTAGGTGGTTATGGCATGGCATATGAGATAAATGATGCAAAGGTAGCATGTCAATATCATCACAAGAGAAACAAATGCCAATAACCATAGGCTTGTCATCTATGCCATTTGTGCAAATTGGGTTTATTTTAATAGCATATGCATAGTCACTATGAAGAGATTGCAAATATGACATATGATTGATCTCATGCATAGCCTATGACAAGTCAAGCGGATTGGCAAACATGATGTGACCTAGAGAGTTGTCACAATAACTTCTATGTAACATGGCATCACAACTAAGAGACTCCACATGGCAATCATCATACTCATCATAAATGGGTAAACCATCGCATGGGGAAGTCGAACTAGCATGAAGCACGGTAATAGGTTGATCAACATCATGCAAGCAATCAATCTCAAGAATGTCCACTAGTGGGACTAGAGCATCACCTTCACCTATGTTACCTTGTTCATTCCACTCATGTGGTGTAGCTGAGGTGGCAAAGACTAAATGGTGGTCATCTTCATCTTGATGGAACCATGTGGGGGGTGCATCATATTCCACCATGGCCATCGTCTTGTCCAAAGGGAGGACGTAATCATTGCAAATCGGCGCGTCATCATATATGGGACCTAGCACCAAATGAGAAAACACAATAGAGGTAGAGGTAAAGTTGTTATAAATGCAAATGGCCTCACATGCCCTGTCAACTATCACACTCTCTATATGTGGTGGTTCACTCACTCCCTCAAGGTAGGTGCACTCAATCTCACGTATGGTGGAGTCACTCATCTCACTCAAGTGGTGGGGGTTGTGGCTCTCCTCACATGGGAATTGTGGTAACACATGATATATGGGGATAGTGGTGAAGTCACTCTCACTCTCAATATGCTGGCAAAAGTCACTCAAGTCATCATACATCGCCGTGGTCGAAGGGAAAATCCCATGCTCAACCATCTCATCGCCGTCGCCGTGGATGAAGGCCGAAGATGGCACATCATCACTCTCGCCACCTAAGATGGAAGAATCATCCTTTCTCGCCACCATGTCGCTTGCCTCCAAATCTTGGTCCTTGAAGGTCTCCGTCGTCGTACTCGTCGCCGCACCGTCTTGAAAAAGAGTCATGGAGGACTCAACATCAACAATGCCACAAACAGGTATGGCGGTGAAGTTGAACTTGGGAGCATCGTCTTGGAGCTCATCGAGCTTGGACATCTTGGTGGTACTATCCTCATGCTCGCCTTCTTGGAGCTTGGTCTTTGAGATGTGTGCTTGGGGTGGAGAAACCTTAGCCTTCATGAGTTCTCGTTCCTCCTTGAGAGCACCAATGTAGTAGTCGTTGAGGGACTTGTAGTTCTCGAGGAAGAGAGTCTTGGAGATGTCGTTGTGCAATCCCATCATGAAGTAGAACTTCATCAAAATGGGGTCATCCACGCCGGCTCATCGCAAGGCTTTCTTCATCTCCTTGAAGTACTCGTCGATGGACTTGGATCCTTGGGTGGTGTTCTCCAATTGGCATAGAAGTTGTTCCTTGTAGGTTGGAGGCACGAACTCGCGCCACAAAGCTCTCTTTGTCTTGGGCTAACTCATGTCGTAGGTCTCTGAAGGTGTGTGAAGTCACCATGTGGACGTGTAGCCGTGGAAGTTTCTTGTGGCGCACTTCACTTGAACTTCGGGAGGAACTTGATGTAGCTTGAGGTAGTCGTCCATCAAACGCTCCCACTCGAGATACTCCTCGTGTTCCAGAGTCCCATAGAAAGGAATCTCATGGTCGGTGTCGAGGCCGTAGTAGCTCGTGGAAGTCACGGACTTGAGCTTGGGGAGCTTCTATTGAAGTGCTTGTGGGGGAAGATGCCATATGTCCATAGGCGAAGATGCCTTGAAGTCGCTTGGCGAAGATGCCAAGGGATATGGTGAAGTCATCGAGCGGTTGTTGGTGTTGAGCTCTTGACCTTCACGTCCTTGTTGGTGATGGTGTCGATACCGATGTGATTTGGCCGGAGATGGTAGCTCGGAGACATCTGCTCTTGAGCGTCTTCTCGAAGATGAGGAAGATCGCTTTCAGGACATGATGAGGGCTTTTATCTCCTGCATTTGAGCTTGCATGTTGGCGTCGTTGGAGTTGTTCGTGGCATCAAAATCGTCGTTGTTGTTGTAGACCGAAGATGAAATGCCTTGCCTATCCATCACAAGACTCGAGCAAATATGAGTGGGAGAAAGAGAAGAACTATACCAAATGTACCTTGACCGATGTTGAAGATGGATCAATGATCACTCAATGATGTAACAAGGAAATATCACAATTGGTACCGATCTTGTAGATTTCTCACACCTACACAAATAAAGCTGATGGTGGAGCTCGGTGAGGATAGTGGCACAAAAATTTGATGCAAAAAGTTAGCAAGAGTCAATAATGTTGAAAGAGATTCACAATTTTGCAAGTGAAACAAGTAGACCAATAGCAATATGTGGCACACGGAAACACACACACGGATGGATAAATGGGGTCATGCAACCAAGGAATGAGCTCAAATGTGGAATCCACGGAAAATGCTCTTGTTGCACAACTCTAGAGAGACGCTAGCACGATTGCTCAATAGGCGGATACTACACTTGTGCACAACCTATGATATGCAAAATGTATCAACTTTCTATCCCAAGTATGCTATGTATGATGTTCCGGTGGTATGATCCAAGATGATTGGATATGACAATCTTATATGCAACGTGGTATGATGCTATGGCACTTGCTTACAAGCTTCTATGCTCTTTCTCTTTTGCTTAAAAGCTTTATTATTTTTTTGTGTATGGCCACTTTTGCACAATGCACAGACCAAGATAGCGATTGGGTATATGCGGGAACAAACTTGAGGCACAAGAGATGATATGATGACACCAATATGAAATGGTATGTATGCAATGGATGGTGTAGATCACTAATGTGCACAAGTAACGTTGCCGGCAATACTCAAATGGCTAGTCTCGATAGGCAAGTGACACAAAATGGGCTAGGGGTTATCAATGCAATGGTAAGGGAATATACAATGGAGGGATACCACGATACCAAGATGATATGGAGGTTACCGTCCTTGGCGATGATGAGTGGCGGTGTTCTTAATGTAGATACGAAGATGATGGAGACTCGTCCCTAAGTAGCCAAAACACCTTAGGAAACGGAAAAAACCACGAACTCAAAATCTCAAATGTCAAATGGTGGTAGCGGGAATGCGGAAATGCAATGATGGGTTTTGCGAGTAGGCAATGCGGAAATGGAGGGTAAGGTGGTGGACTATACACGGTGTCGGAGTTGGCAGCACGGTCCCTAAGTAGCCTAAACACCTTAGGAGACAAAACTCACAACACAAACAAAATTGGTTAAGTTGGGGTGGCGGAAGTGTATGTTTGGTAAGCCTATGCGGAAGTGGTGGTGGTGGCTGATGAAGAAGCAACCGTCTCTAAGTAGCCTAGACACCTTAGGAGACTCAAATCACTCCTCAGGTAACCACTAATTCGATGGGGAACAAAATTGGTTAGGTTGCGGAAGTCAGTGGTGGTGTAGCGGAATGATGTGGTGGAAGCCCTAGGCAAAGATGCCAAAATTCACAAAATTTGATGGAGTCAAAAGATGTTGGTGGTATTTTTGTGGGAAGGGGGGTGTCAAGAGCTTCAAAATGAGCTAAAGAACGTCAAAATCGGAGTTCGTATGAATTAATAATGGCCAAACACAATTTCAGCGAAGTCAGTTTTTACAGGTTACGGACGTCCGTAAAAGGACAGATGTCCGGTCACTGGATGTCCGGTTGGGCCGGAAATCCGTAAATTTGGCTCGGGTTAGGGGTTCTGGATGTCCGGAAAAGTTGCGGACGTCCGGTCATTCCTGGGGCTCCGGACGTCCGGTGAAATGATGGTCGTCCCATGTATCGGGGTCAACGCGAGATGCGAGATTCGGGGCGCGATTTTGGGCAGAAAATGGGGATTTTGGGGTCAAATTTGATGAGATTCTGTGGATAAAAGATGGGGAAAATTGGGGAGATGCTAGATCCACTTGAAACTAGGCAAATCCTTGGATCAAATCCAACAAAACTTTGTCAAACAAAAAAATCACAAAAAAAATTGGGGCTATTTTTGTGGGGATTTTCGAATTTAGGATGAAATCAACAAAACTAGGCTAGAAAACAAAGAGGGGGGGCTCCGAAATCATGATCAACGTGGCTCATGATACCAAGATGATGTAGGGTGGAACCCTGTGTGGCCGATCTTTCACGAAAGGAGTGGATCCCGCAAAGAACACGAAGAACACGAGGGGGAAAACGAGGGGAATCACGAGGGGAAACACGAGAGAAACACTAAAACCAACAAGATATGGTCACACATATGCTAGATCCTCGAACCACAAAGAGATACACGATCCAAATCCAACAAGGGACGATACAAAGGGTAGCCGGTTCTTCTCCATGAGGAGGTCTTTAATCCACAAGGGGATCTTCCCGTATAGGGGTCTTGAATCCAAGGTGGATCTTCTCCGAAGAGGGTCCGCGGTCTCTCTCAAGGAGTAGATCTGATATGGATGAGTGAAGCTCTATCTCACAAATGAGCTAACACAATGCTAACCCTAACTAGGTGGAGGTGGAGGAGTATATATAGTCTAGGTCCACAAAGGGGTAAGTGGGAGAGGGATACATGGGCCTCGGGCCCGATCTCTGTAAGCAGACAGGTATCGGACGTCTGCTGGGGACCAGTCGTCCGGTGCCTTGTGGGCTTCCGGACGTCCGGTAGTTGCCGAACTTCTGCTCACTTTGGCTTGGTTGAGGTGGCACCGGACGTCCGGTAGCTGGCGGTCGTCCGGTCGCCGGTCGTCCGGTGTCGTCGGTCTTCCACTGAATTGGCTCGGGTGTAGATGTGCCGGTCGTCTGGTGGGGGCCGGACGTCCGCTCGCTGGGAGGGGCCGGTCGTCCGGTGTCATCCGTGCATCCGCTCGCTGGAGCTTCTCCGGCAGCTCTTCTTCTTGTGTCTTCGTTTCCATGCTTCCCTCGTGGATGGTGTAGTTGTACACTTGTGCTCGCACTCCTCCTCGTCGTCCGTAGCATTCCGACAATACCTATGCATGCACACGAGTGGAGTGTCAAGTAGTATACCATCCTCGAAGGGGTCAAGTGAACACACGTAAAGGATGATTCACCTTTGTGTATGTGAAGTGGATGTCGAACGTGTCACTCGCCGAACGGACTCTTGATATGGTGATGTCCATAGGATGCTCCGCATCATAGTGCCATCAAAGGAGCTCATTCTGTTTGGTGAAGAATATGTCGTTCCAAATGACACAGATGAAGAAAATCCTTCTGCCGCTTCCTTAGAGAAGTTGGATAAAGAAATTGATGTGGAAGCTGTTGTTTCCACACCATTGGTATCATCGCCTGCGCCTCAGTTCACTGTTGAAGAGGTAGGCATTGAAGAGATTGAATAAGATGTGGACATTGGCTCTACAACCCCTGTACTGAATGATGACTATTGGGAAAATCTTCACCCCAACTCTCCAATTGCCGCACCTTTGTATCCAATTCCTCAGCCCCAAATGCAGAATGAAGAAATATTAACACGGTTTGAAGGATGTCCAACTTCTCTCTAGTCCATACCTAAAGAAATTCCAGCTACAACAGCTGAAGAAATAGAGAATCAGACTGCTGCTGAAGATCCCGAAGCTTCAATTCCTTAGTCAGCAGCACTAGAAGTTGTGACTCAAGAGTTTGTGAGGCCTGCTATTGCAAACCTTCAGCCCAAGCCTCAAAATCCTCATACAAAAAGGCCAAAATTCAAAAATGTTGATTTCTTTGCTGAGCATCATTTCTTCACTGATGCAAATCCATATGACTCGGCAAGGCTAAGGCGCAAGAGGTGTTGGCCTGCAAGCCAGATGAACTTCTATGCATATGTGATGTTTGACAAGGACAAAGTCTTCCAGCACCGCTAGATTCCTCATGTAGACATGGAGTCCATTCCATGCTTCCAACCAGTTCTCAATGTTCTTCACGAAGCTGGGCTCCTAAGTTTCTATGATGGTATATGTGACTGGAATGAAGATCTAATTCTTCAGTTCTATGCAACTCTGCATCTCACTGGCAATGTTGCTGATGTTGATTCATGGGTACTTGACTGGATGACCGAAAACACTCATCATAAAGCTCCAGCCTCTGAATTGCTTCATGCCATCCTAGTCAGTCCTCCTGCTGAAGGCACAAGGCTGATCTATGAAGAACCTGAACTTCAAAAACATCTCATGCAAATGCTGATGAAGCCTTTGCGGCCTGGCCAAGCTCCAAGAACCACCTTCCTAGTGAATGATTTGTTATATGTGCCAAGGAGAATATACCGCATCCTGACCAAAACCCTTAGTATGATCAAAGGTCACAACTCCGTAGAAGAAGAAGAAGTTGTTGACATCATGAAGAATCTGTTGTTCAACATCATACATGGGATTCCCATTAACTATCATGATTTGTTCATGAGGACTTTGGCTAATGTTGCACTGTTGCATTTTGAATTGAAGCCCTATGCTCCGTGGATAATGAAATTCATCAGAACCAGGTCAATAATTCACTACAAGGAAGATTTTCAGAATCACCTCAGCTTTCTGCCTCCTATTGAAGTCCTCAAAAGGACTATTTCCTTAGTTGATGAAAAGGAAAAGCTGCTATTATTGATGAAGGCACCCGTCCATTGGATGGTCAATTCCGTAAGGCTGCATCTTACTCCACCAATGATGACTCTGCTACTCAAGATTCTTCTGCTAGATCCCATGAGCAAAATCCTCAACCCACTACCCCATAAGTGATGACTGGTCGTGAGCTTCTTCAAAGTCTTCACCAGAAAGTCGATCGCAATCACAAGTGGGTCAAAGCGTCAATTTGGCTCAATTCTTCAAAACATGACCGTCACATAGAACACTGTGAAGAAGTGTCACAACCCTAGCTCAACCCCTGTTGTCTTTGCTTGATCATCATGCATCATGTTTGAATTTAAAGGAAATTTTGAAATGGGGATGTTCAAACCCTAGCAGATAATAATTTCAACCAGGTTCAAGTTTAAATATTTTCAATGAACCCAAAATGCCTTTGAAAATGTTCATGATTTTTGATAAAGGTGAAAACCTCTGCCAAAAAGATGAGCATATTTCTTGGCCATTTATGGATTTTTGAATTAACCCATATTGTATTTGAATTGGGGCATTTAAATTCTGTAATTATCTTAAATGCTCCAAATATTCTAGAATCATTTGTGAGCTTTTGGAATAATCCAAATAGTGTCCACAATTTGTCTTAGGAGTTTTAAAAATGAATTCGTATTTTTACTAATTCAAAACAGAATAAAAGAAATAGAAAAACTGAAACAAAAGGAAAAGAGAGCTTACCTGTAACTTACCTGGCACTCCTGTAGCCCGGCCCAGTTGAACTAGCCCAGCTCACCAGGGGCTGTACCGTCTTCTACTTCTCGCTAATAGGACGAGGGGCGTGTGCCCGACGCGTGCCAGCACACACGCGCCACCTCCACCCTGCTCAACTGCCTCCTCGATGGCTTGGACCTCCCTCGCGTCACCATGCACCTTCCTGGTCGCTCTCTCACTCTCCCTGAGCTTCTCCCCCTACCCTACTCTCTCCTCAAAACATAGCTGGACGCATCTGTCGCCGCCGCTCGCTGTTGCTGCGGCCAGAACCACCTCCTCGTGCTCCGCCCGAGTCCATAAGCACCGCCTCATCTACCTCATCCTCTCCATCGACACACGCGACGCCGGACGCCTCGAAGCGCCGCCCTCGACGCCTTGTTCTTCCTCGGGTTGCCGAGATCGCCTCCGCTGCCCCACTCGCTTAAAACCTCCTCCGAGTTCGCTGTTTGTACTGTTGTAATCTCCATGAGGCACTGACCCCAACCCACCTCTTTTGTGCTCCGTTTGCACACCGTAGTCGTCGTTCACTGGAAACAGAAACCCACTACCGCCTGAGCTCGTCGCCGACGCAGCTGCGGTGACCAAACGGTCACCCCGACGTGCCTAACTTGCTCCTCGCAATGCGTAGTGCCCCGGTAGCTCATCGCCTCGCTTGTTTACAAACCGCAACGCCATCCTCGCGCACTCCTGAGCTCCGGCCATCGCACTGGAGGTCGCCGCCGTCGCCTCCGGCTACCACAGGCCTGGCTGCCACCACCTTTCAACGCGCGTCGACGAGGGCTTTCGAACGGGACCAACCGCGTCTCAAACCGCAGCCTGTGGATGAAACCCGGTGCTCACTGTCGTGGAATTGTCATGGCAGATGTCCTAGTGAAAGGACTTAGTCGTGGAGCCATCGCAACCAGGTTAGCTTAAAGGGGTTAAACGGGACAAAGGACACATGAATTTATACTAGTTCGGCCCCTTGCTATGAAGGTAAAAGCCTACTCCAGTTGAGGTGCTATCGCTTGGGTTTCGATTACCAGGGAGCGAATACGCTTGACCTAGTTTTCGATCTCTCTCTTGTTTCTTTCCTTAAACCGCCACCTGATCGTCCCTTTATATACACAGGTTGATGCCTCGCGGCTCACGGAGTCTCGGCCGGCTGATAGACAACGTGTCCGGCTCGGTGACTAACTACGCTTGCCTTACAATACAAGTCATACACATATGGCGGTTTATACCTATGAGCCTTAAGCCGCCTTTGGGCTTTGGGTCCTTAGTAAGCCTGCTATCTGAACCACCATCCTCAACATCTTCACGGGCCTTGTCTTTATGAACCTCCATCGGTATAACCCAGCCCCTCCTGGGCGGGTCATACCCAATAGTAATATCCCCAACATTAGGCCCCAGGTTGATTTGAACTTGTTCATGTCAATCTTCAACACTTAGAAAAAAAATCCATTTTCATTTACTCTTCACGAGATCTTGTAACCCATCATGACGTCATCTCCTGGGATTGTGGTAACCTGCCATGACGTCACTTGTCATTAATATTGCACAAGGCCCAAATCTTAATAAATCTTCTCTTTTAACGAACCCCCAAAAATGAAGGCGTTTGCGCCATCGCATATCCATTTTTTGGTCTCCTCAATTCCCGTTCACGCTACTTATCCTTCCAACCTTAGAAATAGGACCAGGGGTCCCTTTTCACCCTCCCCCTTTGCCTTCTCATCTTCAACCTTCCTCTCTCTCACAACGCATCTGCGCATCTGAACACCGTCGCCGTCGACCTCGTCGTCTTCCTCGACCCTGGTCGCTGCATCGACCTGAATGAGACCAGAGAAACTGCGGCGCCTCTCCATTGCTCAGTGGATCCAGTAAGAACCTCTCCTTTCTCCACTGTAGATCTCCATTAGGGTTTTTTGTAGTTCTTAGGAGTTCATCGTCGTTCTTCATCATACCTCTGTTTGATCCTTTCTTCGATCCAAAAATAGCTTTTAAAATATGCGGAATCTATTTTTGTACCTTCTCTTAATTACGGAATATGCTTCCCAGATGCAGAAATCTTTCCAGTATACTAGTTCCTCCGCTTCTGTGATATTAGGTTTTAATTTTACTTTCTTTTCCGAGCAGCGGCAAATCAAAAATTAACCGCACCATATGTAAAACCTATTTATCCAACACTTAGCAGAATTCGCTCTTGATAGATCTTAAATACCATTATTGTTATGGAGGCTTACATCACCAGTTATAAGTAGTCATATGTCATTAGGCCCATTTAAGCCGCCAATGTGAATATATGTTGCAGCATTCATCTCCGGCTTAACAAATCAACTTAAACCGGAAAATTTTTCTTTCTTTTAGGCTTCTTCCCTTACGATGCCGAAGACAATTACCTCGTGTAATTGGGTTCCTTCCACTGTCACTGTAACACATTCAAGGACTTTGTCAAAGTCGGCTTTTTACCAGCATAAAACATCCTGCACTGGCGCGCTCCCACACTAGGTGAAGAAAGACCTCAGCCACAAGATGGTGAGGTCATTGTTTTTACCGATCACATGAATCGGGGCTTCTCACTGCCTGGATCCAAATTTTTCCGAGACATTCTGCACTTCTTTCAACTTCATCCTCAAGACATCAAACCCAATTCTGTGTCAAACATCTGCAATTTTCAAGTTTTCTGTGAAGTATACCTTCAAGAAGAACCCAGTGTTGAACTCTTCAGGCAATATTTTTATTTGAACCGGCAGAATGAGTTTACTAATGGACCCAGCTTAGAACTTGGCCCGGTCTTGATTCAATGCAGAAGAGATGCTATCTTCCCTTATTCTTGCCTGCCAAGTCACCCCAAGGATTGGAACCAAACATGGTTCTATTGTAAAGATACTTCTCCGGATGATGAGAATCCACTGCCAGGTTATCGTGCCGAGCGGCTCAACCCCAAGCATCATCTTCCCGAGCAGCTTGCTACTGCTGAACGGTCAAATCTTGAACCTACCATTTCAAAGGTCAAGGCCCTTCTAGGAAATGGGTTAACCGGTATTGACCTGGTTTGGCGTTGGGTTTCTTGGAGAACCATACCCTTGAGCCGTTGTTCTGGCTTAATGTGTACTTATATGGGTGATGCCAAAGATGCACTGCGCTACAGCTCCACGCGTTTAACTGATGATGCAATCAATGAGATCACAAAGACCCTTCTTAATGAGAACTTGGAAAGCTGCGGCAAAGTGGGACTGAACCCTTTTTGCACACTTAACCCGCCACCAGCCATGAGTCTCCAATTTATTTATTTTACCTTATCATTCAAATATTCTATTAACTCAACCTTGATGACTTTCATACGCTGAATCCGCTTTTTGGAAGAAGGAGTATGACCATGAAGCTGCTAAGAAAGACGGGGCTAAAACGAAAGCCGTCAAGAAAGCCACCAAGAAGAATAAGAAGAAACTATGTGCCTCCGAGATGTTTGAACTGGACGACAACACTGAGTTGGAGGTAGCCCTTGACTCCCTTGGTTCCTTTTTCAATTATCTTATTGACACTTATTATCATCAGGATGACACGGGGGCTAGTCAAGTGGTCGAGGAAGAGGTAACTATTATTTCCTCCGACTCGGAGCCTTTGCCAAGACAGAAAATTCGACGAGTAACCCGGAAAGTAATCTTTTCACACCCCTTAGCTCATTTGGATCTCACTTTCTTTTGAAGCAACAGTAGCACGAGAACCGGCGTCAGACTCGGACCAGCGGAGGTGGAGAGTTATCCTCTGGTTTACCAAATACTCGAGCTCTGCGGAAACGTCAAAGCAAGGTCCCTCCAAATTTAATCTCTTTTTGTCCTCTGGCGGGTCTTATTCGTCATCCACGTAATTCTTCCAATTCGAATTATCAGGGGATATCTCACTCCTCTTCCGGCGACTCATCACAGACCCAGCTGCCGGCCTTCAAGACTGGCCCTGGGTAACAATTTTTGTTTTCTACCACTTTGTATCCTTATACTTGTACTAACCTCCCACAACCCTTTGTAGTGGAAAGGCAAAGCCTAGCAAGAAGGCCAAGGTGACCAAGCCGGCTGAAGACCCCAAAGTCCCTGAGCGGGAGCAGCAAATTCCAGCGTCTGAAGCCTCCATACAACAACCAGAAGAGCCTGTCCATGATGTTCCACCAGAAATTCCTGACCTCTTCGGTGATCATACAAACGTCAATCCTTTGAACACTGAATCATCAAGCCCACTTAAATCGTCATAAACACATACTGAGGATGTTATGATCACTGGCACCAGCTTTCAAGAGCTGGGAAAATCTACTGTCTTGGCCAAAAACTCCGCCAAAGAGGACTTTATTGAAAGGCGGAAAGTGAGATTTGACATTGCCAATTATTCTCAACTAAGCGTCAGTGAAGTACTCTTTGGTTATCTCAACCAAGTACATACCAGTCGCGATCTTGAAATTGACATGGTGAAACAGATGCATCAAAAATATGAGGTATGAACTCCGGCTTGATAAATTACGCATATCCCGTTAGCCCCCAAGTCTACTTTGTATAATAGAATACAATATGTTGTAGACTTAGAATAGCTATGAGTACAAAAGCATCTTTGGTAGAACCCTTCAAAAGCCGGCTTTCACCGTCAGAATTAAACCGGATCTTTAACGATTAACATTGCATCCGTAGCCCCCAAGGGCCGGTTTAATCAGCATGAATGAACCGGTACTGTTCATCATTGTTTATAAATCAAAACTTACTTGTGTAGCCCCCATGAGCCAGCTGTGGTCGTTTGCAGCACAACCAGGTCATCATAAAGTAATAATGAAAACGCGAGTAATATGCATTAGCCCCCAAGTGCCAAGTGCTCTTGCTTGCAAAGTGCTTGGGACTTATTCATATTTGTCGTTATATGAAGAATTTTTCTGTATGCATTAGCTCCCAAGTGCCAAGTGTTGTTGCTTGCAAAAGGCTTGGAACTTTTATTCCTATAAGCCGAATATGAATATGATTGCAAATCTGTGCATGTACATGACGCCACTGCTCTACTTGAATCGCAATTGGCTGATGCGAAAACCCGGCTGGAGCATCAAGAATCTGAGATCCGGAAGGCCGACTCAAAATTGAATTTTAGTCTGGCTGAGACAGAAAAACTGAAGACCAATTTTGATACTGAAAGAACCGCCTGGGTTGAGGAGAGGACTGCTTTGATACAATGGGCGGAAAAAGCTGAAGCTTCTCTTCAAGAGATAACCACCGAACTTACCGTCTTAAAACACCGCATATCCCAGATGATTTCTGGTATCTTTGGTTAATAGCATTACTAGCATGATAATCGAGTCTTTTCTTTCATGTCATAAACTGTCTCTGGTCAATCCACAATTATTACACAGGTCCTAGGAGCAGCAATCTTGGTCAAGATATGCTTGTGAAGCTCAAAGCCATATATACGCTTGTTGAACAGCTATATATTGGCACACAGCGGACGCTAGCCATGATTTCTCCAACTAGTCAAGCACCCACTCTGTTGAGTGATGTCTTGAAAAACTTTATGTTCGGCCTGCTAGGATTGAAGAGATAAAGCGGTCATCTGCAAGAGCCGGTGCCATGACGGCCTTAAGCCGGGCTAAGGCATGGCTACCAGAGCTAGACCCGACCGAGCTAGCTACCGGGTATCCAAGCGTGAAAGAAGATGGCACTCCCTTTGACAAGAAAGACTTCGCTGCCTACGTGAAAGAAATTCGTCATCTGGCCAGCCTGATTGCTTATGAAACGAATCTTTCAAAATACCAGGCGGCTTATGATATGGAGAATCAGAAGATGCCCTCGTCGGCTTATAAAGTGATGGATCTGACCCCCCCCCCCAATCCGTAAGCATACTTTCGCCCCTGAAGTTGATCCGTCCAAACTTATAGATGATGAAGCTGAATTCCAAGCCTTGCATGGCATTGATTGGTCATCACCAAACTTCCAGATGACGGAGGAGGACGAAGAACAGGCGAAGGATGATCCAGAAGCTTCAAGCCGTCAAGGTCAAGAAAATTGATCTGCTGGGCGGTTCATATATTTGAGCTTCTGAAAAAACGCTTAAACATTTGGGCTCGCTGAGCCATGTAATAGTTTAGTTGAACTCTGACCTGTCGTGCCATCGTGCATGTTTTGTGTTACATAACATTGTTGATCCACCAGTTCAAGATATGCCACTTATGCATATGATATCATTATGTAGGGCAGATTGTATTTCTTTGTTCTGCATAAAAAACAGATCACAAAATTGCCCTGGCGGTTTACCGCCAGGTGGGTCATAATGCCCAACATAAACATGACGGTGACTAAAAGCCCATAACCAGGGCTGGTTTAACTATAACCATATATAATAAAAATATCATACATGTGATATTTGATCACACTGCCGGCTCATCATACTAGTGCAGTAAGGGTGACAACCCAAAAAATTGAGTACATAATGCCATGTTTGTCATATACTGCCGACTTACAACGCCGTATGCAGCAAGGGGTAATATCCCAAAACTTAGAGCATAATGCTTCCAAGTATTTAATATCATCATATACTGGCAACTTATAGTCCAAAGCCAGGCTTGGTTATCAAAACTACAGACATACTCGAATATGAGCCATAGAGATTGAGGCTACATGGCCTGAATTCTTTTAAACCATATGTCAACATGGTACAAAGATGAAACCAAAAATGTTCCAATAAAAATAATAAATCAGAAAAACAAGGCTTTCATAGGCCGCCAAGCCTAAATCTCAAGTGCTTTCATGGGCCGCACAGCCGCTGAGTTAAACCTTTTAAACCTTATAAGTCGGGCCTCACATGACCAATCATCGTTTTAACTTTGACAAGTTCAGGGTCTTGTATAAGATTGACTGTCAAAAGTACGGCGGGTCATTCCAGGATTACATGGGCCGAGTGGCAAACTTAAAAAGGCAGGATAACCCGGGTTTTTAGGTGAATACACCTGGCTTCCAAGACTGAAAAAGGTTATGTCCTCTTTGGTGAATACACCTATGTTTAAACAAGATAACCTGGAAAGTTTTGGTGAATACGCCTGGCATTCCACGCCAAAAAAGGCTATGTCCTCTTTGGTGAATACACCTATGTTTGAACAAGATAACTTGGAAACTCTAGTGAATACACTTGATGTTCCAATCCAGTCAAGAGGGTAGTGATGCTATGTTCTCTTTGTTGAATACACCTATGTTTGAACAGGAAGCCCCCAAGCGATGTTTACAGCCCATCCTATAAGCCGGATCAAAGGGTAGTCTAGCTATGCTCATTGAGCAGGAAGCCCCCATGTGACCATATGATGTGTCCATAAAGACTCATTATTATCAAAAATGAAAATGATAGAGGCAAGCAGGGATGCCGGCTTTATTATATTCATCATAATATATACATTGTCAAGATATGTACATCACAAGAGCCGGTGGCTCAGGTGTAATAAGGCTGAAGATGAGCAATATTCCACGGCCGACGGGTCTCCTCCTCCGATGTGCGTGAGTCCTTGTGGTCTCGAACATCGACAAGGTAGTATGATCCATTGTTCAGATTCTTGCTGACCACAAAGGGTCCTTCCCAAGGTGGGGTTAGTTTGTGCATATCGGTTTGATCCTGGATAAGCCAGAGCACCAAGTCACCTTCTTGAAAGGTTCAGGTCTTAACCCGGCGGCTCTGATAACAGCGCAGATCTTGTTGGTAAATTGCTGAACGAGATGCCGCAAGGTCATGCTCCTCATCTAACAAGTCAAGTGCATCCTGACGTGCTTTTTCATTGTCAGCTTCAACATAAGCCGTCACACAGGGCGAATCATGACGGATGTCACTAGGGAGAACCGCCTCTCCTCCATAAACAATGAAGAAAGGTGTGTAACCCGTAGATCTGTTGGGGGTAGTATTGATACTCCATAATACTGATGGTAACTCCTCCACCCAATAACCCGGCGTCCTTTGCAAAGGAACCATAAGCAGGGGCTTGATGCCTCTTAGGATCTCTTGATTGGCTCTCTTAGCTTGACCATTAGACTGGGGGTGAGCCACTGATGATACTTCAAGCCAGATATGCTCATGTTGACAAAATTCTTACATAGCACCCTTGGATAGATTAGTGCCATTATCAGTTATAATACTATGGGGAAAGCCAATATGGAAAATCACCTTTTGATAAAATGAACCGCCGTTGCCACGTCACACTTGCTAACCGGCTCTGCTTTAACCCATTTTGTAAACTTGTCAACCGCCACCAAAAGGTGAGTCTTTTATCTTTGGATCTCTTGAAAGGCCCAACCATATCTAGCCCCCAGACTCCAAACGGCCAAGCAATCAGAATCATCCTCAATTCTTGAGCCGGCACATGAGCGCATCGGCGTGAGCCGTCATCCAATAAAACCCATGACGGAAAGCCTTGGCTATGAGAGACTTAGAACCGGCATGATGAACACAATCTCCTTCATGAATCTCTCACAGAATCTCACGACCTTCTTCAGGAGAAACACAACGTTGAAACGCCCCTGTGACACTGCGATGATGAAACTCTCCATTGACAATAGTCATTGACTTAGACCACCGGGTTATCTGCCTGGCCAAAGATTCATCCTCAGGTAACTCGCCCCGGGTCATATAAGCCAAATATGGAACCGTCCAGTCAGGAATAGCATGAAGAGCCGCCACCAATTGTGCTTCTAGGTCAGGAATAGCACGATCCTCTTCTGTAGGCAATTTGACAGAAGGGTTATGCAGAATATCTAGGAAAGTGTTAGGTGGCACCGGCTTATGCTGAGACCCTAACCGGCTTAAAGCATCAGCCGCCTCATTTTTCCTGTGATCAACATGTTTGACTTGATAACCCTTGAAGTGACCTACGATAGCATCAACCTCTCGACGAGAAGCCGCCATGAGTGCACCCTTAGAATCCCAAGTGCCAGAAACTTGCTGAGCTACCAGATCTGAGTCGTCGAAACACCTTACCCGGCTTAAGTTCATCTCCTTAGCCATCTGAAGACCGTGGAGAAAGGCCTCATACTCAGCTGCATTGTTAGTACAAGGTAACATCAACTAGAGAACATAGGAAAATTTATCACCTTGTGGGGAAGTCAAGACAACTCCAGCCCCCGAGCCTTCTAACTGTCTAGATCCGTCGAAGTGAATAGTCCAATATGTGTGATCCGGCTTCTCTTCAGGTGTTTGTAACTCTGTCCAATCATTAATGAAATCCACAAGTGCTTGAGATTTGATTGTTGTACGAGGCATATATTTCAAACCATGGGTTCCAAGCTCAATGGACCACTTGGCTACCCGTCCTGTGGATTCTTTGTTTTGAATGATATCCCCTAAGGGAGCAGAACTAACCATGGTGATAGGATAACCAAAGAAATATTGCTTGAGCTTTCGACTAGCCATGAAGACTCCATATACCAGCTTCTGCGAATGCGGATACCTCTGCTTGGATTCAATAAGCACCACACTGAGATAATAAACCAGCCTCTGAACCGGCTGTTCCTTGCCTGCCTCCTTCCATTCCACCACAATAGCTATGCTGACTGCCCAAGCATTAGTAGCCACATATAACAACAATGGCTCCTTATCAATAGGAGCAGCAAGGACTGGCGGCTCAGCTAGTTGTCTCTTCAAGGCTTCATACGCTTCATTAGTAGCATCACTCCAGACAAAGTGTTATGTTTTCTTCATCATCTGGTACAGCGGTATAGCTGTCTCACCCAACCGGCTTATGAACTGGCTTAAGGCCGCAATACGACCTGCTAGACGCTGAACATCATTGATACACACCGGTTTCGCCAATGATGTAATGGCCCTGATCTTCTCCCGGTTAGCTTCAATGCCTCTTTCAGAAACCAGAAAACCCAAAAGCTTGCCTGCCGGCACGCCAAAGACACACTTGGTCGGGTTAAGCATTGAGGGAGTCCTGGATTAGGGGGTCCTTGGACTGCCGGACTATATACTTTGGCCGGACTGTTGGACTATGAAGATACAAGATTGAAGACTTCGTCCCGTGTCCGGGTGGGACTCTCCTTTGCGTGGAAGGCAAGCTTGGCAATTCGGATATGTAGATCTCCTCCCTTGTAACTGACTCTGTGTAACCCTAGCCCCCTCCAGTGTCTATATAAATCGGAGGGTTTAGTCCATAGGACAACAACAATCATAATCATAGGCTAGCTTATAGGGTTTAGCCTCTACGATCTCGTGGTAGATCAACTCTTGTAATACTCATATCATCAAGATCAATCAAGCAGGAAGTAGGTTATTACCTCTATCGAGAGGGCCCGAACCTGGGTAAACATTGTGTCCCCTGCCTCCTGTTACCATCCGCCTTAGACGCACAGTTCAGGACCCCCTACCCGAGATCCGCCAGTTTTGACACCAACATTGGTGCTTTCATTGAGAGTTCCGCTGTGCTGCCACAATAAGGCTTGATGGCTCATCTTGTTGTCAAGGACAACATTTCCTCGGGGGGAGCCCTGGTTGTAGGCCAAACTCTCCGACTAGGCGGCTTCGTCATGACCGCCTGTTCAGCCGTCGCGCCGACGATGACTTCTCGGGTCATCAAAAACAGCCTCCACGTCAGCTCGGGATTCGCCGAGCAGATGGATCCAATAGAGCTCTCTTCCCTGAACAAGCTCTTGGATCGCATCGCCACCCTGGGAGTCGCAACGGACTATGATCGGATCGGGCTTAAACCCGACCAAAGGGAGATTAATTCTCCGCCGGTCATCCATCAGATAGCGGTGGTGGAGGAGCAATGTAGCAATTCTTCCTCTATTTTGAGGACAAACTATGTCCGGATTCCCGAGCTCTCCGAGCCGGATACCCATCCACGGGAGGACATGGCCCAAGCTTCGAACCTAGAATCAGACAGCGGGCCAGAACTATTGGACACATCCCGGAGTCCGAACTGCCAAGCTCGGAAACTCCTCCGCCCTGGGTCTCAGATTGGGTCAGGGTTTGGACCTAAATCTACCCACCCACCCAGACTCAAGTGGTCTTTCCCACATTAGATAAGAGCCCCAAGAGATAGTACATCACTATTGGGCCAGATTCCTCCTTGTAGTGAGCAAGGTCAAGGACTGTCGCGAGGAAGACGCAATTTCATTCTTTTGAAAAAATTGCACGGACAAGGGAATCCTCAACACCATAAGCCGCCGTGACATAGCACACTTTGCTGACTTAGCGGCCATAGTACGGAAGTACTGTGGGATGGAAAGCGCCTGAAAAACCCAAACCAAATTCTGGGACCCTCCGGCTCTCACTAAACCCCCCGTTCGAACTAAAAGGGTGTACTCTCGTAAGTCACCCGGTCAAATTACAAAGAAACAAAAGCCCACTATAGGGCATAGAACCGTATTGGAGGGATGGCTCAATGGGCCATGCAAAATTCACAGTACAATGGATACCATGCCAACACACAGCCTTAGAGCATGTTTGATACTCCGGCAGGTGGGCAAGAGCGGTGAGGATATCCTCATCAACAATACAACAGAGTACCATCCCGTGGAAAATAATAATACATTATTGACAGTCTTCGAGACCTTCGCCTCAAATAATAGGCGCAAGCAAACACTCCGCAGCCTTGCCGAAGTCTGCCACGTTGCGACAATAAATCCATGGAACGACACGGCCATAACCTTCAATGCAAGTGACGAACCTCAATTCCAAACAGCCCAAGCACCAGCCGCTTTGGTCCTTAGTCCAATTGTGGACGGCTTCCGGCATACTAAAGTGCTCATGGACGGTGGCAGCGGATTAAACCTCATCTACGAGGAAACTCTTAGCAAAATGGAAATAGACAAGAGCTGCATTGAGCAAAGCAGCACGACCTTCAGAGGAATCATCCCTAGTCGGGAGGCACAATGTGCGGGAAAATCACACTAGATGTGGTATTCGGCACGCTGAAGAATTATAGGTCCGAAGAAATCACATTCCAAGTGGCCCCATTCAGTAGCAGATACCACGCCCTTTTAAGGCGACAGGCATTCACGGTCTTCCAAGCTATACCTCATTACGGGTACATGAAGCTCAAAATGCCCGTGCCCAATGGAATCATCACTCTGGCTAGTGATCCGGACATAGCACTCCGCGCCGAAAATAAAACCGCCGCACTAGCCCTCGAGGCGTTATACGAAGCCCTTGCGGCCGAAGAACTAACTGCGCTACGCTCCACGGTGGACAGGGACGATGTGATACTCGACAAAAGACCCAAGTCCACCTCTTTTAAGCTAGCGGACGAAATTTTCAAATTCCAGGTCCACGCAATGGACCCTACAAAAATAGCATCCATTGGGGCACAGCTGAACCCCACAACAGACGCCGCACTGCGGGAGTTCTTCCGCGAGAATTGGGACATCTTTGCCTGGCATCCTTCAGACATGCCAGGAATCCCATGCAGGCTAGCCGAGCATAGCCTTAACATTCTAAAGGGGTTCAAGCAGGTCAAGCAGACTCTTCGGCGTTTCTCTGAGCCTAAGCGACAAGCTATGGCAGAAGAGCTAGCCAAGTTACTCTAGGCCGGATTCATTAGAGAAATAAAACATCCGGACTAGCTAGCAAACCTGGTGATGGCACCAAAGAAGGACCTGGCGCCTATGTGTTGATTTCAAGGACCTTAACAAGGCTTGCCCCAAGGATCCCTTCTCCCTCCCTCGCATCGATCAAATTATCGACGCTACCCCAGCACACGACTCATTGTGCTTCCTCGACGCATACTCCGGATACCATCAAATTAAGATGGCGGAGCCCGATCAAGCCGCAACAGCATTCATCACTCGATATGGCCCCTTCTGTTTTAACACCACGCCCTATGGGCTCAAAAACACCGGTGCAACCTATCAACGCATGATTCAGACATGCCTGGAAACACAAATCGGCAAAACAGTGGAGGCATACGTAGACAATGTGGTCATTAAAAGAAGACATGTTGAATCCTTAATAGACGACTTGAGGCTCACGTTCGACAATCACCGAACATATGACATCAAGCTCAATCCAGAAAAATGCGTTTTCGGCGTGCCCGCCGGAAAGCTCTTGGGCTTCATCGTCTCCAATAGAGGAATTGAAGCAAATCCGGCTAAAATCCAAGGTTTGTCACAGTTGGCTATCCCAACAGACCTCAAGCAAATCCAGAAGTTAATTGGATGAGTGGCTGCCTTAAGCCGCTTTATCTCCCGATTAGGAGAAAAGGCACTACCTCTTTATCGCCTTCTTTGACGCACCGAACACTTAGAGTGGACGGATGCGGCCACGACCGGATTGGAAGAAATAAAAGCCATATTGGCCACCAACCCAATCTTGGCTGTGCCAAATGTTGGCGAACCAATGTTGTTATATATAGCGGCAACACACCAAGTTGTAAGAGCAGTGCTCGTCATCGAACGGGAGACGGACGGACATAAGTTCCCGCTTCAAAAGCCGGTATACTACGTATCCACCGTCCTCACTCCATGCAAATCACGGTACCCACATTATCAAAATATAGCATACACGGTCTGCATGGCATCCCGGAAACTATGACACTACTTTGAACAGTGTTCAATTACGGTGGCCTCCGAAGTACCACTCAATGACATAATAAATAACCGCGATGCCACGGGCCGGATTGCTAAATGGGCTATGGAGCTCCTCCCGTTCGACATAACATATAAACCACGGCGAGCCATTAAGTCGCAAGTACTAGCTAATTTTGTCGCCGAATGGACGGAAGCCGAACTGCCTGAAGAGTACGGCGCGTACTCCAATTGGATCATGCACTTTGACGGCTCTAAGATGCTGACTGGTCTGGGGGCAGGCGTCGTCCTAACATCTCCCACTGGAGATTCAGTCCAATATGTATCCAAATATTATACACACACTCCAACAATGCAGCATAATATGAGGCCCTGTTGCATGGTCTCCGGATGGCAGTCTCCATGAGCATTCAACGCCTAGAGGTGCGGGGGGATTCGAACCTCGCAATATCTCAAATAAATGGGGACTTTGATTCCAAGGACCCAAAAATGGCGGCTTACCACAACACCATCCTCAAAATGTTAGCTCGGTTCGAGGGCCTCGAATTCCACCATGTGGTCCAAGAAAAAAAATCAAGAGGCGGATATCCTCGCCTGCATCGGCGCTAAGCGTGACCCTGTCCCTCCTAATATCTTCTTCGAAAGGCTGTTTAAGCCATCCATGGTGTGGGAAGGGGAGACCGACAAAAACAGTCCGGATCCGGCCACAACACCAGACCCCGAACACTCTGAAATAATCGGAGGCTCTACCACCGAAATAACATCTTCAGCCCACGTGATTATGGTTGTCATCACCCTGTGGACAGAACCCTTCTTAGCTTACCTAACTAGGCAAGAACTCCCTGATGACCCAAATGAGGCACGTTGCATTGTGCGGCGGTCTAAAGCCTACAAGGTCCACGAGGGAGAGCTTTATAAGAAAAGCGCTACCGGAGTACTTCAAAGGTGCATCTCCGAAGAGGAAGGACTGCAACTTTTGGTAGAAATTCATGCTGGACTTGGCGGCCACCATGCCACAGCTCGGCCCCTTGTAAGCAAGGCCTTCCGTATAGGTATTTACTGGCCGACGGCCCGAGCAGACGCACAGGACCTCGTTCAACATTGTGTCGGTTGCCAGATTTTTGCAAACCAAAGCCATATGTCACCTACCGCTCCCCAAAGAATCCCCATCACTTGGCCCTTTGCGGTCTGGGGGCTTGACATGGTCGGACCCCTTAAAGGGGGAAGCCACAAGAAAAAATACCTATTTGTCATGGTGGATAAATTCACCAAATGGATAGAAGCCAAACCAGTTAAAACGGCCGAGTCAGGACCAGTGATAGACTTCATATCCGCGGTTGTACACCATTACGGCGTCCCCCACAGCATCATCACCGATAACGGCTTGAACTTTACAGCCGATGATGTAAAAACTTGGTGCAGCAAAATGGGCATTAAGCTTGATTATGCCTCTGTGTATCACCCGCAAACTAACGGTCAAGTCGAGTGAGCAAATGGTCTTATCATGAGTGGCATTAAACCTAGATTAGTGCGATCCTTGAATGAATCAGATATGCACTGGGTGGAGGAGCTTGACTCCGTGCTATGGGGGCTGTGGACCACGCCGAATCGCACTACCGGATACACACCGTTCTTTATGGTGTATAGCGCAGAGGCAGTACTGCCCTGTGACATCATTCATGACTCACCTCGAGTGCGCATGTACAAAGAGAAAGAAGTCGAGCTTGATTGGCAGGACAGTTTGGATGCCCTGGAGGAGGAGCGTGACATGGCAAAAGCCCGCTCCGCAATCTATCAGCAACAGGCTTGGCGGTATCAAAGCAGAGAAGATGCATCGAACAATCGACTCGAGCCAAACCCGTGGAACGCAGCCAGACTTTGAAGGTTCTAAGCCTAGTGCTGGATTCCGTGCTCGTCTCCTTACCTCCGTCAATTTTTTATATATCCGTTATCTGCCTTTTCTTTCTTTTTTCCCTTTTTCTTCACGGCCTTAAAAGGTTAAAATGTGTCTTGACTACACAATCTTGACATGCTAGGCGTGCTCATCATACCCGGGGGCTTCTTATATAGAAGCTTAATTTAACTATGTTCCGGGCTCTATGCCCCCCGCACATGTGTTACTTTTCCACATGTACCTTTCTTCGCCATTATATGTATCGATATGACTTAAGTTTTGGCCAAGCTGGGTTGCCTGGCTCTTGTGTTTATGCCCTACGTTCCCGTTAATTCGGCTAGGGCATAAGGGGAGCACCTCTGCGATTGTTACTGTCGGGTCAGCCGGATGTGTACCTCAGACTGGGTGAAGCCGAAAGCTAGCGTTCTTAAGGGAATATTCGGTCGGTGAACAAAAGATGACTTTTATTTATTGTAATACATGCCCCCAGATGTTTGGACATGCACATTAATGCATGCGTACCCAGGGAAAGGAACCCTTAACGGAACTATTCTCCCTGGAAGATGTTTCTTACTATCCATGTAATATAACATAGCTAGTTGGGTACTTGTCTGTTCAAGCACTTATGACCCCTACGCCTGGTTTCCATGCATACCCCAGTTTTTACATAACTGAGCAGGTATTCGGATACACTCCGGACTGTCGGATCCGGAGGTTGAAGCGAAAAGGTCCGCCATGACAAATGATTTACAATCCGGCTAGGGACAATATATGTCACTTGAAGTACACAGTCACTTAGACTGACTAAATTCTTCATCTATACCATCCAACAGGCTGTCTAGCCTACAATCCTATTGGGAATACTTTGCGACTAATTTCACCTGGTCATACACCAAACTGGCGGGGATCTCTTTCCCATCAGACCCCACAGGTCCGACTTCGGCCATGTGGTTCAGGTCGGCCTTGGTATATCGCGTCTTCACCATGGCCCAGGCTTCCCTTGCACCTTGTCGGCAGGCTGATATCTTCCATAATAGGAAGCGCCGCCGCGCTCCCTTGAGCATCTCTACAAGCTCCCCCAGGCCTCCTGGCAGGGGGGCGGATGGCCACAAGGCTTGGGCAATGCCCTGCATCACCTGCCGAACTTGTTCGTGCAGTTTTGAGAGCTCTGGCAGAAGATCACCCGCAGACTCGGGCATCTCCTCTACGGGACGACCCGTCAGCATACCTACAGATATAACTCTGTTAGCCGATTTCTTCGCCGAACTCTATAAAAGTTCGTTCAAGCACTTACTAAAAATGCCGCGTCGAAGCCTCTTATTCTCCTTTACGGAGTCAGCAAGCTGGGCTCGAACATCTTTCAGTTCAACGCCCAGCCGGGTACTGGCATCTTGGAGATCATTTTTCTCCCGCCTAACCTGCGTGAGCACGCGCTCGCCAGCCTTTAGCTATCGTTGAGCATGTTGCTCATCCCCTCGCACGTCCTCTGGATTCACTCCGGGATCATCTGCAGAATCTATTGTTAGATTTGCATGCATGCCTAATACTAACTGGTACATGTCATTCTTTTAGATAGAAACAAGTGTTACCAAATGGGGCCTTCTCGGACTCCTTCATTGCGGCAACTGCGGCCCGTAGCTGGGCTTTGCACTCCTCCAGCTCTTGAGACAACTCGGTATTCTTCTCCGTAAGAACCTACGCAAACAATGATCCTTAAATGTCACACCCTAGCTAGTTCAAGCATTAGAATGTGCATCATGTTTAAATTCCTCTTAAATTTGAATTGGGGAAGACAGAACCCCCAACACACCCCCTTGGAAACAACTAGGGTTTACTAAAAATATTTTCAATGAACCTGAAATGCCCTTCTAAAAAGTTCACCCTCTTTGTCTTAGGTTAGAACCTCTGGCAAAATTGGTGCACAATTTTCTAGGTCAACAGAAGGTCATTGAATTAAATCATAAGTATTTGAATTTGGGCATTTAAATGCTATAAAATAATCTAAACGCTCAAATAATTCTGGGAATAAATGTTTCCTGTTGGAAATAATCTAAACAGAGGCCACATTTATTTTCAGGATTTTTGGAAATGTTTTAGTATTTTATTTAAAGCTAAACAGTTGCAGTTAAATAGAAAACAGAAACTAAATAAAAAAAGAGGAGAAAGAAGCCCACCTGGGCCTTACCTATGCTGGCCCAGCCACCTGGCTCGGCCCAGCCTGCTGGCGCTGCCAGTCATCGTCCTCCTCGCGCCAGAAGGACGCGGAGCGCGTGGCCGGCGCCCGCGGCCACACGCCGGCCACCTCCTGCTTCCGCCGACGCCCGGGAGATGCCCTGAAGTGCCACGCGACCCCCCACGTCTCCCTCTCGCACTCGCTCACTCTCCCCCTCGTCTCCCTCTATCTCTCCCGTGACGGCCGAGCGCGTACCTCGCCGCCGATCGCCGTAGTTGCCACCACAGACACCCCCTCGCCCCTCCGACGAGCCCATTAGCTCCGACTCGACTCCCTCGTCCTCCCCACCGAGCCACGCATCGCCGGAGGCCCTGCATCGCCGCCTTCGCCCTCGTCTTCAACCTCGGGCACCCGAGCCATCTCCGGTCGAATTCGCCGCCGCCAGGACTTCCCCGAGCCCGCTGACCCCCTCTCCGACTCTGCTGTGAGCTCCTCTTCCTTTCTCCCTAGTTCCCGTGCTCGATTACGCCTCGTAGCCACCACCCCCTCCAAGCCCGAGCGCTCCTCGACGCCGGCCATGCCGCCGTCGTGGCTACGGCCGTGCAAGCACGCGTCCGAGCGCCTCACCGTGCTCAGCGCAGCACCAGGGACCTGTAGCCACCACCAGTTCTTCCTCCCATGCACCGTAGCCTCGAAACCGACCTCGCCCGAACTCCGGCCGCCGCCACGAGCTCGATTCCGGCGAGCTCGCTCCACCCCAGCTCCTCCCACTTGCCCCACTAGATGCGCATGAGCCCCAGCTCCTCCGCCGTCGATTTGGTCACCGGAGGACCAAATCCGAAGCCCGCCGCCGTCTCGGGCCTCGCCGGCGTCGAGCCGCCGGCGAGTTGACCCAGTTTGACCCCTGGGTGGGCCCAGGAAGAACCCCCTGAGTCTATGACAGGTGGGGCCGGTCGGCTAACTAAATTAGGATTAGTCTTAATTAATTTTAATTAAATCAGTCACTGACATGTGGGCCCAGGCCCCACTGACAACTAATTAGTGTTAATCTAATTTTGCTAATTAGCTGAGAGGCTGACAGAAGGGGCCCACCAGTCAGGTTTGACCTGGGCTGGCGCCTTTGACCTGCTGACGTCACCCTGACGCAATGCTGACACAGTAATTGATTTTCTGGATTTATTCTTATTCAGG
Organism: Triticum urartu; assembly: GCF_056163025.1. Classification (NCBI taxonomy): domain Eukaryota; kingdom Viridiplantae; phylum Streptophyta; class Magnoliopsida; order Poales; family Poaceae; genus Triticum; species Triticum urartu. Next base: position 266,168,615 of record NC_141878.1, on the reverse strand, counting down.
AAATTCGAGAAAATAGTTCAAACTTCAAAAATTCATAGAAATTCAACCATAGCTCCAAATGAGATAAATTATATATGAAAAATTATGAGAAAAATTCAATCTATCCAACTGTAATGGTTTCATGCATGACAAAACAAGTTACCTTGCTATTTAGGCAGAATAAGGAAAAGCACTATTAAGGCCATGTTTAATGAGCTAATATTTGAATCTTTGATTCAAATGAGTTCATTCCTTTCTAATATAACTTGCATTAGGCCAAGACACATTCATATTGCCATGTCATAGCATGCATCATATTGTTGCAGATCGTCATGTGTTGATTGTATTACGATGTGTTCTTCATGGTAGGTTCTGCCTCCGAGGATATCCACGAGTATCCAACTGAAGGGCAGTATCCCACTACCACTCCATCAGGCAAGCAACCATTGATCATTCCGATACAAACCCATGTTCTCGCTTCAGCTCTTGTTTACTACATTAAGACAACGCGATTCAAACTGCTGTGTGCTACAGTAGTTGAAACCTTATCCTCTGCATGACCTGTCATTGCCACAGTAACTAGATGAAACCCACTAGCATGTGTAGTAGTTGATTGAGCCATGTATGTGATTCTTACCTTGCTATGCCTGCTATGCTTAGAGTTGTGTCAGGTCTGGTTCATCTGGGAGATGGGCTAGAGTGAAATGCTTATGCCGGTAATGTGAGGGATGCGTTGAACATGTCTTGGTAAAGGTATCGATGAGAGGCCATGTAGGAGTACATGGTGGGTTGTTCCATTGAGGCCGTCCCTAAGCACTGAGATCTGTATGCGTGATTTAAGATTCAGCTACTACCACACATTGGGCCCTGAAATATGACCCCGCTCGACTTACTGACCCCTCTCGCCTCTGTCCAGGAGTTGCAACTAGTTTCTGGTGTTTGTAGGACATGTGTTGGCGGCCGTGCGTAGCACTGACCCTAGGGGTGGGCTATGTTGCGGTAGATACACCGTGGCACGGTGTACCGAGTCACCCGTTTGGTGTCGCGGGAACCCTGTTCACATCGTTTGGGGCCGTTGAGGGCACCCCGGCCGGATTTCCTTGCGGATGGAACCTAAATAGGCAATAAACCTGGACTAGAGACTTGTGAGGTTAGTCAGGTCGTGGTCTACACCCACGTCGGTTTTCGCTTGAAGTCTGCCGAGCACATGTCGTGTGCAGACGCTAAGTGGTGGAAACATGTGTGACGAAGTACACCCCTGCAGGGTATAAAACTATTCGAATAGCCGCGTCCGCGGTAAAGGACTACTTGGTTGCATATACAGTTCATAGACAAGTTAATGGATACTACTAAAAGACTCAAGATAAACTGTGAGTACCGAGGATGGCCCTCTCATAGGATGACAGGGAGGATCCCCGGTGGAGTATTGTGTTGGTGAGTAGTGGACTCGTGTGCGAAAACTATTTTACTGGTGAAGTTCCGTAGGATAGCTTAGCCAAGAGTCAAAGCTGGCTTGCTGCATCAACCCCACCGCCTTCTTGAGAATAAGCATGTATAGTAGGTTCTGATGTAAGACTTGCTGAGTACCTTTGTACTCATGTTTTGCTTATTTATTGTTTTCAGACGACAACACTACCCCCTTCGATGGGTTCTATGTAGACCTTGACGTCGACGAGTGACTAGCCACCCAGGTGGTGACCCTGGCCATGGAGGGCCTATGTAGATAGACAGGCTTCGAGATGCCTTCTTTCTTTCTAGAGTCTGTACCCAGACTAGTTGCTTCCGCATGTGCTTGTATGTTTGTATGACTTGAGTGTTGGGTCATGTGACCCCTATCTGTATGAACATGTTATGTATGGCTCTCTGGAGCCTTTAAATAAAGTACTTGAGTTGTAGAGTTTTGTTGTGATGCCATGTTGTATGTACTCATATCAGGCATATTGTGTGTATGATTGAAATGCTTGGTATGAGTGGGATCCGACAATCTAGTTGTTTATCCTTGATAGCCTTTCTTATGGGGAAATGTAGTCTAGTGTTCCTCGAGCCATAGTAGTCCGCTACAGCCCGGTTCACCGGAGTCCTGCTAGCCCAACACTACTGCTTAGGACACTTGACTAGCCGGCATGTGTTTCACTTCGTCCCTATGTCTGTCCCTTCAGGGAAATGTCACACTGTGACTTCCGGAGTCCTGCCTAGCCTGCTACAGCCCGGGGTTCCCCGGAGTCCTGTTAGCCCAGTGCTACAGCCCGGAATCACTCGTTGATGACCGACATGTTCGATGTGATCCATGTATGCCTGTCTCCATAGGTCTGTGCCTCTTTGGGTTCACGACTAGCCATGTCGGCCCGGGTTCTCTGTCATATGGATGCTAGCGACACTGTCATATACGTGAGCCAAAAGGCGCAAACGGTCCCAGGCCATGGTAAGGCGTCACCCGTGGGATACCGTGCGTGAGGCCGCAAAGTGATATGAGGTGTTACCGGCTAGATCGATGTGACTTGGAATCGGGGTCCTGACAGCGTTGGTATCAGAGCCGGACTGCCTGTAGGTTCGTTGAGCCAAACTGGTCGATGTCGAGTCTAGAAATGCTCTAGTTATATGTAGGGGAATTGATTGTGGAAGGGAACGTAAGGTTCTTTTACTCCTTTACCTATGCCTCTGATCTGAGTCATTCTCTTCTCATTCAACATGGGTTAAGGACTAGGCTCTCTTCTTCTATCAGGTTCACGTGTTACTAATCCATAGTAGCTTATAGGATTGTTGTTACAAGCCCCAGTTTAGTTCTACTACTTTAGTATGTTGCTAATTGGATCAGAATCTTGATATGATGTTGTTGAGTGGTATTGCGAACTGTTGTGGATGACTCAAATCTTTTTCTGAGCATTTACAGCTGTTATGCTGTCCAATTTTCCCTAGAAATTCTGATGCCTTTGCATTGTGGTTGTGCTTTCAGATGGCCAACCATGTTCAAAATCAAGTGGTTCGCCTGACCCGGTGCCTCGACATGCCCGGTCATACTGCTATGTTAGTCCGGGTAATGATCGAGACGGGCTACCGTTGGTATCCCGAATACACCGTCGAAGAGTAGTTCCGCGACTTTAATCAAAGCCAATATCTCTGCACCATCAGGATATTTCCTTCTTATCCTGGATCTACCGAGCCCCTTCACTGTTCCTATGGACTCGGGGTTACTGTTGAGATGGTTGTGCAGGATGCTGCCTATTCCATGATGACCATCTTGCGAGTCCGGACTGGCCTGCTTCGGAACACCGACTTCCGTTACATGCCAGCTGCACTTCCGGGAGGGCAAGGGTATCTTCAGGCTATCTATGCTGACTCCACTCAGGAGGACTCATTAACTCGTACCACTGCCGAGATGCTCGAAGATAAGGACCGAGAGAATCGGGCCTTGAGGTTGGAGCTTTTTAATACCCGTGCTGATCATTGGGCCACATTGACTTGGTTTGCACCTGCGGTGCAAGCTGGATGTATGGATACAAGGGATCTGTATCCTGTGAGATCAGCTCTACCAGACATGGTGGATTGGCGTGATGTGGGAGGCATCACCCCACCCCGTGGTCCCCGCAGGCCACCATTTGTTGGCCCAAGGCCTCATCCAAGCCCCTTTGGTCCACAGGCTCCTCAGGACTGTCTGTTCCCGGATGGTCATGTTGAACTTCGAAGCTACAGAGGCGACTTCTATGAGAACTACTACGGAGCTGTCTGAGTTAGTAGTCGTACCACTAGTATTGTAGTGGTTGTATCTCCACTGTCCTGTGTGACTTGTGGAATATGACTTTGTGTGTAATCAATTCCGGAGGTGTAGACAAATAATGTATAGGAGCTTGGAATGCCTCTGATGAGATGTAATGTCTTTCATCATAGTTGTACTGTAGCCTGGGCTTGTACTGAACTATGTATGATGTGTATGACCGTTGGTATATATGGCAGTTTTATATTACCATGACATACGGATGAACATCTCAGCATTCTGTGTTATCCATTACATTCTGCACTCCCTTGCTAAGTTTGAGCCATCCTTGTCTAAACCGTTGTCTTGTTTCCTCTTAGGATGGTCAACACCCGCAGCAACCCTGCTGCCCCGGAGCAGGGGGAAGCCAGTGCAGCTAGAGGTGAGAATCTGCCTCACCCGCCTTCTCTGGCCGAAGTGATGCTAGAGGTGGAAAGAAACAAGCGTGAGACTAACCGCCTGCTAGAGCGGATTGAGCAGAACACTGCATGCCACCCACGAAATGACTTGGTGTCAATCAATGACTTTATCAAGCTATACCCGCCAAAGTTTAATCACTCTGTCGAGCCCCTCGACGCGGATGACTGGCTTCGCAGCATCACCCACAAGCTACGTTCTGCCAACGTAGCCGAAGCCGACAAGGTTACCTATGATGCCTATCACCTCGAAAGCCCTGCTAGCCTTTGGTGGGAAAACTTCGAAGCTATGCGCCCGGTCGGCCAAATCACTTCTTGGGCTGAATTTAGTGAGGCTTTCCGTGAGCATCACATTCCGGAAGGTCTCATGGATCGCAAGAGGGAGGAGTTCTGCAACTTCACCCAAGGAAGACTGACTGTGGATGCATATAGTCGTGAATTTGGGAATCTAGCATGCTATGCCCCTGAAGAGGTTTCTACTGACGCTAAGAAGCAGGCAAGGTTCCGCAAGGGACTTAGCCCTGAGCTTCGCCGCGATCTCCGTCTGCACGAGTGCACATCTTTTCAAAAGCTGGTCAATAAAGCCATCAGTGCTGAGACAGGCCAGACTGATTATGACGCTTCACGCAAGCACTCCCGTGATTTTGGCTCTTCATCCGGCTCGGGAGCTCAGAAGCGCCGGGTGTGGATCGGCACTGCCACCCAGGTTCATCCCGAGGCCATCCTTTGAGGCGCCTCGTCCCAACCAGCAATTTGTACCGCCCAAGCCCTATGGTGGCCCCGCTGCTAATGCTGCTCCACGCCCCAATGTGGTGACATGCTTTAAGTGTGGAGAGCCGGGTCACTATAGCCAAGAGTGTCCCCAGAACAACAACTCCAATCAAACTGGGAAGTCCGTTGGCCGTGGTAAGCCAGCGGGGAAAACATTTTACGCCAAGTAGGCCACCACTGCACGTGGCCATGTCAACTATGTTTCAGCCGAGGAGGCTCATGAGGATCCCAACGTCGTCCTTGGTACGCTCCTTGTTAACTGCCATCCGGCATCCGTTCTTTTCGATACTGGAGCATCTCATTAATTCATATCCGAGAGCTATGCTCGATTGCATAACACGACATTCTGTGACATGCCCACTTCCATGGTAATTCAAACCCCGGGTTCCAAATGGCAATCTTCTAGAGTAAGCCATGGGAACAAAATTATTGTCGACAGACTTGTCTTCCTTGCATCCTTAATAGCTCTCAAGTCCTCCGACATAAATATCATCTTGGGTATGGACTGGATGTCAGCTCATTATGCTAAGATCGATTGTGCCACTAGAGCCGTTCAACTTACTCACCCATCGGGCAAGACAGTCAATGTCTTAACTCGAGTGGCCAAGCGCCAGCTTTACTCTCTAAATGCTAACCCTCTTCCAGACCTTGAGGATGTTCCGGTAGTCCGAGACTTTCCGGATGTTTTTCCAGGAGAACTGCCAGGTGTTCCACCTGACAGGGATGTTGAGTTCGTGATAGACCTTGTCCCAGGAACCGTTCCAATCTCTAGAAGACCCTACAAGATGGCACCCTTAGAACTAGCCGAGCTTAAGAACCAACTCGATGAGTCCTTGAAAAAGGGTTTCATCCGTCCTAGTTCCTCTCCTTGGGCTTGCCCCGTCCTCTTCATCAAGAAGAAGGATGGAACGGATCGAATGGTTGTGGATTACCGACCTGTCAATTTGGTCACCATAAAGAACAAATATCCGCTTCCCAGGATCAACGATCTGTATGATCAGCTTGCTGGATCCTCAGTCTTTTCCAAGATGGATTTGAGGTTGGGCTACCATCAAATCAAAATCAGAAATGGGGACATTCCCAAAACGGCCTTTGTTACTCGTTATGGCCAATACGAGTACACCGTGATGTCCTTCGGTTTAACCAATGCCCCAGCCACCTTTTCCCGGTTAATGAACTCGGTTTTCATGGAGTACTTGGACAAATTTGTCATAGTATACCTCGATGACATACTCATCTACTCCAAGAATGAAGAAGAACATGCCGAACATCTAAGGCTGGTATTGATGAAACTTCGAGAGCATCGCCTTTATTCCAAATTCTCCAAGTGTGAATTTTGGTTGCCAGAAGTGACCTATCTAGGCCATGTAATTTCTGGTAAGGGTATTGCTGTCAATCCCGAGTGAGTTCAAGCCGTCCTTGATTGGACTCCACCTGAGATGGTTAAGCAAGTTCGGAGCTTCCTTGGCTTAGCGAGCTATTGCCGCCGCTTCGTCGAAAATTTCTCCAAGGTTGCTAAACCTCTAACTGAACTCCTCAAGAAGGATAAAAAGTTCGAGTGGACTCCACAGTGCGAGTTCAGTTTTCAGGAACTGAAAAGACGCCTGACATCTGCTCCCGTACTGGTACCACCAGATTTCTCCAAGGACTTTATTATCTATTGCGACGCCTCGCGACAAGGACTAGGTTGCATACTCATGCAAGATCATCAGGTAATTGCCTATGCTTCACGGAAATTACACCCACATGAGGAAAATTATCCCACACATGATCTAGAGCTTGCAGCGGTAGTCCATGCACTTAAAACCTGGCGACATTACCTTCTCGGTAATCATTGCGAGATCTTCACCGATCACCAAAGTTTGAAATATATCTTCACCCAACCAGATTTGAATCTCAGGCAAAGACGTTGGGTCGAGTTGATCTCGGATTACGACTTAGGAATAACTTACACCCCAGGCAAAGCCAATGTCATGGCTGATGCACTAAGCCGTAAGTCCTATTGTAACAACCTGATGTTACAACAAAGTCAACCACTTCTCCATGAGGAATTTCGTAAGCTTAATCTTCACATTGTTCCTCGAGGATTCCTATCCACCCTGGTGGCGAAACCTACCCTTATGGATCAAATCATAGCTGCCCAGAAGCGTGATAAGGGCATATCCCGGATTAAGGAAAACATCGCTAGCGGAGTTGCTAAATGTTTCTCCATGGATGAGCGAGGTGCTGTCTTTTTCGAGAACCGTTTGGTGGTTCCCAAGAAACAACATCTACGCCAGTTGATCCTTAAGGAAGCTCATGAAAGAAGCCCACCTGGGCCTTACCTGTGCTGGCCCAGCCACCTAGCTCGGCCCAGCCTGCTGGCGTTGCCAGTCGTCGTCCTCCTCGCGCCAGAAGGACGCGGAGCGCGTGGCCGGCGCCCACGGCCACACGCCGGCCACCTCCTGCTTCCGCCGACGCCCGGGAGACGCCCTGAAGTGCCACGCGACCCCCCACGTCTCCCTCTCGCACTCGCTCACTCTCCCCCTCGTCTCCCTCTCTCTCTCTCGCGACGGCCGAGCGCATACCTCGCCGCCGATCGCCATAGTTGCCACCACAGACACCCCCTCGTCCCTCCGACGAGCCCATTAGCTCCGCCTCGACTCCCTCGTCCTCCCCACCGAGCCACGCATCGCCGGAGGCCCTGCATCGCCGCCTTCGCCCTCGTCTTCAACCTCGGGCACCCGAGCCATCTCCGGTCGAATTCGCCGCCGCCAGGACCTCCCCGAGCCCACTGACCCCCTCTCCGACTCCGCTGTGAGCTCCTCATCCTTTCCCCCTAGTTCCCGTGCTCGATTACGCCTTGTAGCCACCGCCCCCTCCGAGCCCGAGCGCTCCTTGCCGCCGGCCATGCCGCCGTCGTGGCTACGGCCGTGCAAGCACGCGTCCGAGCGCCTCACCGTGCTCAGTGCAGCACTAGGGACCCGTAGCCACCACCAGTTCTTCCTCCCATGCACTGTAGCCTCGAAACCGACCTCGCCCGAACTCCGACCGCCGCCACGAGCTCGATTCCGGCAAGCTCGCTCCACCCCAGCTCCTCCCACTTGCCCCACTAGATGCGCACGAGCCCCAGCTACGCGTAGCACGTCTCCGCCGTCGATTTGGTCACCGGAGGACCAAATCCGAAGCCCTCCGCCGTCTCGGGCCTCGCCGGCGTCGAGCCGCTGGCGAGTTGACCCAGTTTGACCCCTGGGTGGGCCCAGGAAGACCCCCCTGAGTCTATGACAGGTGGGGCCGGTCGGCTAACTAAATTAAGATTAGTCTTAATTAATTTCAATTAAATCAGTCACTGACATGTGGGCCTAGGCCCCACTGACAACTAATTAGTGTTAATCTAATTTTGCTAATTAGCTGAGAGGTTGACAGAAGGGGCCCACCAGTCAGGTTTGACCTGGGCTGGCGCCTTGGACCTGCTGACGTCACCCTGACGCAATGCTGACGCAGTAATTGATTTTCTGGATTTATTCTTATTCAGGAAATTCCAGAAAATAGTACAAACTTCAAAAATTCATAGAAATTCAACCATAGCTCCAAATGAGATAATTATATATGAAAAATTATCAGAAAAATTCAATCTATCCAACTGTAATGGTTTCATGCATGACAAAACAAGTTACCTTGCTGTTTAGGCAGAATAAGGAAAAGCACTATTAAGGCCATGTTTAATGAGCTAATATTTGACTCTTTGATTCAAATGAGTTCATTCCTTTCTAATATAACTTGCATTAGGCCAAGACACATTCATATTTCCATGTCATAGCATGCATCATATTGTTGCATATCGTCATGTGTTGATTGTATTACGATGTGTTCTTCGTGGTAGGTTCTGCCTCCGAGGATATCCACGAGTATCCAACTGAAGGACAGTATCCCACTACCACTCCATCAGGCAAGCAACCATTGATCATTCCGATACAAACCCATGTTCTCGCTTCTGTCTTGTTTACTTCATTAAGACAACGCGATTCAAACTGCTGTGTGCTACGGTAGTTGAAACCTTATCCTCTGCATGACCTGTCATTGCCACAGTAACTAGATGAAACCCACTAGCATGTGTAGGAGTTGATTGAGCCATGTATGTGATTCTTACCTTGCTATGCCTGCTATGCTTAGAGTTGTTCAGGTCTGGTTCATCTAGGAGATGGGCTAGAGTGAAATGCTTATGCCGATAATGTGAGGGATGCGTTGAACATGTCTTGGTAAAGGTATCGATGAGAGGCCATGTAGGAGTACATGGTGGGTTGTTTCATTGAGGCCGTCCCTAAGCACTGAGATCTGTATGCGTGATTTAAGATTCAGCTACTACCACACATTGGGCCCTGAAATATGACCCCGCTCGACTTACTGACCCCTCTCGCCTCTGTCCAGGAGTTGCAACTAGTTTCTGGTGTTTGTAGGACACGTGTTGGCGGCCGTGCGTAGCGCTGACCCTAGGGGTGGGCTATGTTGCGGTAGATACACCGTGGCACGGTGTACCGAGTCACCCGTTTGGTGTCGCGGGAACCCTGTTCACATCGTTTGGGGCCGTTGAGGACACCCCGGCCGGATTTCCTTGCGGATGGAACCTTAATAGGCGATAAACCTGGACTAGAAACTTGTGAGGTTAGTCAGGTCGTGGTCTACACCCACGTCGGTTTTCGCTTGAAGTCTGCCGAGCACATGTCGTGTGCAGACGCTAAGTGGTGGAAACATGTGTGACGAAGTACACCCCTGCAGGGTATAAAACTATTCGAATAGCCGCGTCCGCGGTAAAGGACTACTTGGTTGCATATACAGTTCATAGACAAGTTAATGGATACTACTAAAAGACTCAAGATAAACTGTGAGTACCGAGGATGGCCCTCTCGTAGGATGACGAGGGAGGATCCCCGGTGGAGTATTGTGTTGGTGAGTAGTGGACTCGTGTGCGAAAACTATTTTACTGGTGAAGTTCCGTAGGATAGCTTAGCCAAGAGTCAAAGCTGGCTTGCTGCATCAACCCCACCGCCTTCTTGAGAATAAGCATGTATAGTAGGTTCTGATGTAAGACTTGCTGAGTACCTTTGTACTCATGTTTTGCTTATTTATTGTTTTCAGACGACAACACTGCCCCCTCCGATGGGTTCTATGTAGAACTTGACGTCGACGAGTGACTAGCCACCCAGGTGGTGACCCTGGCCATGGAGGGCCTATGTAGATAGACAGGCTTCGAGATGCCTTCTTTCTTTCTAGAGTCTGTACCCAGACTAGTTGCTTCCGCATGTGCTTGTATGTTTGTATGACTTGAGTGTCGGGTCATGTGACCCCTATCTGTATGAACATGTTATGTATGGCTCTCTGGAGCCTTTAAATAAAGTACTTGAGTTGTAGAGTTTTGTTGTGATGCCATGTTGTATGTACTCATATCAGGCATATTGTGTGTATGATTGAAATGCTTGGTATGAGTGGGATCCGACAATCTAGTTGTTTATCCTTGACAGCCTTTCTTATGGGGAAATGTAGTCTAGTGTTCCTCGAGCCATAGTAGTCCGCTACAGCCCGGTTCACCGGAGTCCTGCTAGCCCAACACTACTGCTCAGGACACTTGACTGGCCGGCATGTGTTTCACTTCGTCCCTATGTCTGTCCCTTCGGGGAAATGTCACACGGTGACTTCCGGAGTCCTGCCTAGCCTGCTACAGCCCGGGGTTCCCCGGAGTCCTGTTAGCCCAGTGCTACAGCCCGGAATCACTCGTTGATGACTGACATGTTTGATGTGATTCATGTATGCCTGTCTCCATAGGTCTGTGCCACTTTAGGTTCACGACTAGCCATGTCGGCCCGGGTTCTCTGTCATATGGATGCTAGCGACACTGTCATATACGTGAGCCAAAAGGCGCAAACAGTCCTGGGCCATGGTAAGGCGTCACCCGTGGGATACCGTGCGTGAGGCCGCAAAGTGATATGAGGTGTTACCGGCTAGATCGATGTGACTTGGAATCGGGGTCCTGACATTAAATCAGTTGTGCCAACTGTTTCAAGTCTCAGGGGCTGCTGATATACATAATTATTAGATTGTCTTACCCGTATATCCTTCACATACTGGTCCATGGCTCGGGCAAGACCATTTTGACCAGCTCGGATGTACGCGTCTCTTGAGTTGAAGGCATGGAACGCCTCTTCAGAGAAACAAGCGTCGTGGAGTACGGCCGGCGATGCCTGTGATTCATGGCACTCTCCACTTCGGAATTCGTAGCGGACAGCCCATCCGCATCCTCTGTAGGAGGAATATCTGGTGTTGGCCCCATGTTAGCATCTGCCTCTAAGTCTGGCTCTGGAGCCCAGCTGGTGGAGGCTTGGCCAGCAGGCTCTCTAGATATGGTCCGGCGAGCATTTTTCCTACCAGGAACCATGGACGTTATTATATTTTAAAAGACAACAACCACGGAGCGGGGTTATTTTTCATACCTCTGTGACGGTGTCTCAGTCCTAACCACCTTCCTTTTAAGCCTACCTGGCTTTGGTGCCCCTTGTTGGTGAGTCACTGCGGGTTCGGCATGGCGTCCCGAGGGCCTTCCCTTTAAGACACCATATGTGTGCGGTAGGTGAAGTGCGAAAAATAGGGATCCTTCTCGGAAGTTGGGACTCCGGTTTTACTTACATGCGATGCAGGGAGCAGTCCAGGATAATCGGCTATGATGGCCACCAAGGCACCGGCACAGCTTAACTGACAGAACGTCCTGTCGATGAGCTCCACAAATGTGTCTGGATCCTCTTTGAGTCCGGGGTCGAGGGCCCGGTCAGGGTCCTCTGGTTGTGGAGACGGGCTGTGGACCTCCCTCACAACTTTTCGAAGTTCCTGCTATGAAATAGCAAGGTAAATACTTATGACGAAGAATGCGGAAAGGTCTGGAGTAGAAAGTAGCAGCTCGCCTAGTTTGGGGGGTTGTACATGGAGAATCCATCCCGTGGCTTTATGTGGATAAACCGGACAATATTTTCGCCAGAGCAACGATGGAGTCCGATCCCTTACGACCGCAGTGGGTGGCATAGTCTTCTCCATTAAAGTGCCACATGGGTTGTCCCCAATATTGAAGTGGCTGCACCCCCCGCATTATACATATTGACATAACCACGATTATTGTCAATCCTGATTTGGCCAGCGTTTTTATCCGGCCCATCAAGTAAAGGACCTCTCTGTTATCTTCCTCCTGGGGGCTCCGAGGGCACCACCTGCGGCGTTTCTTCAAAGGGGCATTATCGAACTCAGGAAGGCCCATCTGAATAGGGTCTGGAAGGGGGAAGTCCTCCATATAAAACCACTCCGAAGGCCAGTCTTTGAATCTCTTCTTCGGAGTACCAGACAGGTATCCGGTCCCGGCGATGCGCCATATCTTGGCTCTGCCCACTTGATATATTGACCCCTCCTATGTACGGGGTACAAGGCAGAATAGCCTCTTCCATAGCTCGAAATGAGCTTCACAGCCCAAAAACAGGTCGCAAAGGGCAGCGTAGCCAGCAATGTGTAATATGGAGGCAGGAGTAAAGTTATGCAGCTGGAGGCCGTAGAACTCCAGGAGCCCGCGGAGGAACGGGTGGATTGGAAATCCAAGCGCCCTCGATAAGTAAGGGACAAGGCATACCCGCTCCCCCATGGATGGGTTGGGAAAGCTCTCCGCTTGCTCCCCGCCGTTGTAAGTGGCAAGTCCGGCTCGAAGGGGGACCATATACGCTGGAGGGAGAAACCCTTGGGTCTGTAACTCTACTAATTGGCTGTGGGGGACGAAACACTTCTTCCAATCGCTTGGCTTAGGGCTACGGGAGCGAGAGGAGGAGCTGCGATGGCCGACCATGATGGGATGGACTTTTTTCCGGCGCGCTCCGATGGATACTTGCTGGGGGGGATGTTGTGATAAGGTGCAGCAAGATGGCCCAATCCTTTTTGTAGCAAAGGACAAGCCTAGACAAACTCTTATATGAAGGAATGCGCTCCTGAGGACACATGGGAATTATCGTCAAGCTAGTTTTCATCACGTTCATATGATTCGCGTTCTGTACTTTGATAATTTGATATCTGGGGGGACCAGTGCTTGGGTGATGTCCTTACTTGGAAAAGCATCCCACTTATGATTAACCCCCATTGCAAGCATCCGCAACTACAACAGAAGTATTAAGGTAAACCTAACCATAGCATCAAACATATGGATCCAAAGCAGCCCCTTACTAAGCAACGCATAAACTAGGGTTTAAGATTCTGTCACTCTAGCAACCCATCATCTACTTATTACTTCCCAATGCCTCCCTCTAGGCCCAAACAATGGTGAAGTGTCATGTAGTCAACGTTCACATGACACCACTAGAGGTATGACCACATACATCTCATCAAAATATCGAACGAATACTACATTCACATGACTACTTATAGCAAGACTTCTCCCATGTCCTCAGGAACAAACATAACTACTCACAAAGCATATTCATGTTCATAATCAGAGGGGTATTAATATGCATAATGGATCTGAACATATGATCTTCCACCAAGTAAACCAACTAGCATCAACTACAAGGAGTAATCAACACTACTAGCAACCCACAGGTACCAATCTTAGGTTTGGATACAAAGATTGAATACAAGAGATGAACTAGGGTTTGAGATGAGATGGTGTTGGTGAAGTTGTTGATGGAGATTGATCCCCTCCCGATGAGAGGATCGTTGGTGATGACGATGGTGATGATTCCCCCCTCCTGGAGGGAAGTTTACCCGGCAGAACAGCTCTGCCGGAGCCCTAGATTGGTCCCGCCAAGGTTCCGCCTTGTGGCAGCGGAGTTTCTTCCCCAAAGCTTGCTTATGATTTTTTCCTCGACGAAAGACCACATATAGTAGAAGATTGGCATCGGAGGGCCACCAGGGGGCCCACGAGGCAGGGATCGCGCCCAGGGGGGTAGGGCGCGCCCCCACCCTCGTGGCGAGGGTGTGGGCCCCCTCCGGAACTTTCTTCTCTCAGTATTTTTATATATTCTAGAAATAACTTCCGTGAAGTTTCAAGACTTTTGGAGCTCTGTAGAATAGGTCTCTAATATTTGCTCCTTTTCCAGCCCAGAATCCCAGCTGCCAGCATTCTCCCTCTTCATGTAAACCTTGTAAAATAAGAGAGAATAGGCATAAGTATTGTGACATAATGTGTAATAACAGCCCATAATGCAATAAATATCGATATAAAAGCATGATGCAAAATGGACGTATCAACTCCCCCAAGCCTAGACCTCGTTTGTCCTCAAGCGAAAGACGAAATTGAAAAATATGTCCACGTGTTTGGAGATAGAGGTGTCGATAAAAATAAAATACGGACATGAGGGCATCATGATCATTCTTATATATATATATATATATTGTCATATGATCCCTTATGCTAAAGTAACAATTCAATCACTATTTCAAGTATGAATCATAAACTTCATTGAGAACCAACAAACTCTAATCTCAGTCATTAAGGCAATTGCAATTTATCATAACATAAGAAAGAGTCAATATAAGAGCTTTTCAGCAAGTCCACATACTCAACCATCTTTTAGTCTTTCATAATTGCTGACACTCACGAGATATTTATGGGTATGAAGTTTTAATCGGACACAGAGAAAGATAGGGGCTTATAGTTTTGCCTCCCAAAGTTTTACCTCAAGGGTAATGTCAACAATAATAGTTCATGAAAACTCACATCCAATGAGCTATATATATCAGGATCTTTCCAACACATTGTGCTTGCCAAAGGATAAAATGTAAAAAGGAAAGGTGAATATCACCATGACTCTTTGCATGAAGTATAAGACAAGAATAAAAGATAGGCCCTTCGCAGAGGGAAGCAGAGGTTGTCATGCACTTTTATGGTTGGATGCATAAAATCTTAATGCAAAAGAAAGTCACTTTATATTGCTACTTGTGATATGGACCTTTATTATGCAGTCTGTCACTTTTATTTCTTCCATATCACAAGATCGTATAAAGCTTATTTTCTCCACATTAATAAGTCATACATATTTAGAGAGCAATTTTTATTGCTTGCACCAATGACAACTTACTTGATGGATGTTACTCAATCCATAGGTAGGTATGGTGGACTCTCATGGCAAAACTAGGTTAAGGGATATTTGGAAGCACAAGTGGTATCTCTACTTGGTGCAAAGAAATTGGCTAGCATGAGAGGGAAAAGCAAGCTCAACATGTTGGATGATCCGTGACAATATAATTTATCTCATATGTAAGAAAACCTAACCCATTACATTGTCTTCCTTGTCCAACGGCAACTCTTTAGCATGTCATATTTTAATGAGTGCTCACAACCATAAAAGATGTCCAAGATAGTATATTTATATGTGATCCTCTCTTTCTTTATTACTTCCTATTAATTGCAACAATGACCAAAACTACGTTTGTCAACTCTCAACAACTTTTATTCATCATACTCTTTATATGTGAGCTCATTACTCTCCATAAGATCCATATGATCTCTTTATTTCTTTTTATTTCTTCTCTTTTACTTTATTCCCTCAAGATCATGGCAAAATAATCAAGTCCTTGACTCAACACTAACTTTATTATATATAGCCCACAGACAAGATTACATAGGAAGATCAGAAAGCAAAACTCACAACTAGATCATACTAAAACTTTATTCTACTAGATCAAGATATTATCAAAAGGATCAAACTAAGAAAAACGGTGAAGATAAAAGTGAAGGTGTTACGATACCGGCGCACTCCCCCAAGCTTGGAAATTGCCAAGGGGAGTGCCCATACCCGATGCTCAGTTCTTCTTTGTTGGTGAAGAAGGTGTTGGTGATGATGGGTAGTCCTTGTTGATCTCCCCGGGTTCTTCTCTCTTCAGCTCTATCTTCATTAGCCAAGCATCGTTGCCCTCATTGTTGGAGGAGGAGGGAGACGACATGATGCTTGGCCTTAACAACCCTGATAGGAAACAGCTCGAAACAAGAACATGAGATTTTTTTCGTGATACAGTGGTCAAAATCTTCGGGAGATTATATAATGCATTTTTACCGACCAAAAGAAGTAACGTGTAAGAAAACGGAGTCCGGAGGGCACACGAGGTGCCCACGAGGCAGGGGGCGCGCCCTCCACCCTCGTGGAAGCCTCGTGTCCTTTCCGGCCTGCTTCTTATTTTCCTATTTTCTTAAATATTCCAAAACGTAGAAAAATTGCCATTAGAACTGTTTTGGAGTCGGTTTACTTACCGTACCACATACCTACTCCTTTTCGGAGTCTGAAACATTCCGGAAAGTGTCCCTTATTTATTCCTCTAGGGTTACGGTTTCAATAATATTAGTTTCAACATTTATTATTCCAAAACGGAGAAAAATTGCCATTAGAACTGTTTTGGAGTCGGTTTACTTACCGTACCACATACCTACTCCTTTTCAGAGTCTGAAACATTCCGGAAAGTGTCCCTTATTTATTCCTCTGGGGTTACGGTTTCAATAATATTAGTTTCAACATTTATGGGATTACCTGAGATATAATGTTTGATTCTTTGACCGTTCACGATCTTCGGATTTGTGCCTTCGAAGTTGTTCATTTTTATGGCACCGGAATGGTAAACCTCCTCGATGACGTAAGGACCTTCCCATTTAGAGAGAAGTTTGCCTGCAAAAAGTCTTAAACGAGAGTTGTGTATGCCATCTTTTAAATTTTTCTTTAAACAGCTTGGCATTTTCATAGGCATGGGTTCTCCATTCATCAAGTGAGCAAATGTCAAAAAGCCTATTTTCACCAGCAAGTTTGAAATCATAATTGATCTCTTTAATAGCCCAATATGCCTTATGTTCTAATTCAAGAGGTAAGTGACATGCTTTACCATAAACCATTTTATATGGAGACATACCCATAGGATTTTTGTATGTTGTTCTGTAAGCCCATAATCCATCATCAAGTTTCTTCGACCAATTCTCTCTAGATCTATTAACAGTCTTTTGCAAAATCAATTTAAGCTCTCTATTTCTAGGTTCTACTTGACCAGTAGACTGTGGATGATATGGAGATGCAATTCTATGATTAACATCATACTTAGCAAGCATTTTACAAAAGGCACCATGAATAAAATGTGAACCTCCATCAGTCATTAAATATCTAGGGACTCCAAACCTCGAAAAAATAACTTCTTT
The DNA here is from genome assembly GCF_056163025.1 of Triticum urartu. Taxonomy (NCBI): domain Eukaryota; kingdom Viridiplantae; phylum Streptophyta; class Magnoliopsida; order Poales; family Poaceae; genus Triticum; species Triticum urartu. The sequence continues at coordinate 266,151,529 of NC_141878.1, read as the reverse complement.
AAGCATCTTAATAGAGGTGTTATGATCAGCACTACTAGTTGGAATAGCTTCTACCCACTTGGTAACGTAATCAACGGCAACTAAAATATGTGTGTACCCATTAGAGGAAGGAAAAGGTCCCATATAATCAAAGCCCCAAACATCAAATGGTTCAATAACAAGTGAATAATTCATAGTCATTTCTTGACGTCTACTAATATTACCAATTCTTTGACATTCATCACAAGATAAGACAAACTTACAGGAATCCTTGAAGAGACTAGGCCAATAAAAACCGGATTGCAATACCATGTGTGCAGTTCTATCTCCAGCGTGGTGTCCTCCATATGCTTCGGAGTGAAACTTACGTGGGATCTGTTCCTGTTCATGCTCAGGTACACAACGTCTAATAACAACATCTACTCCTTCTTTATAAAGATGTGGGTCATCCCAGAAGTAATGTCTTAAATCATAGAAGAACTTTTTCTTTTGCTGGTATGTGAAACTAGGTGGTATAAATTTATCAACAATGTAATTAGCATAATCAGCATACCATTGAGCAGTGCGACAAGCATTTATGATAGCTAATTGTTCATCAAGAAAACTATCCTCAATAGGTAGTGGGTCATCAAGAACATTCTCTAACCTAGACAAGTTGTCTGCAATGGGGTTCTCAGCTCCCTTTCTATCAATAATATGCAAATAAAATTCTTGTAGTAGGAGAACTGATGTAGGGTGGAACCCTAATCGGCCGATCTTTCACGAAAGGAGCAGATCCCGTGAAGAACACGAGGAACACGAGGAGTGAAATGAGGGAAAACACACAAGGGGAAACACAAGAGGAACACTCAAACTAATAAGAACAAGTCACACATGTGCTAGATCCTCGAGTAAAGAAGGAAAGATACACGATCCACGAACAACTAAGGACGATACAAGGGTAGCCGGTCTTCTCTGTGAGGAGCTCTTGAGTTCTTCCCTAAAAGGGGTCTTGAATCCGCTTGGGGGATCTTCTCCGGTGGAGGCTCGAATCTCCGAGGAGAAGGTATCCAAGTGGATGCGCAAAGCTCTCACACAAAATATGAGCTAATCCTTTGCTAACCCTAGAAAGGAGGAGGGAGAGGTCTATATATAGCCTTAGTGTAAAAGGGGGCGAAAAGGGGGTACATGGGCTGTGGCCCAACACTTGGCAGCGCCCAGGCACCGGGCGTCCGGGAGTCACCGGTCGTCTAGACGCTCACGAGGGTCCGGACGTCCGGTGCCTATCGGACGTCTGTAAATTTGGCCCGGGTGGACTTCGGTCGGACGTTCGGTCGGGGTCGGACGTCCGGAGCCTGGAGGTCGACGGCCGTCCGTAGCGCTTCGGAAATTCTTAGTTTTGTCTCGGGTATGGAAGTGTCGGTCGTCCAGAGTGGGCCGGACGTCCGGAGCCTGGAGGTCGTCGGACTTCCGGGGTTTGTCGGTCGTCCGGAGAGGGCCGGACATCCGGAGCCTAGAGGTCGTCGAACGTCCGGGGTTCGTCAGTCGTCCGGAGCCTGGGGACTTCGAGCAGTTCTTCTTCTTGTCCCGTGAACTTGGCGTCCTCACCGTCTTGTCCGTTGAATGTAGTTTGTCTGTGGCCTTCCTCCAAGCACCTGATCACACATAGGGTTTCCGCTTGAGGTAGTAGCCAATTCTCATGCATGGTAAGTGGTAGTTCGGAGAGGAGTGAGTTCACCTTAGCTTCGAGAGCTCTTGCATGTGCTCGTGTCATTGGTCCGCTAGTCAGTTGGTGAGACGATGGTAGGTCCATGGGGATGACCTTGCAGTGCTCTGCATCATCTCCCCTCCCTTGGGGAAGATCCGTCCTCGGATCAAATTCTTCATCACCATGGTAGGGAGAGACATCTTTGACGTTGAAGATGTTGCTCACAGAGTACTTGTCGCGTCGAATGTCAATCTTGTATGCGTTGTCGTTGTAGCGTCCAAGCACCTTGAAGGGTCCATCCGCTCGTGGTTGAAGCTTGGACTTGCGTTCTTGTGGAAAGCGGTCCTTGCGAAGGTGTAGCCACACGAGGTCACCAATGTCGAAGACCATGGGGTGCTTGTTGATGTGGAGTTTGGTCGGAAGTCATTGTACTTGGCGCTCGATAGTATGTCTTGTATCTTCATGCACCTTCTTGAGATGAGTCACACGTGCACTTGCATCCAAATTGATGCGCTCTTGGAGTGGTAAAGGGAGAATGTCCAATGGGGACAAAGGGTTGAATCCGTAGATGACCTCGAAGGGGGACTTGCCGGTTGTTGAGTGTCTTGCTCGGTTGTAGGCGAACTCGGCGATAGGTAGGCACTCCTCCCACTCCTTGATGTTCTTCTTGATGAGTACTCGAAGTAGAGCGGAGAGTGTGTGGTTGGTAACTTCCGTTTGGCCATCGGTTTGTGGATGATACGCCGTGGAGAAAAGTAGCTTGATTCCGATCTTGGCGCATAGGGTCTTCCAAAAGTAGCTAAGGAACTTGACATCGCGGTCCGAGACGATCATCTTTGGCACTCCATGTAGACGTAATGTAAGGGCAAAAGACATGATTCATAAGACGCATAAAAGTACTCGGTGCTTCCGAGAGACCCATAGGCATGACTAACCACTCATACAAGCCAAACTTGGTTTTGAAAGCGGTTTTCCATTCATCACCCTCTTGTATGCGTATTTGATAGTAACCACTCTTAAGAGGAATTTTCGAAAATATAGTGGCACCACTAAGTTCATCACGCATATCATCAAGGCGTGGAATGGGATACCTATAACGAACGGTGATTGCATTGATAGGTCTACAGTCGGAGCACATGCGAAAACTACCGTCTCATTTTGGCACAAGAATTACCGGGACGACACAAGGGCTCAAACTTTCAGGCACATGTCCATGGTCTATGAGATGCTTTACTTGCCTTTGTATTTCTTTGGTTTCTTCGGGGTTGACGCGGTAGGGAGCTTTGTTCGGGAGCGGTGCTCCGGGGATGCGGTGCTCAATGCCTCATAGTAGAGGTAGTCCCGGAGGTAGCTCGTTGGGGAAAACATCATGAAATTCCTGCAAAAGAGAAGACAACACTAGAGGAAGACTGTGAGAGGTGTTAGTTTGTGGTTCATTGTCCTTGCACAAAAGGACGTAGTGTAGGACACTAGATGGGTTCTCACACACTCCTCTTATCTCACTTTTGGTGGCAAATAGGACTAAGTTCTTCTTTTTGCTCATCATGGAGGTGCTTGATTTGATCTTGTGGCGCTCACTCTCTTTTTGGTGGCTCGCTCTCTCACTATGATCTCCACGATGGGTGGCTTGCTTGTCGACGATCACTTGGATTGGCGACATTGGATGAAGGACGTGCTCCTTTCCCTTCATCTTGAAGATGTAGTGGTTCATTCGGCCGTTGTGGATGACTCCTCTATCAAATTGCCATGGTCTTCCAAGGAGAAGGTGGCAAACGGTCATTGGAACGACGTCGCACTCTAAGGTGTCTTCGTAGGCGCCAATTTTGAAGGAGACTTGTACTCGATGCTCGACTTGGATAGTGCCGGAGTCGCTAAGCCATTGCACTTTGTATGGATGTGGGTGCTTCGTCTTGGGCAATTGGAGCTTGGAGCAAAGTTTTTCACTTGTGAGGTTATGAAAACTCCCTCCATCGATGATGACCTTGACGGATCATCCATTGATGTCGGCCTTGGTGTGGAATATGTGGCATCTTTGGTCTTCTTGTTGGTTATGTTGGAGAGTCAAGACCTTGGAGACAACAAGAGCGGGGCTTGAATCTTCATCGCAAAAGACTTGTTCCTCTTCATCGTTCACTTGCCGGTGCATGGAGACTTGCTCCAGAGCGTCCATTTCTCCTTTACTCATTGAGTCGTAGGTGCCGTCGTCGTTGAGGATCATGGTCCGCTTGTTGGTGCACTCATAGGACTTGTGGCCTCAGCCTCCGCATGTGAAGCATTTGAAGGAACTCGTCTTGACGGTCTCATCTGTGGGGGTTGAGGATGATGAAGCTCTCGGCTTGAAGTTGCTCGTAGTAGGAGGGTGACTTGGAGTTAACGAAGCTTTCTTGGAACTCGACTTGTTGATGTTGCTAGTAGAAGGCTTGGTAGATGGTGTTGGAGTCGTTGAAGCTTGGGTGTTGGAGAAGCCGTATGACTTGGATGAGAACTTGGCATACTTGAAATCATCTTGCACTTGACGTTCCGCTTTGGTAGCTTGATGCACTAGCTCGATGAGGTTCGAGTATGGTTGGAAGTCGGCGATCTTCTTGATAGGATGGTTGAGTCCATTCAAGAAACGCTCCATAGTTTGCTCATCATCTTCCGTGACGTTGGCTCTTATCATGGCAATCTCCATCTCCTTGTAGTATTCTTCAACGCTCTTAGTTCCTTGCTTGAGTAGTTGGAGATTCTTGAAGAGGTCGCGGTTGTAGTAGGTAGGCACGAAGCGTGCTCTCATGACATCCTTCATTTGTGCCCAAGTAGTGATGGTAGGTTCACCTCTTGCCTCTCGGCACTCGATGACTTGTTCCCACCAAATGAGGACATAGTCTTGGAACTCAAGGGATGCCATCGCGGTCTTCTTCTCTTCTTCATAGTTGTGCAAATGAATGATTTTGTCGACCTTCAATGCCCATGATAGGTACTCTTCGGGATCGTTGCTTCCATTGAACTTGGGCATGGTGAACTTGAGCTTTCCATAGCGCTGCTCTTCATTGTGTTGGGGTCAAGGGTGATGACGTTCATGTTGTTGATAATTGTCCAACTCGTGTCGCTCTTGGTGAGGAGGGTTTTCAACCTCATGTTTCTCTTGTCATGGAGGATTTCCATTGTCGTCATGCTCTTGATGAACTTGATGTTCTTGGCGAGCTTGTGGAGGAGCTTGTCGAGCTCGAGGAGGAACTTGGGGAACTTGACGATGCACGCGAGCTTGAAATCTTCGTTCTTGAATTTCTTCGCGAAGTGCTTCTTCATGTTCACGAGCTTGTCGGCCTCGATCGGCTACGGCTCGACTGGAATCTCGGAGGGCTTATTGGGCCGCAAGTGCTTGAGCTTCACGGAGTTGTTGTTCTTGGCGTTGTGCCTCGGCATCTTGTGTAACTTGGTGTAGACGTGCTCGCTCTTCCTCTTCCTGTTGGCGCTGTCGTTGCCGTTCTTGTGCTAGTGCAAAAGCCTCTTGAGTTTGACGTTGTCGGCGCTCTTGAGAGTCGGTGTCGCATAGAGGATTGAGGCTTGCTTGACTATCATTGCGCGCGGCACGGCGTAGAGTGTTCGATGTCATTGTACTTGAGACGGAGAGGGTGAAGTCAGAGTGTCGACTTGAGCGAGTCCTTCTTGATGAAGACGAAGTGGAAGAAGAGCGGTTGAGCAACAAAGCGCGAATCTCGTCCATACTTGTGTCATTCTATTGCTTGTGATCGTCGAGCTTGTGGTCGAAGTAGTCCCTTGTACGTTGGTCGGAGAGTCACAAGTCGGCGGTGAGGTTGTCGATGTGTTCACTCATTGCTTGTTGCTCTTGATGCAAAGCACGTTGTGCACCAAAGGGGTGGCTCTTGGTGACGTAGGAGTTCATGTTGTCGCCGTGCTCAATGAAGAGTGGTTTGGTAGAAGTACTTGGCCTATCCATCATTCCAAGAAAAATGTGAGTGGTAGAAAGAGAAGAACGAATACCAAATGTACCTTGACCGAAGTTAAAAGTGGATCGATGATCACTCCAATGTAGGACAAGGAAATAGCACAATTGGTACTAGCTCTTGTCGGTTTCTCACCCCCTACACAAGTAAAAGTTTATGGTGGAGCTTGGTTAGGATGGTGGCACAAAATTTGATGGAATTGTAAGTGAGCTTCAATAATGTTGGAAAAGATTCGCAAGATGCAATGCGACAAGTAGACCAAGCATATAAGGTACACGGAAACACACATGCAAAACGATAAGTGGGGTCGTGCTACCAAGGTTGAGGCAAAATGTGGAATCCACAAAAATGCTTGTGTTGCACAACACTAGATAGATGCTAGCATGATTGCACAATAGGCGGATACAAAGAACTTGTGCACAACCTACTTAGCAAAAATGCAACGACTTCTATCCCCAAGTATGTTCGATGCAAGGTGTTTCTATGATGCGATCCAAGATGATCGAGTATGACAATCTTAATGTTGTATGATGCTATGGTTGTTGCTTAAAAGCTCTTTGCTTATCTTTCCTCTTTGCTTAAAAGCTTGTTTGGCTGTTTGATGTTTGAGCTATTTTCTCATGCAATGCTTGACGAACCAAGATAGCAATTGTGTATGCGCTGGCAACTTTGTGACACAAGAGATGATACCAATATATGCAACAATGATGTATGTATGCTATGGGAAGTATGATCACTAACATGCACAAGTCTCGTTGCCGGCAATACTCAATGGCTCATCTCGATGGGTAAGCAACGCAAAGGAGTAAGGCTATGATGGCTATCAATGTAATGTCAAGAATAATGTATCACGATACCAAAACAAGGTTACCGTTCTTTGGTTCCACATTTGTAAGCAAGAACGGATGACGGTAATCCAATCACGAGTATCAAGATGTAGTCGAGGTGGTCGTTGTTGATCACGCGTCGGTGGCGAAGATGAGCGGCGGTGATGTCGATGTCGAACCGTACCTAGATAGCCGAAACACAAAAGGATACGGAACCGCAACTCAAATTCTCAAAGCTTAAAGTGGCAACACGTGTCAGAGCGCGAAACGGGTAAGCAATGGTGGTGGTATGCAGAAGTGTTGATGGTGCATCGGTGGTAGGAGTGCATATGCGGAAATGTGGGGTGATGGTGGTGACTAAAACTAAAAAAATTCAGTTTCGTCAGTGTGGGTCGGACGTCCGGGCTGGGCCGGTCGTCCGGTCGTCAGACGTCCGGTGCCTGGGCGAAACTCGGGCACAGGAAGAACTGCTAGGGTTCGTGATGAAGATGTGGGAAATCGTCGAATTCGGAGGATTTTGTGGATGGAAATGGTGGAGACAAGGGGGAAAAGCTAGATCCACTCAAAACAAAGCAAATCCACGGATCCAAACCAACAAAATTTCAACACACCAACAAATCACAAAAAAAAATTGGGGCTATTTTTGTGTGGAATTTTCAAATTTGGGACAAAAACAACAAAAGTAGGCTAGCAATACAACGGGGAGGCTCCGAAATCGTGATCAACGTGGCTCTTGATACCAAGATAATGTAGGGTGGAACCCTAACCGGCCGATCTTTCACGAAAGGAGCGGATCCCACAAAGAACACGAGGAACATGAGGGAAAACACACAAGGGGAAACACAAGAGGAACACTCAAACTAACAAGAACAAGTCACACATGTGCTAGATCCTCGAGTACAAAAGGAAAGATACACGATCCACAGACAACTAAGGACGATACAAGGGTAGACGGTCTTCTCCGTGAGGAGGTCTTGAGTTCTTCCCTAAAAGGGGTCTTGAATCCGCTTGGGGGATCTTCTCCGGTGGAGGCTCGAATCTCCGAGGAGAAGGTATCCAAGTGGATGAGCAAAGCTCTCACACAAAATATGAGCTAATCCTTTGCTAACCCTAGAAAGGAGGAGGGAGAGGTCTATATATAGCCTTAGTGTAAAAGGGGGCGAAAAGGGAGTACATGGGCTGCGGCCCAACACATGGCAGCGCCCAGGCGCCGGACGTCCGGGAGTCACTGGTCGTATGGAGGCTCGCGAGGGTCCGGACGTCCGGTGCCTGTCGGACGCCTGTAAATTCGGCTCGGGTGGACTTCGGTCGGACGTCCGGAGCCTGGAGGTCGACGGTCGTCCGTAGCGCTTCGGAAATCTGTAGTTTTGTCTCGGGTATGGAAGTGTCGGTCGTCCGGAGAGGGCCGGACGTCCGGAGCCTGGAGGTCGTCAGACATCCGGGGTTCGTCGGTCGTCCGGAGCCTGGGGACTTCGAGCAGTTCTTCTTCTTGTCCCGTGAACTTGGCATCCTCACCGTCTTATCCGTTGAATGTAGTTGGTCCGTGGCCTTCCTCCAAGCACCTGATCACACATAGTGTTTCCGCTTGAGGTAGTAGCCAATTCTCATGCATGGTAAGTGGTAGTTCGGAGAGGAGTGAGTTCACCTTAGCTTCGAGAGCTCTTGCACGTGCTCGTGTCATTGGTCCGCTAGTCACTTGGTGAGACGATGGTAGGTCCATGGGGATGACATTGGGATGCTCCGCATCAAGAACCCATCTAATAAGTCTAGGTTTAGCATCTTTCTTTTCCATAAGATATTTAATAGCGGCATGATCAGTGTGAATAGTTACTTTAGAAGCAACAATATAAGGTCTGAACTTATCACAAGCAAATACAACTGCTAAGAATTCCTTTTCAGTAGTAGCATAATTTCTCTGGGCATTGTCTAGTGTTTTACTAGCATATTGAATAACATTTAATTTTTTATCAACTCTTTGTCCTAGAACAAGACCTATAGCATAATCCCTAGCATCAAACATAATTTCAAAAGGTAAATTCCAATCAGGTGGCTGAACAATAGGTGCGGAAATCAAAGCTTTCTTAAGTATTTCAAATGCGTCTACACAATCATCAAAGACAAACGGAATATCTTTTTGTAATAGGTTAGTCATAGGCCGGGAAATTTTTGAGAAGTCCTTAATGAACCTTCTATAAAAACCGACATGACCAAGGAAACTTCTTATACCTTTGATGTCCTCGGGACATGGCACCTTTTCAATAGCATCAACTTTATCTCTGTCAACTTCAATACCTCTTTCAGAAATTTTATGCCCCAAGACAATACCTTCATTAACCATAAAGTGGCACTTCTCCCAATTCAAGACAAGGTTAGTTTCTTCACATCTCTGCAAAACTCGATCAAGGTTGCTCAAGAAATCATCAAAATGGGATCCATAAACAGAGAAATCATCCATGAAAACATTACATATCTTTTCACAAAAGTCAGAGAATATAGCCATCATGCATGTTTGAAAGGTAGCAGGTGCATTACATAAACCAAAAGGCATGCGTCTATAAGCAAAGGTACCGAAAGGGAAAGTAAAAGTTGTCTTTTCTTGATCATCAGCTGACACAGGTATTTGAGAGAAACCAGAGTAACCATCTAGAAAGCGAAAATGTGTACGTTTGGATAATCTTTCTAGCATTTGATCAATGAAAGGCAAAGGGTAATGATCTTTTTTAGTAGCTTTATGTAATTTGCGAAAATCAATTACCATCCTATAACCTATAATAATTCTTTGCGGAATCAATTCATCTTTATCATTAGGAACGACAATAATACCTCCCTTCTTAGGGACACAATGGATAGGGCTTACCCACTGCCTATCAGCAACGGGATAAATTATACCTGCTTCAAGGAGCTTTAATATTTCCTTTCTTACCACTTCTTTCATCTTAGGATTTAGCCTTCGTTGGTGATCAATAACTGGTTTGGCGTCTTTCTCCAAATTTATTTTGTGTTGACATAGAGTGGGACTAATGCCCTTAAGATCATCAAGAGTATCCAATAGCAGCACGGTGCTTCTTCAGAGTTTTCAATAATCTCTCTTCTTCATGCTCTGAAAGGTTAGCACTAATAATAACAGGATATATCTTCTTTTCATCAAGATAAGCATATTTAAGAGTATCAGGCAATGGTTTAAGCTCAAACACAGGATCACCCTTGGGTGGAGGAGGATCCCCTTGAATTTCAACAGGCAAGTTGTGTTTCAGAATAGGTCCCTGTTTAAAGAACACTTCATCTATTTCCCTTCTTTCATTCATGAACATATCATTTTCATGGTCTAGCAAATATTGTTCTAAAGGATCAGTAGGAGGCACAACAATAGAAGCAAGACCAATAATTTCATCTTTACTAGGCAATTCTTTATCATGGGGTTGTATACGAAATTTAGCAAAATTAAACTCATGAGATATATCCCCTACACCAATAGAAACAATATCCTTATTGCAGTCTATCTTAGCATTAAAAATATTCAAGAAGGGTCTACCAAATATAATGGGACAAAAGCTATCCTGTGGGGAACCAAGAACAAGAAATCAGCAGGGTATTTAACCTTCCCACACAAGACTTCAATATCTCTAACAATCCCAATTGGTGAAATAATATCTCTATTGGCAAGTTTAATGGTAACATCGATATCTTCTATCTCAGCAGGTGCAATATCATGCATAATTTCTTTGTATAAGGAATGAGGTATTGCACTTGCACTAGCACCCATATCACATAAGCCATGATAACAATGATCTCCTATTTTAACAGAAATAACAGGCATGCCTACAACAGGTCTATGTTTATTTTTAGCATCAGGTCTAGCAATGCTAGCAACTTCATTGCAGAAGTAAATAACATGCCCATCAATATTATCAGCCAAGAGATCTTTAACCATAGAAACTCTAGGTTCAACTTTAATTTGCTCAGGGGGTTTAGGTTCCTTAATATTACTTTTGTTAACCACAATTGAAGCTTTAGCATGATCCTTTACTCTAACATGGAAAGGTCGTTTCTCAATATAAGCAGCAAGAATAATAGGATCATCATAAGTGATAGTATTTTCTTCAACTTTAATAGGTGCAACTAATTTTACTTCAATGGGAGGATTATATTTAAACCACTTCTCCTTAGGGAGATCAACATGCGGAGTCCGGGAAGTGAACACGGTGTTGGAGTTATGCTTGACGTAGGTTGTTATAGGATCACTTCTTGATCAAAGTTTACCGATCGTGCCTTGCCTTCTCTTCTCGCTCTCTTTTACGTATGTTAGCCACCATATATGCTAGTCGCTTGCTGCAGCTCCACCTCATACCTTTTACCTTACCCATAAGCTTAAATAGTCTTGATCGCGAGGGTGCGAGATTGCTGAGTTCTCGTGGCTCACAGATACTTCCAAAACCAGCTTGCAGGTGCCGTTGAACCATGCAGATGACGCAACCAAGCTCAAGGAGGAGCTCGATGAAGATCGTGTTCGTTATGTTGTTCCCGTTTCCAATTGATCAGTAGTGGAGCCCAGTTGGGGTCGATCAGGGACCTTTGTCGCATTTGGGGTTCTTCTTTTATTTTGGCTCCGTAGTCGGGCCTTGATTGTATTTGGATGATGTAATGCTTTATTCATGTAATTGTGTGAAGTGGCGATTGTAAGCCAGCTATGTATCTCTTTCCCTTATGTATTACATGGGTTGTGTGAAGATTACCTCACTTGCGACATTGCTTTCAATGCGGTTATGCCTCTAAGTCGTGCTTCGACACGTGGGAGATATAGCCGCATCGAGGGTGTTACAAGTTGGTAATCAGAGCCTTCGCCGACCTTAGGAGCCCCATTGCTTAATCGTTTCTAGCAGCCGAGTTGTGTCTAGAAAAATGTTTTGAGTCATTTAGGAATTATATATCGGAGAGTTTAGGAATTCTTTTTACTTCCCAGTCTCCTTCATCGCTCTGGTAAGGCATCCTGACATAGAGTTTTGACTCTTCTCTTCTCAAATTTCACTAAATTTTTTTTAGGATCACGCGGGTATCTTGGAATCGTTCCGATGGTTTTATGACGAGAACATTGTCTTGGTGCCTTCCTATCAGGGGTTTTGTGGAAGTGTCCCGGGGAGTTGAGCTCTGAGGTGTTGTCATCATAATTTTATCGTTGCAGTTCTGGAATACCTGAGTTTAGTACGCCAACATCGAAAATCTCTTTTATGCAGTTCGTTGGTGAGATAACCTCGACGCCACCCAGTACTGGGGCGGGAGTTCGGGAGTATTGCCATAACTTGTATAACGGATGCTTTTCGAAGGTTGAGGTAGATGATTTCCGAAGGTTTCTTGGTTATGTGTTGAAGGATGGATACAGCTGGATGTAGGATTTGTTAGTTTGGGTGAGATATTATGCTTCCCCTGTATCCCCAACACCTGATTGCATAACCGGAAAATTTCGGGAGTTTCATATGTGGGAATTCAAGTAGCTCTTAGGATATCTTTCCGACAGATGTATGATTTGAAATTGGGGTTCGACGTCTAGTGGTCCGCCTATTCACAGTCGGTTTTACAGTGGTCTCATTGTGTCTTAAAGAGTCCTTGGCTATGCCGACCCGGGGACGCTTCGTATGTCATGTGCACTGCCTTGTACATGATGGTGCTGTACGATCGAGCCTGTGTAGGTCCCACCACGAAAACTTCGGACGAAATCTCTATCATATGTTTGTTCTGGCTTATTCTGCAAGCCAATCCTTGTTTTGTTTTGAGTTGTGGTATTCGAGTTGCTTCAAAGTCAAATGTTGATTCCATACCTTTTCCAAGTGGTGTTCTCATATTCCTATGTGAATACTAATCCTTCTCGATCATCGAGTTTGTCATTTCAATTTCTTTACACCAGTGTGACTCTCCTCAAGTGGATCCGATCATTTCAACATCTGCAAGATCAAGTATCAGCTCTCTCAACGGTGTTTGTTTCATCCTTCCCAAGTTGCCTTTGTTTTCCCGCCCTCCCTCCCTTGTTTTTCTTCAACGACTCAGATTTCTTAATCAAGTATCCATTTTACTGATGTGAAGTCTCTCCATTCTTTTCAATCAATATCCTTATCCGGTGATTCTCAAGAAGATTCTAACGGAGCTTCAAGTTCGTCACTCTTCACTCGTTCTCTTCTCCGGTAGATTCAAATCAAGATTTTGGTGTTTGATCATATTCTTTTCCTTATTTCAAATGTCTTCTCTTGCCGGTGCACCTCTCAATCATTAACTTTTCGTTATTCATTTGTTCTGGAGTGCTAAAGATATCTCGAAGATTCGTGTTTCCACTCTGCATTCATTCAAGATCTTTCAAGGTTGTTATCTCATTCAAGCCATTTAATTCAACCGGTGTAATCTTTCCTTCAAATCATTTCAACGGTGTTTCTTTTGAGTGGGCCCTAACCCACAGGTCTTTTCCCAGGATCTTACCTGACTCTTCTTATTCTCCCGGAGTTAGTCTCAAATTCATTTCACAGTTTGACGTAAGAATGAATTGACATCAGTCAAATGTTTTTCTCCAAGATCTGTCAAATTATTTCATCGTTGGTTCAACCTTTATAATTTTCATTCGGAGTGCCTCAACAATTCTTGGTGGTGTTTCTCATCATCATTCTCAGATTTTGAAGACCGAAGAAGATTTTCTCTTAATCTTGCTTCATTCTCTTCAAGATTCGTGATTCTATATTGTTGCCATCCTCTCGTAATTGTCTTGATCGTGGGAATTCTTTTCACCTATCCGGAGCAATTCAGGAGTATTTTCAGTTTGATCATCTGGAGTCCATCATCTCAGAATTATTCATTCTCAGCTTTCAGCTCTCGTTCTCCAATTTTACCGGTGCATCATTCAAGTATATTCTCTAATCAGCTTGTGATCTTTTGTTCTCGTGGATCTAATTTCCCTCAAGTATTTTCATTCGTTCCCTAATCCTTTCCGGTGATTTATCCCTTTACTTCGTTCTTTGTCCATCGAAGGCCTCTTCAAGTTTGCGCATTATCTATCTTAATCATTTCTACGAGAATAAGTAGTATGCCAATTCCATTGGTTGTCATCAATTTGAATTGGTGAAGTATAAGCATAATGTAATTCTTATTCTTGTTTCATCGAGTTGATTCAATTCCTTATTCCGGAGTGGTTCATCATACATATTCTTGGTTTCAAGTGCTCATCTTTCTTTTCTAGAGTTCCAAGCTTTTCCGCATTATCTCGTCGCGAAGCTCCATCTAAATCATTGCAAGGCTTCACCTTGTGATTTCAACTACCCCTTTCTTTCCATTTGATCATTCTTTTGTTACCGGAGTTCTTCATGGAGGTTCTACATGATGGTTCATCAAGGATTTAATCCCTTCTCGAAGTGCTCATCAAGATTCTTTTCAGAGGAACTCAAGCATTGTTCATTTAGCAATCCGGAGTGCAATTCTTTCTTCCGTATCATTGGAGGTGGTATTATCTCATTCTTGATAATTTGAGCTCACGTTTCATGATTCACACGTTGTTAAGAATGAGGTATTTTAAATCCATCAATCTCTTCGTTGGAATTATCTTGGGTTATATTTCACCTAAAACTTTCCCTAAGGTTTGTTGCTAATTATGGTGATAATATATGATCCAAGTTCTTCATCTATCCTTCCTGGTGAAATTAGTTTTCTCGTCTCCTTGTTGATATCAATCCAATCTATTATTTTTCGCCAGTGGCAGAATTTCACCTCATAATTTGAGATGTATCCCATAAGACCATTTAAAGCTTATTCTTTTCGTTGTTGGTTTTTCCAACAATTCTGTTCGAACCTTCTCCTAAAGATGCTTCAATCTCATTCGAGATAGAAGATATTGTTTTCCTCCTCCTTTCATTCCATTCCATTATCTCATTTCTTCCGGAGGCATTGTGATGCTGCTCTCTTCAAACCTTCTTCTGTTCTTGTCAGGTTCTTGTTCTTTTCATGCTTATCCATTTAACCGGAGTGTTGTACCCTTTTGCTCAAGTTCTTTTAATATTATCAAGTCTTGCTTAACTTCTTAACCGGAGTGGTTTCAATATATATCTTGCCCTTCAACCTCATGGTTTTTCGCAATGTTCTTTGTCCCTCTTTTCTAACGGAGTGTTTTCGACCTTGTTCACCTTCGTTGTATTCTTTTCTCGAATTTGTTCAACCTCTCAAGGTTCTTTGGTTTCACTCGTTTGTCAAAGGAGCAACTTAGTTTACCTCTCTTTTTTCTCTTCCGTTGTCCCTCCGGTGCCATTCTAGATCTCGGGACGAGATCCTCTCATAGTGGTGGAGTGTTGTAGCGCCCCAAGACCGATGTGCCAGTTGTCGTCCAGTTATTCACCGTCGTTGCCATGTCATTTTGCTTGCGTGTTGCATCTTATCATGTCATCATGTGCATTGCATCATCATGTTTTCAAAACTTGCATCAGTCCTGGTCTCCTCATTCCGTCCGTTGTCCGTTCTGAGCCCAGACACACTTGCACGCGCCCGCGGCATGTCCGAGATATTATTTTATAAGTGGCCGAAAATGTTCTCGGAATGGGTTGAAAGTTGGCATGCGGTGTTGTTATGTTGCCAGTAGGCCGCCTGCCAAATTTTATCGCATTCGGAGCTCGTTTGATAGCCCAACCGTTAAACTATAGCGGCATTATAGCCGGTCTAACGTCGGACGTTTTCGGTCTCCGGAAACAGTCGCTGGGCCTCCCTCTCTCCTCTTTCTCTCAGCTCGAGACCGTCTACACTGCTCACTACCTACCGCTAGGTCCAACCTAACCTCTCTCGTCAGCCCGCACCCCCCCTCGCGCGCGTCCGAAAATTGTCCCGGACCCGACCCGAGCAGTCGTCACCGTCGCGTCCGGATCATCCCCAAACGTCTACAAAACGTCTCTATTTCTTTATTTGGGCCCCCTAACCTATTTATTCGCGACCGTCCAATTACAATCGGAGGGACCAAATACCCCTAACCAAAATTCTCGTTGCTATATAAATAGATGGAACCCTAGTCCTGTCCCATCGATCCATCTAATCCTTCTGCCGCCGCCACCCATGTTCCTCGGGAGCTTGTCCCGTCGCCAACCAAATCCCCCTCGAGATCCATTCCCCACCAACCATCGCTCGCCACCAACTCCTCCTTGCCTCGATCCAGACCACAAGAGAGGAGCTCCTCCTCTGTTTTCTTCTTGAGGCCGCAACAACAACGTAGCTCCCGAGCGCCTCCTCCTCACCTCGTTCCACCCCCTCGGCTGCCGGCGACCACGTCCAGGACCAGGTCGCCCCTCTCCCTGCTCTCCCACTCCCTGTTTCCTTCCCTGGCTTCTCTCCTCTCTACCTCACCCCTCGTTCTCTCCCTGTACCAGGTACAGGAGTTCACCTGCAACCCCGCCGGCGTCAAGGAGGAGCTTCGTCCGTTCCTCTGCCTCGCTGCAGTCGCCCTCTTCTGCGACGAGCACCACGCGTCGCGGTGTTTCTTCTGCAAGGCCAGCTCCATCGAGCCGCAGAACATCCTCGCGCCGCTGGAGCTCCATCCCCGCACCCAGACCCTCCAGATCCCGCCGTCCCAGCACCTCCTTGCCGTCCCCTCGCCTGAAGTCGCCGCGCCATGGCCCTCTGCCTCGCCTCTGTCCTTTCGAAGGAGGTAGACGACGCGTCTGGCCGGCTTCGTTGACCCGGCCTCGTTCGGCCTCCCGTGCCAGATCGCTCGGCCTGCATACATCCGGGTGGGCCTCAGCCTGCTGCGTCCTGCATTGGCCTCTTCCACTGACCTGGGCCATAGCCCATGGTGAGAAATCCCCCTCCCAGTGCATGTTCCTGTTAGGCCCGCGACTGGATTCGGCCCAGCGTGTTTTTATTTCCCTATTGCGATTTTAGCTTTTTATCCCGAGACTGCAGTTTTTGCAGAAAAACCCTTGCTCAACATGCATATAATAACTCACAAACATTGCATCATACTAAAACAATTTATATATTAAATATGCTTAGATTTGCATCTAGCTTCATAATATGTCATTTTCATCCATGTTTAAAATGTTTAAAATGTTGTTTGATTAATTTTTGCTCTATGTCATGTTAAAATGATTTAATTCATAACTTTTCAACCGTAGCTCCAAATCTAACAAACTTGATATGTATTTGGGGTAGAAAAATGCCTAGTTTAATGTGGCAACCTTACTTTGCATGTTTAACAACTTTAAAATATGGTTTAGGGCAGAACAGGACCAAACCTAATATATGCACATGGGGATTTACCGGAATTGTTGTTCGCTGCTTCCGGCCTCATTTAAACTTGACTAGATAGGTAGTTTACTTTGCTTAACCTCTTGCCATGCTAACAAAATTTAATATTGTTGGGTACATAAACGAGATTCGAACTAAATAATTGATGTGGTGTTCCGTCAATATGCAACTCGTTGCATATTGAGCTCTACTTAACTTGTAGTGTTGTTTGTGCATTTTGCCATGCCATGTTTCTTTAAACCGGACATGCATCATACTTGTTTGCGCATCATGCCATGATTATGTGGTGGTTGTTTACTATGTTGTTTGCTTTCTTTCCGGTGTACTTCGTCTTGGTAATCCGGTAACGTCGTGTTGTGAGGATTCATTCGACTACGTCCGTGTGTCTTCTTCATGGACTCGTTCTTCTTCCTTGCGGGATTTCAGGCAAGATGACCATACCCTCGAAATCACTTCTATCTTTGCTTGCTAGTTGCTCGCTCTTTTGCTATGCCTATGCTGCGATACCTACCACTTGCTTATCATGCCTCCTATATTGTTGAACCAAGCCTCTAACCCACCTTATCCTAGCAAACCATTGTTTGGCTATGTTACCGCTTTGCTCAGCCCCTCTTATAGCGTTGTTAGTTGCAGGCGAAGATTGAAGTTTTGTTCCTTGTTGGAACATGGAGATCGTTCCTTGTTGGAACATGTTTACTTGTTGGGATATCACAATATATCTTATTTAATTAATGCATCTATATACTTGGTATTGGGTGGAAGGCTCGGCCTTATGCCTGGTGTTTTGTTCCACTCTTGCCGCCCTAGTTTCCGTCATATCGGTGTTATGTTCCCGGATTTTGCGTTCCTTACACGGTTGGGTGATAATGGGAACCCCTTGACAGTTTGCTTTAAGTAAAGCTCTTCCAGCAATGCCCAACATTGGTTTTACCATTCGCCACCTAGCCTTTTTTCCCTTGGGTTTCGCGGACTCAAGGGTCATCATTATTTTAACCCCCCCCCCCCCCCCGGGCCAGTGCTCCTCTGAGTGTTGGTCTGACCGAGTAGACTGCGGGGCCACCTCGGGGCAACTTGAGGGTTGGTTTTACTCGTAGGATGTCTCATCTGAGTGTGCCCTGAGAAAGAGATATGTGCAGCTCCTATCGCGATTTGTGGGCACATTCGGGTGGTGTTGCTGGTTTAGTTTTACCCTGTCGAAATGTCTTGTTGTACCGGGATACTGAGTCTGATCGGAATGTCTCGGGAGGAGGTCTATTCCTTCGTTGACCGTGAGAGCTTGTGATGGGCTAAGTTGGGACACCCCTGCAGGGATTTGAACTTTCGAAAGCCATGCCCGCGGTTATTGGCAGATGGGAATTTGTTAATGTCCGGTTGTAGATAACTTGAACCTTAACTTAATTAAAATGAGTCAACTGCGTGTGTAACCGTGATGGTCTCTTCTTGGCGGAGTCCGGGAAGTGAACACGGTGTTGGAGTAATGCTTGACGTAGGTTGTTATAGGATCACTTCTTGATCATAGTTTACCGATCGTGCCTTGCCTTCTCTTCTCGCTCTCTTTTACGTATGTTAGCCACCATATATGCTAGTCGCTTGCTGCAGCTCCACCTCATACCTTTTACCTTACCCATAAGCTTAAATAGTCTTGATCGCGAGGGTGCGAGATTGCTGAGTCCCTGTGGCTCACAGATACTTCCAAAACCAGCTTGCAGGTGCCGTTGAACCGTGCAGATGACGCAACCAAGCTCAAGGAGGAGCTCGATGAAGATCGTGTTCGTTATGTTGTTCCCATTTCCAGTTGATCAGTAGTGGAGCCCAGTTGGGGTCGATCA